>NC_065586.1:62861667-63519667 GCF_024542745.1 Macaca thibetana thibetana | reverse complement strand
CATTGAGGCATCCTAATTCACCCCCAATCCAGCCAGTTCCGCAGGCCTGCGAGTGGGGCGAGAAGGCCCCGGCCAGAGGCTGAGGCCAGGGCTGTGGGTCTGCGGTGGGTGGGTGGGGTGGGCATTGGCTGAACCACCCTCTATCGTCTGCCCCTGTGTGTGCGTCTGCATCCATCTCTGTGGCATGAAGACCCTCCCGCTGCATGTGGAGCTGCAACAGCAAAGAGGGTGCCAGCCCCCGGCCCCTGCCCCGGGATGGGTCCACTCCCTCCCAAGTGCTTCTGGGAGCAAAACTAAGCAACCATTCTCCCACCGTTTTCAGCCTTGGCAAGCTTGGTTGTGAAGCAAAAGGGTTTCAGTCCACGAATCTGGCTCTGAGGCATGGGGAGGTGCTCTCTCCCCAACAGCCCCTGAACCCAAAGAGGATCACGGCCCAGTCGAATGACTGCCCTGAACGAGCCTGGCCTCGCCAACCCTGAAAACTGGGCCTTGGACCTTGCTCATCTCCAGGCATTGGGTGGGGCACCCAGGGCTCCCCAGCATGTGGGGACCCTCACCTCTGCTTTCTTTCCCCTCCCCAGGGTACTCCAGGACCAATTGGAGTTCCAGGCCCAGCAGGACCAAAGGGCGAGAGGGTGAGTGTTAGTGAACCACAGGGGCCCAGGCGGCCAGGAGGGAGGGGCAGTGAGCCAGGGGCCCAGGCGGCCAGTAGGGAGGGGCAGGTCTGGGACCCAACACCAGGGGTCTCAGTCCTCATGCCTTCCTTCTTACATCTCTTCTTCTGTCATCCTCACAGCAGCCTGGGACAGGGGGGCTGGTTGTGTAGTTATGAGTCAATTAGACTTGGAGGGATAAAGGAGGTGGAGAGGCCGGGCATGTTGGCTCACACCGGTGATCCCAACACTCTGGGAGGCCAGGGTGGGAGGATCACTTGAGCTCAGGAGTCTGAAAGCAGCCTGGACAACATAGTGAGACCCTGACTCTATAAAAAATTTTTTTTTAATTAGCCAGGCATGATGGTGCGCACCTCTAGTCCTAGCTACTTAGGAGGCTGAGGCAGGAGGATCAGTTGAGCCCAGGAAGTGGAGGTTGCAGTGAACCATTATTGTATTACTGCACTCCGGCCTAGGAGACAGAGCAAGGTCCTATCTCTATTTAAAAAAAAAAAAAGAAAAAGAAAAAGAAAAAAGAGGAAAAGAAAAAAAAGGAATTGGAGAACTTCCTCCACTTTGGCTTCTAGCCACCTTGTGTCCATCTCAGGTTCAGTCTGGCAAGGCCCTGGGTGCCATTGTCACTGGACATGCCTCAACTTTGTAATGATTTAGAGAAACAGCATGGAACAGAGGGCCAGGTGGTGTTTAGATCATTCCTGGAGGACAGCAAGAAGTCAGGAGGCCAGAGCCATAGGCCAGGCTCCCATGGTCGCTGTCAAGGGACATTGGCCATGTCATAGGACTTGCAGTTCCAGGCCTGTCCTGCTGAAATGGGCATGCCCAAGGATGAGGGTGGAAGGCGTCGGCTGAGTGGAGGCAGGGGAGTTGTGTGTCTTTCTATATCAGCTCTTCCCAGCCAGCCCCTGGGTTCTACACACTCAGGGCTCAGAGGTCCCTGCGTGGACATCCGTCGAGTTCTCTGCCTGCATGGGCAGTTCCCTGCACTCCCCATCTGCCCATCTTGCTGGCTGTGTCTCAGATGGTGAGGGCAGGAGCTTCTGCAGAGGGCGCAAGCTTCTCTGTGACCACTAGCTTGGGGAAATCAGGAGGCTGCTCTGAGGGGTGACCCTTGAGGCTCCGGAGAAGAAGCAAAGCTCTCTTTCTCTTCCCTTTCTCTTCCCCTGCCTTCCTGCTCGGCTTTCTTCTCCCCTGCTTCTGCCTCAGGCCAGCCAGGCCCAGGACCCCACTGGTGATTCTGGGGGGCCTTAGGGGATAGGCTGTGCTGGAGGGAGAGTGAGGGGGGCTTCTGAGCCCCCTCCCCAAGGCAGTGTTCGCATCAGCAACGCCCCACCTTTCCCACTGCCCTTGCTTCCTGGAGGGCTCTTGAGGGGACTGGAGAGGTTTCTTGTGTTTCATACCAAAGTAGAAAATGGCAAGAAAGATTGTTACCACGTCTGGGAGGATTCATGCATTTCTTTCTCCCGTTTCAGGGCAGCAAAGGAGACCCTGGGATGACAGGACCAACGGGAGCAGCTGGGCTTCCTGTGAGTCTCTTGGGATCAGAGGTTCCTCTCCTCCCACCCCTGCCCCCATTAGAAACACCCAGGGGCGGTTGGGCGCAGTGGCTCATGCCTGTAATCCTAGCTCTTTGGGGGCTGAGGCAGGCAGATCACAAGGTCAGGAGATAGAGATTATCCTGGCCAACATGGTGAAACCCCGTCTCTACTAAAAATACAAAAATTAGCCAGGTGTGGTGGTGCACGCCTGTAATCCCAGCTACTCGGAAGGCTGAGGCAGGAGAATCGCTTGAACCCAGGAGCTGGAGGTTGCAGTAAGCCAAGATCGCACCACTGCACTCCAGCCTGGGTGAACGACCAAGACTCCACCTCAAAAAAGCAAACACACAGACCAAAAAAAAACAAACACCCAGGGCCTGGAGCAGCACAAATCCAGGGCCGAGGGAGAACTCTCATTTCCATGACAGAGGAAGCTGCCAAGAGGCAACTGGTGAAGGGCTAGCATGCCCTGCTGGGCACTGTGCTGTGAGAGGACCAGGGCTCTGCCACGTGGACCCTGTAATGGGATGTGAGCCCCTCCCACTGTGTTAAGTGCAGCCTGGCCTCAGTAATGAGTGTGCCACGGGCCCTGCCCTCAGGAGGGGCAGAATCAAATTCAGACCCCTGTGATAGGAGAGGCTTCATGAGCGGAGCAGCTTCCCAGGGGAGCTGGGCCTTGCAGGGGACACCTGGCTTTCCATCGCAGCACGCTTTCCTACCACTGTGTTACAGAAGTTGGGTGTCTGCCTGCAAGAGCCCATAACTTAGTTTCCCATCCACTGGAGGCTGTGTGTGTTGGCCAGGTACGCACTTCTGGGCCAGGCTTGCCTCATGCTAAATTCCCCTAGCTATAGAATGAAGAGCATTTTGCACCTTGAAAAGAGGGTCTAGCAAGAGCCTGGCAGGAATGCCTTGGGAACTCCCCTCTGCCAAGAGCATTCCTGACCCCCCGCAAGTGCATCCTCAGAACTGACCCCTCACCTGAGGTAGTGACCTCGGGAGAACCCAGTCACAGTCCAGGACCTGGGCTGGAGAGGCGAGAAAACCAGAACTGTATTCTCTCTTTTTTTTTGAGATGGAGTCTCACTCTGTCGCCAGGCTGGAGTGCAGTGGCATGATCTTGGTTCACTGCAAACTCTGCCTCCCAGATTCAAGCGATTCTCCTGCCTCAGCCTCCAGAGTAGCTCAGACTACAGGTGCCCACCACCACGCCCAGCTAATTTTTTTTTTGTATTTTTCGTAGAGACAGGCTTTCACCTTGTTGGTCAGAATGGTTTCAATCTCTTGACCTCGTGATCCTCCTGCCTCAGCCTCCCAAAGTGCTGGGATTATAGGCGTGAGCCACCGCGCCCAGCCTGAAGTATGTTCTTGGCTTTGCCCAGAACTCATCATTTGCCTCTAGGTCAAGTTTTCTGAGCGATTTGCTTCTCTGTCCCCTTTCTGTATAATGGGAATAATTAAACCTGTCTCCGGTGAGTGAGGCATCGGGAGTTTGATGAACCTGGAAGAAAGCACTGTACAGCCGGCCTGTGTGTCCTCATTAACATGCCTTTGTTCCTCCGATCTCTTGCAGGGTTTACATGGACCACCCGGGGACAAGGGAAACCGGGTGAGTCTGAGCCCCCGCACTCGCACTCTGGTTACTAATGTCTTCATGCTGGGGTGGAATGATCAATCGGTGATTCCTGACCAACATAGCAAACAGTTTTTCCTGATAAGTCATGCTAAATTGAAAGGCTTTACAAGCAGGGCCTTAACCCGTGGCATGTATGGAGCCCAGGGCCTGATCCTCACATGGAAGCACGTATTTTTCCACACGGCAAGGAGAGACTGAATCCCACGGCAGCCACAGCTTAGCATTGCTATCCAGCAACAAGAGCCATGTGTCCAGCTCTTTCTAGGTTGCCCTGATCGTGGGCCCCTATATGATCACTTTATATCCATTGCTACCTTGTCCTCGCCTTCTGAAACTTGGTTTTGCCAGGCATTCCGGGCCACTGGTGAGAGAGAAAATAAATTCCAGCTCCAAGAACAAGCAGACAGCTGTTGGAAGCAGCCAACCCTTTTTAAAAATATTACAGCCACTATTTCTCTTGGAAAGAGTCAGCAGGGCTCTGAAAGGACATGTGCCTTCTCAGACTCTTGCTGTCCCTTTGGTTTCTGCCATCGTCGCCAGGACACACTTACCAAATGCCCATGGCACCCACAGCCACGTAATGGGCTGTGGCACCTGCCACGACCTTCAGCATTTGGGCCCAGCAGGGAGAATTTCACTACATTTGACCAAGAGATGGCCTTTGGGTTCCCCTCTGGAGGGTCTCATCTGCTGCCGCATCATGGGGCTTCCTGGAGTTGGGGGCACACCCCCTACAAGCCAAGTATGTCTTCTAGCAGGTCCTAAAATCCCAGGTGCTTAGAGGAGAAGGAACAGATGGAGAAACAAGGCCCAGACGATGATTATGTGTTCTGGGTTCCCATGGAGAGTTAGAGGCAGAGCACACGGTCTCCAGAACCCAGGTCTTGTGGCTGATCTTTGCACACTGACACCATGTTCATGCACAGAAAGTGCACAAATGCCTATGCTCATCTGACGAGTGAATTCCATTCTCTTCAATTCAAGATCTATTTACTGAGCACTCCCATTTTCCTAAGTGCTCTCCACTGGCAGCTGGTCAAAAGCAACTCAGTTTGTCCCTCATCTTCTATAAACAAGAGGGAGCAGCAACGCCACCCCTGCCCATGGCAAGACCAGGTCTGGAAACCGCCAGAATAAACAGACCTGCTTCCAGATGCTCTAAGGCACACTGTGAAGGACTTTCCTTAGTGTGACATCAAAGGATTTAGGCTTCTAAAATCTTTGATCATTCCACCTCTTCATTGGCGTCCTAACTTCCTTTCAAATGTCTTTCTGACGTGTTCTAGTTTTCTTTATTAAATTCAATTAGTATTTTCTAAACCTCCTTCTTCAGACTTTTTCAGTTGGCTGGAGACACTGAGCCATCTGAAGGCTGCAAAATTGGCCCTTCGAGGGACGGTGACCATGTTGCTCTACAGGTGGAGGCAGGACAAGTACCCTTGTCACACACAGAGGGAGGGAGGGGGCTGGCGGCTCTGATGCTGCAGCAGCTGAGGTTATCGTGGAGGCCCCAGGAATCAGTGGGAAAGTATGTCTATTCCCCCTCCCCTTCCTGATGTGTGACACACTTTCCTCCATCCCCTTTACAAATTAGGAATATGTCACTTAGTAAAAGTCAAGTTCAGAAAACAGTGAGGTGGCACGCACCTTTCTTTCGAGCACACCATGAAGAGCCAATTGACTTATTCCCAAAGAGCAGGTTTCCAACTCCAGGGCAGCTTGTTCTCTTCATTCCAGGGATTTGGCTCTCAGGATGCCCGAATGTCCTGAAAGAGTCCCCTCTCAGTCTTGCCTCCCCATTCTGACCTTTTTTTCTTTTTCTTTGAGATGGAGTCTTGCTCTTTCACCAGGCTGGAGTGCAGTGGCGCGATCTCGGCTCACTGCAACCTCCGCCCCCCAGGTTCGAGCATTCCCCTGCCTTAGCCTCCGGAGTAGCTGGGACTACAGGTGTGCACCACCACACCTGGCTATTTTTTTTTTTTTTTTTTTTTGGATTTTAGTAGAGACGGGGTTTCACCATGTTGGCCAGGCTGGTTTCGAACTCCTGACCTCAAGTGATCCGCCTGCCTCGGCCTCCCAAAGTGCTGGAATTACAGACATGAACCACCACGCGTGGCCCTGAGATTTGTTTTATCTTACAGTGAACCAAGATACAACCTTAAAAGTATGCTTCTCCATGTCCCACCAAAGGATGGCCTCAGAACCTCTTTCCTGTTCATGGAAGGAAAGTCCTTGTCATGATGGGCAAAGGCCCAGAGCCCCAGACCAGGAGCTTTCTAAGGACACACAAGCCAGTGGAAAGAATATCCTGACCTTGTCACTAAGGGTGCTTCCCCTTTCCCCTAAGTAGCTCTGTGAATTTGGCCCAGGAGCCACCTTTAGGCTAAGAAATCAGTCAAAGGATAAAGGGTGGCATGAATCTGGCGATAAAGTCATTCAGGAAAATTGGGTGTTACTGTGGAGCTGCCTGCAGACCAGCCAGCTGAAAAGGTCTGTGTGCATGCGGTGAGGCTGCTTCTGCAATCTGAGAGGCCCAACTTTGGGGGGTGGGGGGTGCATGCATGTTTGTGTGTGTGTGCGCGTGTGTGTGTGTTCATGTGTGTGTGTGTGTGTGCATGTGTGTGTGTATGTCTCACTTCCTAAGTCCGTCTTGTCTCCTCACCTCTTCCTCCTCCACTATCTCTTTTGGCCTCTTCCTTTACTCCCTCACCCCCCAGATATGTTCATTCCATTATAATAATCCCACGTCCTTCATCCTTTCCCCTCCCCCTCACCAGCTTTCAGTTTATCTCCTCCAAAGTCCACTGTTAGACATTTACTTATGTTTTTAAGAAGCCTTTGCCCCTTGACTTTATTTGCCCCTTTATTCCTTACCAGCTAGGGTTCCCTCTTTGCAATGGGTCTCTTTTGTGTCACTGTCTGGGGGTGGCAGGCAGGGAGAATGCAGGTGACGTTACTACTCTAATAGCCTCAAAGGACACCGGATTTGGGGCAATTGTGCAGATTCTTAGAACACAATGTCCCATAGTGTCCGTTACCTGTTGTGAAAGTCTGGAACGCGCCAACCCTCTGTTACACCCGGGGTATCCTGGACCTGGGATCCCCCACTCTGGCAGATTTGCCGACTTTCTTCATTAGGAAATTGCTCATGACCCAGAGAATGAGGGGCCACCCTCCTGAGAGAGTTTGCCAGGGGGCTTCCACACCCAGATAGCTAGTGGTTTTGCTGATCTACCATTTGGGGATGATTTGTGCCATGATGTTCTTGCTGGCAGACAAAACTTCAGGCCGATGGGAATATACCCAATATGTGCATACATATTTAAACACATGGCATTTTCTAAGTAACGATTTGCATTTTCAGAACATTCATTTAGAATAATGCACTGGCAATTGCAGACAACCTCTGAAATAGAGAAATTTGAATAATTTCTGAAGATCTGGAGAAACATCAAAAATATTATTTTGTTTGCTTGTTTGCTTGAGACAGAGTCTCGCTCTGTCACCCAGGCTGGAGTGCAGTGGCACAATCTCGACTCACTGCAACCTCTGCCTCCTGGGTTCAAGCAATTCTCCTGCCTCAGCCTCCCAAGTAGCTGGGATTACAGGCTTGTGCCACCACATCTAGCTAATTTTTGTATTTTCAGTAGAGACAGGGTTTCGCCACATTGGCCAGGCTAGTCTCGAACTCCTGACCTCTGGTGATCTGCCTGCCTTGGCCTCTCAAAGTGCTGGGATTACAGACATGAGCCACCTCGCCCAGCCAAAAATATTCTTATCCTCTGCCTTCCTCTAATGAACATCTACCCTGCAGCCTTCCACTGCAGGAACACTGCACATGACAACTTCTGACCCCAACCTTTGGCTCCTATACTGGCTAAAAAGAAATCATAACCATTATTATCATTATGAAGCAGCTGTCATTTACTTTGCACATACTATATGCCATTATAAAGCATTTAATGTGCACAAAGACCTCACAACATTTTTTTTCAGACAGAGTCTTGCTCTGTTGCCCAGGCTGGAGTGTAGTGGTGCAATCATGGTTTACTGCTGCCTCGAACTCCTGTCCTTGGCTCAAGTGATCTTCCTGCCTCATACTCCTGAGTAACTAGGCCTACAGGGACATGCCACCACAACCGACTAATTTTTTTATTCTTTGCAAAAATGAGGTCTTGCTTTGTTGTCCAGGCTGGCCTCAAACTCCTGGCCTCAAGTGATCCTCCTGCCTTGGCCTCCCAAAGTGCTGGGATTACAGACATGAGCCACAATGCCCAGCCTCACAACAAATTTTTGAGGCAGGTATTACTGTATCCATTTTACAGGTAAAGAAACTAAGGCTCAAAGAAGTAGATTCACAAAGTCACACAGCTAACTGTCAGAACCAACTCTGACTTCAAGCCTTTGTTCTAATATGCTGCCCAGCCTTCAATGTCACCCTGGAGCGACACTGTTGAAGTCCCCAAGCATTAGATAATCCCCCTTCCATAGAGGAGGGGAGGTCCCAGGAAGACTCCCTAGGGGCATACTGGGCCCCCTTTTTAGGAAACACATATAAAAATGCAAATGCAAATTCATTACAGAGGTGATGCTTCCCTTTTAAAAAGAATTCCCCACAGCCCTTCTTTAAATAGACTCTGACACATACAATACAGGATTCAATTTAGAAAAATGATGTTTACTGTAGCTTTTCAGAAACAAATGAATTCCTTAAACCAACATATTCATATACAAATAACCGCTGACTTCAGACCAGGATGAAGCAGAGACACACATAGAACGGGAGAACCCAGCTGAGACCCAGGGGCCATCCGTGAGCTCTGGACACACACATACATATGTGCACATGGACACACATGCGTACAGGCACACACATGTGTTCATGTGCCCAAGCACATACCCAGACACACTCAAACATGCACACACACACATATACACAAGCACATACCCGTATACTCATACATATGTATACACACACGTGCACAAGCACATACCCACACACACTCAAACGTGCACACAAACACAAGCACTACATACAAATGTGCACAAGCACATACCCAGACACACTCAAACGTGTGCACACCCACATATACACAAGCACATACCCGTATACTCATACATAGATATACACACACGTGCACAAGCACATACCCAGACACACTCAAACGTGCACGTGCACACACATATACACAAGCACATACCACTCATACATACGTGTACACACACACAAGCACATACCCACACATATCAAACGTGCGTACACAACATACACAAGCACATACCTGTCTACTCATACATACATACATATACACACACGTGCACAAGCACATACCCAGACACACTCAAACGTGCACGTGCACACACATATACACAAGCACATACCTGTATACTCATACATACATATACACACACGTGCACAAGCACATACCCACACATACTCAAACGTGCGTACACACACACATACACAAGCACATACCTGTCTACTCATACATACATACATATACACACACGTGCACAAGCACATACCCAGACACACTCAAACGTGCACACACACACATATATACAAGCACATACATATATACTCATACATACATATACACACGTGCACAAGCACATAGCCACACACTCAAACGTGTGCGCACACACACATATACACAAGCACATACCCACACACACTCAAACATGCACACACATATACACAAGCACATACATATATACTCATACATACATATACACACGTGCACAAGCACATACCCACACACTCAAACGTGCGCACACACACACATATACACAAGCACATACCCATATACTCATACATACATATACACACACGTGCACAAGCACATACCCACACACACTCAAACGTGCACACACATACACACAAGCACATACCCACATACTCGTACATACATATACACACACATGCCCAAGTACATATGTGCATACACTCATACACGCTATGTTGACACACATCCCATGGCGCCAAGCAAAATCACCTTGCCTCCCAATAGAATGTCAAAGGGATAAACAATAATTGGGGGAAAAAAAAGTTGTCACCCCAAAGCCTTTCAAAAATAGACCCTCAGAGAGAAGAAGTTGGTCCCTAGCCACTGTGTTCAGCACAGACCCACCCTGGGCTTAGTATTAGCAAAACTGGCCACACAAATCTTCCATCTGTGGTTCCCTCCACCTGCAGCTCTGAGCCCTCTGCCTGTCCTCCCTTCCCCTCCCACCCACCTTAGCCAAATTCTCAGGTTCCTGCGGGGTGGAGAGGAGGTGGGTATTCACTCCAAATCCTATGGGGGAGAATATCCTAATTTAAAGTCTCTTTTTCCCTTTTTAACTTTATTTATCTTTTTCTGTCTCTAATCTTAACACATGAATGATCCTAAAGTTTTGATGTTTTTTTTTTTTCCCGGACTAAACCATTATTTACAGGGGGAGAGGGGGAAGAAAGGCTCTAGAGGGCCTAAAGGGGATAAGGGAGACCAAGGAGCGCCTGGATTAGATGCCCCCTGCCCGTTGGTATGTTTTTGTTTATCACTTGCATTGTTCTGGTTTTTGTCCTTGAGGTTTGCAAGTTGGAAACAAAGAAGGCAAATAAACTAAGATGAGAACCAAATGTCTACACTGATGCTACCAAAATCTGTTCATTTGACCGGTGAAATTCTGCCCACTGTTGGAGTTGCTTTATAACCACAGCTGCAAGTAATTCTGGCTAAATCCCTCGCCTTTGAATCCTTTTCCTTTGAAGATGCAGAGCAATTGATGTGTGGAAGTGAAGAAACCACTAGGAAAGGGATTTTCAGGGAAGGCCTCAGCTCTGAGCTCCAGGATGGCTTTGGAAGCCAGTGTAGCATTTGTGAGCCACAGATTTGCCTTCTTCGTTTCATGGCCATCTCTGTGGGCCAGTAGTTCAAGCTGTCTGAATCCTCACTTGGTCAGGATGCAGGACACCAGAGTTAGCGTCTCCTCAGGGCCACTGATGTCAAAACTGGGCAGAACAAAGCCAGATGAGGGGCTTCTAATGCACAAGCTACCAACACTCACCAGCCATCCAGCTAAAACCTTTAAAGCTGCAGACCAGAGTCGGTAGTCAGACACCCCATGGGAAGCCTTCTCAAAACAGCCAACAATTAATGATGAGGCACATCTGCTGGGTTTCTCAAGTGCCTTTCAATCCATTTGAAGGTTCTAAAAAATTATGATGCACTAAAGTTGAAGTTTGTCTGTGTTTACACTAAGTGAGTCTATAAAGAGAGTGGGATCAATGGAGAGGGGGCAGGTTGTACGTGTGCAAAGCTGAACTCTCCAGAGCACAAAGAGAGCACAAAAGCTGGATTTGGGAGGTGGGGGATCTCCTGGGATTTAGCCGCTGTTTGTAGATGCCTCAAGGGTCCTGCATCCTGGCCAGGGTAGGACTGGGCCTCTCCACTCCATGGTTGGAGCGGGCCAGCCTTGACCTGAATAATCATCGTGGTTGGTTTTGTGAACAGGGACACCGAGGTTTTAAAGGAGAGAAAGGGGAGCCGGGGTTACCAGGGCTGGACGGACTGGATGCCCCATGCCCATTGGTATGGCATTGCCCTTGCTTGCCTGCATGGCCGATTTGGGCTTCCCCACGTGTGTGATTCATACTGCGTGCCTCCCCAGCCACCCTCCACACTCCTCCTCCATCCCCCCCAGTATCCACTTCTCGCTTCTTCACTCTGTAAATGCCCAGAGTCACCCCGCCTTGGCTAGTACTCCGGGGTCTCCCAGCCGTGCCATCCTTTTGCATGCAAAGTTTACCAGGATATTTCCTGGCTTCCTGCTGCAGCTACTTCTAAAGCACATCCACCTGATGCGAGCCAGACCTCCCACCCTGAAGTTGGCTTTGCTGCCTCTGATACTCATCTCCAAGCTGATTCCAGACAAAGCTGCCACCAGAGACCAGCTAGGAAACTGGATTCTCTGGGACTGGTTCTCAGAACCATGACTTACTTCTTTTCCTTCAGGCAGTGCAGTTAGTTCAGAACGCACGGGCTGAACACGTAGCAAAACATGTGAATGAGATGCCTGAGTCAGCCCTGTGTCCCCTGCCCCCTCCATCGCATGATTTGGGGGACAGAATGGCATGATTACAGCGTAGACTGAGAAGTGCTAGAAGTGAGGTGGAGGAGGGGCCACCTGCCTGTTCTTCCAGGTTGGGTCGTGTGTCACTGCCCAGGTGACATCATCAGAACTAAGGGATGGTCCAGCATTAGGTTTTTGGATCCTAAAGGGTTTGTCCTTTTTGCTTAAATCCCAAAGACATTACTAGACCCTTCCTTGTCCCTTTCTTTCATGGTCGGATGGCTTCTTACTGAAGAGTCTGGGAGAGATGGAAAGGTCGAGAGTGCAGTTAAGGAGGAGGCAGGGAGACAGCTAAGGGCCCGTCTTCCAAGCACGTCCCAGGCGAAGTGGTAACAGTTTGTTCCTGCCTGCCCGGTCCCTCTCTAGGCATGGACAGTATAGGCCTCCACCCTCTTACTGCAAAAGAAGCTGAAGGGAACACTTCACTCCAAGGCTCAAGGGGTTACTGCTCTCCCCAAATTTCCCCAATTGGTTTGGAGTTCAAGAGCTATTTTATCATACCAGTAATAAGAGAATTTGGGGCCTCACATCCCCGCCCTGGGGTCACGCAGGAATTCTCTTTGAACAAAAGAGGAAAAGATATAAGAAATTATGCTGTGTGACCCTGACAGGGTGCCCTAGAGCCCCTTGAAGGGCAGTAGGGACTTTTTAGGAGGAGCATAGGCAACAGAAGAAGAGTGCAGAGCAAGCAGACGGTAGCATGCTTCCTGTCCCTGCTGGTCCTGCCAAACCCCGCGCTTGCAGCCTGCACAGCCACCTTTCTTAATCGGGACCTTCCACCATCCACACAACAATGGGAATGCCGCTCTGGCCCACAGAGGCTCCTTTAAGCACCGGCCAGGTCTTCCCTCGAGCACCGGCCAGGTCTTCCCTCGGCCACAATCCACCCCCCGCTGCAATCTGGGCACCTTTAGTTCTGCCAGCAGCTGCCTTGGCCTCTCTGTTTCTCATCATACATTACTTTTCATTCTCTGCCTGCCCTGCCCTCCATACCCCGCTGCCACCATCCACACACCAATGGGAATGCCGCTCTGGCCCGCAGAGGCTCCTCTCCCTCCCAGCATCCACGTGATGTGTGTCATACCGCACCGTGGCAGGCTGGGGAAGGGCACAGGGTCACCCTGAAACTGTGGAATGCACCACCTCCCCTTGCAATCCCCTCCCCAACCCAGAGGGGAAAATGAAGGTCACCCTGATTATACATCCCATATCAATGTGTCATTTTTCTATTAAGTTTACTGGGGAAGTGTCTTCCCCTTGTTGTTTCTCACTCTGCCTCCTCCTCTGTGTTATTATGGACTTGGGGGCAGGGGTAGCTACTACTCATGACTTTTACTACAAGATAACCAGACTTCCTAGGCCCTCCATATTGGGACCAATCCCTGCCCAATGCCAGGTGATGAGAGGTTTCAGCCCCTGGCGTGGGTGGATGTCATTAGACCGGGACAGCAGAGGACTCTCATTCCACAAGCAGCCTCAGGACTGAGGACTTGCTCTGGTCTCCTGAAGCCCCGTGTCCATCTCCTTGTCTGCCCTGCCTGTCTAGCAGACTTGGGCTGAAAACTAGATCTTTGCCCTTGGCCCAGCCTCGCCTTCCCCACCTGGTCTCTAGATTTCTAGATTCCCCACAGGGTATGCCAGCAAGAAGAGGAGATGAGGGCCCAAGAAAACTCAGGAAGGTTTGTATCACCAAGGGCAGAACACGAACATCTTGAGGCTAAAGGGGCTGCATGGTTGCTACCAACAAAGGAGACTGACAGTGTGCAGTTGATTCCCATGTTGCTACTGCACTTCACCCCCAAATTCCCAGCAAGGTCTAAGGCTTCCCCAGGAACACTTGTGTTCTTGCCAAAGGCTTCTCAGAGCCGTGCTGCAATACTCATGAGGTTGCCTGTCCCTTCATGCCCCTCACCCCACCCCAGGATTGATCATCAAAGAAGGACTGTCCACATGTCCTCCTCCCTCTGCTTAGGAAGAGAGACAAATAAGAGAATGAGAAGGCTGGGAAGGCCCTTAGAGGTCACTTCAAGCAACTGCCCTTGCCAAGGTTTTATGGAGGAGGAAACTGAGGCTCCCTTGTGCTGAGTGGCTTGCCTGTGAGCAGCCAGCACTCCACAGGGCCACAGCAGAGACTGTTCCTTCATGACACACAAGGACATCTCTGCTTGCTCGTCCCACAGGAGAGGACAGCCCCTATTGGCCT
The DNA here is from genome assembly GCF_024542745.1 of Macaca thibetana thibetana. Taxonomy (NCBI): domain Eukaryota; kingdom Metazoa; phylum Chordata; class Mammalia; order Primates; family Cercopithecidae; genus Macaca; species Macaca thibetana. The sequence goes on along the minus strand of NC_065586.1, from coordinate 63,505,504 downwards.
TGCACTGTAGCTGCATGTGACCTTAGCCAATAGGAAAATAGACGGATTTGTTTCCACCTCCTTCTGGGGTTCTGACCTGGAGTAGAGCAAAGAAATAGACAAGAGTGGGTGGACCACATCCTGATCAGCTGCCAAAATGTGTGTGGCCCTCGTTACCCCGGTCCTGCCCGCTTGGTGGACCACTGCAGGGAGTCTGAGCCCTCTGCCTTCCTTTCTCCTTGCAGGGCGAAGATGGCTTGCCAGTCCAAGGCTGCTGGAACAAGGTAAGGCTTCCCATCGGTTTGCATTGGGGCTCCATTCTCAATAGTGCCATAAAGCTTCCACAATTTCCATTCTGCCTTGCTACAGATGAGGCAGCAAGACACAGGTCAAAAAGTCACTGTCTCAAAGGCAGGGTGCCCATTAAACATCCCATACACTGCATGCTGTTAAAGAACATTTAAAAATGCTTCTTAGAACATCAGCAAACCCTACACGGGATGTCCATGCAGCCACACAGGTGACTTCTTTATGCTTTGTGTGTTCAATGTACATAGTGTCTTTCCCCCAAGGAAATTCCCCAAGGAGTTCCAGACCATCACTCATAGAGTTCCTCTGAGGTCGTTTATGCCACATGATGACATGTCTTAGATATAGGACATCTCAGTTGCTTACACTCTGAATTCACTTGCCACTGTGAGCTTCCCATTGGCTACGGTCACATGCAGCTACAGTGTAAGTTCATAGGGGCTGTGCTACTCACCACTTTACCACTCCCCTTGCATTTAATCTGGCAGAGTTTCATGCCACAACACTGTGACCTGCAGCCCAATCTCTCCTGGGCTCCCCGAGTTCCTACCGACAATGAGTTTTCATTGATTCACACTGGCCTTAGCATTTGCCATCATTAGAGCAGTCTGACATCACAGGACTGTGCCCTTGCCTGTGATCACCCCATTCAACTATGGCTCCCCAGAGCACAGGGCTGCCCAGGCTGACAGGGGCCATCTGCTTGCTAACTAATCCAGAAGCCCCACCTTGGTCCCCAGCAATGGTGGCAGTCGCTATGCTGCCCCATACCGTCTCCCTCCACCCTGCCTCTCACTCCAAGTCTTCTCACCAACCCCCACCACCATTGTCTCAAGGTTCATCCTCATAAAGGGTTGGAGACTCCAACCTGTTCAAGAATCTGTGCTCAACAAATCCAGTGCTATCCCAGTGACAGCAGAGTCACACTTACAATGAGATGAACAAACTCCCCTGTACTAAGATGCCAGAATCTCATTAGTGCACTGGGTTGGGTAAAAGTGGTGAAATCACCAAGACCCCAGGCCAACGCTGACCACCTACTTGCCCGGATACCTGAAGCGCCCCCTAACCCAAGAAGGAAGAGCTCAACACTCAAGACAGATGCCTCCCCAGAATCCGTCCCTGGAGCCTGGCCTCGTCCTCCTGCCAAGCTCCACCTAGACCTAGTTAAAGCACCACAAAAGCAGGTCAGAGGTGTCATAAGACCTCTGGACCCTTGCCCCCTAAAAAAAATTTCCTTTTTAAGGTTGCTGCCAATGGTTAGGAGATAAAAATGGTTGAGATTAGCAGGGGAAGAACAGCCACTACCAAGAGCTGCAATGTCTTGGAGAAGCAACCAGAGAGCTTCAAGACTACTCATTTACACTTTAAGTCCAATCTGGGACAAGGCAGGGGTTACAACAATCAGGCCTCCAAAGGCAGCAGAGAAAGAGAGTGCCCTCTAGTGACCACAAAGGGGATTCACAGAGAGGTGAACTTGGTTTCCTCCCTTCAGGGAGCTAAGGTAGCCACCAGTTTCTTCCACCTAGGGGCTCAGGGTTCCCACAGTTCCCCTGTCCAGAAGTCCCACCCAACCTAGGACAAGATTTCCCTCCCTTCCCACAAAGGAAATAAACCTCCGCAGACCCACTGAAACTAACAGAACATTGTTTTGTTTTTGTTTTGCAGTGATGCCTCTAACCTTGGATTGGCCTGTGTGTGTGTTTGTACATAGAATATTTATTTTTATACAGTTTTCACTTTTTGAAAATGCCAGAAGGATGATGCATCTTACAGATTATTAAAAAAGAAAGAAAAACCTGCATATTTTGTACAGAAAATATCAACCTCTTCCCTTTTCCCTTTTGTTTACAAGATGTTTTGTATAAACCTGTGTCTCTAATACACTTTTTGTTTGTGAGTATGGTCGTAATGTCTGCATGATATTTGTGCACACTTATTAAGTATTGAAGCTTAATAAATTATTGTGTCCTGGTGCCAAAGGGGGCCAGCCAGAACTGAGGTGCTGGCTAGCTCATGTGTGAATTCACATAAATGTAGAGGTCCATGATATTTGCTAAGCTAGGTGTGTCAAAGAGTATTTTAAACCCTTATGCATTTTCATTATTAAAAAAAAAAATGAAACATGGCAATTCATGATCCTGATTAATCATTATATTAAATACATTCTCTCCTGTGAAAGCAGAAATTCCCAGAAGTAGGGGTTCTCAGAAGTATGGAGTAAGGTTTTGAAATGGGAAGTTCAACAAAGGGAGGGAGGGGGACTTTATTGAGCAATGTATGTTGTTACAGATCCCAAGTTTATCACAGTGCTTGCTGTGTGAGCATTTAGGTTCAGTTGTGCTAAGGGCCCCCAGAGTTTCAAAGGAGCCATTTGCTCTTGCTGTTGGGTTATGGTAGGTTTTTGCTTGTTTGTTTTGCTTTGTTTTGCTTTGTTTTGTTTTGAGCGACAGTCCCTAGTACCAGCTATTGCTAATCATGGCTGTTGACTTGATATGAGTTTGTGGGTTCACTCACAACTAGCATTTGAAGAAGCTTTGCCTCATATGATGTTCCACTCCAGCAAACGGCATTCAGAAAACATGCCTAGATCGGGGCTTGGGCTGGGCCAATCTGAAGTTGTTTTTATTTTTTTAAGAAATAATGTTGTATTGCTTTCCATATTTAGTGCATTGCTTAGAAAAGGTCTCAGGAAACTAGTTTTAGTGACTAGTTAAGTCTTACCTACGGTGTAGCATACAGGTTTGTTGTTAACTGTTTGACAACATAAATTCATGCTTCTAAAAGCTTGAAAACAACAAATTCCTCCAGTAGTTTACATACATCCCCATCTGGTTTACATTTTGCATTTTCTTTATACATCCTTTCTTCCTAGACAACGCAAGGGGAAATTTAACCTCAGACTCTGTCCACATGCTGTCACACAAAACTCTAAATTAGTGGGCTTCACAGTCATTAGACAGCCCCTGCCATGTGTGGGGATGAGGTCACACTCACAAGCATTCATGGTAATGAAATCACATGCAGCTCAGACCCCAAACGCCTATACTGACACTCTTACTCTAAACGTCACTAGGTTAGCTTAAAACTTGGACAACTTCCTCCTCTAAGTCTTGGCCAAGTTCCTCATTTGAAAAGTGAAGCGAGTCTGGGCAACATAGTGAGACCCTCATCTCTACAAAAACATTTTTCAAAATTTAGCTGAGTGTGGTGGCACTTGCCTGTAGTCCCAGCTACTCCGGAGGCTGAGGTGGGAAGTTTGCTTGAGCCCAGGAGTCTGAGGCTGCAGTGAGCTATGATCGCACCACTGCGCTCCAGCCTGGGCAACAGAGTGAGACCCTGCCTTAAAAGAAAAAAAAAAGAAGAAGAAGAAGAAGGAAAGAAAAAAGAAAAGTGAAGCCATGCAGTAGTGAACAAGAGTTGATCTCTGTGGACACAAGGAGGGCTCATGTGAACCCAGGGATGCTTCTTGCCCTGGGCCAGATTCTCATGGCCCTGTAGCCCAGGGACAACTTCTCCAGCAGCCACGGAGTACTTTTAGAGGCCACAAAAATATTTTAATTCTTAACCTTTTTAAATGTAGAAAAAAAAAAAGTGAATATATAACAATGAATCCAGCCAGGATTGTTTTTTGTCTTTCTACCAACATAATTGTAAAATATAATTTTTTATATTTTTTTAATGGAGGAAGACAAAATTGCCCAGGGCCCCCAAAAGTCATAATGCAGCCCAGCCCACATCCTCTGCCCCTTAGAATTCACAGTCACCCTCACTGCGGGTGTCCCCATCTCCAGGCCACACTCCTCCCCTCCCAGGCGAGGTCCCGAGCAATCAGGGTATGACCCCATTCTTCTAACCCCCTCCCTGATTCCCTTTCAGGCTCTGGCCAGGGAAATCACAGCTCACTGATGATCTCAGAATAGAGCAGAACATTCACTGGAACCTGGAAAGGGGAGATCCGGTGTTAGCTGAATATCCTGGGTAAATGGGCAAAGAAACCTCTTTTGTTACAGTCCTGAGGTTATTCATTTACTTACGACACTTCAGCTACTGCCACAAAGGATTCAAAGTCACAAGAATCTATGTAATAAAATAGAAATGTGTGTAAAGAGAAGTTTAAAAGTCAGAGTCAAGGAAAACAAGTAGAGAGGAGACAGCGGTGGCTGGGAAGCCCAGGGGATGGAGAAGGTCCTGGCCATAACTGAGGCAGGGTCACACACATCACTTCAGGCTACCTAGTGGTCACAGGAAAAAAAAAAAAAAAGGCTCGGCCTGGTTTCAGAGCCTACACTGCCCTGCCCAGTGGTTTGCAGCCTGCTGAGGTTTAGCCCTGTGTGTGTAAACACATTGTCCCCCCACACGGTTGTTGCTGACATAGTACTCAGCCTGGACCCCACCCTATCACTGGACTGCACCCCGGGCTCCTGACTTCAGGCCTCTGCCCCCAAGCCTCTCCACTTGAATCTTGGCTGTGTGTCAAATGCAGTACAGGGAGATGAGAAGTAAAAAGACACGTGGTCAAAGGGTTTGCACATAGCTGGGAGTCCATACTAACACCCAGCAGACCAGGACAACCAGGCAAGAAGGAACAATCCAGTGATGGAATGGGAGATGCAGGTAGTTGCAGGAGGGACCAGGGAAAGGCCAGCCTTATGGACAGGGGCCACAGAGGGCTCACAGAGGAGAAAGACATGCTCTCTGTTTTGGGGGATGTGCGGCACCTCCTGGTGAAAACTGCCTGCCCAGGGAGCCAGAGGTGCACCCAGCCCTGCCCACTGAGCATGTTGGTGAAAGTTCTTTGTAAATTGTAAGGCACTGGGTCTTAAGGCCGTTTGTGTCCTGTGGTTCCTCTCTCGTTCCAGTGCCTGTGGCTCTGTGCTCTGGCACAGCAGGACACATGCCCAGCACTGTCCACCTGGATACCTGCAAAGAATGAGCCAGTACCCCATGGGTGACAGTGTGACTGGGTCGTCTGGGCCCAAATGGTGCCTCTCCCCAAGGCTGAGATTTATGTAGTTGTGGTTATGTGGGCCAAGGGAAGCCACAGCTTCCTGAGGGAAGAGGAGGTTCCTTCCACACATGTCCACCCCGCCGCATCTCAGCCCCACCCAATGCTGGCCTCCCTTCCCCAGCCCTGCCTTCACCTGGCAGAATGGGATAGGATGGAGCTGGGGAGGGTTGCCATTAGCCCACAAGAGGAGGAGGGCACTGGCCAACAAGTTCAGAGACTCAGCTTCTAGTTCTTTCTCTACCATTACCTTGCTGTGTTGCCTTGGGCACCTTACTCCAGGTCTCAGTTTCCCCAAGCGTCAAGTGAAGAAGTTGGACATGGGTGACCTCCATAAAACTTTCCAGCTCCGACACCCTGAGGCCCTCTGGCCCCACAGGCAGGTCACCTCCTGGGAGGATTGTGGAGGCTGGAGTACTCCGTGCCCCCCACCACCTAGGGTTATTTGGCTGTGACAGTATTATGCATGGCATTGGTTTTGCAAAACTGTGTGTGGCATGTGTGTGCTTTGTAACCCCGAATAACAAAACTCGGAGTAGGCCTGTGCCATCCAGGAGTAGGGTGAGTGGGGTCAGCTCGCCTTGGGGCAAGAACAGCTGTAGGGCTTGTTTCTCACATTGGTCTCAACACTGAGGATGCATCAGAGAGAAAGCAATACAGCACTGGCCACCTGACACACGCGGGAATCCCCAAAGCCCCACAAACGTTCAGGGACACTGCACTGGCATGGGGAGGCCCACCCACCTCCCTCCTTTCAGGCCCTCTGTGTCCCTCCCATGCACCACCCCACACACTCCCCCAGCATGTCTCTCCTCTTGCCCTGGACTTGGACACATTGTCAGCCAGCTTGAGATGTCGAGCACCCAAGACGCCACATCATTTCAAAAAAAAAGAGCAGGCTCCCTGTGAGTATTCAGAAAAGAGGACACCACACCAAGATGTGGAGCAGAGAAGGAAAGCAAGGGCAGGAGCAGCTGCTCACCTCTCAAAGGAGCAGAACTCCCAAGGGGTCGCTGAAGCAGGGTGCCCCTTACTGCGGTGAAGGAAGCAGGAGGATGGTGCAGGGAGGGGAGCCATGTCTTAGCCACTCAGGCAGAATTCGGTGCAGTTCATATGCAAAGTGACCGCTGTCTGCTAGAAAAGTTCATCTCTGAGAATAGCCAAGCACCTGTGGAAGGAGACTCAGAGAGAGGTAGAAGGCCACGGCCCCCTGCACCCCCTGCACCCCAGCGGGCCCACCAACTTTCCAAGGCCTGCCACTCGCCTTGCGCATGCACTCTGCTGTCCTTCCACACGCTTGCCCGAGCCAGACCCTTACCTGCAGATGCCATTGCTTCTTATCTGCCTCCTTTCAAGGCCCAGCTCAGATTCCATGACCCTGGAAAGACAGTTCTGGGCTCCAGAGTTGGTGGAGTCTCTCCTCCCTGCAACTGTCTGGAACTCAGTGTTCTTTTCTTCCTCTACTTTATGTGAGAGTGTGCAAAGGGGCTCTTCCATTTTTGATAGTGAACTCTTAAAGGGCAGGAACTTTCTTACACCCAGGCTCAGGAGGGATCTAGCTCAGTGTTTCCCCTACAATCCAGCCATCGATGGGGGCTCATACACATCTACCACCTGCTGAGTTATCAGCCAGCTTCGTTAAGCAGCTGCTGTGTGCAGACACTGTGCTTCCTGCCAGGCTGGGAAGGAGAGGGAAGAGGCCCCTAGGACTGTAAGACCCAGCTCCTCCAGGAGTTTCACCAGAGCACACCAAAGAGCACACTCATCCACCCTCCAGGAGCTTCACCAGAACCACCAGGGGCACACCCATCAGGGACGAGTGTGCCAAGTGAGGGGTGCAGCCAGCTAGGGCAGGATTGCTGATGACAGAAGCTCCTGCGATGGCCAGTGTGGATAGAATGAGCAGAGGACCGAGTCAGCTGGGAGGGGTGTTACAAAGCAGAGACGGAGGAGCTGGTCCTGCATGCAGGCAGTCCCCACCCTGGGCTCAAGCTCCTTTCCTCGATAGAACCTTCCAGTGAGCTCGAGCCTGGGCCATGTTCGCTTCTCAGGTAGGGGAGGACAAGTGGGATGGTGATGGAAGGAAGAGGGTAAAGAGAGCACCTCCCAACTCTGATGGGCTGGGAGTCTGGCAGCCAGTGGCTGGGGGCAGGGGATGTCCTGGTCAGGGAGGCACCCCCGGATGTGCCGATCACCAGAGAGCTTCCTTCTCAAATGCCCCTTCTCTATACCTCCTCAAGGGCCAGAGTCCTTGGTTAGTCGCCAAGAAGTGAAGCCAGCAAGCCCAGAGCCTTGGGGAAAGCGCCTTGCCTTGGAGGAGGGAGGTGGAGAAGCTGCCCCGGACGGAGGGTTGCCGGCCGAATCCTTCCAGGGAATATCTGGTTTGAGGGAATGATCAGAGTGTGTTGTGACCTCAGGAGTGCATGGATGGGCCTCTGTCCTCTCCTAGGGCTAGAGCTCAGCCAGGAAAGCCAAGGCCCCTGCATCCGCACACCTCCAGCTCTTGTGGCCTGCTGAGGTGTCTGCTGCAGCCCCAGCCAGGGCCCTCTGCTGTTGCTGCAATTTTGAGGGCTCTCGGACTCCTCTTGCTCATGAAGAATTGTGGTTCTGTGAGCAACCTCTCTGCAGAAGGGGATGTCAGCACCATCCTGCTCTGACTTGGAAAGCCTCCTCCCAAGGCAGGCTAGGCAGCTGTCACCTCTCCCACCTCTTCTCAACAGAGTTCCTTCAATTTCCTTTGGTGCTGCCACCATCAACCCTGTTACTTCCTGGGCTCTTTCCAGTGTCATAAGCGGACGAATGTACCAAGCTGGAAAAGCAAGGAGTGTTTGTCTTAGAAAGGACGGAACCGCAACATAGCGAAGGAGAGAAGCCCGGGAGCGAGACCGGCTGGCCATGCTGGGCACCTGGGCTGGTCCTCAGAACCAGGAGCCTCACACATCTAGTCCGGTGCCCAGAGGTGCCCCAGCCAGTACTAAGCCGACACGGATGGAGGCAGCAGTCTATGTAGTTTCAGGAGGGTCTGAAGTAAGCCCTCTTCCTTTAAGAAAATTGTTGAAGGGACAGTGACTGGAAATTAACCACCTTACATCTCCCTTTGTCATGACACTCAAACCACCTTGCTGCCTGCTTCTTCGATGAACAGAATGACCATATTTTCTTGTTCTATCCAGGACATTTTGCAAGTAAGAGGGGCCCTGGTAGTCATTAGGCTGTGACAGCAGATGTCAACCTGGCAAAACAGCAGGTGGTCACAGTAACAATGACCCAATACCCACGTCATCCTCCAGCCCTTCCAGGCCAAGCTCTGGCAACAGCTCAGTCCCTCCTGGTGCCTTGTAGCTGCAGCCATTCACCAGTGACCTCAGGTGTCCACAGGGCCAGACGGACATTGTGTGGAGAACAAAGGTGAACATGCCCCTGTTCTCACCTCCATGCACCTCAGGGAGTGGGATATGATCAGAACACAAATGACAACTCTCACCGAAGGCAGGACAGACAGGCCAGGGGAAGGCAGAAATGAAGGGCAGGGGACAGTCAAAGGAAAGAAAGATCTTGAATAAGCAAACATTTGGAGGGAAATTTTTCCCCGAGACTATTTTAAGATGGAGAGGCTGGGTCGCCAGGGTTACCAGGCCATTCTGGTGATTTGACTTTAAATTTTGGGATTCTGACTTTAAATTCATAACAGCATCTTTCCTCGGCCCTGGCGGGTTAAAGAAAATACTTTAGAGCAAATTTAGTATTTTCTCCCATTCATAGTATCTGGCCCACGAGGCTTGCGGGTTAAAGTACACTCCTGATCTTCACTTGATAACCTCATCTCGCTCCTCCCTCGGTGCTTATTGTAAAGTCGGAACAGCAGCCTCATTACGTGGGGAGGAGCAGTATGTCCGGGGCTGCAAACAAATTGCACGGGTCCATCGCGGCCCCATTAGGGTCAAGGGCACATGTGTATGACTGGATGCGGCAAAAGTCATAACTAATACACCCACATGGTGATCCAGATGTGATGTGAGGCTCAGTGGGTACTTAGAGATTTTTCACAGCCAGGTTAACCAGTTGCCCAACCCTCCTGCCCTTCCCAGGGCATGGCAGAAATAAAAGGCATCCCTATTGAAAACAACACACATGTGAATGGGTTTGAGGACTCCAGATGACTCACAGGATCCTGTACATTTGTATATAGTCAAATGGTCTTCATCTCCTGCCAGCAAACCACCCCGCTCTAAACCTACAACAGTCAAGGAAGACAAACCCATCGTGACCACCTGCTAAGAAGACACAGCCCGGTCCAAGGGCTCACTGCAAGATCACAAATGCAGTGAAACTGCTTTTGCTAAGAGACATTTTTCTTGCGCTCCACTCATTCCAAAGACAAAGCATTTTATTGCAAAGTCTGCCAAAATAAATGTGCCTGCAACTCCCCCAGCCAGTGGGAAAGCACTCGGGTTGGGATGGGAGTAAGGAGATCGGGTGCTTGCTCCGGCCGCAGCGCCCTAGCAGAGTGACCGTAGGCGAGTGCCTCCCACGCTCTGAGCCTCCAGTCCCTCATGTGTGACCTGGGGCAGGCACTACCTACCTCCCAGGTGATGTGAGGGCTATCTCCGTGGAAGCACTTGGAACACGGTAAAGAGCCGTGCAAAGGCTAGACAATGTGATTGCTAGTGTTTGCTGTTCAGAAAAAAAAAAAAAAAAAAAAAAAAAAAATCTTGCTTTTCATAGACAAACCTCAATTAAATGAAATCACTTGAGGAATGGTTCATTAAAATTTCTGGTACAATTAGGTTCAAAGAAAGAGGCCCTCCTTGGAGGCGTGAAGAAGGCCTGACTGACAAACATTGTGGACACTGAGTAATGAAGATGTGGAAATGGTGGCCACCTTGGGGAAAGACATGAGGATGGATCTAGGAAGTTGCTTTTTCAAACTAAAGTCCATAAATGTTCATAAGGGATTTTTTTTCCCTTTCTCCTAGAAAAGTCAGCAACTTAAAACAAATTATTTTTGCTTTAAAATTCCAGTTCCCCGGCCGGGCGCGGTGGCTCAAGCCTGTAATCCCAGCACTTTGGGAGGCCGAGACGGGCGGATCACAAGGTCAGGAGATCGAGACCAGCCTGGCTAATACGGTGAAACCCCGTCTCTACTAAAAAAATACAAAAAAACTAGCCGGGTGAGGTGGCGGGCGCCTGTAGTCCCAGCTACTCGGGAGGCTGAGGCAGGAGAATGGCGTAGACCCGGGAGGCGGAGCTTGCAGTGAGCTGAGATGCGGCTACTGCACTCCAGCCTGGGCGACAGAGCGACACTCCGTCTCAAAAAAAAAAAAAAAAAAAAAAAAAAAATTCCAGTTCCCCATATTGTTGGTTAAATGAGGTTTTTTTCTCTTCAGAGGGCTCCAGCCTGTGATGTTTCCTCCATCCTGGTCCTGCCCCCCACCTCCCTCCTCCTTTCTCCTGCTGCCCTGTGCCCTTGGAGACATGCTGGGCAGACTCCCCATGTGATCAATCTGACGTCTTAAGTTTAAACGTCATTACCTCAGTGTATCAGTAGAAAAAGTTCTACTTCATTGTATCTTGTAGCAAAATTCAGTCCAGTTAATGGAGGATTTCGTATACTTTTAAAAGTAAGTCAGGCTGGGCGCAGTGGCTCATACCTGTAATCCCAGCACTTTGGGAGGCCAAGACGGGTGGATCACTTGAGGTCAGGAGTTTGAAACCAGCCTGGCCAACATGGTGAAACCCTGTCTCTACTAAAAGTACAAAAAATTAGCCAAGTGTGGTGGCATGCACCTGGAGTCCCAGCTACTTGGGAGGCTGAGGCAGGAGAATCGCTTGAACACAGGAGGCGGAGGTTGCAGTGAGCCAAGATTGCACCACTGCACTGTAGCCTGGGCAATAGAGTAAGACTCTGTCTCAAAAAAAAAAAAAAAAAAAAATATATATATATATATATATATATGAAAGTAAGACAGAACCTAATTTTCAGAATTGCATAATTATGGTCACAGCTGATCCAACTGGTTCCACAGATTAGGCACTAGGGAAAAAAGATTTTCCAGAGTAATCCCTAGATGATGAAAGCACAAACTCATTACTTTTTTTCTTGTGGTAGTTATTTTTGCTAAGGACCTGCCCATACTGCAGGCAGTGGGTCTTTTGTATGGAAGAAGAAAGCATTTATCTGCATATAGTTTGCTGAAGTTTTTTTTTTTATCATTTCTGTTTCAATGTAAAGGCAAGGTATCTTCATCTTGCTAACTGCTGTACATTTCCTATGACTTTTAAAAAGTTGTTTCCCCTGAACTCTCCTTTGGGACCGAAGTGCCCGTGGTGAGGCCATCTGGCGCGAAACCCCCAATGTGAGGCCTTCCCAGTTCCTCACCTAAGGTTTCCCAACCACATACATGCCCAACCTGACCCCTGCCACAGCCCCCTGTCCACCCTCGTGCCTCTTATCAAAAAGAAGTCATTTCCCAACACCCAGGCACTTTCCTGGGCCGACGGGTCAGTCACCGTCTCTGTGTGTGCCGTGTTCACATCCTTAGGGAGCCCCTGGCTCGCGTCTCCTTGTGGTACCAAGCAGATGGTGGGGGAGATCTTCAGAGTCTTCTGCCTTCTTGCTGCACTTTGGCACGTTACCAAATGGCCTCCAAAGCTCCAGCGCAAACTCGGACCCCTCACAGAATCTGACCCCAGCCCTTCAGCTCTGATGGTTCCTTGGCCATAGCTCTCCCTAGCACAGTCCCGTTTCCTTTCAGTGTCCCCTGATGATTCCTCACGCCTTTCTCTTGCATCTCCCCTTGTTCTCTGTTTTCTTTATTTTTCAATATTCTCTTATCAGCTCCTCACCCCTAGACCCCGTTGGCTCCCTCCCCTGTTCCTGTCTCCGTCTCTTTTTGTCTCCATTCCCATCCCCCTGCCCGTTCCCTCTGCCCCCAAGGCCTCCTGACACTTCTTTCAGCACCGCCCACTGATCGCTACCATAGCTCACCTCTGCAAAACCACAACCAGGGAGAAAACATCGACAATGTTGTCAACCTGTGTGACAGTTTTGTTTTCCTGTCAAACACTCCTGGTGTCTTTCATTTAAATAGATTCTTTGACAGATATATCTTAGTAGGTTCCCTTTCAGAGGAAAAATGCACATTTAAAAAATTTTTAGTTTTAGTTTATGTTTTAAGCCTGATAAAACACTGTTATTAGGTCCTACGGGTAAAGAAATGTTTGGGGTTTTTTTGTTTTTTGGCTTCATGGTCATAAGCAAAGTGTCTAGGGTTTCCTGTTGGTTTCAGGTTCGACATGTCACAGCAGACTCCTCGGCACAGGCCTGTGACACACTCAGCTCAGGAGAGGGCAGCAGCCAACTACAGTGCAAAGGGATGGACTCCCCTTCCCAGTCTTTAAAATCAAAGGGGAAGACCAGGTGTCCTACTTTGTGCTTCTATCATTCAGTAACTTTTCTGTTGATTTCAGTAAGTCATACACACTTTTCCTTATGCCTATTGGATTTTGTTGATTTAAAGAGATGTTCTGGCTCAGGCTTGAGTTGATACCCACCCTTTCCCCACTAAACCCAGGCAGAAAGTTACAGTGAACAAAGAAGGGCTACAGTTCCCCATGCTGAGACGACCAGCAAGTGCTTCCAGAAATGCTCTTTCCTTTCAGAGAGGGAATCCATTTGGCTTCCCTTCAGTGCATGGCTTGTTGGAATCTGGGATTAGATTCCCAATAAGCGATGAGACATCCAAAGAAACAGAGTGCCTGGTATTTATGGCAGAATATAGAAGAACTCATCTTTTCTTAAGCAATTCTTTAGTTTATGGTTTAGCCAAAAGTAAGCAAGTTGGTTCCATGGCCAACCAAGACCCTGAGAGAAGATACCCCACCAATATTTCCCATGAATGATCAGGAGTTTACAGAGTTTCCATCACCGAAGCCATTTGAGTTCAGTGTATATGCTCTGGAACGATCAGTGTAAAAATGTCAATCTCTAAGTGGTTCTGTTGCCAAAAGAGTTTATAGATTGTGTTGAAGAGAAAATTGGCACCTGTGTTTTCTGTGGTGTTACTGCAGGATTCAAGTGGAATGGAGGGATGTCTCTGGGAATATGGTTGTGCAGGGACCATGTTAAAAGAGGTGTCACATGAGCCGTCACCCAGCAGGGGTAGAGACAGAACAGAGCAATGTCCTACTATATTAATTGGCAAAAAAAAAAAATATGCTGTTAACTGGCACACAAACTCACAGGAAGTGGCTGCTTCTATACTGAGACACAGCCTCCAGGCCGCTTCTATACCGGGACACAGCCTCCAGTCTCCCTATCAAAACATTAACTTAATATCAACCGAAGAAGTCCTTCCCCACTTGGAGAGGAGCCCTCAAGTAAGTCTGGTTTCTCCAGCTGTTTTCTGAAATAGCCCCTTGTGTGGGTGTCCTTCCAGGTCCTGAGGTACTCACATAGGCTTCTTCAAATACGCGCGGTGTTGAACGTCAGTGCCCATAGCCCTCAGCCTGTCCACACCATGCTGCTGACCATAGGAGGGAGAAGCCCTCTGTGGAACCTGGTGACCTCAGAGTGGCACTCCACTGGGTGGTGGTAATCCCAGACCATAGTGGTCTCTGTGGGCCTCCCATGGCCCTGGCCTCACATGCAGCCTCTTGGTACTGACCAAAGGGACCCCTCCTGTGCAGAATACCTGTGCCTTCAACCACAGTTTTTCTCCAACAATCCAGAACTACTTCAGTCTGTTACGCCAGACTCCACCAACCACAAAATCATCCCGTGGCCTCTTTGGTTGATAATCCAAAAAGGGGGCTCCAAGGAATTTTAATTAGTCTATAATTTTGGGAGCTTTCTTTATAAGAAAGAGTACAGAATCTCATATCATATTTCAGCAATTTAGTAAAAATAGCATTTTGCTGGGAAAAGAATACTAAGGGAAGGTACCTGGTTCCCTTCTTCTTAATACTTCCTTTCTGCCCAACTGAACATTGCAAACTTCCACAGCAGCCCAGGATGATCTTGCCTGTTTATTAAAGCAATTGGATTTTATACATTTGATACTTTACCTCTTTTGTTTAAATTTTTTTCTTGTTATTTGGTGTACAATATTTAAATGTACAATATTTTATCTCCATAATTAGCTTAATTATAGAACAGAGTTTCTCTTCCTTCTCATAGTCTTCAGATAATTCAGAAATGTTTAAATCTTCGCACCCACTTTATATATGTTGTGCTGTTTCTAACTTCCTATATGTAAATATTTTTTGACATACTTTGGTGTTTCAAGTTCTGTCTCTACTTTTATTGTGATCATTATCACCATGATTCTGTTCTCATTCTTAATGTTGGATTTTTTTTTCTGGTACACTCTATTTTTTTAATCTCCTTGGATATTTTGAAAGTATTTTAGTTATTTGTGTATGTAGACATAGGAAAGTGCTTTGCTTAAATTAAGCTGTAAGCTCTCTGATGGACAGATATTGACCTTAAAATTTGGTCCTCTTAAATGCTACCAATACGGTTTTCTTCCAATTAACAGGTGCTATTTCAACAAAACTTGTTTCTCTGCTGAACTACTCTGTCCTTTCCACTTCTGACTTTCATTTTTAATTGCCTGTGATTCGGTTTGCCAATGCCTGAATATACCAAGCCAAAGGTAGATATTTCCCTTGACAGTGGCATCTTCTCTCCATTTTGCTAACTTCCAGGCTGAGAATGAATAGCAAGAAAAACAGCCCAAGTGGCCAGGGTTTGCTAAGAACCTACTGAGCAGACAGCTTCACAAACGGCTCCTCAAGTGTTTTGGCAGTGGGGGACAGACTATCCAGCCAGCCCATAGCCACATCTGTTTGAAACTTCTTGCTTCCCACTTCTCCACCTCCAGGTAGACTTCAACCTGGAATTCTAGAAATATTTTTTGACCCAGGGCCTGCTCACCAGTGAGGCAGCACACACAGAGACAGGCAGTGTGGTCTCAGTTCAGAAGAGACCTTTCTTCCTGACCTGAACACATCCATCCTGGGCAGTGTGACACCAGGGTGAGGTCCCTGCATGGGGAGACAGATGACCTAGTTTCTGGTTCCAGTTCTGTCACTGGTGCAATGACAGCCTTTCTGGTTCTTGGTCCTATAAATACAGGGCTAGACTTACAATGCAATGCAAATATTCTGTATGGAAAGACTTAGCCAAACAAATCAGCCTGTTCTTTGAAATGTAGCTTTGCTACTGCCCAGATGTGGAGGATTTTAGCAAATGAACACAACTGCTCTTTTAAGTAAGAGGTCCTACCCACTGGGAACCACAGGGGCCAATGACTTAAACCACAGTAATGTAATAGGTATCCTAAAGATCAAAAGTGAACCCAAAAGAGTGATGTAGGAAGATCAATTACCAATTGCACTAAATAAAGGCTCTTTTGAAAAAGCCATCAAATGAAAAAGATGAAGCAGGAACTGGCTAAATTAGCAAAATGGTTAGACAACAGCCTGACACACTTCAACTTACAAGGAAAAAAAAAGGACAGACAATTTTTTGCTGAAATTGTAGTCCTTGCTGTTTGTGTTGTCCTAGAGTTTTATATGCCATTTTGTACTTCTTCTCTATGATGTAAATACTTTTCATTGTAAAAAATGTAAATATTAACTATATTTTTTGTTTCTGTCTTTTCTAAAATGGAAGTTGATCCAACTAATAAATTACAAATCATCTATATCTTGTTTGTTTGTTTGTTTTTTAGAAATTATATACCTTTACTGTCCTTCAGAAGGGAAAGAGTTTCATGATTAAAGAGAAACTTCATTCCTAACTAATGGAAGTAAGATGGTGCCATATAAGAGGAAAAGATGAAGGGTCAGGAGAGTGAGTTTTAGCTCTGACTTTTCATTAACAGATGTGGGGCCCTGACTAAGTCAGTTAACCTCTTAGAGCTTCATCTAAAACTGAAAACAGCTGCCATCGTTGTTTTAAAACTCAATAAGGTAATAGATGAAAAATGCTTTGGAAGTAAAAAGCTGTACACAAAGGCATGGAATTACTAAGTCTTAACTGTCATTATGTCTATTGGTTGAGGGATGAAAATTTTATATATAGGAAATTTGTTTAATTATTTTATTTTGCTTGAATTCTGTTTTGGGACAAAACCAAACAGAAATTGAATGTCAAGTTAACTTCTCCTACTGGTACTTCTAAAGGTCCATGATTAATCATCATAATGATCTTATGACCTTTAAGAGCATTGGGGA
Organism: Macaca thibetana thibetana; assembly: GCF_024542745.1. Lineage (NCBI taxonomy): Eukaryota > Metazoa > Chordata > Mammalia > Primates > Cercopithecidae > Macaca > Macaca thibetana. The sequence goes on along the minus strand of NC_065586.1, from coordinate 63,488,967 downwards.
AGAATTAAGTTTCAACAAATTTTAACGAAATTCTTAAGTCTGAATATGTTCTTGGTTTGACCAAAATTTATTCATCAGTGCCTAACATTCCATGATGAAGGCTTTTCTGGAGGCAGAAATGTAATCAAATGATGTGGAATTGGCAATCCATCCAAAGGGGGAAGGAATCCCAAGGAATGTCCCAGGCAAACTCTACTTTGGATCCAAGGAACTTACATACACAAATACATCAAACTGAGAAGTGCCTTCTTTTCCTTTGTAAATGACCAAACTGAACCAATTCAACTCAAAGGAAAGCCACAATAACTAGCAGTTTACTTCACGCTTCCACAGACCAAAAGGCTTAACCTTGGATTCTTGCCATGTCAGAGTAGAAAGAAGCCTTAAAGATCATCTGCACCCCTCACATCTTACAGATGAGAGATTGGGAATTTATGTGACTCATCCAGGGTCATTCAAAATCATGGGCCCTCCAGCTCATGAGAAAAACAGCTAGGGATAAAGAGACAATATAGCCCTTCTCAGCAGCTGTGTTTCCACCCCCTCCACCTGCAGCTCAGGATGAGGGACATGGAGGGCAGGTGGAGGGGAACTCGTGCTTTCATCTCTCAGCCACGTACAGGCCCTCCATCTTCCCCAAGACCCTCAGAAATACAGGCATTGCACTGTAGAGTTTGGGGGTATCGGCTGTGGATGAGGACAATTGTGTCATAAAAGTAAAAGTTTCTATCTCTCCTCCTTTTCTGAGAAGCAGGATGGGACTGGGAAGTCCCTGAAGAAGTGAGTTCCAGGTCTGAGTCTTCCATTAAGCATGATCATGAGCCCTTCCTTCTGTGAAATGCTAGCACTGAGCCTTTAAAAGCACCTTCTCCACTTTCTCTTTCCTGGCTTTTACTGTCTCACTGCCAGCCCTGAACTTCTATCAGATCCTTGATGCAGAATTGGTAAAACAGGAAGGTATCTTAGATACACAATCCTGTGATTTCCAATTAATTAACCCAACAATTCAGAAAATGGCATTAGAAAGAATTTCAGCTGTGTTCTGTTTTAAATGATTGATGTTTAAAAGTTCTAGTTTAAAAGTCTCTAGAAAATTGATCTGGGTAACCAAATCTTGGAAAGACAGGAAAAACAAGTGGCTGAATCTTTCCACAAACAATCAGGATTTGGAAGGATTTTTGCTAAAAGATAATGTTCAGGAAAAGGTAAAACTATACTCTTACACTGATATAAAAATGAACACATGTTAAAGATTTTATTTGACTCACATGATGAGGGAACCAGACAGATGTTTTTACCGGTCCAAAGGAAAAATCAAACAAGCACAAATTATATGCAGTAAAGGAAGGTTGAGATGAACTGCAAATGGAAACAAAGTCAATTATCACTATCAGACAGTATATACTTTATATAACTATCAGTTACCTACACGTTAGAAAGGGCTGTAAAATAGCTCAGACAATGAACAGTATAGAACCTGATACCCCAGAAGGATAAGCTATAGATGTGGCATCATTTTCCATTAAAGCATAGAACCTTTTCCTACAATTGAAAAGCAATACTCTGCTGTATTTAATACCTAGACTTATTTCACAGACATTAAAACACATCATGCTTTTCAACTCATATATTAGGCTGGTAAATGTGTAATCAGAAAAACCCCTGGGCAGATATTGATGGAGCCCTGTATTTGAGTGTTAACCTTCTGACCTCTCAATTCTCTGAGCCCTTTTCCTCTGTCTATTCACTGTCTCTACCCCATACCCCACCCCCATTTAGCTTGGGGCTAAGAACTCTTGACATAAATACTAACTCTGCAGAGCTGATCAAAAGCAGATGTAGTGAAGGATGTTGACCCTGTATTTCATAGCACTCATCACTGGGTGAGTAATAAATCTCTATGTTTATATGACTAGAGTCTTTCCTCTGAATTAAAGACCCCTAATCCTTCATATTTGTGGCTGCTGACTGGGAAGAACATCTTTGCTACTGGCCTCTTAATTCAATGTGCCAACAGCTAAGATGCTCTTAGAATAATAAATTGCAGTCTCTCTTGTGACCTCATACAGCCCCACGCAGTCACCCTCCTGACCTCACAGAGGCCCATCCAATGATACTTCATGCATATCATCCACCCACTCTTTTTAACTGGGCTGGCAGAATCATAGTATCTTAGTCCTGGAGAGATGAACTATGTCTCCCTCCCCACTTTTTCAGTATTAATTTAATTAATGTGGTCATTATACTCTTGCCATTGCTAAGGATACAGTGATTTCCTTAGCATTGCTGGATCATTTCACATTAAAATAATAAATCAGAATATTAATTCAAGATGTGGCTGTGACCCTAAGAAGTTATGTGGCTGTGGCACTAACAAGTTATGTGCCTTCACCAGCCCTTCATCTCCCAAGGCCTCTTCTTCTTCATAAAAGTGAAGACACTGAATTCTAAATCTTTTTTGATTCTATCCTGGTTTACAGTGATAGCTGGTGATATATTGTGGCCATTGCTGTCTTTAATATGTTGTGACTATAGTAGCTGTTGACAGCCTGTATGTGTGATTGGAAAACGGCAGTGTACCCTCTCAGAAGGAAGATTTTAATGTGGGAATTGGAGAGAGATTGGTTTGGATAACTCCAGTCACATAGAGATCTCTTTCCTAACTCATGCCTCATTTGAGAAAGCAGTAAATTCCCCAAAAAAAGCTGTTAAATGGCATCTCCAAGGATTCTGAGCTTGAACAGGCCTTCAGGAGTTTAGGTACTGGATATTCCAAAAGTAGATTGTTTATCTCCCTGGCTTTTGAAGAGTGAGGATGGGTTATGCTGACTTAAATACATTCTTGTTCAGCCCCTCTACCTCCTCATTCTCACTGGCAACAATGGATATAAAAATACAATGTAATGGAGAGAGATTCAGCAAAAGCATTGGCCTGTACTTTTCAAAAATATCAGTGTCATGAAAGACAAAGAACAATGAGGAACTGATCCAGAATAACAAAGAGTAAAGATTTAAGAGACATGGAAAATACATTCAGGACCAGAAAAAAAAGGGACAAAAAGTTCATTATAGGGCAATTGACAACATTTGAATATGGTGTGACATTATATAAGTGAATATTCTCGTGCTGAGAAAATACACACTGAAATATATAAGTGAATATTCTTGTCCTTAGAAAATACACACCAAAGTATCTAGCTGTAAAGGAGAAAGATGTCTACAACTTGCTCTCAAATCATTCAGGAAAAAAAAATTTTTTTAATAAAAAAAATAAAAAGATAAGCTGAAAAAACTGAAAAAGAAAATAAGAAAACAAATGTGGGAAATAAAACAAAGGGGACAAATCTGGATGAAGGATATACAGGAGTTCTTTACACTGCTATAACTATTTCTTGTGTTTGAAATTATTTCCAAAAAATGTATTTAAAAGAAGACACTGTAGAAATAATTTCAATGTTCTAAGACAAAATAAATTTGAACCTAAATTCTATATGCTATCAACTAAGTATTATAACAAAATAAAAACATGTTCAGACTTCAGGACTTAGCATATTTCTTTGGCCATAAACTCTCACTGAAATTAATGCTAGAAAATGTACTTGAGCAAATAAGAAGACATGGGATACAAGAAACTATTATATCCATAGAAATTGGTAAAATGTGCAGCTAAGCCTAAATAATTGTTGTTTTATTGATAGAATCCAGAAGAAACAAAAATCCCAAGTAGTTTCAGCAAGGAAAGTAGCAGAGACCTGGGGAAGGAGAAAGTAAAATTATACCTAGTTTATTCCTTATTCTGAATAAGAGGAAGAGAGAAATACTGATTAATTGTGGTCATACAGAGGAGACACCATGTGCTAAAATTTAAAGGTATTCAAGGTGACTTCAGCACAAATGGAGGAGTAAGGAGTTCTGAACATTCTCTCCTCCATAAAATCAACAAAAACAATGGCAAAAATTGTCAGAATCGACTTTTTCAGAACTCTAAAATTAATGAAAGGCTTACAGCAATCCAGGGAGCATTTATTCAAGAAAACTGGTTGAAACTTGGTAAGAACAGAGAGTTTTGTGGAGTTTTAACTTGCCTATTTCCATGCACCCTCCTCAGCTGAGCAGTAGCCTTGAAAATATGAAATCAGCAGCCTGGCAGCTAGACGCCCTTGGGTTGAGCAGGAAGTGGGGTGCAGGAGGGAAGGCGGTTATGTGGGAGGCAGAACCAGGTTGGAGCTCATTCAAGGCCATGCTTCCAGAGAATTATCATTACTTAACCTGTCTGGTCATTCCCTGGAAGACCCCATTCACAAGACTTATCTTATTTGACCCGGATCAGGGTTAGCCCAGTGTAAACAGCCTCTTCTCCAGGAGAATTTGTCAGAAACAGACAGCAGTGACTATTTAACATTGTGGCTGCCTGGATGGTGGCTAACAGCTGGGACAAAGAATATTCCAACCAAAATGTTTAAAGGGAAAATCTGAGAAATGAGATATCCATGTGGATTTTTAAAACTCCAACATACTCACAGTAGTCTAGAAAAACATATGCATGTACAGGGCTGTGGGCATGCTCAGGAAAGATCTGAGAAAGCCCTAGCTATCACCTCTGGCTGACCTTGAGGCCCTACACAAACAGTAAGTGTTGTCATCCCTGGCTGAGTGTTAAAGGCATGCCTCAATATGCACACAGAGCCTCTTGGTACAGAATGAGAGACTTATTTGTTCTAGTCATTTGAGGAAACCTCTGTGTAATCATTAGCTGATGTCTAAGTTAACTGAGCAGAGACATCAGTGACCATACATGATGAATAAAGACATTCTAGAATTACCTCAAAAAAGTCACTATCAAAAGAAAACAGTAATAACAACAAACAGCAAGGACAGCAAGTCATGGAGTGGGGAGGGGGAAGAAAGAATCTGATTCCCAGAGATGACACCTAATATTATATGGTGTTCTGTTTCAATTAAAATTTTAAAATATGCAAAAAGAAAGCCTACATACAAGAAAACAGCAGGTAATAGAAACTACCTTTGTGGAAGCCAGATGTTGGACTTACTAGACAAAGATATTAAAATCACTATTTTATATATGTTCCAAAAAAAAAGTAATCCATGGGTAAAAACTAAAGGAAAATATGAGAATAATATCTCACTGTATAGACAATATGAATAAATTGATAGAAATTATAAAATGGAACAACTAGAAATTCTAAGATTAAGAAAAATACAACTGGACCAGGTGCAGTGGCTCACACCTGTAATCCCAGCACTTTGGGAGGCCAAGGCAGGCAGATCACTTGAGGCTAGTTCACGACCAGCCTGGCCAATGTGGTGAAACCCCATCTCTACTAAAAATACAAAAATTAGCTGACAGTGGTGGCAGGTGCCTGTTGTCCCAGCTACTTGGATGACTGAGGCAGGAGAATCACTTGAACCTGGGAGGCAGAGGTTGCAGTGAGCCAAGATCACACCACTGCACTCCAACCTGGGTGACAGAGCAAGACTCCGTCTCAAGAAAAAAAAAGAAATAAAATACAACTGAATTGAAAATTTCACTAAAGAGGTTAAACAGCACATATGAGCATACAGAAGACGGAATCAGCAAACTTGAAGATAATTCAACTGAGGTTATTCAGTCTAAGGAACAGAAAGAAAAGACAATGAACAAAACTAAACAAGCCTCAGGGACATATGGGAAATCAAGCATACCAACATATGCATACTGGGAATCTGAGAAGAAGGAAGAGAAACAGACAGAAATAATATACAAAGAAATAATGACCAAGACCAGTCTGGCCAACGTGGTGAAACCCTGCTGAAAAATATAAAAATTAGCCAGGCATGATGGCAGGTGCATGTAATCCCAGATACTCAGGAGGCTGAGACAGGAGAATTACTTGAACCTGGGAGGCGGAGGTCACAGTGAGCTGAGATTTTGCCATTGCACTCCAGCCTGGGTGACAGAGTGAGACTCTGTCACAAAAAAAATAAATAAATAAAAAAATAAAGAAAGCAGTCATGACAAAGAGGCAGATGTAAATAGTGTTTTATCAATTACATTAGATGTAAATGGATTAAACATGCCAGTCAAAACACAGAGATCATCAGAATGGATAAAAATATGATCTATCTGTATGTACTTTACAAGGGACATATTTTGAATTCAGAGACACAAATAGAACAAATGATAATCTAAAAAAAACTGGAGTGGGTATACTCATTACACAAAACAAACTTTAAGACAAAAATTGTTACTAGGGGCAAAGAAGGACATTTTAAAATAATAAAAGAGTCAATCCATCAAGAAGATATGGTAATTATATCACTGATGTCAACAAGATGGTTGGCTAGAGTTGCCTGGCACTTTTTCTCCCTGACAGAAAGGAACCAAAACAATGAATAAACAACTGGAGTGACTAAGGAAGTATGCTGGAGAGCACCTAAGGACAGGAAAATCCCATGGAACATGGAAGCCCAGGATAGCATCATAGACACGGGAGGGGCATAGCCTGCATCTGCAGCACTGTCTTCCCCACCAGGATTGGCTAGGAGTCAGGGGGTACTTTTTCTTACAGGGAGAAGGTAAGTTGGAAATCCCTAGTGGTCCTCATAGCCACTACAGACACCAGCAGTTCTTGCTAGAAAAGAGTCTCTCAGTCCTCACAGGCCCTGAATCCAGTTTGGGGAGTTCTGGAAGTTTCTGTGGCTGCATTGCCCTGGAGTAAGAGCCCAAGTTGTGCACTACCTATCCCTACAACCTGAGCTGCTACGACACAGTGCCATCTTCAAGCTGGACACACTGCTAGAGTGCATCCTGCCATAGGAGCTGGTGGCCACTACCTTTCTCCATCCGTGAGACCCTGTTATCATTCCAACATGTTCACATATGTGACTGTGACACTATAACCCCAGCTGCATGGAGCCTAGAACCAATGGAATGATGGAGACTCTGGTGGTCAAACCCACAGAGCACTCCTTGCCACCCCAATCCCAGGGAACAGCTCAACCTATATAGTAGGAATGCCACTGATCAGGCAGCCAGCCTGTCACACCTACACAGAGTTGTGCTGCACAGCTGGCAAACCTGCTGTGCCTGGACACACCCATGCGAAGCCTGACAGCCAGCAAAGCAGCAGCCCAACCTCACAGAGAGCAATCAGTCTGCCACACTACCATGCACTCATGCCCAGCTGTAGAGCCAGTATAGCAGTGGTCCTACCTTCCCAGAGAGTCCACTGCATAGCTGGTTAGACTGCTATACCTGTATGCACCCAGCTTGACAGCAAGGCTGGCAGCATGAAAAGCCCCCCTAGAAAGCCCACCATACAGTCTGCTGGCCCACTATGCCCAAACATGCCTGACCTAAAACCTGCCCAGACTCCCCACCCTCCAGCAAAACCATGCCACTGCCATCACAAACATCTGCAGTTTAGGCCACCGAGGCAATCAGAGACATTACTGGTGAGATTACAGCTGGAAAAAAAAAAAACCACACAGAGACCACAGTACTGAGTCTACCCAGAGCCAAAGCTAACACAATGCCCTATCAACACACTAGAACCCATCTACAAGAAAGCCTGTCCGTATAAAAGTCTAGAGAATTAGGAAAAGGAACTGTTCCACTAGATGCACAGATATCAACATAGGAACGCAAGAAACATAAAAAACCCAAAAGAACAATATAAGTTTCCAGTAACAGACCTTGAAGAAATGGATATTTACAATATACCCAAAAAGGAATTCAAAATAATGATCTTAAGGAATATCAGTAAGATACAATAGTATACAGACAACTCAATAAAATCAGGAAAGCAAATCATGATCTGTATAAGAAATTCAACAAAGGGAGGGTTATCATTTAAAAAAAAAAAAACCAGATATCTTGGACCTGAAGAACTCAACAAATGAAATAAAAAATACAATTGAGAGCTTAAACAACAGACTAGCTCAAGCAGAAAATAAGAATTTCTGAACTTGAAAAACAGGTCTGTTAAAACAACCCAGTAAGAGAGAGGGAAAAAAAAGAACTAATAAAAAGAATAAGAAAGCCTATGGGAGTTATAGGACACCATTAAGAATATAAATATTCACATTATAGAGGTGTCAGAAGGAGAAAAGATTAAGGCACAGAAAACCTATTTAGCAAAATAATAACTAAACACTTCCCAAATCTTGGAAGAAATATGGATATCCAAAGCCAGGAAGCTCAAAGACACCAGTTAGATTCAGCCCAAAAAGTCCTCTCCAAGACACATTATAATCAAACTATCTAAAGTCACAAAGAGGGGCCTTTTCCTCTCAGAAGTCCCGCTCTCTCACTGGAGAGAGAGTTGTTCTCCTTTCTCTTTCTTCTTCCTATTAAACCTCTGCTCCTAAACTCCTCATGTATGTCTGTGTCCTAAATTTTCTTGGCATGAGAAGATGAGCCCTGGGTATTTACCGCAGATGACAAAGCTGCTTCATAATGGGGGATTATCCAGGATTCTAAGTTACAACACTCATCAAAATGGTGAGAAGAGGACAGAACTCCAACTCTGTCCTTTCATTTTAGGGCTCTCGGTCTCCATTTTAAACCAAATCAAATCAACAACGGGCATTATTTAGCCATTTAAGAATATAATTAGCATGGTTGCCGTTCTTAAAGACTTGGATGTGAGGCTTGCTGGGGAGAACATGGAGAATCCCACAGTACCCACAAGTTGCTGGGCATATTGGCCATGTTTGAACCAGCTTCATTTCATGAAGGACATAGCCGTCACATGGGGCTGGAAGAGGTCCTGGAGCAACTGAGGATTTCTGGCTGGGGCTACTAGCTGGTGTTATCCAAAGGCTTCTGGACTGACCCCAGCCTCCGACCAACCAATGGTGTGTCAGCAACAGGATCTCCAACTTTCCTATCATAATTTCCTCCTTTCCTATAAGCAACCACCATGTCTCCTATCCTCCTTGTGTATGCAATGTGCAGGAAGTTTTACAGTTCAGGGAATTAATCTGTGGGCCCTACATAAATCAGACACTGCCCCTTCAAGCCTACCTATGAAATCCAGCAAATTCTGCCACTGGCCAGCCTTTTCTTCTTGGAAGCTCCTCTCTCTCAGTAGAGAGAAAGCTGTTCTCCTTTCTGTTTCTTCTGCCTATTAAACCTCTGCTTCCAAACTCAAAAAAAAAAAAAAAAAAAAAAAGTCACAAAGAGGAAATTCTGAAAGCTATGAGAGAAAAACATCTCATTAGACTTTCAGCAGACTTCTCAGCAGAAACCTTGCAGGCCAGGAGAGAATGTTTCAAAGTGCTCAAATTAAAAAAAAACTGTCAGACAGGCGCAGTGGCTCACACCTATAATCCCAGCACTTTGGAAGGCCGAGGCAGGCTGAGGGCAGGAATTTGAGACTAGCTTGGGCAACATAAAACCCTCATCTCTACAAAAAATACAAAAATTAGCCAAGTGTGGTGGTGCATACCTGTAGTCCCAGCTACTTGGGAGGCTGAGGTGGGAGAATCACTTGAACCTAGGAGGCAGAGGTTGCAGTGAGCCGAGATTGTGCCACTGCACTCCAGCCTGGTGACAGAGTGAGACCCTAAGAAAAAAAAAAAAAAAAAAAGAAAAGAAAAAGAAAAAAAAAAGCCCACCAACCAAGCTTACCATATACAGCAAAACTATCCTTCTGAAATGAAGGAAAAACTAAGTATTTCCCAGACAAGCAAAAGCAGAGGGAATTCATAACAGGTAGACTGAACTTAAAAGAAATGCTTAAGAAAGTGCTACAACTGGAAACAAAGGATGATAATTACAATTATGAAAACACATGAAAATATAAAATTCACCAGTAGAGGTAAATTCATAATCAAACTCAGAATGTCCTAATGCTATAATGGTGCTATGAAAATCTTTCAATTCTCTGGTATGAAAGTTTGAATTCAAAATGGTCAAAAAGAACAACAACTACAATTAGTGACTAAAGAGCACACAATAGCTAAAGATATAAATTAAGGCAACACATGTAAGGGAAAGAGGGGATGTCTAGAGTATTTGTAAGCAACCAAAGTTAGGTTGTTATCAGCTTAAAATAGTCTATTATAACTATAAGACTCTTCATATTACCCCATGGTAACCACAAAGAAAGAAATTACAGCAGATATAAAAAATGAGAAAGAAAAAGGAAACATAGCTCAACACCACAGGAAAAAAAACAACAAAGCACAGAGGTAAACAACAAGAAAGGAAGAAAAACGAAGGATCTAGAAAACAACTGGAAAACAATTAACAAAATGGTAAGAATAAGTCCTTACCAATCAAAAATAACCTTGAATTTAGACAATAGCTCACACCTGTGATCCTAACACTTTAGAAGGCTGAAGCAGGAGGACTGCTTGAGGTCAGGAGCTCAAGAGCAGCCTATGCAACATGGCAAGACACCATCTCAAAAAAAAAAAAAAAAAAAAAAAAAAAAGAAGGAGGAGGAGGAAGAAGAAGAAGTAGGAGGAGGAGGAGAAAGAAAAGAAAGAAAGAGAGAAAGAAAGAAAGAAAGAAAGAAAGAAAGAAAGAAAGAAAGAAAGAAAGAAAGAAAGAAAGAAAGAAAGAAAGAAAGAAAGAAAGAAAAGAAAGAAAGAAAGAATCCTTCTTAGCTTATTCTATGAGGTTAGTAGTATCCTAGTACCAAACCAAAGACATTACTGAAAAATAAAACTGTAGATCAAAATCCCTTATGAATATAGATGTAAAACTCCTCAATATGATACTAGCAAATTTAATCCAGCAACATATAAAAAGAATTGTACGATATGACCAAATGAGATTTATCATAGAAATGTAAGATTGGATTAACATATGAAAATCAATTACATTTACAATAGCTTTAAAAATAATACAATCGGCTAGGCGCAGTGGCTCATGCCTGTAATCCCAGCACTTTGGGAGGCTGAGGTGGGCAGATCACCTGAGGTCAGGAGTTCAAGATCAGCCTGGCCAACGTGGTGAAACCCTGTCTCTACTAAAAATACAAAATTAGCTGGGTGTGGTGGCGCATGTCTGTAATCCCAGCTACTCGGGAGGCTGAGGCAGGAGAATCACTTGAACCCAGGAGGCGGAGGCTGCAGTGAGCCGAAATTGCGCCATTGCACTCCTGCCTGGCAACAGAGCAAGACTACGACTCAAAAAAAAAAAAAGAAGAAGAAGAATACGATCTTAGAAATAAATTAAACAAAAAGAGCAAGACTTATACACTGAAAACAGCAAAACATTATTGAAAAAAGTTAAAGAAGACCTAAATAATGGAAAGACAGTTTGTGTTCACAGATTAGAATACTTAATCTTGTTATGATGGTATTATTCCCTAACTTGATTAGTATATTCAGTGCAATTCTTGTCTAAATCCCAGCTATAGAACTTGTAGAAATTGACAGGCTGATACTAAAATGCATATGGAAATGCAAGGAACACAGAATAGCTAAAACAATATTGAAAAAAGGAACTTAAAGAACTCTCCTAAAAAACAAATAACTGAATTGAAAAATTGGTAAAGAATTTTAGTAGACATTTCTCCAATGATGATATACTAATGGTCAATAAGCACATCAAAAGATGTTCAACAACATTAATCATTATGAAAATGCAAATCCAAACCACAGTAAGATACCACTCCACACCCACTAGAGTGCTATAATAAAAAATCTGGAAAAACATGACAGAACAAAAAAATGAAAATCAAGGACATGAAAACATCTGGAACCCTAATAAACTACTAATGAGAATATGAAAAAGTGCAGCCACTTTAAAAAACAGTTTAGCAATTCCTCAAAAAGTTAAGCATATACTTTGGGAGACCAAGGCAGGAGGATCACTTGAGCCCAAGAGTCTGAGACCAGCCTGGGCAGCATGGTGAGACTACATCTCTACAGAAAAGCTTTTAAAAATTAGCTGAGCATGGTTGTGCATGCCTGTAGTCCCACCTTCTCAGGAGGCTGAGGTAGAAGAACACTTGAGCACAGGAGGTCGAGGCTGCAATGAGTCCTGTTTATGCCACTGCACTCCAGCCTAGGTGACAAAGTGAGGCCTTGTCTCAAAAAAAAAAAAAAAAAGGGTAAGCATAGAGTTATCAGATGGCCCAGAAATTCCACCCCTGGGTATATGTGAAATGGAAATGAAAACATGTTCACACAAAAATTTGTACACTAATGTTCACAGCAGCATTGCTCGTAGTAGTTAAAAAGTATAAACAGGCTGTGCGCCGTGGCTCACACCTATAATCCCAGCACTTTGGGAGGCTGAGGCAGGCAGATCACCTGAGGTCAGGAGTTTGAGACCAGCCTGGCCAGCATGGTGAAACCCCGTCTCCACTAAAAAATAATAAATAATAAATAATTAGCCAGGTATGGTGGTGGGCGCCTGTAGTCCCAGCTACTCAGGAGGCTGAGGCGGATAATCACTTGAACCCAGGAGGTGGAGGTTGCAGTGAGCTGAGATTGCGCCATTGCACTCCAGCCTAGGTGACAGAGTGAGACTCTGTCTCAAAAAAAAAACAGTATAAACAATCCAGATGCCTATCAACTAATGAATGGATAAACAAAATAGAGTATGTCCACACAGTAAAATATTATTCACCCCCCCCCAAAAAAAAAAGGAATGAAGTCCTGATCCATGCTACAACATCAATTTTATTTTATTTTATTTTATTTTGAGACAGGATCTTGCTAAATCACCCAGGCTGTAACTACAGCCTCAACCTCCCTGGCTCAGGTAATTCTCCCACCTCAGCCTCCAGAGTAGCTGGGACCACAGGTGTGAGCCACCATGCCTGGCTAATTTTGTTTAAATTTTTGCAGAGACAGATCTCACTATGTTGCCCAGGCTGGTCTAGAACTCCTGACCTCAGGTGATCCACCCACCTCAGCCTCCCAAAGTGCTAGGATTACAGGCATGAGCCACCGTGCCCAGCTGAGATATTATTATATATAATTTTATACCAATAAATTCGATGATGAAATTGATGATGATTTTCAAGGAAAATAAAGTATACTAGAATTAGCACAATTAAGGGGTAGATAACCTGAATAAACAAACAACTGTAAGAAGCATCAAAGATTTATTAATAAAAACAACTCCAGGCTCAAATGGTTTTACAGGCAACTTCTACCAAATTTTCAAGAAACAGATAATTGCCATGGTACATCAACTATAAAAGTATATAAAAATAGATGAAAATTTTTTGAACTTAAACTATGAAGTTAACATAGCCCTGTACTTGACTAGACAAGAACAGCCCCCAAATTAGGCTGTGGTTCCACTCTATCCATGAATATAGAAACAAAAAACCCTAATAATACATTGTGAAATGAAATTCAACAATGCATTTCATGATTAATCCATGAGAATCAAGTGAGGTTTATGCCAGGAATGCAAGAACTGTATTAATAGATTAACGAGGAAAAAATGAAAATTGTAATAGATGAAGGAAAAGTATTTGATACATTTCAATACTCATAAATCAAAACTAATATAATCTTAACTAATTATGAATTTTAAAATGAAAGCTTAATTCAAGAATGAATATCCACAAGATTTTACACAAACATCCTTCTTAATGGTGAAGTATTAGAGGCAACATTGTATTAGAAGTCCTAGTCAATGGAATAACAAATTAAAAAATTAAAACTATAAATAGTAGAAAGAACAAGACAAACACCTTCAGTTGTAAATATTATGACACTTTTCTAGAAAAATCCCAAGAGCACAGATTAATGAATCATTAAAATTAATAAAAGGGTTTAGTACAGTAGCCAGACACAATATCATGAACAAAATTTAATACTTTTTCTATATCAGGAAAAACCAGTGGGAAAACATCGTATGGGGGGAAATTCCCTTCAGAAGGTTATCAAACCTAAAAGAAAGGAAGGAAGGGAGGGGAGGAAGGAAGGAAGGAAGGAAGGAAGGAAGGAAGGCAGGCAGGCAGGCAGGCAGGCAGGCAGGCAGGCTAGCAATTAACCAAACAAGAAATATGGAAATCCAGCTTCTTCTGATAATGACCAAGTAAGCTCTAAATGAACCAACCCTTTCACAGGTAAAACAATAACCTTTGGACAAAATATGAAAAAAACCAAATACTTGAGGGCACTGGGAAAAGACCAAAAGCAGGTAGACTTTGGAGCAGAGTTGACAGTTAAAATATAGGAACGACACTGGGTGAGTTTCACATTTTCATGGTTTCAATCCTGACAGCAGGCTTCAGTCTATGCCATTTAGGGTGACTAAAACATCAAAATTGCAGTCTTTCTGACTTGAAAACCTAGAAGACAGAGTTCAGGACAACTATAGCCACTATAAAATGAGGCAGTAATACCAGTAAAGAGAGAGTCACAGAGGTAGTGCCTTAACTTTCGTATATAAATCCCTGCCTAACCCCTGGACCACACATACATGGACAGACTTCAGCAGCCAGCTAAGGCTAAAAGAACTAAACTGAAATTTAATCTGTCACCAAAGACACAAGGACGCGATGCTTATAATTTGAGTCAAACCAAATACATTGCATGCTAAAACAATAACATCAAGGTTCTTTATAGGATTTTAACAAAATCTAGATCTCCATAGCATAATATTTATAATGCCCAACAGACAATAAAAAATTACTTGATACCCAAATAAACAGAAAATGTGGCTCATTCTCATGAAAAAAATTGATAAATACAAAACCCCAAGATGATCCAGATGTTTAAATTAGCAGAGAAGCATTTTAAAATGCTATTATAACTATGCTTAAGGGTATAAAGGAAAATGTGCTCACAATAAATGATAAGACAGAAAATCTCAGCAGATAGATAAAAACTACAGAAAAAATGGAAATACTAAAACTGAATAATACAATATCTGGAAAACAATTACAGCAAATTGAGGAAGATGGACAAAAGCAAAAATGAGGTTAAAAACAGACCAATAGAATTATACAATCTGAGGAGCACAGAGAAAAACATTTTTTAACGAACAGAGATTTAGTGATATGTGGGACTATATCAAAAGGTTTAACATCCATGTAATTGGAGTTGCACAAAAGAAGGAGAGAGAATGGAGCAGAAAAATGTTTTAAGAAATTATGACCAAAATTTTCTTAATATGATAAAATAAGTAAATTTATATATTCAAGAAGCTCAATGCATCCCAAAAAGAATTTAAAAATCCACACCTAGGAAAATCATAATCAACCTTCTGCAAACCAAAAAAAAAAATAAAATTTTTAAAGTGACCAGCTACTAATGACACATATACACATTAAACAATTATTTGAATGACTACTGACATCATAAATCATAAAGGCCAAAAGATAATGCAACAGTATCTTTAAAATGTTTCAGAAAAACCTATCAACCAAGAATTCTATAATATTCATCATGTCAAGAATGAAAGCAAAAAACAGATATTTTCAGACAGAAGAAAACTAAGACTTGGACATGGTAGCTCACACCTGTAATCCCAGCACTTTGGGATGCCCAGGCAAAAGGATGGCTTGAGCCCAGAAGTTTAAGACCAGCCTAGGCAACACAGAGAGACCCTGTCTCTACAAAAAATTTAAAAAAAAAAAATAGCTGGGCATGGTGGCACACACCTGTGGCCCCAGCTGCTCAGCAGGCTGAGGTGAGAGGATTGCCTGAACCCAGAAGTTCAAGACTACAGTGAGCTGTGATTGCATCACTGCACTACTCCAGCCTGGCCAACAGAGCAAGAGCTTGTCTCAACAAAAAAAAAAAAAAAAAGAAAAGAAAAAGAAAGGAAAAGAACAAACCCCCCCCCCCCCCCCCCCCCCCCCCCCCCCCCCCCCCCCCCCCCCCCCCCCCCCCCCCCCCCCCCCCCCCCCCCCCCCCCCCCCCCCCCCCCCCCCCCCCCCCCCCCCCCCCCCCCCCCCCCCCCCCCCCCCCCCCCCCCCCCCCCCCCCCCCCCCCCCCCCCCCCCCCCCCCCCCCCCCCCCCCCCCCCCCCCCCCCCCCCCCCCCCCCCCCCCCCCCCCCCCCCCCCCCCCCCCCCCCCCCCCCCCCCCCCCCCCCCCCCCCCCCCCCCCCCCCCCCCCCCCCCCCCCCCCTCCCCCCCCCCCCCCCCCCCCCCCCCCCCCCCCCCCCCCCCCCCCCCCCCCCCCCCCCCCCCCCCCCCCCCCCCCCCCCCCCCCCCCCCCCCCCCCCCCCCCCCCCCCCCCCCCCCCCCCCCCCCCCCCCCCCCCCCCCCCCCCCCCCCCCCCCCCCCCCCCCCCCCCCCCCCCCCCCCCCCCCCCCCCTCACCTGCCTGTGAAAAAGAACTCTAACTCTTACTGAAAGCCCCCCACAATACTGTAAAAACTCCCCACTTTTCCCGCATCCCCCCGCCCCTCCACCAACCCCCCCCCCCAACTCCCCCAACCACCCTGCCCCCCGCCTGCACCCAGCCCCACAAACAACCCCCCCTGCCCCAAGCCCCTCCCGTCGGCCTCCCCCCCCCCCGTCTCGCCCCCCCCCGCCCCCCCCCCCCACCTCCCCCATCCCCTAACTCCCCCCCTCCCCCCCCACCCCCACCCCCCCGCGACCCCCGGCCACACTCCCCCCCAGCCCACGGCCCCCTCCCAACGGCCACCCCCTCCCTCCACCGCCTCCCCCCACCCACCCCCCCCCCACCCATAATCCGCCCCCCGCCCCCCCCCCCCCCCCCCTCCCATCCCCACGCCCCCCCCCCCCCCCTCCCCCCCCACCGCCCGCCAGCTCCACCTCCACTCCCCTCCCACTCCCCCATGCCGCCCCCGCTCGCCCCGGACTCCCCATGCGCCCTTGCCGCCGACCCCACCCCCTCCCCCCCCCTCCCCCCCCCCCCCCTCCCATCCCCGCAGAATCCCACGCTCCCCACCCTCCCACAACCTCCCCCCCCACCCCACCCGCCCCCCCATCCCATAGTCCCCCTAACCCACCCCCCACCACCCGCCTATCACCTTCCCCCCCCCTAACCCCCCACCCCCTCCTCCCCTATGCCGACCCCCTAACTCCCCCCCCTCCCTCCCCCCAAGAAACTAAGAACCAACAGAATCATATTATAAGAAACGCTAAAGGAAAAAAATGATTCCAAATGTAATGAAAATTTAGATCTTCAGGAATTAGTAACAAACATTGGAAATGGCAAATACATAGGTAAATATAACATAATATTTTTCTCTTTCTTCAACTACAAAAAAAGTTTTAAAAATCATGACATGTGATCCATAACATATATAAAGGCAACTACATAGCATACTGCTATGTAGTATGACAACTACATAGCATAATGGATGAGAAGGCATAATTGGAGCTATACAGTTGCAAGATTTTAGGGTTTACATAAAGTAGTATGATATTAACTCCCATTAGTTGTAGTAGTACAATACTCCAACTGTGAAGATTTGAAGATGTATGTTGTAAGCCCTAGAGGAACTATTTAAAAAGTAATACAAAGAGTAATATAAAAAGTAACACAAAGAGGAATAGCTAAAAAGTTAATAGATAAATTAAAATGGAAGTCCAAACAGTTTTAATACAATCCAAAAGAAAGCAAGAGAAATGGAAGAACACAGAGGAGGCAAACACAAGTAAATGTAACCTGCCTGTGAAAAAGAACTCTAACTCTTTACTGAAGCCATGAAAGAAGACCTAGATAAATGGAGAGACATTACGTTTCTGAATGAATTGAATCAATACTGTAAAGCTGTCAATACTGTAAAACTCCCACAAATTAAGTTATAAATTTAATATAATTCAAAGCAAAATTTCTACAGAACTTGTTATGAAATTTGACAGTGATTGGAAATAATTTTCTGGCACAGAAAATAATATGCGAGAAGAGTAAAGAAATGTTTTTAAAAGAATAATGCAAGGGAGACTTGCCCTGCAAGGTATAAAAGCATCCTATGTCGATAGAGATATTTAAAATAGTGTGTTATACCAGAGAAATCTGAACGTAGGTAGGAACTTCAATAACATTAAGGAGTTACTCTTAATTTTCAGAGGTGATAATGGTATTACAGTTATATAGGAAAATGCCATAATTTTTTATTTCAGAGCTGTATATGGAGGTATTCAGGGGTCAAATGGCATGTCTGAGATGTGCTTTAAAACAGTACAGCAACCAGAGAGAGAGAAAAGGGATAGCGTATGCAATTGTAAGGAAATGTTGATAATTTCTGAAACTGAGATAGTGATATGTTGTATTTACAGTACTATTTTCTCTATTTTATGTATGCTTGAAATTTTTCATAAGTAACAATATCTAAGTAACAGACTATTGATGACTCAACTGACGATAAATAAGTAATGGACTAGAAGAGATATCCAGAAACAGATCCATGTGTACATGTGAGTGGTTACTATATAAAATGTTGGCATTTCGAATCAGTGAAGAAGGATGAACTATTCAATATCTAGTGCTACAATAAATATCTATTTGTAAAAGTAAAATAAAATTAGCCCTTATTTCATATCTTTTCCAAAATTAACTCCAAAGGGATTAAGACAATTTTTTGAAAAAAATCTACTAGGGGTAAGAAAAAGATTATAATTCTAGAGTAGAATAGTTTTTTCTAAGAACATATAAAATGTAGATGTCATAAAGTATAAGATTTTCAGAGCTGTCTTCATTAAAATTTAAAATTTCACTTTCCATAGATCTCCAAGGGCATTTTTAAACTATGAATGCATAGTAAAAACTGCATAGTAAAACATGCATGCATGTTGTTGGAACATGTCATGAAGATCAAACAGTCATTGTGGTTGACCAATAACTTACAGTTTCAGTAAGTTAATTACACTAAGTATTATAGTTAAGAAGCACCAGTTTTTCTTCTAACACTATATTTGGAAAAATGGGAAGACAAAAATAGTACAAGATAGAGATGCTCAATCTGTAGCTTGTGGGGAAAAGATTCACAAATATACAGTAAGTAATCAGAGATGTAAGCAACCTATCAACCAGAATGTGACAATGTAAGGAACTTTGGAATAGGCAGAAAAGAGGACTTGGTGTCTCTAATAAAAAGCTATGCATTTTTAGTGCACACTCTTACAGGTAATCTAAATCTAACTCTATCATTTCCTTTGAGTTACTTTACAACTCTGTAAGTTGTAGATAACTGATAGTAATGCAAAATAATTCTTGTATAAACATGAAAGTAAATTATATTCAGTGAAGGTTCCATTGATTTTCCTCTTCCATTGTGCAGGAAGCCAGTTATTTTTCCATTTGCACTTTCATTTCAATATTTCTGAAATATAAATATGTCTGTTGGATTATCCTTCCAACTGCTTATAATGTCTTACCATTTCCTTCATTTAAAAAATTAATCAACTACAAGATTGAACATATGCTCATTAAAAAAAAAAATTATAACTGTTCTCTCTGGAAAGACACCATAAAGTTGAAGACAGACAGAAAAAAAAAATTACAACTTTTTTTTTTTTTTTTTTTTTTTTTGAGACGGAGTCTGGCTCTGCCGCCCAGGCTGGAGTGCAGTGGCCGGATCTCGGCTCACTGCAAGCTCTGCCTCCCGGGTTCACGCCATTCTCCTGCCCCAGCCTCCCGAGTAGCTGGGACTACAAGGCGCCCGCCACCGCGCCCAGCTAGTTTTTTATATTTTTTAGTAGAGACGGGGTTTCACCGTGTTAGCCAGGATGGTCTCGATCTCCTGACCTTGTGATCGCCCATCTCGGCCTCCCAAAGTGCTGGGATTACATTTTAACAATGAAGAAATTTCCAAAATATTTGAAGAATACCCATTAAAATATGGAAAAAGCAAAACCTAACTGAAAAACAAGCAAATGGTTTGAACAAGCAAGTCATGGAACAAAAAGTGTAAATGTCCAATACATTTTTAAAAATGCATGTATAATTTAGTACAGAATGTAAACTGCTATAATAAAAAGACCTCGCACAGGGACTCAATAAAAATAGACGTTTATTGAGCTGGGCATGGTGGCACACACCTGTAGTCCCAGCTATTTGGAAGACTGAGGCGGGAGAATAGCTTTAGGCCAGGAGTTTGAGGCCAGCCTGGACAACACAGCGAGACTCCTCTTAGGCAAAAAAAAAAGGTATTTATTGCTCTCTCACGTAATAGATGGGCTCTATGCCACAAAACAGTCAGTTGGGCTGGTAGGGAAGCTTTGCCATTCTTACTATATGGCCTTCAACAATGCTCTGGTCAGCACTTTTCCAGCTGCTGGAAAGAGGAAAAGGGGAAGACGGAGGCAAGCCCATACATCACTTTGCTTTCATCCCATTGGCCTGAACTAAGTCACATGACCACAGCAAGCTGCAAAGACAGCTAAGAAATGTAGTCTTTAACCACTAAAAGGAAGAAGGTACATACTAGAGGACAATTAGAGATATCTACCATAATGCAAACGAAAGTAAATTAAAACAATATAAAGGAATTTCCAGTCAGATTGTCAAACATGTTTAAGTTTTATAGTATGAAAATTGACAAGAATAAAAGGAAATAAATATCCCAATATACTATTAACAGAGGGTATAGTTCAAGACAATTTGGCAACATTGCTCAAACTTAACACATCTATCATGTGAACCTGAAATTCTATTTAAAGAGACTTACCACATAGGAATCCTTACACTTGTTCTAAAAAAGAATGCACAGGCGTATTCATCGCAGCATTGTCTGTTATAGGGAAAAAAAAAGAAATAAACTTAAATGTCCATCAATAGAGGAAATAATCTTAAATTCTGACATAATTCCTTCTACAGATTACTAAGTGGCTGTAAAAGAGAATAATGTAGTACTAACAGGAAACTAGCTCTAGGATATACCGCAAACAGGAAGAGCAAGATACACAATAATATACAAATGATCCTATTCATAGGACAATAAATAATAAGTAATAATAAATAAATACAAATGTAAAAAAAAAATAAATAATGTCCTACAAATATACTAGCATATATGAAACCGCATGGAAATAAAATAGGAATTATGCTCACCAAACAGCAGTAACTTATCCCTAGAGCGGGGAGATGAGTGTGCTAGAAAGAAGGGGAACTTTACTGTTTCCTATCCACTTAACAATTTTCTTAATATTTTACAGTAAGAATGTTTTCATATATTCTTCCACTTTTTTAAAAAACAAAAGACAAGGAATGAAAAGAAACCAAATTGGGGAAGGAGGGTGTACTAATAAAAAAAAAAAAAGTGAAAAGAAATAATACAATGGTAGTATGAATGGTGAAATTAAAACTGATTTTTCTCTCCAAATTTTCTGTGATAGTTTATTTGTTTTTGGAATAAAATTTTTTTTTAAATTTGTCTCTGAGCTAGACAGTAAACTGACTCAGCGCCTGGTATTCCTCCAAGTCACTTCCTGAAAAGTAGCCTCGCTCTTCTGAATAGAAACCAACAGACCTATGTACCTTTGGGGAAAAGGATGAGGACCTTCCCACTGCATTTTAGGATGGTTTCCACAAAGTGGCTAAGTAAATTTGCTCTTTCATCTTTTCAGAATATCATTTAATCTTAAAACCATGTGGTGATGATAAAGATGACGATGACAGACTTTGTAGCTACGTGAGGAAATGTTCTTGACAGTTTTAAGTAGAATAAAAAAAGCAAGAAACAAAACTGTAGACTCTAATTACACATGGACAAAGTTAACAAATGTAACTCAAAAAAAATGTAGCTCCCTGAATGTTTCTGAGGTAGAGCGATGGGATTATGAATTTTTTTTGGTCAATATATCCTTTAAGATTGCTCTAAGAATAGATAAAAATCAATGACGGAGTGGGGGAAACAGGCAGAAAATAAGCGGGAAGCAATTTCCCTGGAATACAGAGGTATTGTCTGTTACAATAAAAAAGACAAATGCTGATCAATGGTTCAGAATTTTTTTTGTTGTTTTTTGTTTGAGACAGGGTCTCTCTGTCATCCAGGCTGGAGTGAGGTGGCACGATCATGGCTTACTGCAGCCTCAAATTCCTGGACTCAAGCAATTTTCCTGTCTCAGCCCCACAAATAGCTGGTACTTCAGGTGCATAGTCACCACACGCAGCTATGTTTGTATTTTTTGTAGAAACGGGGTTTCACCATGTTGCTCAGGCTGGTCTCAAACTCCTGGCCTCAAGTGATCCACCCACTTCAGCTTCCCAAAGTGCTGGGATTACAGGTGTGAGCCACTGCGCCTGGCCTGAAATTGTGTTGTTTTTAATCATTGAAAATAACATCAATACAACAGGCAAACAATACCAAAAGTTATTCAAGAAAATAAATGGAATAATTTACATAAAGTAACCCACAAGGATTTGGAATACAGACAACCCTATTTTACAGGAAAACCTTTCTAAATCCCTACAACACACAGAGTAGGAAGCCATCAGCCACCACAAAGAGAATTAAATGCTACAGAGCATCTTTTAGGGCCAGGCTGGTTGCCACAGCTGAACATAAAATGTCTGTCTTCATAAAGCATTGTCCACTCCCACCACTTTGTTAAGAAGTCAGCTCTCAGCACTTTGAGATTCCCCAGAGGACAGAAATTATTTTGTTTTCTTACAAATATACTTGCTTAGAAACTCCTGAAATTCCCAGACATTTTTCTTAAGAATTAGAGATGCCAGCGATAATTTTCAGACTCTACAACCTCTGTTAAGGTTCTCAGCCAACTACTAAACAATACCATTTGCAATTTGCAGTCTTTTAAGCAGATTGCAAACCATGTGACTGTTTCTAATTCCAAGCCATCTTAAATTTCACTAGTAAAATTTCCAAACACTGTTTGAAATGTGTTGCTAACATTTACGCATATAACATCTACTGCATTTCCTCTAATTTAAAAACTATCAAAATAAGCTGCAAAATGTTGCCCAATATAACTTTTTTTTTCTGCTAAACACTCTCTGCTTGAAACTCACAGCTTCATTATCTTACTGGTCATCAGCCAGTTCTCTCCATTCCCTTACCATTCATTCAAAAACATCAATGTTAATTTCACATATGAATGTTCTCAAGATAACATGCATCTTTATAATATATATTCTCCTTAACTTCCTGTGCTATCTTCCATGATAGCAAATGAAACACAGGTTCCAACAGGTAAGGAGTAGGAGATGGGACTCGACTCAGAAAGCAGGGCTCCAACACCAGACCAAACTGAGGACTAGCTAAAACAGACAAGGGACAGAAGCACCTCTCCATCAGACATATGTCAGTTTGCTATTGTTTATGGCAACACCCAGAAGTTACCACCCCTTTCAGTGGCAATGACTTGATGACACAGAAGTTATCACCCTTTTTCCAGAAATGTCTGCATAATCTGTCTCTTAATTTGCATATAATTAAAATGGGTATAAACGTGACTGCAGAGCTGCCTCTGAGCTGCTGCTCTGGGCACACTGCCTATGGGGTAGCCTTGCTCCATAAGGAGTGGTACCTCGGCTGCTGCTGTATACTGCTGTTACAATAAACGCTGCTGTCTAACACCACCAGCTCACCCTTGAATTCTTTCCTGGGCAAAGCCAAGAACCCTCCCAGGCTAAGCACCAATTTTAGAGCTCACCTGCTCTGTATCAGCTAGATGGCTATTCTCCTCCAACCCCAGCTCATCACACGTGGACCAGTAATAGAACTTATGGTTGGCCAACATAGTGTAATCAAGGGTCACAGCCCAATAGAGTGAAAAACTGGGAGAGAAGAACAAGGTCAACATTCTGAAAGGGGAAAGTCTTGAGCCTAAGCCAGACCGAATAGTTAACAAAGTCAATCCCTTTGAGAATAAGAATTGAGAGGTGGATTCAAAGAGTAAGGCCAAAACTGAATTAACTGAATTAAAGCTCCAACAATGTCAGAACAAGTGAACAGTTACTAGAATCACTTTAATGGGGGCTTTGGAATTATCTTTATGAACCAACTGACACCTGGTGCATGACTTAAAAGCATACGCTTTAAAAGATGAATAGATCCAAACTTTAGTATGAAGTAGATCTTCCACAACTGATGACACCTGCTTCACAAACTTTACGAATTTTCTCTTTCACTTTTCAAAATTAATTATACAAAGAACCACTTGCCCAATTAGAAGTAGTCCAACATATCCCTCTTGAGGTATCCTCTCTCTACCTCCTCCACTTCCACTACCCAAGGACCTCTTGGAAACTTACCCAGGTTAAAGTGCTGCAGGCTCTTTCTCATGCCAAGCTGAGAGAAGGCTACAACAGCTCC
Source organism: Macaca thibetana thibetana (assembly GCF_024542745.1). Lineage (NCBI taxonomy): Eukaryota > Metazoa > Chordata > Mammalia > Primates > Cercopithecidae > Macaca > Macaca thibetana. The sequence continues at coordinate 63,464,783 of NC_065586.1, read as the reverse complement.
CATGGCACTGGCAAGGACTCAGGGAAATGGGCATTCTCATACACGGCTAAGGAAAGTTTGACATTCTACAGCATTTTTAAAAAGTTACCTCACAATAGCTTTTGACTTTCAGAATGCACATACATTTCACACAAGTCCAACTTATAGGACTCTACCTTATAAGAACTAAAAGAATTAGCCCATAAGAACATATGTACAAGAATGTGGCCAGGCACAGTGGCTCACACCTGAATCCCAGCACTTTGGGAGGCTGAGGCGGGTGGATCACTTGAGGTCAGGAGTTCAAGACTGGCCTGACCAACATGGTGAAACCCATCTCTACTAAAAATACAAAAATTAGCCAGGCGTGGTGGTGGGCACCTGTAATCCCAGCTACTTGGGAGGTTGAGGCATGAGAATTGCTTGAACCCAGGAGGCAGAGGTTGCAGTGAGCCAAGGTTGCACCACTGCACTCCAGCCTGGGGAACAGAGCAAAATTCTGTCTCAAAACAAAACAAAACAAAACAAAAAAGTTTAAGGAGATTTATTTCTTGCTAAGCACAGTGGCTCATGTCTGAATCCCAGCACCTTGGGAGGCTGAGGCAGGTGGATCACTTGAGGTCAGGAGTTCGAGACCTGCCTGACCAACATGGTGAAACCCATCTCTACTAAAAATACAAAAATTAGCTGGGTGTGGTGGTGGGCACCTGTAATCCCAGTAACTTGGGAGGTTGAGCAGGAGAATTGCTTGAACTCAGGAGGCGGAGGTTGCAGTAAGTCGAGATCAAGCCACTGCACTCAAACCTGGATGACAGAGTGACTCCGTCTCAAAAAATAAAAAAATTTAAAAAGAGAGAGGTTTTTTTTACTGTAGAAACTGTATGAAGTGGACAAGCCACTATGAAAAAGAAAAGATTGGGCAATTTTTTTTTTAAGGAAACAATTTTTTGTTGTTGTTGTTTTGTTTTGTTCTGTTTTTTGAGACAGAGTCTTGCTCAGTCGCCCAGGCTGGAGGGTAGTGGCGCGATCTCGACTCATTGCAAGCTCCGCCTCCCGGGTGCACACCATTCTCCTGCCTCAGCCTCTGGAGTACCTGGGACTACAGGCGCCCGCCACCACGCCCGGCTAAATTTTTTTGTATTTTTAGTAGAGATGAGTTTTCACTGTGTTAGCCAGGATGGTCTGGATCTCCTGACTTCGTGATCCCCCCGCCTTGGCCTCGCAAAGTGCTAGGATTACAGGCGTGAGCCACTGCGCCCGGCCTTAAGGAAACAATTTTAAACCTAGCAAAAGAAAAAGCTAGGTGTGGTGGTGTGCGTATAGTTCTGGCTACTCAGAAGGCTGAGATGGGAGGATTGCTTGAGCCCAGGAGGTCAGGGGTGCAGTGAGCTGTTATTGCACCAGTGCACTCCAGCCTGAGGAACAGAGCAAAATTCTGTCTAAAGAAAGAAAGACGGCCGGGCGCGGTGGCTCACGCCTGTAATCCCAGCACTTTGGGAGGCCGAGGGGGGCGGATCACGAGGTCAGAAGATGGAGACCATCCTGGCTAACATGGTGAAACCTCGCCTCCACTGAAAATACAAAAAAATTAGCTGGGCGTGGTGGCGGGCGCCTGTGGTTCCAGCTACTCGGGAGGCTGAGGCAGGAGAATGGCATGAACCCAGAAGGCAGAGCTTGCAGTGAGCGGAGATTGCGCCACTGCACTCCAGCCTGGGCTATAGAGCGAGACTCCATCTCAAAAAAAAAAAAAAAAAAAAGAAGGAAGGAAGGAAGGGAGGGAGGGAGGGAGGGAGGGAGGAAAAACTTCTGGAAAATATTTAAATATTCATTAAAATTAAAACTCAGTGATAAAATAAGGAGGTTGGCTGGTTTTGTTCTACTGAGAACAGCTATAAAAGCTAGACTAAATATTTTTAACCTGTTTGAAGGCATTGGAGAGCTATCAAAATAGGATTTATAGAACAAAAGACCCAAAATAAAGGAAATCCCAGAAAGGGTGCTGTAACATGTTATAAGGGAAATCCTTATAACATAGGGAATCCGTTATGTTATAAGGGAAATACTTCCTCCCTTAAAGTATTTGCCAATTTGAAAACAATTACTGAGGAGCTGAACAATCTTTCAGTTCACTTACTGACTTCAAGTTGATTGGGAGCCTAAAAATTGGAGTTTAGGCCCACCAAGAAGAAAAGACATTTCAAATAAGACGCTGAAGGGTTATACCCTAAAAGAGTGAGCCAAAATAGACCAGCCCTTCTAAGGATTGAAGCCTACTGTATTAGTGTTCTCCAGAGAAGCAGAACTAAGGCTGGGCATGGTGGCTTACACTTATAATCTTAGCACTTTGGGAAGTCGAGGTGGGAGGGTTACTTGAGGCCAGGAGTTCGAGACCAACCTGAGCAACATGGTGAGACTCTGCCTCTACCAAAAAAAAACTTTTTAAATTAGCGAGGCTTGAGGGTGTGCATCTGTGGTCCCAGCTACTAGGGAGGCTGAGGCAGGCGGATCACTTGAGCCCAGGAGGTCAAGGCTGCAGTGAACTGTATTCACACCACTACACTCCAGCCTGAGTATAAGATCAAGACCCTGTCTCAAAAAAAAATAAAATAAAATAACCACAGAACTAATAGGAGATAAATAGATAGATAAATAGATGGACAGATACATGGAGATTTATTATAGGAATTGGCTCGCATAATTATAGAGGCTGAAAATTCCCATAATCTGTCATCCACAAAACAAAGAACTAGGAGATCTAATGGCATAATTCAGGACAAGTCCAAAGGCCTGAGAAACAGGGAGGTCAATGGTGCAAGTTGCAGTTTGAATCTGGAAACATTCTCACAAACATACCTAGAAATAATGTTTTGCCAGTTACGTGGTCATCCCTTAGCCCAGTCAAGTTAACACATGCAATTAATCATCACAACTACCTTTATATCATATCAATATCTAACTTTTTTATTTTTTAAATTAGTTAATTAATTAATTTATTTATTTTGAGGCAGAGTCTTACTCTGTTGCCCAGGCTGGAGTGCTGTGGTGCGATCTCCACTCACTGCAATCTCTGTCTCCCAGGTTCAAGCAATTCTCCTGCCTCAGCCTCCCCAGTAGGTGGGATTACAGGTGCCTATCACCACACCTGGCTAATTTTTGTATTTTCAGTAGAGGCAGTGTTTCACCATGTTGGCCAGGCTGGTCTTGAACACCTGACCTGAAATGATCCACCCACCTCAGCCTCCCAAAATGCTAGGATTACAGAAGTGAGCCACAATGCCTGGCCTTCAATCTCTCACTGAACTAAGGTTATCTGCCACTAGTCTGCTTGCCAGAAGCAAAAGTAAATTCTCTTTGGAAGGAAATTAAATCATCTAGAGACACAATTTATCTCTAAAATTTTTGTGTGTGATGTTTGGCATTTCATCAAAGATAACTAAGCAGATAAAAGTATAAATGTTGACTAAAAATCAAGACAAAAGCAAAAACAACAGAAACAAACAAACAGGAAATTCAAATATTTTAGTTATTAGACACAAACTTTAACTCAAACTAGCGATTCCACTTCTAGATGGAAATGCCATAGTGAGGAGCTTCACAGACCTGCCCCACAGTGAAACCACCACAGAAATTTTTATAACTGGTGAAAATTATAAGAAAAAAACCAACCATTTAAATTATCTGGAAATGTTCTTAATGGAATACAGCAAGTAAAGAGATCTTTATTCAAGAAATTCTACTAAATCATAGCAGAAATAGCAAGTCTGTGGCACTTCAGCCATGACCCACCCTCTGTCTACCCTTCCCCCACAGTTCAGGGTAATGGAAGCTCCACTATGAGTGGGTGTGGCCTAGAAGACAGGCTTCCCCTTCCCTCAACTCCCACTCAAGGGCCACAGTATATACCTAGGGAAGGCAAGTGGACAACATTTCCCATCCCCACGGCTCCATGTTGCAAAGGCTAAATTCTGAGCAAGTACAGCCGACAAGCTGGAGGCTCCCTTCCTTCATCCAGTCCTTAAATGTAAAGCAGAGGTTCGACACCAGGAACAGCAGGCTGAGAACACCAGGCTCCAGATCATTCAGAGGGTTCATGCCAGGAAAGGCATCATTCAGAGGGTCCATGCCAGGAAAGGGAAGCCAAGAAGACCAGAGGCTACCACTGCCCTGGCCCAGTGCCCTACTCTTCAACCAAACTGTCACTGCAAGAGAAGTGGGCTACTGTCACTGCTTCCAGCTCCAGAATAGTGGCTCAGAGATTCTGCCCAGCAGACAAGGCAGATTATAAGAACAGAGAGCTCCAAAGCACTTTCCAAAGAACTGACTTTTTGGAATAGAATGTAGGGAAGTTCAACCTAAGGGCTCTCTCAAAAACAATGGAGGTTTTGGTAGCTAGCAATTAAGGAAAGGTTGGCAGCTCCATGAGAACAGCAAGCTAAACTACAGTCCAGCTAATTTATCAGAAAATGTCATGAATGGAGACAGCTAAGAGTCCTCCTGAGATCAGAGCAAACCTCAGAGATTGGCCTCAAAAACTACTCCTGCAAAGAAGTTTAATTTTTTTTTCTTTTTTGGAGGCAGAGTCTCGCTCTGTCGCCCAGGCTGGAGCCCAGTGGCACCATCTCAGCTCACTGTAACCTCCACCTTACAGGTTCAAGTGATTCTCCTGTCTCAACTTCCAAGTAGCTGGGATTATAGGCCCACGCTACCATGCCCGGCTAATTTCTATATTCTTAATAGAGACAGGGTTTCACCATGTTGGTCGGGCTGGTCTGAAACTACTGACCTCAAGTGATCTGCCCGCCTTGGCCTCCCAAAATGTTAGGATTACAGGTATGAGCCACCACACCCGGCCAAGGAGTTTAAATTTAATTGAATTAAACTGTGAAGCAATTTATGCCCTAGGACATTGTCAAAAACTAAATAGAGGAATTAGCTAACAGTGGAGTTCAACATCTGGGTGTGATACCAACAGAGACAGACAGTGTAACAAAGAAATGAGGAAAAGAGACAGAGCTAGCCCTACTAAAACTACGTATTCCAAGGTGACCATGTGCATGGCTAAGCCTGCACCCTCTGAGGAGAGACATCAAAGGCTTCAGCTGTGGGAAAACAGACTTTGCTAAAATAGTCCAGCCAAATGAGTAACAAATAACAAGAAAAATACAACAACAAACTCAAGAAGAAGGATCTGTATGCAGAATTACTACAAAATAAAATATAAAATGCCCAGCTTTTAACAAGAAATTACGAGACAGGCAAAGAAACTGGAAGTTGTGACCCATACCTGAGGGGAAAAATCAAGCAACAGAAACTGCCTGTGGGAGAGCCCCCAGGCTATACTTAAGGCACAAAGACTGAAATGTAGCCATTATAAATATGTGTAGAGAACTAAAGAAAGCATGCTAAAGAAGTAAAGGAAAGTATGATGACAATGTCTCATCAAATAGAGAATACAAATGAAGAGATACAAAGTACAAAAAAGAACCAAAGGGAAATTTTTGAGTTGAAAAGTACAATCACTGAAATTTAAAATTCACAGAAAAGGCATAACAGTAGATTTCACCTAGCAGAATAATCAGAGAACATTAAGTAGATGAATAGAGCTTGTGCAATCTCAAGAACAGAGAAAACTTACAAAGAAAAATGAACAAAACCTCAAAGAATTTGGGACTTCTTTAATTGCATCAACATATGATAAATAAGAGTACCAAGAGAAGAGAGAGAAAATGGTATTAAAAAATTATTTTAAAAATGGCAAAAACTTCCCAAATTTGATGAAAGCCAGTATTCATCTATATTTCCAAGAAGTTCAAAGAACTCCAAATAGGATAAATGCACAGATCCACATCCAGACATCTCATAGCACAATTGACTATCATAAAATAATGCTGCTGTGGAAACTTGCATACAAATTTTTGTGTGGATTCTATTTCATTTCTCTTAGGTATACCTAGTAGTGGAGTTACTAGGTATATGGTAACTTTATGTTTATCCTCTTGAGAAATTATCAGATTGTTTTCTAAAGTGATTGTACCACTTTACATTCCAATCAGCAGTGTGTGAAGGTTCCAATTTTTCCTTATCTCATGAGCTCTTGTATTAATAATTATCCATTTTTTAAACTATAGCCATTCTAGTGGTATGAAACAGAGTCTCATTGTGGCTTTCATTTGCATTTCCCTGATGGCTAATGATGTTGAGCATCTTGTCATGCACTTACTGGCATTTGTGTGTGTTTTTTGAAAAAATGTGTATTGAGATCCTTTGACCTCCTTTTAATTTGTTTATGTGTCTTTTTTTAAATCATTGAGTTGTAAGAGTTCTTCATATATTCTAGATAAAAGTCTCTGATTAGACATACAATTTGCAAATATTTTCTTTCACTCTCTGGTTGGTCTTTTTCACTTTCTTGATGGTATCCTTTGAAGCATAAAAGTATTTAAATTTACAAAAAAGACAGCAAATTCAAATTCATATGCAAATTCAAAGAATCTAGAATAGCCAAAATTATCTTTAAAAAGAAAAACAAAGTTGGAAAACTCACATTTCCCAATTTCAAAACTTACTACAGTAATTAAGATACTTTGGTACTAGCACAAGGATCAGACTATAGATCAGTGAAATAGAATTGAGAGTCCAAAAATAAAACTTCACACCAATTGATTTTAGACAACGGTGCAAAGACAGTTCAAGGGGGAAAGAACGATCTTCAAAAACCGGTGCTCCAACAACCACATATCCACATGCAAAAGAATAAATGTGGACTCCTCCCACACACCATACACACACACAAAAAATGCAAAATCGACCATAAAACTACATGTGAGAACTAAAGCTATAAAATCTTATAAGAAAATATAGAGGAAAGTATTCATGACCTTCATTTAGGCAAAGCCTTCTTAGATATAACATTAAAAGCACAAGCAACAAAAGAAGAATAAATTGAATTTTATCACAAGTTAAAACTTTCATGCTTCAAAGGATACCAAACTCTGTGCTTCAAAAGATACCATCAAGAAAGTGAAAAAGACAGCTGGAAATGGTGACTCACACCTATAATCTCAGCACTTGGGAAGCCGAGGCAGGCAGATCACTTGAGGTCAGGAGTTTGAGACCAGCCTGGCCAACATGGTGAAACCCCATCTTTACTAAAAATACAAAAATTAGCTGGGTGTGATCTGGGATTACACGTCTGTAATCCCAGTTACTTGGGAGGCTGAGGCAGGAGAATTCCTTGAACCCAGGAGGTGGAGGTTGCAGTGAACCAAGATCGTACCACTGCACTCTAGCCTGGGCAACAGAGTAAGACAGGAAGGAAGGGAAGGGAAGGGGCGGGGAGGGGAGGGGAGGGGAGAGGAGGAAGGAGGGAGAGAGAGAGGAAGGAAGGAAGGAAGGAAGGAAGGAAGGAAGGAAGGAAGGAAGGAAGGAAGGAAGGAAAGGAGGGAAGAAGGAAGGAAGGGAGGAAAAAGAAAGAAAAAAAGAAAGAAAGAAAGAAAGAAAGAAAGAAAGAAAGAAAGAAAAAGAAAGAAAGAAAGAAAGAAAGAAAGAAAGAAAGAAAGAAAGAAAGAAAGAAAGAGAGAGAGAGAGAGAAAGAAAGAAAGAAAGAAAGAAAGAAAGAAAGAAAGAAAGAAAGAAAGAAAGAAAGAAAGAAAGAAAGAAAGAAAGAAAGAAAGAAAGAAAGAAAAGGAAGGAAGGAAGGAAGGAAGGAAGGAAGGAAGGAAGGAAGGAAGGAAGGAAGGAGAAGGGAAGGGAAGGGAGGAAAGGAAGGAAAGGAAGGGAGAAAGAGAGAAAGAGAGAGAAAGAAAAGAGAGAGAGAGACAGAGAGAGAGGAAGGGAAGGAAGGAAGGAAGGAAGGACTGAAGGAAGGAAGACAAACCAGAGAGTGAAAGAAAATATTTGCAAATTGTATGTCTAATCAGAGACTTTTATCTAGTATATATGAAGAACTCTTACACCTCAATGATTAAAAAAAGACATATAAACCAAATAGAAGGTAGTGAAAGGATCTCAATACACATTTTTCCAAAAAAGGCATGCAAATGCCAGTAAGCGCATGACAAGATGCCCAACATCATTAGCCATCAGGGAAACACAAATCAAAGCCACAATGATACTCTGTTTCATACCACTAGAATGGCTCTAATTTAAAAGATCGATAATTACAAGGGTTGGCATGATGAGGAGAAATTGGAACCTTCATATCCTGCTGATTGGAATGTAAAGTAGTGCCACCAGTTTAGAAAACAGTCAGATAGTTTCTCAAAAGGATAAAGTTACCATATACCTAGTAATTCCACTCCTAGGTATACACCCAAGAGAGATGAAATATTCCCACAAAAATGTGTACACAAATGTTCATAGCAGCATTATTTATAACAGCCCAAAAGTGAGGGAGTGGGGGGAAAAATGTCCATCAACTGATGAATGGATAAATAAAATGTGGTATATGTTTACAATGGAATATTATTCAGTCAAGTAAAGGAATGTAGTGCTGATACATGCCATAACATGGATGAGTTTTTAAAACATTATGCTAAGTGAAAGAAGCCAGACACAGAAGGCCACATATTGTGTGATTCTATTTACATGAAATGTCCACATTAGGCAAATCCATAGAGACAGAAAGCAGATTAGTGGTTGCCAGGGGCTAGGGGGCAATAGGGAGTATGGGGTTTCTCTGTGGGATGACAGAAATGGTCTGGATTTAAATAGTTGTAATGATTGCACAAATTTGTGAATATACTAATAACCACAGAATTATACACTTTTAAATGGTTAACATGGTGAATTTTGTTATGTGAATTTTATCTCCATTAAAAAAAATGTGGACAATATTTACCTCAAAATTAGGTGACAGGGTGAGTGCACACATTGCCAAAACTCACCCAACATAACACTTAAGATTTGTGCATTTTGTTGTTTGTAGATTATACCTCAATTGGAAAAAAAAAAGTTGGGTGTTAAGCTAGCCCCACAACATCAACATACACTTGGGGACAAAACTTTAGTAGCCACAAGACCTGCACTAGCGTTGGTGCAGAGAAGAGCAAAGAAAAACAATGGGACACATAATAAACCTGAAAACAGAAGACTCCCAAAATATCCACTAGGCATTGGTTGGAAAGTATATGGGTCAATTTTAATTTAGCACCTGAAAGACAGTGCTTTAGGCAATCCAATGGCTAGTGAGTGCAAGAGGTCCCCAGTAAGATATGAAGGACCAGAGGCAGTCAACTCTTCATGAATTCTCAAAATTGACCTGCCTGGCCTCCCTCTAAGGACAGGGTCCTACCTAGGAGGACAATAGAGGTGAAGAAAAGAGAAGATCCACCTGCAAATAGAAGAGATGAACAGAGCCACAAAATCTCAGCAAGGACATTACTCTCTCTATATATGTGTGTTTTTTTTGTTTTGTTTTTTGTTTTTTTTTGAGACAGAGTCTCGCTCTGTCACCCAAGCTGGAGTGCAGTGGCTGGATCTCAGTTCACTGCAAGCTCTGCCTCCCGGGTTTACGCCATTCTCCTGTCTCAGTCTCCCGAGTAGCTGGGACTATAGGTGCCCGCCACCTCACCCAGCTAGTTTTTTGTATTTTTTAGTAGAGACAGGGTTTCACCGTGTTAGCCAGGATGGTCTCGATCTCCTGACCTCGTGATCTGCCTGTCTTGGCCTCCCAAAGTGCTGGGATTACAGGCGTGAGCCACCATGCCCGGCATCACTATATTTTTTAACACTTCACAAAACAACAGAAGAGGGAGCTCTAGCAAGTTAGCAAAGCCACTCTCCATCATACCTCCTTCCAAAAGTTTAGGAAATTAATTTTGCATGAAATTGAATAACAGAAAAGCATGCACATCAAAGTCTATATAAAGTTATTATAAGAAAAAAGATCAGGAACAAAATAACATTCCTACAGATCATGAAAATAAGCCACTAAAATAGGTCCCAAAATTGATCAATATGTAATCTTCCATTTCAAAATGAGCTAAGTGGCATTTTTAAATGATGTAACACATGCAATAACATAAGTAAGAACTACAGCAACTCAGAAATGCAGTGACAGCTCATCACTCAAAACCACATACTGGTGACAGGTGTTTGGACAACTGTTTGGCTGAGTCTGCTGCAAAGCCGTGTGGTCCGTAAGGCCGCTGGGAGTTTTTCTTTGTTCTCCTGTTATTTGTTCCCAATGGCAGACCCAGGTTGTTGGACAGAGGGACCTGAGCTGAGCAGCAGGTATTATCTCACTCATCTTTATAGACAGCAGCGGCGGGGTCCAAGGTGAGGGTGGGTTGCAGGGCTGACTGTAGTTCCAAAGCAGGCTGGGATCTTCTGAAAAATGACAGCGTCTTAAGTTTACAGAGCTGCCTCTAGCAAAAGGTTTGTGTGAGTCAGTGTATGCTGGGCTTTTTGTTGTTTTTTAGATAAGAAACAGAAGAAAATCATCCCAGATTCCGTCATTCCCTGGAAAGAGAAGGGAAATTCCAACTTTCTCAGAGGCTCTTTGGGGTCACTAGCCAACCACCCACAGGTAGGAGTTAACACCTGCCATCACTGGTGGTTTCAAAGACCTGGCTTGGAGAACATGCAGTGAGAAGTGCAGCGGGATGTGCCCATGCAGAGTCCCCTTGGTGTCACCATGGGCACGTCACAGCCCGTCAGGCTCTGGATTCTGCACTGTGTCTAGCATAGAGAAGTAACTTCTTGTTGTCATTCATTACTACCTTAAAGAACTGGAGGAATCATCTCCTAGGAAATGGTTCCATGTTTGTGCCCAGCAAACAGTGCCCAGGTGCCATCTGGGAAGGGGAAGCTTTATTGAAAGATGTCTTACTGCTTATTCTGGAGTTTTCAGCAACTCGCCTTCTTGCCTCCACCCCCCAGACCTTACTTTTTACCAGCTTGTCTTTTTTTCTTCTTCTTTATCCCAAAGATTTTAACCTCCAGTCCCATCTTGAAGGGCGGCCCACTTGATGGAATTCTCTAGCACTCATCTGCCCCTGTTCACTCATCTGCTTTTCATTCTTTTCTCCCTGCAAGCACCTGATCACTATCCTATGATGACTTCTCTCTACTCCCACCCTGCCTCCATGGTCAAGCTATTCCTGGATCAGTGTGGGTCTGCTAAAGCCATACACATTCATCTCTGCCTATATACTTTAGACATACAGTCAGACCCCCACTCACACTTAATTTGGGTGCACATTATCTGTCAATAGAAAAAAAAAAAAAGAGTTTTCTCATTTTGAAATTTAACAGAACAGTCCTGGATACTACTATAAAGTCAAGATGTACCCTTTGAGTGAACCTGCTGTCAGAATGACAGTACTTCCTGTTTAAGAAAAAACAAAAACAAAAAGATTTTTTAAAATGAAGTGACACAATTCAGCGAAGAATTCAAATTTTAAAATACATCATTCAAGAATAAATATTATAAGGAACACAAAAGCAAGTAATCACAATGTATAATGCCTTGAGAGAAAATTAGAAAAGCCTTTGAATAAAAAGAAGTTTGCCCCATCTAGCACATAAGGACTTTAGGAGCCATCACTCTGTCCTAACAAGTTAAAACTTAATAAAACAACAATCAGCAACTCTTCTCAGATTTGTTAGAAAATTAAATTCGCAGAGCAAATCAGAAGTCCTAGACAGGAGGATACAGAGAATCAGCTTACAGGAGCAGAAACTCATCAAAAGAAATCTATGCAGGAACAAATACCAGGCTAGAAAAACCTGAACTGCAGTTGATGAATTCCTGGAGGCTCTGTGTGGACAAGTCTGGGAGTTAAAGCTCCGGGAGGACCGACTTGCAAGGGGGATGCCTACACTTTACCTCCAGGAGTTCCTCCAAGTTCCCACAGTGAACATCAGAGAAAAATCTCCTTGGGCTTCCAGCAGGGAGAGGGAAAAGTAACGGTAAGAGGGAGAGGAAAAGTAAAGTAATGGTGGAATTTTGAAATACTCCAGAACATTCTGTTCTTCTTAACAAGGCCTGCCCTCAAGAGAAACTATTTTACCAAAGCCTAACCCTACTAGGATTTTATTAGAGCCTAACAAGCCTGAGGGAAGGCAAATACCCAAATCCAGGCCCCTGTAGCCATCTTGTCCCACCTAAAGGGGTAAAAAAAAAAACTGAGACTTGGCTGAGCATGGTGGTTCACGCTTGTAATTCCAGCACTTTGGGAGGCCGAGGCGGGCGGATCACAAGGTCAGGAGATTGAGACCATCCTGGCTAACATGGTGAAACCCCATCTCTACTAAAACTACAAAAGCAAAATTAGCCAGGCGTGGTGGCGGGCACCTGTAGTCCCAGCTACTCGGGAGGCTGAGGCGGGAGAATGGCGTGAACCCAGGAGGCAGAGCTTGCAGTGAGCCGAGATCACACCACTGCACTCCAGCCTGGGCAACAGAGCAAGACTCCATCTCAAAAAAAAAAAAAAACCTGAGACTTAATCACAGGACTATACAACACTTCCCCTCCCCAACACCTTACCACCACACCACTGAAGGCCTATTTACCTCAGTTCCTTTTACCCAACACATTATGTCTGACTTTCAACAAAAAATAACAAGGCATACTAAAAGAATACCTACACAGTTTGAAGAAACTAAACACCAGAATCAAACCCAGGAGTGTCAAGAATGTTGGAATTATCAGACCATTAATTAAAATAGCTACGATTAATATGTTAAAGGAGCTAATGGCAAAAGTAGACAACATGCAAGAACAGATGCATAATGTAAGCAGAGATATAGAACTTCTAAGAAACAGGAAAAAAGAAATGCTAGCAATCAAAAACAGAAATGAAGAGTGCCTTTGATGGGTTCATTAGTAGACTGGAAAAGAAATTCTCTGCACCTGAGAATATATCAATAGAAGCTTTCACAACTGAAAAGCAAAGAGATAACAGACTGGGAGAAAAATGGAACAGAGTTTACAAGAACTGTGGGACAACTACAAAAGGTATAACACGCAGAACAGGAATTCCAGAAGGAGAAGAAAATGAGAAAGGAACAGAAAAAAATATTTAAAACAATAATTATTGAGAATTTCCCTCAAATTAATTTCAGACACCAAACCACAAATCCAGGAAGTTCAGAAAACACCAAGCAGAAAAAATGCCTCCAAAAATGACATGTAGGTATATTATATTCAAACTGCAGGAAGAAGTTGGGAGGGTTGCAGGGGGAACACTTTAGCTATAAAGAAGCAAATATAAGAATTGTATTCAACTTTGCAAAACCATGCAGCCAAAAAGACAGTAGAATAGTAAAGTGAAATATTTAAAGAGTTGAGGAAATGAAAGCCAACAGCCTAGAATTCTGTATTCTACAAAAATTATCTTTAAAAAGTGAAGGAGAAATACTTTCTTAGATGAACAAAATTGAATGGATTTGTTAGCAGTAGAACTGCCTTGTGAGAAATGTTAAAAAAAAGTTCTTCAAAGAAAATAAAAATGATGTAGGTGAGAAACTCAGATGTTTCTCACAGAAAGGAAGAGCATTAGAGAATAGATAAGTGTGAAGGTAAAATTAAAAACTTTTTTATTAATTTATTTAACATGTAACAATTTGTTCAATATAGTAATAGTAACAATGTATTTGATGATTATAGCTTATGTATAAGTGAAATGGATAACAGCAATAATACAGGAGGAGAAAATAAGAATACTCAGTTATTATAAAATACTTGCAGTATCCATGAAATGGTATAGAATTATTTAAAAGTGAACTTGGCTTGGTTGTAACCGTTTATGACAAACTCTAGGACAACCACTGAAAAAGTTTTTTTAAAAAGTATAATTGATATGCTGAGAAAGAAAAATATGGAATCATATAAAATGCTCTATTAAAACCACAAAAGGCAAGAACAGAATAGAAAACAAAAATAAGGACAAAGAACAAAGGCAAAAAATAGCACACAGTAACAAATATGGTAGATATGAGCCCAACTATATCAATAATCACATTAAATTTTAATGGTCTAAATATACCAATTAAAAGACAAAAATTGAGTGGATCAAAAAACAAGACACAACTATATGTTGTCTACAAGAAACCCACTTTAAATATAAAGATACATATTGATTAAAAGTAAAGGCATATATGGGTTTGGCAATGATTTCTTTGATATGGCACCCAGAGCACATGCAACAAAGGCAAAAATAGATAAATGGTGCTACATCCAGCTTGAAAATACCACATTTCAAAGGATACAATCTAGAGAATGGGAGAAAATATCTGTAAATTATATATGGATGAGAAGTTGACACTTACAATGTATAAAGAGCCACTACTCAACAACAACAACAACAACAAAAAGAACTGATCTTAAAACGGTCAAATGATGTGAATAGGCATTTCTCCAAAACCGATATTCAAATGTCCAAGAAGCATATAAAAAAGATCATCTTTTTACATGCTATTCAAATGTTCATCTTCTTATATGCTTCTTGGACATTTGAATATCATCTTTGTAAATTATTACAGTAATGAAAACCACAGCCACAATGAGATGCCACCTCATATTCATTAGGATGGCTACTTTTAAAAAAGAAACAGGAAATAATCAGTGTTCATGAGGATGTGGAAAAACTGGAACCCTTGTGCACTATTGGTGGGAATGTAAATGGTACAGCCACTACTGAAAACAGTGTAATGGGTCCTCAAAAAATTAGAAATAGAATTGCCATATGATCCACTTATGGGATTATCCAAATCCAAAAGAATTAAAAGCAAGATTTTGAAGAGATATTTATGCATCCATGTTCATAGCAGCATTATTTATAGCAGCCAAGAGGTGGAAGCAATTAAAATGTCCATCAATGGGTGAATGGATAAATAAATACACTGTACACTTAAAAGTGGCTAAGGTGGTACATTTTATGTTGTGTGGATATTTTAATACATTTATTTATTTATTTATTTATTTATTTTAAGACAGGGTCTCACTATGTCGCCCAGGCCGGTCTCAAACTTCTGAGCTCAAGCCTCCAAGTAGCTGAGATTATAGGTATGCACCACCATGCTGGGAAATGTGTATTCTTTATCAAAGTTAAAAACATTTTTTTAAAGTAAAGGAATGGAGAGAGATACACAATGCTAACATTAACAAAAGAAAGCTGAAATAATTATATTTTCAGACAGAGCAGACTTCAGAGCAAGAAAAATGATCAAAGATAAAGAGGGACATTACATCATGATAAAGGGGTCAATTCTCCAAGAATACATAACAATTCTTAATGCATAAGAGCCTAATGACACAATATCAAAGTATATAAGACAAAAACTGATAGAACTGCAAGAAGAAATAGATGAATCCACTACTACAGTTAAGAGAGTTTAACACCCCTCCACCAGTAATGAACAGATCCAGCAGGCAGAAAATCATAAAGACATAGTTGAACTCAACAACACCATTGATAAAATGGATATAATTGACATCTATAGAATACTTTATTCAACAATGCCAGAATATGCATTATTCTCAAGCTCACGTGGAACATTCACTTAGACCCACATTCTGAACCATAAAATACACCTTAACAAATTTAAAGGAAAAAAAATCATACAGTGTATCCTCCCAGACCACATGTAATTAAATTGAACTAGAAATCAATAACAGAAATATTTGTACGTTAAACAACACTTTTTTTTGTTTTGTTTTTTGTTTTTTCTTTGCCAGGGTCTCATTCTGTTACCCAGGCTGGAGTGTGGTGGTGCAATCACAGTTCACTGCAACCTTAACCTTAACCTGCGGGGCTCAAGCAATCCTCCCCTCCTGAGTAGTGAGACCACAGATGTGTGCCACCACATCCAACTAATATATATTTTTTTTTTTTAGAAATGTAGTCTCCATATGTTGCCCAAGCTGGTCTTGAACTTCTGGGCTCAAGTGATCCTCCCATCTTGGCCTTCCAAAGTGCTGGGATTATAGGTGTGAGCCATCGTGCCCAACAAACAACACATTTCTAAATAATACATGGGTCAAAGAAGAAATCTCAAGAGAAATTTAAAAATATTTTGAACTAAATGAAAATACAATGTATCAAAATTTGTGTGATGCAGCAAAAGTAGTGTATAAAGATAAATGTATAACATCTGATGCATATATTAGAAAAAAATATCTAAAATCAATAATCTAAGCTTACATCTTAGGAAACTAAACAAAGAAGAGCAAATTAAATCCATTGTAGGCAGAAGAAAAGAAATAATAAAAATTAGAGCAAAAATAAATGAAATTGAAAACAGGAAATCAATAGAGAAAAATCAATAAAACCTGGTTCTCTGAAATGGTCAATAAAATTGATAAACCTCTAACTAAGAAAAATAGAGATAAGACATAAATTACTAATAAAGGCTGGTTCTCTGAAATGGTCAATAAAATTAATAAACCTCTAAGAAAAATAGAGATAAGACATGAATTACTAATATCAGAAATGAAGGCTGCGACATCACTACAGAGCCCAGGGACATTAAAAGATAATAAAGGAATGCTATGAAAATAATCTATGCCTACAAATGCTAACCTAGATGAAATAGACCAATAATTCCCTGAAAGACATAATCTGCCAAAACTCACACGAAAAGAAATAGACAATTTGAATAGGGCTATATCTATTAAAGAAATTGAAAGCTAAGCAGGGTGGCTCATGTCTGTAATCCCAGCACATTGGGAGGCTTAGGTGGGAGGACTGTTTGAGCCTATGAGTTTGAGACCGTCTTGGGCAACATGGCAAATCTTATCTTTACAAAAAAAATTATTTTAATTAACTGGATATATTGGTATGCATCTGTGGTCCCAGCTACTCAGGAGGCTGAGGCAAGAAGGTCAGTTGAGCCTGAGAGGTGATGCTGCAGTGAGCAATGCTCATGCCACTGCACTCCAGGCAATAAGACAAGAAAAGGAAATGAAAGATATAAAGATTGGGAATGGCTAAATAAAAGCTTTGTGGTTAACAAATGGCATGGTTGTCTATGTAGAAAATCCAAAAGAATTGACCCAAAAAAATTATTGGAACTAGTAAGTGGTTAGAGAGAGATTGTAGGATACAAGGCTAAATTTTAAAAGTCAATTTTTTTCTTACATATCATCAATGAATAAGTAGAATTTGACATTAAAAACACAATACCATTTACACTAGCGACATCCCAAAATAAATACTTAGGTATAACTCTCATAAAGTAAGTATAAGATCTATATGAGAAAAACTACAAAATTGTGATAAGAGAAATCAAAGAAAAACTAAATAAACTAAGATATATTCCATGTTAATGGATAGAAAGACTCAATATTGTCAAGATGTCAGTTTTTCCAAATTTGATCTTTAGGTTCAACGAATCCTAATCAAAATTCCAGCAAGTTATTTTGTGGATTTTGACAAACTGATTCTAAAGTTTACATGGAGAAGCAAAAGACCCAGAATAGCCAACACAACGTTGAAAGCAAAGAAT
The DNA here is from genome assembly GCF_024542745.1 of Macaca thibetana thibetana. Classification (NCBI taxonomy): domain Eukaryota; kingdom Metazoa; phylum Chordata; class Mammalia; order Primates; family Cercopithecidae; genus Macaca; species Macaca thibetana. Next base: position 63,447,353 of record NC_065586.1, on the reverse strand, counting down.
AGAGTTGAAGAACTGACACTACCAAAGTTCAAGACTTATTATAAATCCACAGTAATCAGGACAGTGTGATATTGGCAAAAGAATAGATACATAGATCAGGCTGGGTGTGGTGGCTCACACCTGTAATCCCAACACTTTGGGAGGCCAAGACAGGTGGATCATCTGAGGTCGGGAGTTCAAGACCAGCCTGACCAACATGGTGAAACCCCGTCTCTACTAAAAATAGAAAATTAGCTGGGTGTGGTGGTGCATGCCTGTAATCCCAGCTACATGGGAAGCTGAAGCAGGAGAATTGCTTGAACCCAGGAGGCGGAGGTTTCAGTGACCTGAGATCGTGCCATTGCACTCCAGCCTGGGCAACAAGAGTGAAACTCAGTCTCAAAAAAAAAAAAAAAAAAAAAAAAAAGAATAGATACATGGAAAGGAATGGAATATAGAGCCCAGAAATTGACCCACACAAATATAGTCAACTGATCTTTGACAAAGAAACAAAGGCAATACAATGGAGAAAAGATTGTCTTCTTAACAAATGGTGCTGGAACAACTGGACATCCAAGTGCAAAAAGCAAAAAAAAAAAGGAATCTAGACACAGACTTCACATTCTTCAAAAAAGTTAACTCAAAATGGGTCACACACCTAAATGTAAAATGCAAAACTATAAAATGCTTACAAGATAAATTGGAAAAATCTAGATGACCTTGAGTTTCATCATAATTTTTAGATACAATACCAAAGCCCCAATCTGTGAAGGAAATAACTAATAATCTGTACTTTATTAAAATTAAAATCTTCTGCTTTGCAAGACACTGTTGAGAGAATGAGAAGACAAGCCACAGACTGGGGAGAAAACATTTGCAAAAGACATGTCTGATAAAGAATTGTTATCCAAAATTTACAAAAAACTTTTAAAACATGACAATAATTTATAATAACATCAAAAAGAATAAAATACTTAGGAATTAACTTAAACAAGAAAGTGAAAGTCTTGTACAATAAAAACTATAAAACATTGCTGAAAAAATATATACATATATGTGTGTGTGTGTGTATGTGTATATATATATATATATATATATATATTTTTTTTTTTTTTTTTTTTTTTTTTTTTTTTTTGAGACAGAGTCTCACTCTTTCACCCAGGCTGGAGTGCAGTGGCGCTATCTCGGCTCACTGCAAGCTCTGTCTCCCAGGTTCACGCCTTTCTCCTGCCTCAGCCTCCTGTGTAACTGGGCCTACAGGTGCCTGCCACCGCACCCGGCTAATTTTTTGTATCTGTAGTAGAGATGGGGTTTCACCATGTTAGCCACGAAGGTCTCAATCTCCTGACCTCATGATCCACCTGCCTCAACCTCCCAAAGTGCTGGGATTACAGGCGGGAGCCACCGTGCCCGGCCTGAAAAATATTTTTAAAACTTAAATAAGTGGAAATGCATTCTATATTCTTGGGTTGGAAGACTCAATATTGTCAAGATGTCAATGCTGCCCAAAGTGATCTATAGATTCAATGTAATCAAAATTCCAGGCTGGATGCAGTGGCTCATGCCTGTAATCCCAGCACTTTGGGAGGCCAAGATGAGCAGATCACTTGAGGTCTGGAGTTCAAGACCAGCCTGGCCAACATGGCAAAACCCTGTCTCTACTAAAAATACAAAAATTAGCCAGCCATGGTGGCACAAGCCTGTAATCCCAGCTACTCAGAAGACTGAGGCAGAAGAATCACTTGAACCCAGGAGGCAGAGGTTGCAGTGAGCTGAGATTGTGCCACTGCACTTCAGCCTGGGTGACAGAACAAGACTCCATCTTAAATAAATAAATAAATAAATAAATAAATAAATAAATGATTTGGTTTTTGTGGAAATAGAAAAACTCACCCTAAAATGTGTATAGAATATTAAGGGCCCCCAAATAGCCAAAACAAGAAGAACAAAGTTAGAAAACTCACACTTTCTGCTTTCAAAACTTACTAACAAGCTTCAGTAATCAAAATAATGTGGTATTAACATAAAAACAGATATATATACACACACACACACACACATATATATATATATATAGAGAGAGAGAGAGAGACAGAGAGAGAGAGAGACAGAAAGAGAGAGAGAAAATAGAATAGAGAACCCAGAAATAAACCCTCATGTATATGGTCAAATGATTTTTGACAAGAATGTCAAGACCTTTCAATTGGGAAGACAACAATCTTTTAAACAAATAGTTCTGAGAAAACTGGGTATCCACTTGCAAAAAATGAAGTTTAACATTTACTTAACAGCATATAAAAAATTAACTCAAGATGAATCTAAGATCTCAACATAACACATAAAACTATAAAACTCTTAGGGAAAAAACACAGGGCAAAACCTCATGACATCAGGTTTGGCAGTGATTTCTTGGATATGACACCAAAGGCATTAGCAACAAAAGGAAAACATCGACAAATTAGATTTTATAAAAATATTTTAATGTTATGCATCTAAACACACTATCAAAAAAGTAAGAAGGCAACCCACAAAGTGGGAGATAATATTTGCAGACCATATATCTGATAAAGGATTAACATCCAGAATATCTAGAGAACTCCTAAAACTTAACAACAAAAAACAAACACCCCAATTCACAAATGGACAAATGAGTTGAATAGACATTTCTCCAAAGAAAGTATAGAATGGCTAATAACCACATGGAAAGATGTTCAACATCATGAATCATTAAGGAAAGGTAAATCCAAACTACAACAATATACTACCTCATACCCATTAGGAGGGCTACTATTTAGAAAACCTGAAAATAATAAGTGTTAGTGAAACTGGAACCCTTGTGGACTATTGATGGAAATGTAAATGTAAATGTGTATGGTACAGCCACTGTAGAAAACGGTATGGCAGTTCCTCAAAAAATTAAAAATAGAATTACCATATGATCTAGCAATTCCACTCCTGGGTATATACCTAAAAGAACTAAAGTCACAAAAAGACTAATATCCTATGATTCCACTTATATGAGATATCTAGAGTGGCCAAATTCATAGAGACAGAAAGTAGAACAGTGGTTGCCAGAAACCGAGGAGTGCAGGGAATAGGGAGTTATTGTTTAATAGATACAGAGTTTTAGTTTTGCAAGATGGAAAAACTCTAGAATGGACGGTGCTAGTGGTTGCACAACGATATGAATATATTTAATACCACTGAACTATGCACTTAAAATTTTTCAGATGGCAAATTTTATCTTCTGTGTATTTTAACACAATTTTAAAATTGAGAAAAACTCAACAATAAGAAAATGAACAACTGGGCAAGTCATGATGGTTCATGCCTGTAATTCCAGCTCTTTGGGAAGCTGAGGTGAAAGGATTGCTTGAGCCCAGGAGTTCAAAACCAGCCTAGGCAACATAGCAAGACCTCACCTCAGAAAGGAAAGGAAAGGAAAGGAAAGGACTGGGGAGGGGAGGGGAGGGCAAGGGAGGGGGAGAGAAGGAAGCAAGGAGGGAGAGAGAGAGAGAGAGAGAGAGAGAGAGAAACTCAATTAAAAATTAGCAAAAGACCTGAAGATGCCTCTCACCAAAGAAGATATACAGATGGCAAATAAGCATATGAAAAGATGCTCCATATCATATGTCACTAGGGAATTGCAAATTTAAATAACAATGAGATACCACTACACATCTATTGGAATGGCAAAAAAAAAAAAAAAAAAACAAAACACAACACAACACAACACAACACCAAATGCTGGAGAGGACATGGAGCAACAGGAATATTCATTGCTGTTTGGAACACAAAATGGTACAGCTATTTTGGAAGACAGTGTGGCAGTTTCTTACAAAACTAAACATACTCTTACCATACAATCCAGCAATCACACTCCTTGGTTACTTACTCAGATCAGTTTAAAACATATGTCTACACAAAAACCGACACACCAATGTTTATAGCAGCTTTGTGCATAATTGTCAAAACCGGGAAGCAACCAAGATGTCTTTCAGTAGATGAATGGATAAATAAACTGTGGCACATCCTTACAAAGGAATATTATTCAGCAATACAAATAAATGAACTATCAAGCCATGAAAAGACATGAAAGAATCTTAAATGTATCTTATTAACTGAATGAAGCCAATCTGAAATGGCTACATAGTGTATGATTCCAACTATATGACATTCTGGAAAAGACAGCACTATGAAGACAGTAAAATGATCAGTGGTCACCAGGAGTTAGAGGGGAGGAAGGAAGGGAAGGATGAATAGGCATAGCACAGATTTTGGGGACAGTGAAATGTTCTGCATGAGGCTATAATAGTGGACATATGTAATTATACATTTGTTAGGACCCATAAATGGACAACATCAAGAGTGAACCCTAAACTATGGACTATAGGTGATAACAAAGTGTGGGTGTAGCTTCATCAAGTCTAACCAATGTACCACTCTGGTGCTGATGCTCCTAGTGAGGGAGGATACATGGGGTAAAAGGGGCATATGTGGGAACTCTCTCTACTTTCCTCTCCATTTTTCTGTGACCCTAACACTGCTCTAAAAAAAATTAAGTTTGAAAATGGCAGATAAGAAGCAGGACTAACTTGCAGCACCCTCTCAGACAGACAAAGCAGCATGTGGAGACTCACATCATGAACTTTTGCTCCAAGAACTACTGCAGGAATGTACCAGGAAAGCTGAGAGAATCCACAGACCCTTTGAAGGAAGCAGCTTGAGACTGCAGGCTCCATGAGACAGCCAATAAACTGTGAGTGCCAAAGTGTGAGAGGGTGACTGTCTGCCCCCAAACACATACCCTCACTAGGAAACCTGAAGGTCCAGATCATAAGAGAAGGATTTGACCTTACCTGGAGCTGAGACAAATGCAGAGAGCCACACAAAATATAGGGGTAGAGAACGCAGCAGCAAGAGCCCTGTGGGCACTCTCAGTCCTCAGGGAAGCCATTTCTGTCTTTATCTTGCAGGAGTCCTTGGGGAGGGCTGCCAGTGGAACTGAGGAAAGACCACAGGGAGAAGGAAACTTCCAGTTGAATTTTCTACTGAACGTGAAGTTTCCTGGACAGAATCCGGGTAAGGGGTCAAATGGGGAGTGCAGATACAAGCACAGAAGCTGTGGCAGGCAGGGAGGCATAAAACCCAAAAGCCCTGCTTGTGTTCTCAGCAGGGAGGCTTGTAGCCTGGACAAGTTCTCAGCCCTGCTCACCTGCTGCCTGGAAATAAACTTGATGTTGTTGGGGGAGCATGCTGACAGTGAGACCAGCCTTTTCAGTTGCGTAGGAGCTGGGTAACACTTGTCACTGTTGGCTTTCCCCCACTTCCCTGGTGACCTGTATGACACAGCAGAGGCAGCCATAATCCCCCTGGGACCATAACTCCATTGGCCTGAGACCCACACCCTCATCCCCCACAGCAGTCACAGCAAGCCCTACCCAACAAGAGTCTGAGCTCAGATACAATTAACCCTGCCCCCACCTGATGGTCTTTCTCTACCTGCCCTGGTAGCAGAAGCCAAAGGACATAATCTCTTGGGAACTCTATGGCCCTGCCCGTCACCTGAGAACCCCAAATGCTTATCCAGGCAACCCTAGGGCAAATTTGTATCCTTTCTATAGTACCACAGCTGATGCTGTCTTGAAAGCACCACCTCCTGGCTAGAGATCAACCAACACAAAACCAGCACACCAAACAAAAACGCAACCAAGGACCCTCACACAGTCCGCTTCACTCCCCTGCTACCTCCACTAGAGGAGGTGCCGGTATCCACAGCTGAGAGACCTGAAGACATATCACAGGACTCTTTGCAGACACTCCCCAGTACCAGCCTGGAGCCCAGCAGCACTCCAGCCTGGGCAACAAGAGTGAAACTCCATCTCAAAAAAAAAAAATCAACAAAGAAACAATGGACTTAAATTATACCCTAAAACAAATGTACTTCACAGTTATTTACAGAACATTCTACCCAACTACTGCAGAATATACATACTAGTCACCAGCACACAAAACATTCTCTAAGATAGACCATGTGATGGGCCACAAAACAAGTCTCAATAAATTTAAGAAAATCAAAATTATATCAAGTACTCTCTCAGACCACAGAGGAATAAAATTGGAAATCAACTCCAAAAGGAACCCTCAAAACCATGCAAACACATGAAAATTAAATAACCTGCTCCTGAATGATCATTGGGTCAACAATGAAATCAGGATGGAAATTTAAAAATTATTTGGACTGAACAATAATAGTGACACAACCTATCAAAACCTCTGAAATACAGCAAAAGCAGTGCTAAAAGGAAAGTTCATAGCATTGCATGCCTACATCAAAAAGTCTGAAAGAACACAAATAGACAATCTAAGGTCACACCTCAAAGAACTAGAGAAACAAGAATAAACCAAACCCAAACCCAGCAGAACAAAATAAATAGCAAAGATCAGAGCAGAACCAAATGAAATTGAAACAAAATAAACAATACAAAAGATAAATAAAACAAAAAGTTGGTTCTTTGAAAAGGTATATAAAATTGATAGACCATTAGCAAGATTAGCCAAGAAAAGAAAAAAGAATAATCAAGTAAACTCAGTTAGAAATTAAACAAGAGGCCAGGCATGGTGGCTTACACCTGTAATCCCAGCACTTTGGGAGGCCAAGGCGGGCGGATCACGAGGTCAGGAGATCGAGACCATCCTGGCTCACATGATGAAACCCCATCTCTACTAAAAATACAAAAATTAGCCAGGTGTGGTGGCAGGCACCTGTAGTCTCAGCTACTTGGGAAGCTGAGGCAGGAGAATGGCGTGAACCCAGGAGGCGGAGCTTCCAGTGAGCCAAGATTGTGCCACTGCACTCCAGCCTGGGTAACAGAGCGAGACTCTGTCTCAAAAAAAAAAAAAAAAAGAGAAATGAAACAGGAGATATTACAACCCACACCACAGAAATACAAAAGATCATTCAAGGTTACTATGAAAACCTTTACACACACAAACTAGAAAATCTAGAGGAGATTAATAAATTCCTGGAGATATATAATCATCCTAGATTAAACCAGGAAAGAATAGAAACTCTGAACAGACCAATAACAAGCAGCAAGATTGAAGTGGTAATTTCAAAAATTGCCAACAAAAAAGTCCAGGATCAGATAGATTTACAGATGAATTCTATCAGATATTCAAGGAAGAATTGGTACTAATCTTATTGACACTATTCCAAAAGACAAAGAAAGAGGGCATCCTCCCTAAATCATTCTATGAAGCCAGTATCACCCTAATATGAAAACCAGGAAAGGACATAACAACAACAAAAAACTACAGACCAATATCCCTGATGAACACAGATGCAAAAATCCTCAACAAAATACTAGCTAACTAAATACAACAGCATATCAAAAAGATTATCCACCATGATCAAGTGGGTTTAATACCAGGGATGCAGGGATGGTTTTATATATGCAAGCCGATAAATGTAATACACCATATAAACAGAATTAAAAGCAAAAGTCACATGAATCATCTCCATAGACACAGAAAAAGCTTTTGACAAAATACAACATATCCTTTATGACTAAAATTCTCAGCAAAATTGACATAGAAGGGACATACTTGAAGGTAGTAAAACCCATTTATGACAAACCCACAGCCAACATTATACTGAATGGGGAAATCCTAGCCAGAGCAATCTGGAAATCCTAGCCAGAGCAATCAGAAAGAGAAAGAAATAAAGGGCATCCAAATCAGTAAAGAGGAAGTCAAACTGTTGCTGTTCATTGATGATATAATTACACATCTAGAAAACCCTAAAGACTCATTCAAAAAGCTCCTAGAACTGATAAATGAATTCAGTAAAGTGTCAAGATACAAAATTACTGTACGCAAATCAACAGCACTGCTATACACCAACAGCAATCAAGCTGAGAATCAAATCAAGCACTCAAAAAATAAAATACTTAGGAATATACCTAGTCAAGGAGGTGAAAGACATCTACAAAGAAAACTACAAAACACTACTGAAAGAAATTGTAGATGACACAAACAAATGGAAACACATCCCACGCTCGTGCATGGGTAGAATCAATATTGTGAAAATGACCATACTACCTACTGAATCTACAAATTCAATGCAATTATTATTAAAATACCACCATCATTCTTCACAGAATTAGAAGAAATGATCCTAAAATTCATATGGAACCAAAAAAGAGCCCACATAGTCAAAGCAAGACTTGGCAAAAAGAACAAATCAGGAGGCATCACAATACCCAACTTCAAACTATATTATAAGGCCATAGTCACCAAAACAGCATAGTACTGGTATAAAAATAGGCACATAGACCAACAGAACATCACAGAGAACCCAGGAATAAAGCCAAATACTTACAACCAACTGATATTTGACAAAGCAAACAAAAACATAAAATGGGTAAAGGACACCCTATTCAACAAATGGTGCTGGGATAATTGGCAAGACACATTTAGAAGAATAAAACTGGATCTCATCTCTCACCTTACACAAAATCATCACGATGGTGCAAAGACTTAAATCTAAGACATGAAACCATAAAAATTCTAGAAGATAACATTGAAAAAAACCCTTCCAGATATTGGCTTAGGCAAAGATTTCATGACCAAGAACCCAAAAGCAAACACAACAAAAAGAAAGGTAAATAAATGGAACTTAATTAAGCAAAAAACTTCACACAGCAAAAGAAATAATCAGCAGGGTAAACAGACAACCCACAGTGTGGGAGAAAATCTTCACAATCTATACATCTGACAAAGGGCTAAATTTTTACATCTGACAAAGGACAGATGTAGATTCAGAATCTACAAGGAACTCAAACAAATCAGCAAGAAAAAAAAGAAGCTCATCAAAAAGTGGGCTAAGGATATGAACAGACAATCCTCAAAAGAAGATATACAAATGGCCAAAAAACATGAAAAAAAATGCTCAATATCACTAACGATCAGGGAAGTGCAAATCAAAACCACAATGAAATACCACCTTACTCCTGCAATAATGGCCATAATCAAAAAATAATAGATGTTGGCATGGATGTGGTAAAAAGGGAACACAAGGGTGGGAATGTAAACTAGTACAACCACTGTGGAAAACAGTGTGGAGATTTCTTAAAGAACTAAAAGTAGATATACCATTTAATCCAGCAATCCCACCCAGAGGAAAAGAAGTCATTAGACGAAAAAGGTACTTGCACACACATTTGTAGCAGCACAATTTGCAATTGCAAAAATATGGAACTAGCCCAAATGTCCATCAATCAATGAATGGACAAAGAAAATGTTTGTGTGTGTGTGTGTGTGTGTGTGTGTGTGTGTACACACACAACATGGAATATTACTCAGCCATGAGAAGGAATGAATTAATGGCATTTGCAGCAATCTGGATGGAAATGGAGACCATTATTCTAAGTGAAGTAACTCAGGAATGGAAAACCAAGCGTCGTATGTTCTCACTTGTAAGTGGGAGCTAAGCTATGAGGACTCAAAGGCATAAGAATGATACAAAGGACTTTGGGTTCTTGTGGGGAAGGGTGGGAGGAGGGTGAAGGGTAAACACAAATGACTACGCACTGGGTACAGCATACACTGCTCGGGTGATGAGTGCACCAAAATCTCAGATCAAAATCTCAGAAATCACCACTAAAGAACTTATTCATGTAACCAAACACCACTTGTCCCCGAAAAATCTATTGAAATTTAAAAATAATAATAAAATTGTTAAATAAAGTCTATTTTAAAAAGAAATTTTCAAATGGTTTAAATGATGAGAGAGAAACTAACAAATATTGAAGAGAGCCAAAGAAGATTCAAAATATGGGTAACAGGAGTCTCCAAAGAAGAAAACTAAAACAAGAGAACAAAACAAATGCCAAAATACTGTAATTTAAGAAAACTTTCTTCAAATTAAAAATAAAACCTCTGAAACTATATTTAAAAGAACACATCATGTTGGGTGCAAAAATATAGTTAGATAAAATGAACAAGATCTAGCTGTTGATAGTACAACAGGGTGACTATAGTCAATAATAATTTATTGTATATTTAAAAATAACTACAAGAATGGAATTGAAATGTTCCTAACACAAAGAAACAATAAATGCTAAGGTAATGGATACCCCAACTACTCTGATGTGATTACTACACAATGTATGCCTGTATCAGAACATCGTGTGTGCCCCATGAACATATACACCTATTATGCACCCATTTTATTAAAAAAAAATTTTTTTTCTTTGAGATGGAGTTTCACTCTTGTTGCCCAGGCTGGAGTGCAATGGCACAATCTCGACTCACCGCAATCTCCACCTCCCAGGTTCAAGCAATTCTCCTGCTTCAGCCTCCCGAGTAGCTAGGATTACAGGCATGCACCACCATGCCCGGCTAATTTTGTATTTTTAGTAGAGACAGGGTTTCCCCATGTTGGTCAGGCTGGTCTCGAACTCCCAACCTCAGGTGATCTTCCTGCCTCAGCCTCCCAAAGTGCTGGGATTACAGGCATGAGCCACCGTGCCTGGCCTTAAAAATTAAAAAAAAAAAAAAAAAAAAAAAATTAACACACCATGCAGGCCAGGCATGGTGGCTGACACCTGCAATCCCAGCACTTTGGGAGGCTGAGGTGGGAGGATCACTTGAGTCCAGGAGTTGAAGACCAGCCCGGGCAACATGGTGAAACCCCATCTCTACAAAAAAATACAAAAATTAGCCACACATAGTGGTGCTTGCCTGTGGTTCCAGCTACTCAGGAGGCTGAGGCAGGAGGATTGCTTGAGCCTGGATGCAGAGGTTGCAGAGAGCCAAGACACTGCCACCGTACTTCAGCCTGGGCAACACAGCAAGACCCTGTCTCAAAGACAAAAACAAAAATGCCCAAAAAACAAAACAAAACAAAAAAACCACCATGTACCTGAGAATATTGACCCAGAATGACCAATATCACAAAATATTCAAATACAACTACTAGACTTTAAAGAAAAAAAGAAAAATCCTTTGACATCTAATCAAACAGTGAATGAGTTATAAGAAAAAGAAAATTAGATTATCCTGAAGCATTTCTATACCAGTGTTTCTCCAGAAGCAAATGGAGCACATATTTAAGATACTCAAAGAAAGAAAATGCAAGCCAAGGATTTTATATGCAGCAAAACTGACATTCAAGTGCAAAGGGCATAAACTGTTATCAACATATGCAAACAAAAAGTAGGCAATATTGGTCCCATGAACTCTTTTTGAGAAACATACTACAGAATGAGCTTCAGCCATGCAAAATGACTAAAGAAACATTTAACATAATGACTGGTGATGAGTAATAAACATGCAGTTACAGTATTAGTTATATAAACATGCAGTTACAGTATTAGTTATATAACTAATACTAAATGAGAGCTAAAAGGGGAAGATTATAGTATGCAACGGCTGATGTTCAAACAATGTAGATAATTATTCTTAAAGAGGGGTAGAATGAGGATACAATATGCAACAATTTTTTGTTTGTTTGTTTGTTTTGTTTTTTGTTTTTTGTTTTGAGACAGAGTCTCACTCTGTTGCCCAGGTAAAGTGCAATGGAGTGGTCTCAGCTCACTGCAACCTCCTCCTCCCAGGTACAAACGATTCTCCTGCCTCAGCCTCCCGAGTAGCTGGGACTACAGGTGTGCGCCATCATGCCCAGCTAATTTTTTTGTATTTTTAGTAGATACAGGGTTTCACTATGTTGGACAGGCTCGTCTCTAACTCCTGACCTTGTGATCTGCCCACCTTGGCCTCCCAAAGTGCTGGGATTACAGGCATGAGCCACCGTGCCCAGCTGCAAAGACGTGTTTTAACTGCTCTCAGTAATAACATTGGTGGAAGTGGTATTACTATTATTCTGAGGTTATTTTGTGTAAACATGGGATTAAGTAAATGATTATGGCATATTCTAACTCTTTCATATCTTGTGTCGTTGAGAAACAAGATTCTTGGTATAAAAGAAAGGAGGTAAAAATGTGATATAGAAGAGGTTGAATTTTATAACTCTGTGGTTATGAATTAGATGTATCAATCTGAACTCAGAAGATACAGTCACGCACTACATAACAATGTTTTGGTCAACAACAGACCACATGTATGACGATTGTCCCAGGAGATTATAATGGAGTTTTCATATCATATTTCTACTGTAACTTTTCCTATGTTTGGATACACAGAAACTTACCACTCTGGTACAACTGCCTACAGTACTCAGTACAGTATCATGCTGTATAGTTTGTAGCTCAGGAGTATTAGGACATATCACACAACCTAGACATGTGTCCATTTCGCATAGCCTGGGTATGTGATATGTCCAAACCTAGGCTGTACCATCAAGGTTTGTGTAAGTACACTCTGTGATGTTCACACAGTGACGAAATAGCCTAACAACTTACTTCTCAGAATGTATCCCCATTGTTTAAGTGATGAGTAACTGTATTTTATCTCTTTTTTGGTTTGGATTTTGTTTCTTTGTTTGTTTGTTTGTTTTTTGAGATGGAGTCTTGCTTTGTAGCCCAGGCTGGAGTACAGTGGCGTGATCTCGGCTCACTGCAAGCTCCACCTCCCAGGTCCCAGTGATTCTCCCACCTCAGCCTCCTGAGTAGCTGGGATTACAAGTGTGCACCACCATGTCTGGCTAAGTTTTCATATTTTTAGTAGAGACGGGGTTTCACTGTGTTGCCCAGGCTGATCTTGAACTCCTGAGCTCAGGCAATCCACCCACCTTGGCCTCCCAAATGTATTTTATCTTTTAAAAGAAAAAAATGTACACATATATATAATATCTTAGCTCTGTTCACTAAAGGAGCCTGAAGATGATGACCAGCCTAATAGCATTGATTATCCCTAGCACCCAGATTGGTTGAAATACTATTTTCCACTAAATAAAACTAAAACTTCTTGGGGAAAATGTTGATTCCTGATTTGGGGCAGAAAATGTGTGGGAGATGGGCCTGGAGCATTGTCTTATACTGGAAAAGAGGGAGTTACCAAGCTACTAAGGTGTAAAAAGGACTCAGTGCCAATTTGAAGAGGCTTCCATCAGCCAGAGAAGGGAAAATTTGAGCTTCTAAAGGATAATAATTGCAATTGATTAAAACCCATCAATCAGTGAGTTAATAATGATATTTAAAATGATTTTTAAAAAACTAATGGGTAACCTTGAGAGAATGATATGAAACCAATTCATTATCTTAAATGAAGCATTTATTCTGCCTTCCTGTATAAAACATACCATGGGTAATCAAATACTAATGAGGATATGTGTCTCTTTATAAAGGTACTCTAATAAATGAAAAAATTAAAGAATTCAAATACCACCATTTTTCCATCCCCGATGAATTAATAAGTGTAGGCATGTAGAATTAATGGCTGCTAGTATTACAAAAAGAGAGACAATCAGAAATTATGTGCCTCCTAATGAAAGAGTACAGCAGCCCTATAGTCCTGCCAAAGGTATTGAACCCAAGTCTGATCAAACCTCTGGATTCAGCTACTCATTTGCAAGAAATACAAAAGACTACAACAATGTGTTGAACTGCACCACAAATGTGCATCAGCAAATTCTAGACAGTGGGAAACTATAGATCAAATGGTACAGGTCTTCAATAGATAAAATGAAAGAAAAAGAAAGGGATGGAGAAGGATTCTGTGTATTAAGAGATTTAAAAGATATATAATAACTTTTAGGAGGCAAGACTAAACTATAGCGTCTAGAAATGTACACTGAGGTGATAAAACTACAAAGTAACATAAGGAAGTGATCACTGTAAAAAGTCAGGATAAGGACTTCTCCTTCTGATTAGGACTCAATACAGGAACCAGATTACCTTCCTGCCCAAAAGAACTAAAATACAAGACCAAATATGTGGAAGGAAACAAATCCTGTTTTCAGACATTGGATATCTGGCTTCAAATAATAGTGATCCCTGAGAGAGGGGTAAAATTGCCCCAGCTTACTCCCTGGAGAGAATATTCAGGCCAGAATACAGAGATGGGGGACCCTCCAGTCTCCCTGAGTTGAGAAGGCAATGCTGGGAGTTCATGGAAGTCATGTGGCTAGGGTCCACCGAGCAAAGTACTGGTGAGGAGAGAGGTGCCCAGAGAGAGCTCCAGACATGTGCATGCGGCACCCCTTGAGCATTCATCAGCACATGTGTGTAAGGCAACTACCCAAAGCTTGGAAAAGAACCACTTAAAACAAGTAAGATAAACATTTCTGGAGCTTGCATAGAACCAGAAAAAGTCCATAGTCTCATCTACCAGAGTGGACAACCTCAAAATTCATGAGGCATTGTGTAGTGAGGCAGAATCAGTCCTAGAACAAAAGTTGCTCTGATCCCAGCTAACAAAACTTAAAACCAAGCATCAAAATAATTAAACTGTTTCCATAATGAGCAGAGAAATTACACAAAAAAGATAGAATTAGTAGATAAGGATGTAAAACAGTTATAATTATAGTCCATATATTCAATGAAGCAGAAGGAAGATTGAGCATACAGAGATATGAAAGGTAGATTTTTTTATAAAGATCCAAATGAATTTCTAGAGATAAAAACTACAACATAAGAGATTTTAAAAACACATTGGACCAAATGAACAGCATATTACTGTAAAAGAGTAATGAACTTGAGGATATAGCAACTGAAATTATACAAAATGAAACACACAGGAAAAAAAGACTGAAAAAAATAAGTGAAGCATCACTGAGCAGTGAGATAACTTCCAGCAGCCTAAAAATGGAGTCCCCAAAGGACAGAAAACAGAAGGAAGTAGGGCCAAAAAAATTTTTTAAGAAATAATGGCTGAAAATTTTTCAAGTTTGGTTAAAATTACTGAACCCACAGATCCAAGAAGCTCAATGAACCCAAAGCACAAGAACCTTTACCAAGGCATATCATAGTCAAATTGCTTAACACTGGTGAAAAAGATAGTCTTTTAAACAGAAGAGGAACAAAGACAAGAATACAACTGACTTCTTGATAATAAATATATCTTGAAAATAATACATCCCAGAATACAATGAAACAACAATTTTTAAGTACTAGAGGAGGAAAAAAAGCTGTCATCCTATAATTTTATACCCAGCAAAAATATCTCAAAAAACAAAAGTGAAATAAAGACTTTTTCAGGCATAGAAAACTGAAAGAATTTACTAGCTGTAGACCTGCACTTCAGGAAATGTTAAAGTCCTTCTGGAACAAAGACAAATATAACAGACAGAAATCTGATCAATACAAAGAAATGAAGAGCACCAGAAACAGTTAATATGTGGGTAAATATAAAAGTGGTTTTTTAAAAATCTCTTTAAGAGATAATTGACAGTTTAAAGAAAAAAAAATAACAATGTATGATGGGGCCTATAACATATGTGTAGAAGTTATAAATGATAAAACGTTAACCTATGATAAAAGCCAAAGCAGTGACTACTCATGTGGGAATCCAGGTGGTTTGAGCTGTTGATAGGGCAGATTCGGGAATTCCTGGAATGACTGACAAGGTTCTATTTCTTTATGTGGGCATTGGTTACAAATGTGTTCACCTTGTGATAACTCATGTTAAGTTATAAATTAGTGTTGTTTTATAACACAAAAGCTTTAAGAGCAATTGAAAGTGAATCATTTCATTTTTGTGAACTACATAGATGTGTAGAAGAAAATACAGAAAGGATATGAAATAAGATTAACAGTAGTTATTACACGGGTATTGAGATTGAGGGTGAGAACTACTTTTCTATTTTTTCCAAAATGGCTATACAAATATTATTTACTTTTGTAATGAGGAAAAATAAGTAAAAACAAATATTCCCAATGGAAATACTTTCATTGTATAGGTTTCCTTGGGAACAAAATTCATAACTTTGCAATCACTTCACTACCTTGGCTTCTTTGCTTTCATTTTTACATCAGTCCTGCCCATCCCTATCTGCACTGCTCTGTGGTATGTGCTAGCAACCAGAATTAAGGAACTGGTAGGCATTTTTAAAATTTTGTGTACAGTCTAGGCACAGTAGCTCATGCCTCTAATTCCAGCACTTTAGGAAGCCAAGGTGGGAGAATCACTTGAAGCCAGAACTTTGAGACCAGCCTGGACAACAAAGTGAGACCCCATCTCTACAAAAAATAAAATTATCGGCTGCATGCAGTGGCTCACGTCCGTAATCCTAGCACTCTGGGAGGCAGATCACTTGAAAGCAGGAGTTCGAGACCAGCCTGGCTAACATGGTAAAACTCCATCTCTACTAAAAAATAACAAAAAAATTAGCTGGGCGTGGTGGCACACATCTGTAATCCCAGCTACTTGGGAGGCTGAGGCAGGAGAATTGCTTGAACCCAGGAGATGAAGATTTCAGTGAGCCAAAATTGCGCCACTGCACTCCAGCCTGGGTGACAGAGCGAGACTACATCTCAAAAAATAAAAATATAAATATAAAAATATTAGCCAGATGCAGTAATGCACACCTGTAGTCTCAGCTACTCAGGAGGCTGAGGCAGAAACATAGCCTGATCCCAGAAGCTCAAGGTTGTAGTGAGCTATGATTTCACCACTGCACTCCAGCCCGGGAAACAGAGCAAGACCTTATCTCTAAAAAAAATAATAATAATTAAATAATTAAATTTTTATGTACAGAATCAAAATAAAAACAGCTACAATTACATTTTTAAAGAACTTCTTGTTCTAGCTGATAATAATGTTTGGCTGTGAGACGAGAGGTGAGGAACAGTTATCTCGAAGCCAGAGTTTGCAATCTGCTACCCTGGAGATTTCTTTGGGAGACTTTGCATGGTTCAGAGGATCTTGTGATTGTTTTGTAAGCAAGGAGGTGCTGCATTTACAAATGCTGTAGAAACAGCCCTGTGTTTTTAATATTCTAAACAGAAATACAGAGTGCCTCTAAATTTCATCTGACAGAAACCTTATGCTTATATTAGCTGTATCCAAAAATAAGAACAAGCCTAAATGAAGACTGCCACAAACCTTTAGCATCAGCAAAAGGCTGTATCTCAAGGGAGAGAATATCAGCACAAAGAAAATACCAGGTTTAACTAGAAGGACCTGATAAAGACATATCCTACTGCACAGTTCATTGCTCAGAGAGCAAGCAGGGAAGTGAAAAATATACCATGAATGTCCATTGTTTGTGAATGGCTAGGGTTGGGTCAAGTAAGGCTAGCCATATAGAATATCAGCCCTATTATAGTTCCCAAGAAAACACCACACACATTCTAAAGATTAGCAAAGGGACTACAGCACACTAAAAAGGGAGGGGGGATGAGAATGCCTCGTTTGATTATTGATTTAATTTACAAATGTGAAAAGGAGTGTAGTGTGGTACATGGGATGTCATGTATTCTAAGTATATATAATGCAGGGTCTGTTTCATGGTAACAGAATTCAAAAATTAGGATTTTATCTAACCTTTGAGCAATATAAGAAAATTTCAGGCCTGGCGCAGTGGCTCACACCTGTAATGCCAACACTTTGGGAGGCTGAGGCAGGAGGATCTCTTGAAGCCAGGAGTTTGAGACTATCCTGGGCAACAAAGCAAAACCCTATCTCTAAAGATAAAGAAAGAAATGATAAATTAAAAAAATAAAATTGAAACTAGTTCCACAAGAGGCATTGGGGGCTATTAATTTAATTGAATCATTCATAGATATTACCATTTTAAGGGTATATTGGTATGAGCTAAAGGTTATCTGGACACTGTTTGGAAAACAGAAACATATACATGTGACAGTTACTCTAAGGGTTTATTCTAAAAAGAAAAAATCTGATGGGTGAACATTTGCTTCCTTGGGTTATGTGCTATAATGTCCCCAACATAATTTTCCTGAAAAATGACTATATGGGTTACCAAAACAAACATATACATCACTGCAACACTTTGTCATAACATATGCAGTGCTTTAAGCCAACTCAAAGATGTATAATGTAGAACTGGAATCATTTCCTAGACAGAGGACCACTAGCAATAACCTTTAATAGCCCAGGGTCTCCAGGGGCACATTTAAGGCAGGATTCCTAGAGGCTGCATTTCGGCAGCCACTGTGGAATGAAATAAACACTTTGGAGCAGAGCAGGAAGTCCCGCTGTTCAGCACTAGCTGGTTTCAAGCCAATGGTTCCTAATCTCAATGAGCAGCAGCTGTCATAGCCATTCTGCAGGGATGTCTTTTTGAAAGTTCTTAAAGATCTTAATTGTGACCTTCCCCTCTGGCTCTAAGTAAGGTTCTTCTTGCTCACCTGTCATATAATTGGGAGCACTCAATTTCATGATCAGCAACACAAAATGAAGTGGAGAATACTCTTATTAAATAAGCTGGAAGAAAGGGACAATCAGAGAGACAGGCGGCATGATGTACTAGAAAGAGAAGTGGTCCTCCTGGCAAAACCTGACGCAAGGGACAGGCTGCTGCGACCTTGTACAGATAACTCATCAGTAAATCTACTTAACATGCCTCTTTGGAGAGTATTGTCTTAGTCCTTTTGAGTGGCTATAACAAAATGCACTCATCCCTTGATACCTGTGGGGGACTGGTTCCAGAACCTCCTGTGGATACCAAAACTCGATGATGCTCAAATCCCTGTTAAAAAATGGTGTAGTATTTGCATATAACCTATGTACGTCCTTTCATATAATTTAAATCATAGGTAGATTACTTATAAAATGTAATACAATGTAAATGTTAGGTAAATGATCATCATGCTGTGTTGTTTAAGGAATAATGACGAGAATATTCTGTACATTTTTAGTACAAATGCAATAATTTTTCCAAATATTTTTGAGCCATGGTTACTTGAATCCACAAATGCAGAATCCACAGGTATGGGGGGATGACTGCACCTTAGACTAGGTAATTTATAAACAATAGAAATGTATTGTCCACAGTTCTGGAGGCTGGGACACCTAAGATCAAGGTGCCAGCAGCTTCAGTGTCTGGTGAGGGCTTGCTCATCAGAGATGACACCTTCTTGCTGCATTCTCACAAGGCAGAAGAGAAGACAAGCTTCCTCCAGCCTCTCATAAGGGCACTAATCCCATTCATGAGGTCTCCGTCCTCATGATCTAATCACCTCCTAAAGACCCCACCTCTTGTAGTACTATTGCATTGGAGGTTAGGTTTCAACATATGAATTCTTGGGGATACAAATATTCAGACCACAGGAAGTATCTTTTTATGAAAATAAGCATGTGTAAATAAGGCATTTGGACTGTGTTAACTTCTCAACATAAAGCACAATTGCAAAAATTCTTAGTTGAATCACTTTGGAGTCTATTCAAGACAATTTCTCATATTAAGGCCTCAGCCTGCCATTCCAAAGATACCTTCCTGTGAACCTGCTCTCAAGCACTGAATGAACTGCTAGGCTGGCACACCAGCCGCACCCCCACCTGGCCAACTTCCAGCCTGTGCCTCTAATCATGCCTTCTCCCATCTCCACCTACTGAAATCCCATGCAGCCTTCCACATTCAGCTCAAATGCCATCTTCTTCATGAAATTTTCTATCAAAGGGGCTGAGAGACAGAAGAGGGAGAGGGATGAGAGCCAGGGAGAGATTTGCTGCCACTTGATGGCTTTAGCTTTGCAAAGGCAGCAAGAAACACAGTGGCCTGAGTCTGAAAACCAACATGGTGAGATTTCCCAACAGTGGCACAGGCACTAAAAAGGCAGTGAAAGCTCAGCCAGTGAGGTGTTAAAATACAGGCAGGGTGACCATCTGTCCAGGCTATCACAGACAGAATTTTCACGCTGGGTGGGGGTTACAAGGGATGACCCTACATCCCTTCCATGCTTCTAAGTTGTGTCATGGCCATGGGTTCAAAACAGTAAGTTTCAAGTTACAGGCAAATTTTGTTGAAGGTCCAGTTTATGATTCTCTAATCTTACATGCCCACTTTCCTGATAAATTTATTTAAAAAGAAATACAGCCTTCAGCCTAGCTACTTTGGAGGCTGAGGTGGGAGGATCGCTTGAGCCCAGAAGTTCAAGGCTGCAGTGAGCCATGATTGCATCCATCATGGGGCAACAGAACAAGACTGTCTCTTAAAAAAAAAAAAAAAGTGTTTAAGTAATATAAGCCATTTTATAAAAGGTGGTGAGAAAGCAACATAGCAGCATAAGAGCAAAGGCTTTAAAGTCAGCCTGCACATGGATATGAATCCTTGTTTTAGACAAGTTATATAACCACTGCCGGTCTCACTTTCCTCACCTGTAAAGTGGGCTTAAGAACAGAACATCATAAGGGGTTGATGTAAGGAGTATATGAGTTAATACACATAAAGCAGTTAGTGTAGTATATAGCATATAGCAAGCATGCAATAACAGTTCATTACTATCAATATCACTACCATTATTAAAGTGCTTTGCAGGTCCTGACACATGGAAAATATATAATAAATAACAACTACCAAGATTTTTAAATTTATTTTTTTTATAGAGATGGGGTTTCCCTATGTTGCCCAGGCTTATCTTGAACTCCTGAGCTCAAGTGATCTGTTCACCTCAGCTTCCCAAAGTCCTGGGATTACAGGCATGAGCCACTGCCCCCAGCCCATCAATATTATTATAATACATGTAAGTTTATATATTAAATGCCATTCATTTTAAGTAAGATAAATACATAATCATTCATTTTAAAGATTAATCTTAGATTCATTGTAAAGCAAATATTTAAAGACATCATTACAAAAGTAGAATTTGGTATACAGGCCCCCTCTGGTTAAGGGATAATAGTGGTTAGTTATTACCATTTTATAGATGATAAAACTCAAAGATTCTATTAATTGCCCAAGGTCACACAGTGGAGAAACTAAAACTAGAACTGAGTCTTTAGTTTCTAAGTTCCTTCTTCCTTCCATGAACCATGCAAATAAAAATAAAATAAATTGGAAGTATGGTAGCATGCCAAGAGTTAGTCTATTCATCCAGCTGAGAGATGTGTTTCTTCCTTCTCTGTTTAACATTTCTGAGGCTTTTATCTCCTTTATGTGAAAAAGACAAGAAATCTTTATTCTACATGTAATGAGGGATCTCCTCCCATAAAACATGGCAGATTAAACACATGTAATGGATTAGTCAGGATGCAGATTCTACTGATAATGAATGAAATAAAATGGAGTTGTACTTCTCTTCCATATTACAAGAAGTATTAGAAGGCCTAGATGGCCAGGCACAGTGGTCCACACTTGTAATCCCAGCACTTTGGGAGGCCAAGGTGGGAGAATTGCTTGAGGCCAGGAGGTCTAGGCCAGCCTGGACAACATAGCAAGACCCTCTCTTAAAAAAAAAAATGGCCAAGGCTAATAGGGTACCCTTCAATGTTGGAAACTCATATTCCTTCCCTTCTGGTGCTCAGCCTTTCCAGGATGCCACTCTCTTCTGCATGGTTGAGGCTAGTTCACTGCGATAGCCATGTTCCTTCCAGGCAACAAGAAAAGACATGCCTCTTGCCTTTAAGAGCATGATTTAGGGCCAGGTGCAGTGGCTCAGGCCTGTAATCCCATCACTTTGGAAGGCCAAGGCAGGCAGATTGCTTGAACCCGGGAGACCAAGGTTGCAGTGAGCTGAGATCTCACCACTGTATTCCAGCCTTGGTGACAGAATGAAACTCTGTCAAAAAAAAAAAAAAAAAAAAAACCTAATACAAACAATATTTCACTGTAGCAAGCTGAAAGGATATGCTGCCAGGAATGAAGGAAAGAAAGATGTCAGCTGTTTGGGGTAGGGGATGAGGGTGGCTCCTCAGATATCCAAGTCCTCGCAGGACACATGCTCAAGGTGGTGAAGACCTTCTACTTGCCTACAGTGACATCCTGCAGGAAGCCTAAAGAGGCATTTTCAAACTCTCTGCTGCTTCCAGTCTGGTCATCCTGAAACTTCAACATCATTACTATACATGATTGCAAAATCACCTTGCATAAGTTGCAGAATCTAACATCTAGGTCAAGGTACAACTTCATACCATACCACACCTCCATCTTGCTTCACTGTTCACAGTTATATTGAAAATGACAGGCATCACCCATGCACAGGTGTATGGCAGCATTGTAGCAATGTTACTAGGCACAGTTATCTCCAGCATTACATGGCCTGGGAGGTTGTGAACAGGATCTGCCAAAAAGCACAAAGATACTTAAGCCAAAGTGGGTAAAAGGCAATTATCATTTTCAGGAAAAACAAATATTGGACAAGATAGGGAGTATAGTATACTATATGGCTCTGCTGTAATAACTATATGATCACAATCATATTAATTTAACCAAAAACTGTGATATAATTGTATCAAGGGGATAGGAAAAAAGGAAGTGGGAAGAAAAGAAAGAGTGTAAGAGAACTAGATCCTCATTTCACAGTAATAAATCACTAGGAATAGTGACTCAAACTGGTAAGTCAAGAAACAGTGTTACATTCCTTTTTCTTTTTCTCTCCCTTCTTTCTTCCCTTCCTTCCTTCCTTCCTTTATTTCTTTCTAGATGTATGTAGATAAATATCAGAAGAAACAGCTAAGAATTTACAGTGCTTACCTTTGGAGACGAGTCGTGGAACAGGAAAAAAGAAGCAAAGTGACGTGGGCTCCATGCTTTCACAGCCTGCAGAACCATGAGCCAGTTAAATCTTTTTTTTTTTTTTTTTTTTTTAGTTTTTAAATTTTACTTTAAGTTCTGGGATACATGTGCAGAATGTGCAGGTTTGTTACATAGGTATACATGTGCCATGGCAGTTTGCTGCACCTGTCAACCCATCATCTAGGTTTTAAGCTCCACATGCATTAGGTATTTGTCCGAATGCTCTCCCTCCCCTTGCCCCCCATCCCCAAACGGGCCCTGGTGTGGGATGTTCCCCTCCCTGTGTTATCATTGTTCAACTCCCACTTATGAGTGAGAACACGTGGTGTTTGGTTTTCTGTTCCTGTGTTAGTTTGCCAAGAATGATGGCTTCCAGCGTCATCCATGTCACTGCAAAGGACATGAACTCATTCTTTTTGATGACTGCATAGTATTCCATGGTGTATATGTGCCACATTTTCTTTATCCAGTCTATCATTGATGGGTATTTGGGTTGGTTCCAAGTCTTTGCTATTGTAAATAGTGCAATCTCTTTTCTTTATAAATTACCCAGCCTCAAGTATTTCTTAATAGCAATGCAAGAATGCAACAGAGACATAAGAGAAAGGGCCCCTTGCACTGTCCACCTTTGTACCATGTTCAAATATTACTTATGTTTTTAAATATTTGAAAAGCAAAAATAAAAAGCAAATAAAGTAAAACATCTGAGGAAGAAACCTGGTTTAGCTGATCTTAAGAATGCTTCAGAAAACTTAAGAAAGATGTTAACTTAAGAAAGATGTTTGGAGATAAATTCACTTAAGAAAGATGTTAAGAAAGATGTTTGGAGATAACTACTGACTCTTGTTAACCACTTTTCATGGACAATTTCAAGGGGATTTATCTACCTATCACCAAGCCCTGAGTTATCAGGTAGACGGCAAGCTTCCAGAGAGAAGAAGGCATGGGTTTTTGTACCTCTCCTGTGATCTAGCCAAGCCTCTGGAAGAGAATATGTACTTGAGAAATATTAGGTCCCATTCAAAAATAAATATTCCAAAATAAGTAAATATTTAATACAGTAAACTGATCTTTGACAAAGGTGCCAAGAATACACAATGGGGAAAGGACAGCCTCTTCAATAAATGGCGAAGGAAAAACTGGATATCCACATGCAAAAGAATGAAATTGAGCTTCTGTCTTACACTACTCACAAAAAATAATTTGAAATAGATTAAAGACTTCTATGTAAGACCTGAAACTGTAAATATGTAGAATAAAACCTAGGAGAAAGCTCCTTGACATTGGTCTAGGAAATGATTTTTTTGGATATGACCTCAAAAGCAGAGGCAACAAAATAAATAAATAAATAAGCAAATGGGATGGCATCAAACTAAAAATCTTCTTCACAGCAAAGGAACAATCAAAAAATGAAAAGGTAACTTATGAAATGGTGAAAATATTTGCAAACCATATGTCCTATTAGGATTTAATATCCAAAATATATCAGGAACTCCTCATACAACTCAATAGAAAAAAAAAACAAAAAAACAAAAAAAACACCTCATTTAAAAATGGGCAAATGACCTGAACAGACATTGTTCCAAAGAAAGATAAATGGCCAACAGGTACACATGCACATGAAAGGTGCTTAGCATCACTATTCATCAGGGAAATGCAGATCAAAACCACAAAGAGGTATCAAACCTCACATCTGTTAAGTTAGCTGTTATCAAAAAGACAAGATTAAAAGCATTGACAAGGATGTGGAGAAACGAGATCATTGTACGCTACTGGTGAAAATGAAATTTGATAGGGCCAGTATAGAAAACAGTATGGAGGTTCCTCAAAATATTGAAAATAGAACCATCTTATGATCCAGCAACCCATCTTCTGGGTATATATCCTTCTGGGTATATATCCTGGGTATATATCCTAAACAGTAGCTTCAGATATATCTGCACTCCTATGGTCATTGCACCATTATTCACTATAGCCAGGACATGGAAACAACTTAAATGTCCGTTGATGAATTAATGGATAAAGAAATTGTGTGTGTGTGTGTGCATGTGTATATATGTATATATTAGATTGGTGCAAAAGTAATTGCAGTTTTGCCATTATATACAGTCATTAAAAAGAAGGAAAGAAGGAAATCCTGCCATTGGTGACAACACGGATGGACCTTGAGAGCATTATGCTAATAAGTGAAACAAGTCAGACAAGGAAAGAGAAATGTATAAGCTCACTTATATGTGGAATCTAAAATAGTCAAACTCGGCCGGGTGCGGTGACTCATCTGTAATCCCAGCACTTTGGGAGGCTGAGGCGGGAGGATCACTTGAGGTCAGGAGTTCAAAACCAGCCTGGCCAGCATGATGAAACCACGTCTCTACCAAAAATACAAAAAAAAAAAATTAGCTGGGCATGATGGTGCATGCCTGTAGTCTCAGCTACCTGGGAGGCTGAGGCAGGAGAACGGTTTGAACCTGGGAGGCAGAGGTTGAAGTGAGCCGAGATCGCACCACTGCACTCCAGCCTGGGCAACAGCAAGACTCTGTCTCAAAAAAAAAAAAAAGTCAAACTCAAAGAAACAGAGTTGAATGGTGGTTGCCAGGGGCTGGGAATTGAGGGAAATGAAAAGATGTTGGCCAAAGAGTGCAAACTTTCAGTTATAAGGAACACATTCTGGGGATCTAACGTACAACATGGTGACTAGAGTTAATAATACCGTATTGTATACCTGAAGTTTGCTAAGAAAGTAGGTCTTAAATGTCCTCAATGCACACACACAAAGCTAACTATGTCAGGTAATTGATGTGTTAATGATTGTGACAATAATTTCATAATATATATGCATATGAAAGCACCACATTGTATCCCTTAAATACATACGGTTGTCCCTCAGTAACCACAGGGGATTGGTTCTAGAAACTCCTGCAGATACGAAATCCAAGGATGCTCAAGTCCCTTATATAAAATGGTTCGTATCTGCATGTAACCTATGCCCATTATCTCTAGATTACTTATAATACCTAATACAATGCAAATCCTATGTAAATAGTTGTAATACTGTATTGTTTAGGGAATAATGATAAGGAAAAAAGTCCCTACAAGTTCAGCACAGATGCAACTATTACAGGCCTAACTACATTTTCAAACTGTGGTTGGTTGAATCTATGGATGCAAAACCCATAGAAATAGAGGTTCAACTGCAGCCATCCCATTACTGGGCATATACCCAAAGGATTATAAATCATGCTGCTATAAAGACACATGCACACGTATGTTTATTGTGGCACTATTCACAACAGCAAAGACTTGGAACCAACCCAAATATCCATCAATGACAGATTAGATTAACAAATTGTGGCACATGTACACCATGGAATACTCTGCAGCCATAAAAACGATGAGTTCACGTCCTTCGTGGGGACATGGATGAAGCTAGAAACCATCATTCTGAGCAAACTATTGCAAGGACAGAAAACCAAACACCGCATGTTCTCACTTATAGGTGGGAATTGAACGATGAGAACACTTGGACAAAGGGTGGGGAACATCACACACCGGGGCCTGTCGTGGGGTTGGGGGAGGGATAGCATTAGGAGATATACCTCATGTAAATGACCAGTTAACAGGTGCAGCACACCAACATGGCACATGTATACATATGTAAAAAACCTGCATGTTGTGTACATGTACCCTAGAATTTAAAGTATTAAAAAAAAAAAGAAAGAGAGGGTCAACTGTACGATTTTATCTGTCAATTATACCTCAGTAAAGCTGGGGGTGGGAGTCCAGGAATAAATAGATAAACAGATAAATAGTTTGAGTATCTTCTTTGTGGCAGGGGTCAGGGGCTGGGGAGAGGTGGAGATAGGGCAGAGAGCTTTCCCTTCTTTTCCATTTCAATTTCTCCTAGCCTAGAATCTTCTTTTCTTTTAGTATTAATAGAAAGTTCTAATTTTTAATGAGGGCCATCCATGGTGCCTAGAGATAAAGTAGCCATGGTCATTCAAGAGTGATTTGTCTCCTTGTCCTCCAGAAAACAATCAAAGGCTTGAGATCAACCCCATGGGCCTATATCTACCCAATCAGAACAGTGAGTTATCACAGAACCACAGCTCTATGAATGCTTTACCTGGATTTTTTCTTTCCAGAAGGAACATGTTTCTCATGCAGCAATCTTAATAAATGCAAGTGGGCTCCATTTCTTGGCTTTGAGGTAATGAAAAATTAATTACCATACTTTACAAGTAATAGTTTCCACTCACAGCACCCCTTTAGAAGTAAATATATCATAAATAGTTACTATTATACCAATGGCTGGTGGATTGGGCAGCCTGTCGTCCATAAATCTTTTTTCAACAGACATGTTATTTCTTCTGGGGGAACAAACAGATTTGTTTTAGATCAGAGAGTCAACTGACAGATGGCCTTTGTAAAAACACACCATTTGTATAAATAAATTATAGTTTCACGATGGTATTCTGCATTTGTGGATTTGGAAAATCAATGCCCCCATTCTCCAGACTGGGCCTAAACTGTAAAGAGCAATTTTGTTTAGGTGCGAGGTCACATTGCACAGATCTGCCAACACAGATGCTAAAGTCCAAACTCTCTGGATGCTTGCTGCCACTTCTCATCACAATTGTCACAAAGAACTCTGCCTGGAGGTAACAGGATGATCTCCCAGAGAGCTCCGTAATGGATCAGAGCAAGTTACCAACTGGCATACTCCCCTTAGCTCTGGGCTCTGTTTCTATTAAACGTAATGACACCACGTGCCTTATTTTCCTAACCACAACTTTGCATAATTGGGGCTGACAGTGTATTTGTCTTAAAAACCTGAAACACTTCATTTTCTTTTATAATACAGTTCATCAGTTAAATGCTAAACATTCAGTAGATTCCTTTAAAATCCAAACCAGCCCTAACTCTGAGCACACTGAAATCTCAGTCATTACTCATCTTACAAGGTATACACATGTAACATATGCATCAAATATTTCTTGATTCATATATAAATGTATATATCTAAATACGCATCTATACACACACATACCTACTCATGCAAATCCCCTTTCCTAGAACCAAAGGGTCAGAATTTAGTATCAAAAAAGACACAGTTTGTTACTGTTTTCAAGAACCAGGACTAGTAAAATGTTTCTTTTGTTAGGAGACCAAGACATTCATTTTAGCCAGAAATTCTAAGTACAGTCTTTGTTGGCCTAATGATTGCCTGTGTGTCCTTTTTTTAAGGACATTATTCCCCCTCCACCCATGATTAAGATCCTAAAGTCATCAGTCGTGATCAAGGAAATAAAAGTTTAACATCAATCATGTTCACTATTCAAAATATAACAACAGGAAAGACTTTGTAAGTTTCCAGCTTAAAAAAAATATTTGTGTGTCAAATTGCCTAGTATTTTCCTAGCTATAAGGTACTTTTGGAAGCTGTGTTTATTCTTTCACATGGTGGGATATTGTTAGCCTGGTGCTTTGTCTGCATTCATAACCTCAAGCTCCCACGTTGCTATTTAGAGTTATACCAGTTGGTGCCTTGATAAAATTAATACAGTGTCTAGAGTTCCTAACTTACATCCAAAGAAGTGCATAAACCAGTGATTTCCATCTGTTTCTATGACACTCCCAGGGAATCTCAGGTTACTTCAAAGGAGATCAGAAATTCCCAAATAAAATTAATTTAGATCCACAAATCTTACATATATAGTTACATATGCCAGATATAAATATATACCTACATGCACATAGTACTCCTGGAAGAGGCAATGTCAGGAAATTACTAAGGTAATTGCATACTAAGATCCTAGAAGGGTAAAATGATCACAAATTATAATATGTATCGTAAACCAGATTAGAACTAATCATGGAAAATAAAAGTCCACTCAATTTACACAAAATCACAAATTTGGATCATGAAAAAGAAAAAGGGTTTGGGGGGTAAATCAACGAAGTTATTTTTGAAGTAGATGATTTTGTGGATGAATTACTAGCAACCCAATAGGACACAAATCTGGTTGGATAACTGATTCATTTGATTCTCTTTTTTATCTCTAAATTATGTTACATGCCTGTCTGTAAATGGAGAAGCTCTTCATCCTGCATCTCAATAAAAGTATTAAAGACATCTCTGCTGTAATGGAGTCAACTCACAATCAATACCTGTATTCATAATATTATGCACACAGACAGGTCAAGGGTTAAGAAAATGTTTTCAGTGCAACTGTAATCAACTGACCCTCCTGTAATTAGGCTGTTTGCTGACTCCTTGGGGACATTTATTGGGAGGGGTCCAAGGACCCCTCTCAGACTCAAATCATGTGACCGAGTGCAAAATTCCTTTGCTTAAAACACGCACTTCTCCACCTTTAATCACACTCCACGTGGTGATTAACAGTGTGGATCTGCCACTTCCTAACTCTATAACTGTAGGAAAGTTTCTCATCCACTCCCTGCCTCAGTTTGTCTGTAAAAAGGAGAAAACAGTGCTTGCCTCATACAAGTGTTGAAAGGATGAAATAAGTTAGTAAGGATAAAGTGCTTAGTACGGTGCACACAGTAAACATTCAATAAGTGTAAACTCTTATCATTCTTTATTATTCAACTTGTCAGAGGTTCCCCGAGCTAGAGGCCACTGCAGAACTCTAGATCACTCATCAATTTATGATCATGTTGACTTTTTAAAATGTATTTTAATTTTATATAATATTATATGATACTATCTCAGTGTTAACTTTTTATGTGTTAAATGCTCGGTATTCAACATACATAATTCAACTAGACCTGCAGATTAAGTGGCATATTTGTTGCCTATACATCCTGAAAAGTTTGGAATTGGTGGAAATTGCATTGACTGGGTATCTGGACATGCACTGGAGGATCTCCCACTAATGTCCTGTGAGGCCGTGGCTGAGTCATTTCACCCATCCAAATACCAGATTTCTTCCTATAACAAAGGTTTGGACTAGGTGAACTCTAAGAATGCTTTTATCCTAAGAACCAGAGTATTATGAAGCTGACATCCTCCTTGATTTTCTGAGTTGCGACAGCATCATCTGTCTGAAGAAACCAACCAGTATGAAATGGGAGAATCCAGGCCGGGCGCGGTGGCTCAAGCCTGTAATCCCAGCACCTTGGGAGGCCGAGACGGGCGGATCACGAGGTCAGGAGATCGAGACCATCCTGGCGAAAACGGTGAAACCCCGTCTCTACTAAAAAAATACAAAAAACTAGCCGGGCGAGGTGGCGGGCGCCTGTAGTCCCAGCTACACAGGAGGCTGAGGCAGGAGAATGGCATAAACCCGGGAGGCGGAGCTTGAAGTGAGCTGAGATCCGGCCACTGCGCTCCAGCCCCAGCGACAGAGCGAGACTCCATCTCAAAAAAAAAAAAAAAAAAAAAAAAAAAAAAAAAAAGAAATGGGAGAATCCTAACCAGTAAATTTCCTAGATCCAGCCTCTCTCAGGATAGCACATAACAAAATGCTAGGATGAACTATTATATAAAATTCACATAAAAATGACCACATATACCACTTTTATTGGGAAATTACAGGTTGAATGTGAATCTAATATCTACTGATGAATTATTCAACTATATTTCAGTCAGCCTGGCTGACTGGATGACAGAGTATGAGTATTTTTCAAGCACTCATAGAAAACTCCTGAACTCTCTTGAATGTTGGCCTGAAGGTTATTTCCGGTGAAGAATGGACACCTGAATGTATAAGAAGAGACACCCTTTCTCTAGGAATTGGAAAGGACATCATTATGGGATGCCCCAGGGGTTCATGTGAAACCCTTTAAATATACATCTTGGGGAAAGAAGACTTTATCCTGACTGGATAGCCTAACCTGGAAAATACCTTCCAAGACAGAGAACAGTGAGGTCATACACAGAGGGTGTGAAACGCTTAGGAAAAGAGTAAAGGAAGCCCCAAGAAATGGAAACTGTTGAGTCCAGGGGAGTTTGAGAAGCCATAGGAGACTGAAATAGAGATTTATTCATATGTTGATGATATATGCATGATTTGGAGGAAGTCAGAGAGAAAGATGACTGATTTCTCAGCAAACACACTTTAAAATGCACATGTTCTAAACCTAACTTGCTATCTATAAATGCCAGCCATAGCCATGATTAACTAGTAGAGACGCAGAGGGTGGTAGGCATGGGTTCTTCCCACTCAGACACTGGGAGGCTTTCAGTCACTCCAAAATCCCCGCTGCCTAAATAGTTACAAGTTTGTAGCAGCAAATATACACAATATTACCAAATGTAACAGCTTTAAAAATCATCCATTTGGCCAAGGCTGGAGAATTCTGTTTGCACCGGTTTCTCTTTTTGGAAGAGATCAAAATGTTGCCTCTCACAGTCCTTTGACTGAAGGAGAAATCAGAGGAAACCTGGATGGTCCACAGCAAGTTAGCGTTTCCCACTGAAATAAACACATTCCTTTGACTCCCCTCCAGCCATGGAGCCCTGGCCAACATCTCACAATACAAAGCCGAGACTGACTTCCAGCAGGAACACAGCAACTGCTAATCCCCATTATCACACCCGACAGTGTCCACCACACCCCCATAAAGATGCATTTTCTAGTAACTAATAAAACTGGTCCTGAAGACAATAGCCTCGCGCTCATCCAAATACCCGTTGGGATATTACAAATTAACATCTTGTAAAGCAACCCAATTAAAAAGTATGCCCATACACACAGTCTCATCCACCAAAACATACATCTGCCTTTCCAAATATTATGCAACGCTGGATTCTAAATCGGTCTTAATTTCTAAAAAGCCTACAGGCACGGATATAAATTCTCAGTTCTTATGGCTGTGGCCGCCCTATGCACTCTTCCCAGTGGTGGACACAAACGTTAATGTACTTATTATTACTTAAGGACACAAAAATAAAGAAGGTGACATTTTTCTCTTTCCCCTTCTAAGGTTCTCCCCAGAGCTGCCAGATGAACGCCCACGCCACCTTCTCCCACCAAAGGTGGATCCGGCTAACAGGAGACTGGATCGTGACCATAGCGCGTCTGTGCCCAGCTCTGGGGAAAGCCTCATCTTAGCGAGTGGCCCTCGGCTAGTCCCGCAGATCGGCCAAGTACGCGGAGGCCGCGCGGTTTCACCATTAATGTTGCTGAAGGACAATAGCTCATCAAGCCCCACCGAAAGCCCCGGACCCGTCGCGGAGCCTGGGCTGGCGGGGGATGAGGCTGAGCGACTCCTCCTAGAGGTGGTTATGTGGAGAAGGAGCAATCCCTTCTCCCTCCTCCTCCTCCCCCCGCTACTATCTGCGGCCCAGAGAACTGCCGCTTGCCGCCATTGACACGCACAGATAGAACCCAAAGAAAGGCAAAGAGTCCTGCCCGGCACCGGCGCCGCGCGGGCCGAACCTGCGCCCGGGGAGGGGCGCGCAGAGGGCACCGGGCGCCCTGAGCAGGCGGCGCAGCACCAGGTGAGCCCGCCATGGCGATGGCATTATTGTTTAGGGTGCTCCGGGGTCTGGAAACAAAACGCGCCGCCGGGGCAGTGCAGGGGCCGGAGAGAACCACCTCTGCCTCTCCCCCGAGCCCCTGCGGGCGCACCCCCGATAGCCAACCCACCCCCTGCAAAAACAAATTCTTAAATCCAGCCGCCCAACTTGCTTCCTTGGGCGATAAAGAGGGGGCTACTAAAGAAGTGGTCAAATTCCTGCGGCCAGCGAGGGGCCGGGGGCGTCGAGGGTAGTGAGAGAAGGAGGAGGGATGCGGGGTTCAGCAGCGGGCCCCAGGCGAGGCTGGACCCGGAGGAAGCGGAGGGCTCCTGGGAATGCGGAGTTTCAGGCGCAGAAGCGGGAGGAGGGTGGCGCCTGGCCGCCGAGGGGCACGGGGCGATGGGTGGGGGACTGCGCAGGGCCCGAGGGAGCCCGGGGAGGGCCGCTCGGGGTCCTCTGAGGGTGCCCGGGCAGGGCGCCGGCGGCTCCAGGCTGACAATGGAGGGGGCGCGGAGCAGCCGGGCGGAGGGAAGGGACCCGAGTCCGGGGGCGGGCCGCGCCGGGGAAGGTCAGGCCGGGGACGCCGGGCGGCGGGGCGAGGGCTGGGGGTTGCTGTGCGGACGCCCGGGCGCCGCGGGCGGGCGTGCGCCCCGGGGCCGGCGCGGAAGAGGGCGCGGGGCCGGGCACTCCCCTTCGGTTCCCTTTCCGGGGCGCCCGGTGCCTATGCGCGCTGCGCTTTCACCGGGAAATGGCGGCCCCGCCGTGGCTCGCCTGGGCAGTCTGGCTCCCGCTTTGCGCGGGAAAAAATAATAATAATAAAAATAACGAAAAAGGGAATAAAAGTAAACTGGCTGCGGCGCAGGAAAGGGCTCTGCCGGGCACCGGACGCCGTGCGTATCACTCGCGGGGCGCGGCGGTTGGGGACCAGCCCTGCCTCCCCCGGCTCCCAGCCTGCCGCCCCGGCGCACCTCAGCCCCAAACCGGCCAGCCCCCCGATCGCCTGTGGGTGTCCTCCCCCGCCTTTCCTCGGGGGGGCGCCCTCAGTTCTTGCCCTCTTTGTTCCTTACAACAATGGCCAAAGGGGCATTGGTTCCTCAAGGGCCAAACGAGCGTCCTCCAGGAGTTTACCGTCGCCTGCAATGGACCACCGTGGGCCTGACTGAGGCCTGGTCCTTGCCAGGGTTTTTTGACAACGGCCCTGGATAAGTGAAGGGATGAAAGGGGCGAGAAGAAATGGGCTGAGAAACCGAAGTGCGGGGCCCTGAGTGTTTGAGGGGACGCGATGCGAACCGCGGCTCCGTTGCCCTGATTTTAAGGGCAGTTCCCCTATCACAGCAGCGCTGGGACTGAGGTGTCCGTCCAGCTTCTGTCCACCTCAGAGGAATTCAAAACAAGGGCCCAGTTCTAAGCCCCACAGATCCCAGGATCCCCTAGGGACGATCCATGCACCACGGCAAATGGTTTCCTCACTTTGCTCATTTGTGTTTGTTTTGAAATCCAATTGTCCCCTCACTGGGCTTCACAGTTGCTACTGAAACGGTTCAATAGGTGAGAGAAAAAGAAAACATTAAGAGGGAGAACATGTCTTCGTGTGTGTTGTTCTGAACCACACACTAAGCTACACATAATTCTCAATCCGTTTTAAAACACTTCTTATTTTCAGACTAAATGTTCAGAGCTCCAAGATTTGGAAGCATGCTGGTGATTTTTAGAATTGTTTTAGCCTAACATGACATATAAATAAACAGAGGCACTGCCCGGTGGATAAGTTTATCTCCCATCGCATAATTCACATCTTCATAACCCCTCTTTCCTGTAGCCAAATTTCCTTTTAAAACATGCCCAGTTCTCCTCTCCTCTAATTTTTCCTACCCTACCACAGTTACACCTCACCTGGATCCATTAATTGTCAGACTTTACACATGATTAGTGGTTTCCTCTATATCAAAACTCCACAAAAGAATTTACCTCCTTGAATCCAGAATGTCCTGAGGATTCTGACCCTACTCCCTCACCGTTCCATCTTCTGTCTGGTTCCCAGGATTTTTAAGGCGCCTCTGGTCTGCCGTTTCTCAGTGGGTAGGACACCCTGCTAGCTATTGTCTGAGACAACCACATCTGTTTTCACTGCCTCCTGCCAGCAGAACAGGAGGTGAGTCCCGTCTCAGGCAACTTTAAATGGAAGGTATCTGTAACTTGTTACCAGCGAGGGATGTGCAAACATTCAGCCAACTTTCCTAAGAATGTTTTTCAACCTTAAGAAATAACCTCCAAGTTAGATGCAGTCTTGGCAAATGGAAAGTATATTGCACAGAGATTAACAAAGAACTTGTGGTTAGAGATCATTCAACAAACACTTATTGAGCACCAGTTCTTTTGCTGTTTGTTTTGTTGTTTTGAGATAGGGGGTCTCGCTACATTGCTCAGACTGGTCTCGAAATCCTGGGTTCAAGGGGTCCTCCTGTCTCAGCCTCCTGAGTATACACCAATTCTTAAACACCTCTAGATAGGGAAAGAAATGAAATAAAATATAAGGAAGTCATTGGGCCCTTCTCTCATAAAGCTTACAACCCCCAGCCCAGGAGATAAAATATACATGCCGGTAAAACAAGGTAAAAAGTGATTTTGGCAAGCTAATGGGAAAACAGGTACTTTCATATACTGCTGACGTGTGTAAATTGATATAACCAATTGGGAGAGCAGTTTGGCACTATAAAATTAATAACGTGCACATTCTGTGACCCACCATTCCATTTCTCAGTATGTCACCCAAAGAAGCAGGCAGCCACAAGCTCAGCATGTATAAGGCTGTTCATTGCAATTTTGGTCATTCTGAAGTAGAAAACAGCCTAACAGCCATCAACAGGGAACGGCTAAATAAACTCTGGTGCATCTGTCTTCTGGAATATTATGCAGCAGTTCAAAAGAATGAAGCAGATCTATATATACTGAGACAGGAAAGATCACCAAGATATACTATTAATGAAAAAAGCAAATTGCAGAACAGTACATATTATATGGTACTATTGATATAAAAACAAAATAAAATTATAAATTTCTGTAAGTAAAAATGCATACAAAATGGACAGAAAAAGTGTAGAAGATGCCCACTAAGAGAGACAAGAACTAGAGGAATTGTCAAGAAGGGCTTTAGCCGTATCATTATTAATACCCATCCATAGCCTTGTTATAATATTTGAAGTTCTGTAATTTGTTTTTTTGTTTGTTTTGTTTTGTTTTGTTGAGATGAAGTCTCACTCTGTTGCCCAGGCTGGAGTGCATTGGCACAATCTCAGCTCACTGCAACCTCCATCTCCCAGGCTCAAGCAATCCTCCTGCCTCAGCCTCCCTAGTAGCTGATACTACAAGCTTGTGCCACCACGTCTGGCTTATTTTTTGTATTTTAGTAGAAATGGAGTTTCACCATGTTGCCAGGGTGGTCTCAAACTGCTGAGCTCAGGCAATCCGCCCACCTCAGCCTCCCAAAGTGCTGGGATTACAGGTGTGTGCCACTGTGCCCGGCCAAGTTGTGTAATTTGAATTAATGTATGCCTTGCTTGGATAACTAAATACAAGTAATAATTTTAAAGTGATTGATAATACGTAATTGATAATACGTAACGATATACACAAGAAAACTACAACAATTTATAAAGGGAAAAGAGGGTTTTGGACTTGAAGGGAGGGTGTTGGGCTAGGCTTTGTAGAGAACGTGGCAGGATTTGGATGCAGAAGGGTAAGGGAGCAAGGCAGGTGGAAGGAAGCTGGATGCAGATGCTGTGTTCCAGCTAGTCCTCGTTCTTCAACATGATTATGAGATTCCCTTGCAAGGCTGAGAGTCCTGGCCTGGTCTACCCTGCCAAGGTTCAGGTTGAAGGGTGAACTAAAAGAACCCTCACAATTTTTTTCATTGCAATTTAAGTCTGTGACTGTCTTAAATTCTATATATAGAAGAAAGAGAAAAACGAACCAGTAGAGAAGTATATGAGTTCCAATATGGTATTGGAAGATCATGTTTTTAAAAGGAATATACTGAAATCTTGAAGATAGAATTTTTTTCCCCAATATACACTGGGATGTATATTGGGAATTAGGTTGGAGTGAAAGATAAGTGTTTGGGAGGATAATTCATTTCCCCCAAAAAATCACAAAAGAGACCTTTTGAAACAAAATATTTAAGGCTGGTTTCATTTATTCATATACGTGTTAAAGGAATATTTATTGAATATCAACTGTGACCTAACACTATGCTAGGTGGCATCTGGGGGTAAAACATGCAACAGCGTGTCGGAATAAGAGCCCAGTTGCAGCAGTTGGGGTAAGGGAGCTGGTTCTAGTCTGGTCTCACAGGCCATGGACAAGTCATTCAATGAGCACGTTCCCTTCCAAGCCATTCCTTTCATTGTAGCTACATTTGGGGGGTGGGGGGGTGGGAGAATGCTAGATGATTGATTACTCAAGTCCCTTTCAGTCTTAGGTTATGATTTTGTGAAATCCTTTGATTTCCAACATTGCAATGACTATGAATTACCAGGCAGATGGAATTTGGAGACTACAGGATTAGACCGAGGGGATCTGACAGTGCCCAGCCTTGGGAAAAGCAAAACTATTTGCTGTCGTGAGGGTTCTCAGCAGATGATGTGGCTCTCAGGGTTTTCCTAGAGTTAAACTTTCATTATTACCCCTTTACACACACACAACCTCAATCACAGTAATAATTGTAGCAGTTGGTTTTGAAATAGAAGGACAAAGAGGCAGAAATATGCCCAAGAAAATGTCAGACTGCATTTCATGAAAATAGTTCTCTATAATGATTTCTTCTGTGGAAATAAATCACAGTAGTTAATGTTTATTAAATGTCTGCTACCTGCCAGGTACTCTTCAAGCACCCTACATGTATTAACTCATTTAATTCTGACAGCAGCCCTGTAAGTAGGTACTGTTACTACACCCATCTCAGGAAAAAGAAATAGGGGGGGTGGTGATGAAGAACATGCCCAAAGTCACCACACAAGGGACTCCAAGCCAGGCAGCCTGACCCCAAAGCCCTAAATCCTTATGCCCATGTGGTAAGAGCAAGGAGCTGCTAGCTTTCCAATGATTCTCAGATGATGCTCAGCTTAACATTTGTGTAGGCAAATTTTTATTTTCAAAACTTATTTGTCTCACTACTTTATCCGACTATGACAAATGAAAGAAAGAATATGAGACTGAGCCACAGAACTCTGTGCTTTAAACTGTCTTGTCACAAAGTATTAAATAAGATAAATTTGGTGGTTTCTCTGAAGCCCTTACTGTTCATTTATCCATCTCACCATCCATCATACTTTGCCCGATTTATTTGACTGGCATTGCCAATTTGGACTTGGAATGGAGTAAGTAATTCAAGTCAAAAATCTTATGCTTTGATAGAAATGTGTGTGGTAATATGCATAGACCACCAGTGTACAGACATTTACTCCAACTGACTCTGAGATGTCAGAAGGGTTAGATACACTGACCACGTTTTTTCACTCAAAGTTACAACACATGATCTGGCCAAAGATTTAGGGGTTGTTTCTGGATATGAAAGGCGGTCCTGATGATAAGAGTTTAGATGCCTAAATTTGGGATATTTCTATGACAACAGGATAAAAGCAGAACAAGATAAAATCAAACTTACCCTGGAACCCAGGCCCCGTGCTGTCTGGGCTGGCACTGCCAATGATATATATATACACACAGAATTTTGTAACTTGTATTTTGTGCTCCTGCCTTCGCTGCTCAATAAGACCATTAAAATTAAACAGTGGCGGTGGAGCACAAAGAGACAAACCCCAAGAGCTTATACAATATGCAACATAAATGTTTAGGTCAGGTGGTAATTCACTGGGTTGCTCATCCGAGTGGTAAACTTCCAAATTAAGCTTTCTTGCAGAATTTCAATGAAGTGGTCATTGACTTAAGTCCCCTGCCAACAACCCTATCACCACTAAACTGAATTTTCACCTCAGCTGTTCTGCAGTAAACAATGTAGATTATTGTTTTGGGGTGAAGAAAAAGCAGTCCTAGATATAAAATCAAGCAGATTTTTTCAGGTCCAGTTTTTCTTTTCTGTGGTTATCCTGGGTGAAGAAATAGCGACTTCAAAGGAAAGACGCTGTGAATGTGACTTACTTATCCTGGCTGCTCCATCGCTGTGAATGTAAGTGACAGGTGGGGCTCAGAGCAAGTCTATTTTGAGCATCTTACAGGTTGGAGAGGACCTCAGAAGTGAGCTGGTGCAAGGGCTCTTAGGTGGGGCTCCACAGAGCCCAGTGCCCCTTGGAGGCCCAAGGCAGGAAAGGTGGGGACCAAGCGTTGAAGTTCCCAGGCACTTGCCCACTCCACCCAGGACAGCTCCCCTTGTATCTTTTTTATATAGTAAAGCCTAATTTCTAGTTTTGCTTTTTTTTTTTTTTTTTTTTTTGAGACAGAGTCTCACTGTTGTCACCCAGACTGGAGTGCAGTGGCGTGGTCTTGGCTCACTGCAACCTCTGCCTCCTGGGTTCATGATTTTCCCGCCTCAGCATCCTAAGTAGCTGGGATTACAGACATGTGCCACCACGCCACCTGGCTAACTCTTGTATATTTAGTAGAGACAGGGTTTCACCATGTTGGCCAGGCTGGTCTCGAACTCCTGACCTCAAGTGATCCTCCCGCCTTGGCCTCCCAAAGTGCTGGGATTATAGGCGTGAGTCACCGCGCCTGGCCTCCTACAAATTTTTGTTAAAGCAAAAGGGGAGCCCTGAAAGGCCTACCGATTTGCCTATAGGCCACAGCTAGGCACAGCCGAACTAGAGGCTCCCTCCCCGTGGTCCACTGTGCCTTCCATTCTACCACCTTGATGCCCCCTTGAGCTTTGGCAGGTCTCACCTGCAGAGAGGATGGTGTGGTGTGGCCAGTGGCAGGTTACCCCCACAGAGAGGATCATGTGGTGTGGCCAGTGGCAGGTTACCCCCACAGAGGGGATGGTGTGGTGTGGCCAGTTTCACCCACAGAGAGGATAGTGTGGTGTGACCAGTGGCAGGTTACCTCCACAGAAAGGATCATGTGGTGTGGCCAGTGGCAGGTTACCCCCACAGAGGGGATGGTGTGGTGTGGCCAGTGGTAGCCCTTAGCTGAAGCAGCTGATACACCATGCTGGGGCCCAGGAGCTACAGGGTACCCATACATACATAACCAGGGAGCAACACTGCCTGTCAACAGCACAGAACGTAGAACTGCAGCAAAAGACCCAAGCCACTTTTCCCCACAGTGCAGCCACTGCCTGAGGACTGACAGCAAGGCCAGGTGTGGTGGTTCACGACGGTAATCCCAGCAGTTTGGGAGGCTGAGGCGGGCAGAGCACTTGAGGTCAGGAGTTGGAGACCAGCCTGGCCAACCTGGTGAAACCCCATCTCTACTAAAAATACAAAAATTAGTGGGGCACAGTGGTGGGCGCCTGTAAACCCAGCTACTTGGGAGGCTGAGGCAGGAGACTCGCTTGAACCAGGGAGGCAGAGGTTGCAGTGAACCAAGATCACACCACTACACTCCAGCCTGGGTGACAGAGCCAGACTCTCTCTAAAAAAAAAAAAAAAAAAAAGAAAGAAAGAAAGAAAAAAGGACAGACAGCAAGAAAAACTGGGTAGGGAGGTGCAGGCAGAGGAAGGGATGGAGGAAGAGGGGTTCCAGAGCAGTCTGTTGTTCTAGTTTTGAGAGCAGACAACTGGCCCCACTGATGTACTCAGTTGCTCAGCAAACATGGATGTCTCTGGGAACCCCTGGTGGATTAGGCACACCTGCTGTCTGTTACTGGAACATTCACCCTAGCCCCTAAGAGCACTCCTGCACACGCCCGCTCCCATCAGGGATGCTCATCTTGGCCCAGACAAAGCCAGTGCCCTGCTCAGAGAAGTAAAGAAGGCGCTGCTTATAACAATAAACTGCATTACTAATTTGGATCTGTTAGATTTGCAGAAAACAAGATAGTTTGCCCACTGTTATACTTAATAAAGAACTTATTTAAATTAAAAGAAAATATTGGTCAAGCTGGTCTCAGTGGCTCATGCCTGTAATCTCAGCACTTTGGGAGACTAAGGTGGGAATACTATTTGAACTTAGGATGTCAAGGCTACAGTGAGCTGTGATTGGGCCAGTGCACTCCAGCCTGGATGACAGAAACTCTGTCAAAAAAAAAAAAGAAAGAAAGAAAGGAAAAAGAAAATATTGGTTTAAAGAAACCAGACTACTTTGTCTTTTTATGAAGGCCATCAGCATGTTAAATAAAGTTTATTCTTTCTCCCCGAAAGCAATTTATTCAATAAGAGCACGTGCTAAGGATTTTTCTTTCTTTCCCCTCCTCCCTTCCGAGATCCCAGTATAATTTTAAATATTGTTTATGGGAATCCCACTCTTCCTATTTGTCAAGCCTCAAAGAACAAAAAGACAAGAAGAGACCAGGCTGGGCCCAGTGAGGGTGTTTTTGTTTTGTTTTCTGTGAATGAATAGATTCAGGAAGGCAAACTGCTTCATTTTCTGGTTGACTTTCTTTAGGAATGCATTGCTAACTCAGATTCAAAGAAAACTAAAATTATTTTTACTCATTTCTCATCCAAGTACTACAGGTGGCCAAACATATTTTTATTAGAAAATAGCATAAGGCTAATAATAAAGAAACAAACTACGTTATAGATCAACAACTGCTGCTTTTCTCTTTTTTAAAACAACCATAGCTCAGGTTCAACAGAGACAACAAAACATGTTAAAATGTCTTAGTAGCCTGCAGCAGCAACAGAAATCCTAAATCAACCCCTTAAACCCTCCAACCTCTTGTCCCCAGCTCCTCTACAGTGACCACACATGTTCTGCCTCTGAATGACAAAGAATGTGCCGGCAGTTGAACTTCCCGCTCCATGATGTGACTTGAAATACTTTTTGAAAAGGGAATGATTTGTTATCCAATAGTATAATTTAAATAAATTGGATTAATGCTTGGTTCTAACATTCATGGTTGGTTAATTTGGTTAATTTGATCTGCGTGTCATTTTGATGAAATTGCATTTGATATAACCCTTTATGTTATAAATTGTTAATGTGCTTTAACATATATGACGATAAAATTATTGACTATTCTCATTCACTTAAAGGTGGCCTTGAAAGAAAATGGTTTGGAAAGTATTATACTATAATGATTTGCCCTTGGAGTTCATAAATGGAAGTGTAATAGAGCCAGTGATTTAGCTTGTGTTACTGAAAATGGTTTTTACAGCTACAAAATAATGCTAACAAACTATTATTATTTTAATACAGTACTTAGGGTAACATACCAAAATACAGTCAAAATCTATTAGATTTTTTTCATACCCTTTAAAATATATTTCAGTGTATAGTTAATATATTTATATTGAATCCCCTCCTTTCCTACCTAGTTTTGTTTTATTTCATCTCAATTTATTCTCCCAAAGGATTATTCTGAACTGACAAAGATGCTTCATTACAGTGTCTCCATCACTTTTCATAAATATTTACAATATAAAATATTCTGAAGCACAATACCACAGATTAGGGAAATATCATAGGGGATAAAAATGAATAAATTGAATAAATTTCAGCAATTTTAAAACAGTACACGAGTCCATTAGGGATGACACTGTGAATTTCATGTTCATGAAAACAATGTTTAAAGGTTTTTTAAAATTTCAATTCCATCATTAAAAAGCTCTAAGATCTCTTATTTCTAGATTTAAAATAATGTATGATGAAAGCACTTTGATTTGCATACTTCTGAAGAGAATGATCTCGAAAGAGTGCTTTAAAATAAGCTGACTTGTGATTCTAGATCCTTTGTCGAGGTGATTCATCGGTGCGACCGAACCCCACCTTTGACACCCTGGCCTGTAATTATAGCTCCCAATCCTCACATTACTGACTGCTCTCTTTTTTTCAAAACCTCCTTGCAGAAGCTTGACTATAGAAAAAAATGGTCATTTAAGTCAGGATGGTGTTGTATGTTCTCACCCATAGTGGGAGCTAAACTATAAGGGTACAAAGGCATCAGAATGACATAATAGACTTGGGGACTCAGGGGAAAGGTGGGAAGGGGGTGAAGGATAAAAGACTACGAATTGGGTTCAGTGCACCAAAATCTCACAAATTACCACTGAAGAACTTACTCATGTAACCAAATACCAATAAAAAAATTAACAAAAGCAAAATAAACAAACAAACAAATAAATAAATAATAAATAAATCAGGACTCTGGAGGTGTCTAATGGCCCACCTTGCTGGTTGGTAGAGGGTTTGTTGCAGCCCTCCACAGTTTACAAAATAAAAATAAAAATGTGGAGAAGCTGAGGTGTAAAATATGGCTCACTGTTTATCAGCTCCTTATACTTGAAAAAGAAAGTATTTGAATAAAAAGAAAATATTGGTCTAAACAAACCAGACTATTTTGTCTTTTGATGAAGGCCATCAGGGTGTTAAATAAAGTTCCCTGTTTCTCACCAAAAGCAACTCATTCAATAAGGGCACGTGCTGAGGGGTTTCCTTTCTTTCCTCCCGTCTGGGATCACAGTATAATTTTAAATATTGTTTATAGGAACCTCATATGCTGCAGTTGTGCAAATACAGACACACTGAGTTGGATTCTATTCTATTAAGGAGTCTTTATCGTCTCTTGATGCAAAATTTTATATTCTTCAATTATCTCAAGACCGGTTAGTTTTCAGTGACTCGCCTGGTGATGAAGGTGATCTTAATTTTTTAACATGACATTATTACTCAATTATAAAACAGTTGAGCTGCTTCTCCTCAGCAGCATACTCATTTCAGGCTGATCCACAAATGAGTTTTGTTAAAATGTTAAAGTAAAATAACATTCTCAGTTTCCAGTTCAAAATGATGGACTGAGCACATGTACTTTCCTTCAAACCCCTCCTCTCCAGAGCCACAGAAATAATGGTAAAGAAGTACAAATAAAATAAACAATAACAAAGGGGTAGGGGCTGGTGGTGTTAGTTAACAGCAGGTGGGGGATTTCAAGAAATTTCCAGAAGACTGAAAGTGCATAAGAACATATGCACGTCACAGGGGAAGCCACAACTGAGAGTAAAAGCAAGAGGGAACTGCAGCGAAGGTGGGGAGGGTGAGAAGTGGGGACTCATTGAAGGTCTGTTTCCAGGACAGCTCCGTGAATTGTCCTTTCTCGCTCCTTTACTACTAGAAGAGTTTCCAGCAGTTTGGTATTTAGCCCTTAAGCTAACAATCTGAGAGTTCTTCTCTAAAGCAATCAAACAACTCCAAGAGGCTGGGCATGGTGGCTCACGCCTGTAATCCCAGTATTTTGGGAGGCCGAGGCAGGCAGATCACCTGAGGTCAGGAGTTCAAGACCAGACTGTCGCACATGGTGAAACCCTGTCTCTTCTAAAAATACAAAAATTAGCCAGGCGTGGTGGCAGGCTCCTGTAATCCCAGCTATTCAGGAGGCTAAGGCAGGGAGAATTGCTTGAATCCGGGGGACAGAGGTTGCAATGAGCCAAGATTGTGCCACTGTACCCCAGCCTGGGTGACAGAACAAGACTCCATCTCAAAAAAAAAAAAAAAAAAAAAAAATTACAAAACTACAAGGCACACGTAGAATTTCTAGGATAAATATCACACCACAAAATAAAGCTCCCCACTCATTCTGGCATTTGGGGGTCCTCAGTTCCTAACTGGACACCCTAAAGCCATGCCTGCTAATGCGGTTTGTCTGTGTCCTCATCCACATCTCAACTTGAATTGTATCTCCCAGAATTCCCACATGCTGTGGGAGGGACCCAGGGGGAAGTAATTGAATCATGGGGGCCGGACTTTCCTATGCTATTCTCCTGATAGTGAATAAGTCTCACGAGATCTGATGGGTTTATCAGGGGTTTCTGCTTTTGCTTTCTCCTCATTTTTCTCTTGCCGCTGCCATGTAAGAAGTGCCTTTTGCCTCCCACCATGATTCTGAGGCCTCCGCAGCCATATGGAACTGTGAGTCTAATGAAACCTCTTTTTGTCCCCAGTTTTGTGTGTGTATTTATCAGCAGTGTGAAAATGAACTAATACAACTAACTAGTTCCTAACTGGACACCCTAAAGCCATGCCTACTAATTGGCATGCCCTGCACACACACCCAGAGGTCCCAAACAGGAAGCATGCTCACCAAACAATGGTTGAAGAATTGAAGAAAGCTCTTCTATCTGCCTGTAATCATCAACCTTGTCCTTCATTCTTTTTTTTTTTTTTTTTTTTTTTTTTTTTTTTTGAGACAGAGTCTCACTTTCTCGCCCAGTCTGGAGCGCTTAAAAAAGGATCGTTGCAGTGGCAGGACCTTGGCTCCCTGCAACCTCCACCTCCCAGGTTCAAGTGATTCTTGATTCTCCTGCCTCAGCCTCCTGAGTAGCTGGGATTACAGGCATG
This sequence comes from Macaca thibetana thibetana, assembly GCF_024542745.1. Classification (NCBI taxonomy): domain Eukaryota; kingdom Metazoa; phylum Chordata; class Mammalia; order Primates; family Cercopithecidae; genus Macaca; species Macaca thibetana. Next base: position 63,402,843 of record NC_065586.1, on the reverse strand, counting down.
CACCACCACGCCCAGCCAATTTTTATATTTTTAATAGAGGCAGGGCTTTGCCATGTTGGCCAGCTGGTCTCGAACTCCTGACCTCAAGTTATCTGCCCACCTCGGCCTCCCAAAGTGCTGGGATTACAGGCATAAGCCACCACGCCCGGCCTTGTCCTTCATTCTTAAATGCAAATGCATAACCAAAGATCACCAGACATTTAAGAAAAGCCTACATGAAAGTAAAAGATGAAAATCAATCAATCAATCAATATAACAACTGCCTGATAAAATAATTTAGAGGACAGAAGATAAATTTAACACATTCTAATTAGTTTCAGAGAGATTTGAAGACATGGTACAAACATAAAAGTACAGGATGCTGTAAAAAAGGAATAATCTGAGAACAAAAAGAGCTCTTGGAAATTAAAAATATGATTACCAAAATTAGATAAAGACTGAAGAAAAAATAGAAGAAAAAAGATAAGAGACTTGGACAATTAATCCAGGAGATCCAATACCTGGTTTATAGGAATCTCAGTAAGAGACAAAGAAAGGGGGTATAGAGAGAAATAAAGAAATTGGCAGTGGGTTGAGTGGGGAGGGATAATCAGAGACATAATGGAAAAAAAATTACATGTTATAAAAGTCTAAGTTTTCAGGTTGAACCAAGTTATTGACAAACGCTGAGCAGGATGAAGGCGGCTTGGCAATGACTTCAAAATATTGAAGCAAAATGATTTTGACACTAAAAATGATAATACTCTACTAAATGATAACCTAAAGATCATTCAAGTAAGATAGTTCTGTTTCTGAAAGAAAGCAAAGTTTAGGCCAGATGTGGTGGCTTATGCCTTTAATGCCAGCACTTTGGGAGGCTGAGGCGGGAGGATCACTTGAGGCCAAGAGTTCACAGGCGGGAGGATCACTTGAGGCCAGGAGTTCAAGACTAGCCTGGGCAACATAGTGAGACCCCATCTCTACAGAAAAATTAGCTGGGTGTGGTGCACACCTATAGTCCTAGCTATTCAGGAGGCTGAGGTAGAGGATTGCTTGAGCCCAGGAGGTCAAAGCTGCCATGAGCTGTGATTATACCACTGTACTCCAGCTTGGGTGACAGAGCAAGACTCTGTCTCAAAAAAAGAAAAAAAGAAAGAAAACAAAGTTTACTTCCCTGTCCTGTTTCTGAAGAGTTACATCAGGTGGATACCAACAAAACAAGGGAGAAAACCAAGAAAGAGGAAGTCATAGGGCCAAGGATGAACAGAGAAGATAGGTCCCAGAAAGACCAGTCCCAGGAGGACCGCTGGCTAAAACAACTCCCATTCCAAACTAGAGCTGGAGGTCAGAGGGCTTTGAGAATAACCCCTCTGCAAACGGTTCTCTGGGAAGAACAGGGTCTCTACAAAGAACAATATGATTGAGAAGCTGAGTGATTTTGAGGACATGGTAAAGGAACATCTTTTGTCAACACAGAAAAATATGGTCCACGTTCCTATTTGTGGATTCTGTATTTGTGAATTTGCCTACATGCTAAAATGTATTTGGAACCCCCAAATCAATACTTGCGGCACTTTCATGGTCATTCTAGGACATGCACGTGCACAGAGCAGCAAAACATCTTAGTTGCCACAAGCATACCTTCCCAGCAGAGGTTGCACCACGTGACTGCCTTCTTGTTTCAGCTCACACTGCAACCAAGTGCCCTTTCCATGCCCTATTTAGTGCCATGTTTTTCGCATGTTTGTGCTTTTTGTTGGTGATTTTGCTGTTTAGAATGGCCCCCAGGTGTCGTGCTGAAATGATGTCTAGCATTCCTAAGTGCAAGAAGGCCATCATGTGCAAGCTTCCTTCTGGCACGTGTTACAGTGCTGTTGGCCGGGAGCTCGATGTTAATGAGTCAACAGTATCTATTAAACAAGGTGTCTTAGAACACAAATACACATAAAACAAGGTTAAGTATTGATTAGTTGATGAAATGTTGTGACCAGAGGCTTGTAGGAGCCTAACCCTGTATTTCCCCTAAGAGCAATTTTTCAGTTTTCGCTAATTCTGTGTTTCTGACTACTTTATAGAACATAACTACCCCACATATTGAGAATCAACTATAGTTAATAACTTCAGAGTTAGAGAGGAAGCTATACAAGAAAGACGAGGTCCAAATGTGAAGCCCCAGAAAACGTGGAATGCTTTTGAACATCAGGTTTTCAGGAAAAAAAAAAAAAAAAAAAATCATCTTGACATGAGGACTCAAGGATTCCAATGCTGGACCACAAAGAAGAAACTATGTTGGTAGCATCACACTTGATTCTGCAGAGAATATTTACAAATGTGACAAGCACTATACTCAGTTCTGCGGGGAACAATATTTAGAAAGTCTTAACCATGCAAATGGAGTTTAACTTTCAAAATAAATCTAGAGTCAAAATGTGAATGATTTTATTGTGATTATAGAATAAAATATATATGTTATGAACTAGGATGATAGCAAGTATAGAAGACAGAAGTAGAGCTTAGGGAGGTGATGTAGAGAGGAGAGGACCAGGGAAAGATTAGGGCACTCACTTCCTCGTCTCATATGATGATGACATGAGAGATAATCCCCAAAGTTGATGAAGTCAGAAATAGAGATTGGAGTATACAGTATTACTTCAAGTTTCCAAGGCAATCAGTGGAGGAAATAAAACTGAAAAAATAACTGTCAACAATTGAAAAGGGAGGAGGAAGGTGGGTTAAGGTCTCATCCTTCTTCGGCACAGATAGAGACTGTCTAAAAATGAAAATAGATCAAGAAGTGGAGGTATAAGCATGAGAGTTTTGGAGGTAGCCACCAGAACTGAAATTAACCCTCGTTGCCTGTACTTGTCTCTCTAAATGAGATCAATGCGTGAGAAACTGTTGCTCTTCATTTTATACATTTTGGTTCCTTTTTGCTTTTTCTTTTTTCTTTTTTTTTTTTTTTTTTTTTTTTACTATGTGCAAATATTCCTTAGATTTAAAGATAAACTCAAAATATTTAAATAATTTCTTTAACTTTCTTATTTTCCTTGCTTCAGGGTAACCTTGAGCAAGTCACAAGAATAGGTTTAAGCTTGTTGGAGGTGGGCCCTCACATAGAAATTCCCTCACTTTCTCAGAGTTCTTAGTGTCTCCAGCGTGTTCTTGATACCACTAGGGCAGAGGAAACGCCTGCCTGTTCCATTTATGAAGTGTTTAGGCCCAGACAACTTAATAAGTATTCATGTTCTAACATTGTACTAGCCATTTGGGAAAATAATACACATGAATTAAAAGGTAAAAGTATTTTTATTCTGTTCTTAAATAACCACAATGAACTACAAATACGATGCATACAGCTGTTGGGCACTGCACAGATACCCAGACCTTGGAGTCAGATTGGACACTACCACCCTCATTTTCTGTTCTGTATTGACTTTCACCCAACACTTACTTTTAATCACAACAACAGCCAAAAACCCAGCTTTGAAAGAAAAAAAATGGGCATCACCGAAAGGAACATAGTGCACCCTACTGTTGAAACTGAACCATCGGGAGCTGGTAGTGGTGGGGTCCCACAGAGGCCAACTATGGCTGTATTCAAGGGAAAGCTGAAACCTTCCTGCGGTGCTTCTGCACAGTTTGGGAACCGTGGCTCCAACATCTATTTGAAACTTCATTTGGGTCTGTCAGGCAACTTCACTGGAAAATATTGGAGGACAAGGGTCATGTAAATTTAACAACATCTAATATAGTTTCTTGTTCAATAATAAATGCTCCATAAATACTGTCTTACATTGAATCTATGATGGTATCGATTGCAAGATGCATACTGACTTCTAGAGACAGTAAAATGTTAAAAAATAAAAGTGCATCATAAAATCAGTGAAATACGGTAATTATTTGAATAGTCTGGTGTGAGTTTATTGCCCGTGTCTGAGTCAATGCTGCAATTTCATATTTACCCGGTGTTATATATAAAATCTAACCTGTCGGTGTTGTTATGGGCTTAAAAGCCAAACCTAAAAATAAATCCTGAAACAACAGCGTCTGAATATGCGCTCTTCCCCAGCACACACAAGACCAACGATGTGCCTGCAGTTGCTGTGCTCCTGGGGGTTGGGGGGAACGAGCCAGGAGCCCCACATTCTCGCTCTTCTTCTCTGAGTCTGGAGTTTTACCTCCCTGTTTCTCACCGTTAACATGCTTGAAATGCTCTGATCCTCTCTACGAGTAATTATAAGACTGTTTACCTTGGTCTTTCTGCTTTGAAAGGACAGGTACATTGCAGATCCAGGGTTTGTCTGGTTTCCTCTATATCCCACATGTGTCTGGGAAGATGGGGCCATCTGAACAGAGCCGCGTGGCCTCCAGGGATTGCCCACACGGTGTCTCTGAGCACACCAAGAGCTGCATCCAGCCATATTCGCTCTCCAAATGTGTAAACTTAGTATATCATAGTCCTTAAGTTTTGCCTAATCAGAGCAAAATTGTCTTATAGCAGAAAATTTGTTTCCTTCAGGCTAATACTTAAATGTAAACATTAAGTATTCTCCTGAAGGAAACAAATTTTCACCTTGCAGTGGTTCTTTTTAGACGGTAGGCCTACACCGAGACTCCAATTCCCAGGATGTGGATAAAAACCCATTCAAGTTTTTGACTCCTGACTTCCCAAGATGGAACAGAGTTAGAGGAAAGGGTGGCCTGGTGAAAGAAGGAAGTTCAGGGTTATAATTTATCATAACTACAGGCATAATCCAGCACAGGCTTTGGGGAGAGGTGGTCTTTAGAAAGCAAGGTCTTCTCTGGAGTGGCCCCAGAGGCTCAGCACTTCCTGCTGTCGGTGGGCTCTGATAGATGTAACATGTCAGCTCCATCAGCCCCTCCTTGCTTCCCCTAGGGATTCCTGGATGTGCTCTAATTCTTACTGTCCGTGTGCAGGGGCCTCACAGCCCTGAGTCCCCAAGAGGGTCTGGGAGATAGGTGCCTGGCTGCTTAAATTCTGCACAAGACCTAAAAAGACGGGTTTGGCAGGCATGGAGAACTCTCCAGTCCTGCTTAAAATACATATGTAAGTCAATCCGTCTCACACTTAGAATTCAGATGGAGCTGCATCCCCTACCCAGGGGAATTTCCTCTAAGGCCCTCACCTAGAGGGAAGTCTGGAAGCCACAGAGAGAAAACCTTGTTATAAAGTACCATGTTTGGGATGATTCTTACATTTAGGGACTTTTTTACAATGTGCAGGTGGTATGTTTCTCTACTTGTTCCTACTTTGATTTTCCTTACGTGGCTCTTTTATCTTCCTGAGTGTTGGGTTTTGTTTGTTTGTTTTTGAGACGGAGTTTCACTGTTGTTGCCCAGACAGGAGTGCAGTGGTGCAGTCTCGGCTCACTGCAAACTCCACCTCCCGGGTTCAAGTGATTCTTTTGCCTCAGCCTCCAGAGTAGCTGGGATTACAGGCGCCCACCACCACGCCCGGCTAATATTTTGTATTTTTAGTGGAGTCAGGGTTTCATCATGTTGGCCAGGCTCAAACTCCTGACCTCAGGTGATCCACCCACCTTGGCCTCCCAAAGTTTAGGGATTCCAGGCGTGAGCCACCACACCTGGCCTCTTCATGAGTGTTTTAGGCATCTATGCCCTGAAGTCACTTGCTTTTTTTCTACTCCTAGTCCTAAGTTCCAATTTTTAGGGCAATTTGTGACTTCTCTTGACAGCTAATAGTGGGAAAGTCCCTAGATAGCTTTATCCTGCACACCTAGTCATTCTCTGGTTGTTTTGTTTGAGGAAAGTGTGTGTGTGTGTGTGCGTGTGTGTGTCTGTGTGCGCATGTGCGTGTCTGTGTGTGTGCACGTGCACGGGGGTGTCCCTGCCCTTGTGATGTTTGTACGTCATGCAGCATTCTCTGGTGGAAGCATGGTAGGGAGAGATTAAGACCAGCCAGCACACACCATATTCACAGAGCACATCCACCCTGTGATGGGCTTTTCAGGTGGTTTTCTTGACAACCAGACTTACTAATCATCCTCCAATCCCACTTACCATTAACTGAGAAAAGCACATAATTGGCTTAGGAGAGTCACTAATGCACCTTCATGAGCCTGTGTAGGCTCTTAAGTCTTTAGAACCTACTGCTTACAGAGCCTAAGCTTCTCTACCAAAATCGTTGAAAACTACCTTTCAGAAAAATCAGGATGTTTAAGAGCAGAACAACTGTAAGGATGTTAGCCACCTCCCCTGTTTTACAGATGAGGCCACTGCGGTCCAAACAAGTAACTTATGAAGCTCAAATAACTACAGTCATGCATTACTTAACGAAAGGGGTACATTCTGAGAAATGCATCGTTAGGTGATTTTGTCATTGTGCAAACAGCATAGAGTGGACTTCACAAACCTAGATGGTACAGCCTCCTGCACACCTGGCCTATAATCATATGATCTGTTGCTTCTGGGCTACAAACCTGCTCAACATGTTACCATACTGAATACTGCAGGCAATGGTAACACAATGGTAAGTTTTTGTGTCTAAACTTAGAAAAGGGACAGTAAAATACAGTATAAAACGTAAACAGTAGTACACATGTATAGGGCACTTGCCATGAATAGAGCTTGCAGGACTAGCTCTATACTTGCAGAAGTACTCTGGGTGAGTCAGTGAGTGAGTGAGAGATGAGTGAATGTGAAGGCCCGGGACATTATCGTCCACTAGTGTAGACTTTATACCGTACATGTAAGCTATACTACATTTAAAAGACAATATTTTCCTTAATAATAAATTAGCCTTATCCAATAATAAATTATCCAATAATAAATTAACCTTAGCTTACTGTAATTTTTTTACTTGATAAACTTTTTAACCTTTTTAAACTTTTGACTCTTGTAATAACACTTAGCTTAAAACACAAATACATTGTACAGCTACACATATTTTCCTTCTTTATAGTCTTTATAAGCATTTTTCTATTAAAAAATTTTTTTTAACTTTTTAAACTTTTGTTAAAAAAAAAAAATAAGACACATACACATTAGCCTAGGCCTACATAGAGTCAGGGTCATCAATAACACTGTCTTCCAGCTTCATGTCTTGTCCACTGGAAAATCTTTAGGGACCATAACACGCATGGAGCTGTCATCTCCTGTAATAATAATGCCTCCTTCTGGAATACCTCCTGAAAGACCTGTTTGAGGCTGGTTTACAGTTAACCTTGTTTTTAATAAGTAGAAGGAGTACAGCAACATAGTCATTTGTTGTCAAGTATTATATACTATACATAATTATAGGTGCTAGACTTTTACATGACTGGCAGCACAGTAGGTTTGTTTACATCCGTGTCACCACAAACACACGAGTAAGGCATTGTGCTATGCCGTTAGGATGTCACTAGGTTGGCCGGGTGCTGTGGCTCACACTTGTAATCCCACCACTTTGGGAGGCTGAGGAGGATGGATCACTTGAGGTCAGGAGTTCGAGACCAGCCTGGCCAACATGGTGAAACCTCGTCTCTACTAAAAATACAAAAATTTACAGGCGTGGTGGTGCACGCCGATAGTCCCAGCTACTTGGGAGGCTGAGGCAGGAGAATCGCTTGAACCCGAGAGACAGAAGTTGCAATGAGCCGAGATCATACCACTGCACTCCAGCCTGGTGACAGAGCAAGATTCCTTCTCAAACAACAACAACAAAAAAGATGTCACTAGGTCATAGGAATTTTTCAGCTCCGTTATGATCTTATGGGACCACTGTCATATGTGCAGTCATTGTGGGGTGCATGACTGTAGTTATGTAGAAGTGGCACTATGCCCAGGACTTCCTGTTCCCCAGTCCTGGGCTCTTTCCACTATAGCAAGAGGACCTCCATTTAGAGCCCCACAACCCAGCTAGCAATGCTGTCTGTTTCCCCTCTTTCATGCTACAGTGCTAACAGCAGGCCCTCCACACGTTTACCTAACACATAGTTGCTTGCTTCCTCAAAGAGAAAACCCCTACAAGTGGATTTATGACAGTGAACAGCCACAGACAGCAGCAGCACAGCAAATGTGGGAGATCTTGTTTCTTCCAGATGAAGAAACAACAACGTGATAAAACAACATGACAACATTGTCTGATCCCTGGGCCTTGTGGTCAGAGAGATAATAGTCTAAGGCACTTCTCTCATCCTTGCTTGTACCTAACTGATGAATAGCTACATCCTTTGGTGGCAAAACGACATATAAAATATAAAATAGGGTAGTAGTAAATACATATGAGCATTTTAAATAATGTATATGAAGTATATACTAAAATGCCCCAAACTTGAATCATTCACCTCAGGGACAGGTGAGTGTTGAGAAAGGGGTTTGTTGCTAATTTCAGAGCTTTAGTATAGTCTCCTTGGTCGTAATGGAGTTATCAGATGCTTTAGAAAATTGAAATCTGTTCACTCTTTCACCTAGATTAAGTAAATCCCGGTTTTGTATCTATTTCATATTAGCCAAGCATTCATTTAGTACCTTCTTCTGTCATACATTTAGCAACTTCCTTGGACCCTCCTTTCCTTTGCCATCTTGCCTGTTGGTATGATGACCTAACCAGGATCAATGGATAGAACCAACTTAAATTTGTTCCTGACTTTCTCATTTTTCATCTCCAGAGGAAACAGCCCCTGAGAACGCCATTGACCTTGGGGAAGAGAGCTTTGATATATTAACACATTTCCTAGAAAATGTCATTTTCCTTTTCTTTGCTGCTGACCGTTTGTCCCTTGTAATTTGCTTTTACTTACTGAAGATTATATTCCATTTGTCGGTTACAATACTCTGTCAACCAGCAGATCGAGCCCACCCAAGATCTACTACAATTTTCTAGATTGCAGGTGGGCTTACAAATACTCCGTCCAGGAATATGTAATTATTTTATCTTCACACAAAAGATAGCTTCCTTAAGCAACAGTGAATATTTGCCTCTTAATTCCTTGTGCTGAATTCACCTCTTCGTGCTGACTGTGAAGTTCCTCCCCAAAATCAACCTGGATTCCCCATTCCAAGGAACAGAAGCTCAGGCTGCATTATGGCTTTTCATTTGCTATGTTTGCATACCACACATATTCAGTAAAACTGCCTCTTCTGGCCTGTTTCCATTTCTAAGAGTGCTACATTATTGCATGATTTAGAAAAGTGTCTGAGAAATATGCATCAGCTCTCAGTTATGTCTGTCAAACCTGGCTGATATGGTTTGGCTGTGTCCCCACCCAAATCTCATCTTGAATTGTAGCTCCCATAATTCCCACGTGTTGTGGGAGGGACCCGGTGGGAGATGATTGAATCATGGCATGGTTTCCCCTGTACATTCTTGTGGTAGTGAATAAGTCTCACGAGATCTGATGGTTTTATAAGGGGTTTCCCCTCTCACTTGGCTCTCATTCTGTCTCGTCTGCTGTCATATAAGACATGCCTTTCACCTTCCACTATGATTGTGAGGCTTCCCCAGCCACGTGGAAGTGTGAGTCCATTAAACCTCTTTTTGTTTATAAATTACCCAGTCTCGGGTATGTCTTTATTAGCAGTGTGAGAACAGACTAACACACTAACCATTATAATGGGCAAAGTCATATAAGCCAAGAGGTATTGTATTAGTTTTCTTTTTTTTTTTTCTTTTTTTTTTTTTTGAGACGGAGTCTCGCTCTGTCGCCCAGGCTGGAGTGCAATGGCCGGATCTCAGCTCACTGCAAGCTCCGCCTCCCGGGTTCACGCCATTCTCCTGCCTCAGCCTCCCGAGTAGCTGGGACTACAGGCGCCCGCCACCTCGCCCGGCTAGTTTTTTGTATTTTTTTAAGTAGAGACGAGGTTTCACCGGGTTAGCCAGGATGGTCTCGATCTCCTGACCTCGTGATCCACCCGTCTCGGCCTCCCAAAGTGCTGGGATTACAGGCTTGAGCCACCGCGCCCGGCCAGTATTAGTTTTCTTATTGTTGCTGGAACAAATTACCCCAAACTTAGTGATTTAAAACAATACAAATTTATTCTCTTATAGTTCAGGGGTCAGAGGTCCAAAATTAGTCTTACTGGGCTAAAGTCAAGGTGTCAGCAGGACTAATTCCTTCTGGTGGCTTTGAGGGGAAAATCCTTTTCCTTCTGTTCTCACATCTCTTACTGCCCACTCTGACCCCCTGCCTCCATTTTCTAAGGAGGCTGGCAGTTACATTAGCCCCACCCAGATAATCCAAGATAACCTCCCCATCTCAAGACCCTTAGCTTAATCCCATCTGCAAAGTCTCTGTCATATAAGATAACAGTCACAGATTCTGGGGATGAGGAAATGGACATCTTTGGGGATCATTGTTCAGCTGACCACAGGATTGAGACCTCCCTATTCAGTGACAGTTTTCTGTGGCCTTTCCTTTTGAGGTCGGGCTGCCTTGGTGGGGGACGGATGTTTGTGGGTGAGCTTGCCCATGCCCTTCAGAGACCCCATGCCTGACTCCATGCCTCCTGCACCTGCAGTGGCAGCCAGGTTTCAGCTGCCTCCCTGGGGCAGTCAGAGGTGTCACAGTGGTACCCAAGGGCCATGCCACTGTGCCCAAGATGTTTGCCAACTACCCTTCCTCAACTCTGTCTTCTTTCCCTTTTTCCTTTTCAGCATTGTGTTAGTGCCGGGAGGCCACTGTGTCAGCAAGCTGAGAGGGAAACTGAGGCAAGATGTCGGGCCGGAGCGGGAAGAAGAAAATGTCCAAGCTGTCCCGTTCAGCCAGGGCAGGTGTCATCTTTCCAGTGGGGAGGCTGATGCGTTATCTGAAGAAAGGGACGTTCAAGTACCGAATCAGCGTGGGCGCCCCTGTCTACATGGCGGCAGTCATTGAGTACCTGGCAGGTAATGAGGACACGCAAAGGAGACTGCCTGCTCCCAGGTCCCCACCCTCCCCTGGGTCCCCCTCTCAGGCTGGGGAGGGATGCTCCAAATTGCCTTGTGGCTGGCTCAAGGCTACTGTGGGTGGTGACAGGGTTGCAACTGGCCTGCTTGGCTAAAATCAACTTCTGCAGACTTTAGGGGAGAGAAAAGTGCATAGGAAGGACAGGTGATCAGCATGGAAGGCAGAGAACCCACAATCAAGTAAGTGGCCCTCCTAGACCAGTCCTGCAAAAGATGCGTCTTACTTTAAGCAAATGCAATATATAAATATCTAAGCTCCTGAAGAAAATAAACTGCAGGGAGAATGGGGGAGTTGATATTCATTTTGTAAAAGGGAGTCTTTTTACATCAAATTGCTCATTAAACATCAGTTTTCCTGGTATATTTAAACTAGGACTCAGTGTCCATAAATAACATTTATCTGATCATCAAAAGCATCTTTCGGGTGCTGCCATGAAGCCGATGTAATGTTCTAATTTTGTTCTCCTTCACTGAGGTGATTCTCATCTAATAGGGGTGCACAGAAAATAGTTTCCCAGATTTGTTGTTAAAGTTAATTTTTTTACTGAAAGATGAGATTTTGCTGTGTGTGTTCTTTATCTTAGTAACTTTCTCTTTAGCTTTTTTGTTGTTGTTCTCTTATGTCATAGTTAAACAGAAACCAAACTTTACAATATCGGGGTGCTTTTCAGAAATATTTACAAATAAAATATATAAATATATATATATACAATAAGTGTGATTTAGTCCCTTGTTGGGTAATAGCCATGAGCAACAATGTCTCTGACTTTGCCCAAGGTTAACAAATTCCCTAGACACCAAGGTTAAGTTCCTTGGGAATTCTGCCAGGTTAAAAAGCAAACCTCCCCAAACAGTCTAACACTGGGGAGGCAAGCCTCACTGCATGAAATCCTCTGGGCTGTGGCAGGGCTGGTCCTCTCTTCTGTCCCCAGGTTCCTCTTTTCTGCTGGTTTTTCCTTTCTAGATGCTCAGTCCTGCCCTGCCCTCTTAGTCCCCATCGCTCACCAACCAACATTGATTGGTGAAAGGTTTTCCTTGATCCATGCATGGAAATGTCCTCCCCACAGAGCTTCCACCAGGCAGACCTTTGCATCATGAGTCTTCCTCTTATGAAATGAAAGCCTTGCTCCTGAGCTAAAAGTCCTTCCCTCCTTTAGGAGGTTGGGGAAAGCTGGAGGACTCTGAAAAGCAGTGCTTTTCAAAGTGGGATCACCCAGGGATCTTGTTGACAAGGGCAGGGTGGGCCCTGAGACGCCATTCCTCAAGCTCCCAGGTGATACTGATGCTGCTGGTCCAGGGACCCCACGTTGAATAGCAAGATTGTAGCCAGTCTTTTAATTTCAAGCCAAAAGATGTAGGGAATGCTTGTTTAAAATGCAAGTTCCCACCAGGCATGGTAGCTCACACCTATAATCCCAGCACTTTGGGAAGCTGAGGCGGGTGGATCACCTGAGGTCAGGAGTTCGAGACCAGCCTGGCCAATATGGTGATACCCCATCTCTACTAAAAATACAAAACTTAGCCAGGCATGGTGGCAGCTACTGGGGTTATAGGCCTGTAATCCCAGCTACTTGGGAGGCTGAGGCAGGAGAATCGCTTGAACCCAGGAGTTAGAGGTTGCAGTGAGCTGGGATCACACCATTGCACTCCAGCCTGGGCGACAGAGAGAGACTCCATCTCAAAAAATAAAATAAAATAAAATAAAATGCAAGCTCCTGGATACACTCTCAAAGGGTCTGATTCACTGGATCTGGAGTGAGGCCAAGGAATCTGATAGGAAAACCTCCGAGCTGAGGGAGGGAGAGAGCAGACTCTGAGAAGGGTTTATGAAGCTTTAAAACCTGGTAGGTGTGTGTCACCTACTGAAACTGGAAGACACTGAGTAACTCAAAGATCCCACAGCTTTCAAATGGGGAACTAGGACTCCCCCAGGGCCCTCGACCTCGAGCCACGCAGTTTTGCTGTGCTACACTGCCCCAATGTTTGTGTGATGAAAACAGGCAAAAGTCTAATCCAGTGCATATACAAAATTTGGCCTTTGGAATCCCTGGCATCTCTGTTAGTCTTTGGTTCAGATGTGTGAGATAAACGAAGCTTACCTCTCCCTGTTCGTTCATCCATTCAAAGAGCATTTGTTGAGCCTCTCCACGCCAGCGCATACAGTGAGTCCTTAGGCAGAGTTCCTGCAATAGAATTGGGCCATTTATACGGCGAGTTGAATGTGGAGAGGATGAACACCTGCAAGGGTGCCATTGCCAAAGTCCTCCTGCCCCAGCCAGTCCCAGTGTCCAGACCATCCTGGGCCACATAGAGGAGGAGAAGGTGACATTGATCTCCTGAGGCCCAGGCCTGTCCTCTGTGTCCTTTCCCTCCCTTCTTTGTGCCTTTTCTCTCCTCCAAAGGCAGGCAGGCACGGAGAGAGTGCAGGCTCAGATGTCGGTTCCAATCGGGATGACTCATCCACCAGCTCTGTTACCCTAACCTCTCTGAGCTCCAGGTGTTTCCAGAACTAGCTCATTTAACCTCATTCAATGAGCTAATACGTGTAAAACACCTGGCGTATAGGATGCACTCAATAAATGGTAATTCTTCTCCTCCCCCCTCTATTAAAAGCTGATAAAATCATTCAGGACAAAGTATAAATGACTAATTCCATTAAGGTGGTATATTTTCAGGCTGAATTTACATTTTAATGAGACAAGGCGTTGTAATCCAAAGGAATGAATCATATTAGTGGAATTGCAAGCTACTGTTGAGTAAGTGACATGGGGAATTTTTGTCTGTTTTTTGGTTTGTTTGGTTTTTAAAGAGGTATCCATTGACTCTGTTTAGGGAAGGGGAGTCAAAATGTGGAAGCCTCCTGTCACCCTTGAAATGACTTCCACATTCGTGAAACAAATCTAGACTGAGTGCCTCGTTTGAATCAGGTCTTGAAGATACAGCAGAAAACCAGCTAACTTGGTCCTGCCCATTGCTGGACTTAGAGCCCAGTGAGGAGGACAAGAAGGAAATGCCTCACAATAAGATCAGGTGCTGTCGGGCAGGGAATGAGAGGAACTTTGGGAAGTGCGGGTTGGGGGAAGGGCCGCCTAATCTAATGTAAGCATTGTTAAGACCAAAACCAGGTTGTCAACCCTGCATTTCTTGTATCGATTGATTTCAAATCCTGATGCCTGGGTCCCACCCCCAAGAGATGCTGGAGTATTTTCTGTGCATCAGGATTCTTAAAAGTTCCCCCAAATGATTCTGATGAGCAGCCAGGTGGGGAAGGGAGTCAGCCAGATTCAGATGGGGGGTGGTGAACTAGGGGAAGATAGTAAAGGAGGTTGAGAATAATGAAGAAGATTCCAAGTTTAAAAGAGTGTGTGGCCCTTCCTAATGTGCCTGCAGCAGAGCTTGGGAATGGGAGGAGTGAGAGATGAAATGGGGGCAGGGCAGCAGGCGCTAGACTGTGATGGCCCTTGAAGGCCACGTTGAGGGTTCACACACGCGCGCGCGCACACACACACACACACACACACACAGCAGAGGAGGCATCAAAGGGAGGTGGCAGCATCTGTGGGGCATCACTCTGGCTTTAGGAGAACAGTTGTCAAGGAGCAAGATCAGATTCCAGGAGACCAGTGGAGTTGTTTTAGTGTCACTTTGTAAAGAACTGACAGTGGCCAGGACCAAGGGTACAGTGGGGATGGTGAGAAGAAATGGAAAATCTGGGAGCTCTCTGGAGGGTGGAGTCAGCTCCGCTCCATAATGGATTGGATCCACAGGGAGGGGCATCAAGGATGACATGAATCTTGCAGGCGTGGACTAGCTACTTTCTCTCAGGCCACACTCCCATTGGGTGAGAAGTAGAATGAGGTGTGGACTTGGAGACAAGAGGAGCAGGGAATGGGTAAAAGAAGTCTGGCCAGCCGGGTGTGGTGGCTCACAACTGTAATCCCAGCACTTTGGGAGACCAAGGTGGGCAGATCACCTAAGGTCGGGAGTTCGAGACCAGCCTGACCAACATAGAGAAGCCTTGTCTCTACTAAAAATACAAAATTAGCCAGGCATGGTGGCGCATGCCTGTAACCCCAGCTACTCGTGAGACTGAGGCAGGAGAATCACTTGAACCCAGAAGGCAGAGGTTGTGGTGAGCCAAGATCGTGCCATTACACTCCAGCCTGGGCAACAACAGCAAAACTCCATCTCAAAAAAAAAAAAAAAAAGTCTGGCCAAGAGGAAGGAGGAGAGAGAGCAAAGCAGCTAGTGGATGGAGAATGGTGCCTGTAGCTGAAGTAGGGAGCAATGGGTGAGAACCAGGCAGCAGCAGGAGGGGCTCAGTTTGGGACCTGTTGAGCTTTGGTGTCTATAAGATGTCCAAGAGGGCTGGGCAGAGTGGCTTATGCCTGTAATCCCAACACTTTGGGAGGCCAAAGTGGCAGGACCACTTGAGTCCAGGAGTTCCAGACCAGCTTGAGCAAGATGGTGGGCAAGATTTCTCTACAAGAAATTTAAAAATTAACCAGGTGTGTGCCGGGCGCGGTGCCTCACACCTATAATCCCAGCACTTTGGGAGGTCAAGGCGAGTGGATTACCTGACATCAGAAGTTC
This sequence comes from Macaca thibetana thibetana, assembly GCF_024542745.1. NCBI lineage: Eukaryota > Metazoa > Chordata > Mammalia > Primates > Cercopithecidae > Macaca > Macaca thibetana. The sequence goes on along the minus strand of NC_065586.1, from coordinate 63,387,365 downwards.
GAGACTAGCCTGACCAACATGATGACACCCCATGTCTACTAAAAATACAAAAATAAGCCGGGCATGGTGGTGCATGCCTGTAATCCCAGCTACTTGGGAAGCTAAGGCAGAAGAATCACTTTAACCCAGAAGGTGGAGGTTGCAGGGTGTGGTGGTATGTTCTGAATAGTCCCAGTTGCTAGGGAGCTGAGCTGGGAGGATTCTTTGAGCTCAGAATTCGAGGCAGCAGTGAGCTATGACTGCACCACTGCACTCCTCAGCCTGGGCGACCACGCAAGGCCTTGTCTCTCAAAAAATAAAAATAAAAATAAAAAAGATGTCCAGAAGAGCGGAGTGGATAGAAATGCTGGATCCAGCCAGGCCTGAACCTAGATTCTGGTTCTGCCACGTATCAGCTATGAACCCTCAGGCTCATTGCTTTACCACTCATGATGTTATTGTGAGGATTACATAAAATAATGCATGAAAAGTGGTTAGCACCGCTCAGCACACGTGAGCAACTCCATCCATGTGGCTGTTACTGTTACTGAGTGAAGACCCCCTGGTGTGTCGGCAGCTCAGGAGGGAGCTGTGGGCAAGAGGTTCACATCGGTGTGTTAAGGCAGTGGAAGTGAGCGAGGTCACCCAGAGAGAGCGCAGGACCCAGCATGAGCGACACCAGTGTGCACGGTGGGCCAGGGAGAGGGGGAAAGGATGGCAAAGGAGGCTGAGGAAAGCCAGAGGGTAAGGAGGAAAGATGTGAGCATGTGATGCATCAGAGGCCAAGGGAAGGGAGGGAGGGCCAGGAGCCCCTAAGGGTCACGCTGATAAAAACCAGACAAGGACAACAGATCTAGCCACCTCAGGGTCATGATGACCTTGGCAAGGACAGCGTGGGAGGTCAGAACCAAACCACAGTGAGTTGAGAAGCGGGAGGTGTGGACTGGGAGACAAAGGGGATGGGGAGCTCTTCACACTCAAAGTAGTAATTAGAGCTGCCACCACATCTTATGAATGAATGAAATGTAAAATGGCACAGCCTATAGTAAAAATAATTTAATTGTACATTTTTAAATAGCTAAAAGAGTATAATTGGATGGTTTGTGATACCAAGGATAAATGCTTGAGAAGGAAACACCATTTTCCATGATGTAATTATTACACATTTAATGCCTGTATCAAAATATCTTTGTACCCCATACATATATACACCTACTATGTACTCACAAAGATTAAAATAAAAATCTGGGTGAGGTGGCGGGCACCTGTGGTCCCAGCTACTCGGGAAGCTGAGGCAGGAGAAAGGCGTGGACCCGGGAGGCAGAGGTTGTAGTCAGCCAAGATTGCACCATTGCACTCCAGCCTGGGCAACAGAGCAAGACTCTGTCTCAAAAAATAAAATAAAATAAAATAAATAAATTTTAAAAATCAAAATAAAAATTTATTTTTAAAAAAGGGTGCAGCCACTGTGGATAACAGTTTGATGGTTCCTAAAAAAGTTAAACGTAGAATTACCAATACAACCAAACAATGCCACTCCTAGCTGTATACCCAAGAGAACTGAAAGCAGGGACTTGGCCAGACACAGTGGCTCACGCCTGTAATCCCAGCACTTTGGGAGGCTGAGGCAGCCGGATCACCTGAGGTCGGGAGTTTGAGACCAGCCTGACCAACATGGAGAAACCCCGTCTCTACTGAAAATACAAAATTAGCCGGGCGTGGTGATGCATGCCTGTAATCCAGCTGCTGGGGAGGCTGAGGCAGGAGAATTGCTTGAACCCGGGAGGCGGAGGTTGCGGTGAGCCAAGATTGCACCACTGCACTCCAGCCTGGGCAACAAGAGTGAAACTCCTTCTCAAAAAAAAAAAAAGAAAAGAAAGAAAGCAGGACACATACAAATATTTGTGCAACCATGTTCTTAGCAGCATTTTTCACAACAGCCGAAAGTTGGAAGCAACCAAGTGTCGACCAGCAGATGAATGGATAAGCAGAATGTGGTATATTCATATAATGGGCTGTTATTCAGTCACAATATTTCAAAAAGGAATAAAATTCCGATACATGGTACAACCTGGATGAACCTTGAAAACATTATGCATATGAAGGATGGCAGACACAATAGGGCAATATGGTATGGTTCCATTTATATGATCACCCAGAGGAGGTGATACCTAGAAGAGGTGAATTCACAGAGACAGAAAGTAGAATAGAGGTTACCAGGGGCTGGGGAGAGGGAGGGAGAAATGATGAGTTATTGTTTAATGGGTGCCGAGTTTCCATTTGGGATGATGAAAACATTCTGGAAATGGATAGCTATGACTGTGCAACATTGTGAATATGCTTAATGCCATTGAATTGTATCCCTTAAAATGGTTACATGGTAGATGTATGTTATGTATGTTTTCCTTTTTTTTTTTTTTAATCAAACACCTTGTTCTGAGAAGAGTTGTTGGGCCTCACCAGACTACCAAAGGGATTCCCAGCACCAACAAGGTGTAGCCCCCCTGCAGGAGGGGGAGAGCTGGAAACACAGAGACAAGGAGCCCAGAGGGGAAGCTGGGCCCCCGGGGTCTCCAGAGCTGGCTGGAGGCCTTGGTCTCAGGTGGGGAGGCACCTCCTCCAGCTCCCAGAAGGAGAAGGGCTGCTGGGAACTGATGCAGACACTGCAGTGTGCCCCTAGAGACAGTGCCCCTAGAGACAGTGCCCCTAGACACCTTCTTCCCATACCCAGGCACAGCCTCTCTAAGTGACCCTCATTACACAACTCTTAAGTGGCGGTATTCCACTTTTTTCTCCCTGCCAGATCTCTGTGGCAAGCAGTGCTCTTCACCCCCACATCAACTGGATTCTCCTGCTGATGTCCTGGGGGCCAGCGAGCCACCATCAGTGGGCTTCCCCTGGCCAGTCTACCACTCCTGTCAGATTTATGTCTGTGGTTTCTGAAGGCCTTCTGTCCCACACACTGCCTCTGGAAGGCAACCTGGGGCCACAGGCATGGCCAGGAAGAGAAGGCTGGGGACAACACAGTCAAAAAAGGAGGGCACAAATTCTCAGCAACACTGGGCGAGAGACAGCAGCATGCCTCGCCTGATTCTATGGACTGACTGTCTGGCTAGCCCCAGGTTCACAGGTGATCATGATGCTAGAGCCACAGTGTCTCTAGCCCCCACCTGCTGAAGGAGGGTGCACAGTCCCGCAAAGAATGCATGCTCAACTGCTCATCTAGAACGCCCCATTGACCTGAACATGCTTGCCTCCCAGAATGGTTATCACGTTCCTACTTCAGTTTCTTCATCTGTGGAATTGTGATAATGTTGGCCCAGTTCACACCTCCAATGTAAGTGAGGAAAAACGGACTGAAAAAACAAGCCCCAAATTCTGCAATAGCATTTTGTCTGTGCTGACAGTAGATATAATGTAAATACAAGATGTTGAGGAGGAATTGTTTATAATCATTTTGATGATGAGAAAATGTCCTGTAATATAATACATTTTCAACTGACCAGAACGAGTAGGTCTTAAAATTGGGTTGAATCTCAGGATACCCCATGAAATCATTGTGTAACATAGACACTTGTCATTTACAGGTCATTTCCAGATAATTGGGTCTCACCACTTAACATCAAAAATTTTCTTGCCTAATGATTCTCATTTATTACATTTGTGTTTGTAAAAGATTACTTTGACCACCAGCACATGTGGTCATGCAAGTTGTACATGGCACAAGAGCACACATTTAAGGCAATATCATTCAAATCCTAGACTACAAAGATTTTTGTATTTATTATGAGAATTTCCAGCAGATGGTAGTAAAGAGTTTTGTTCTAACAAAATCCAGAAAGTAAAGCATCTTGCTGGGCATGGTGGCTCACCTCTGTAATCCCAGCTACTTGGGAGGCTCCGGCAAGAGAATCACTTAAGCCCAGAAGGTTAAAGCTGCAGTGAGCCTTGATAGCACCACTGCACCCCAGCCGGGGCAACAGAGCAAGACCCTGTCTCTAAATATAAAAAGTGTCTTGAGGCAGGAATGTCTTTTCTTTTTTTAGAGGCAGGGTAGGTCTTTGTTGCCCAGGCTGGAGTGCAGTGGCATGATCACAGCTCACTACAGCCTAGACCTCCTGAGTTCAAGCAATCCTCCCGCCTCAGCCCCTTAAGTAGCTGGGACTACAGGTGCATACCACCAAGCCCGCCTAAGTTTTGTATTTTTTGTAAAGACGGGGTTTCGCCTTGTTGCCCAGGCTGGTCTTGAACTCCTGAGCTCAAGCGATCTGCCCGCCTCTGCCTCCCAAAGTGCTGGGACCACACCCAGCTAGGAGCATCTTTTTGTAATTTGCACAAGGGTACCTATCGGGTCACCAGTGGCCATGCTGGCATGGATCTGGAGAACAACAAAACTATGGATGGGGAAACCATCTAGACACCCAATACAATTATCTGGGTTAGAAGAGAAGGGAGCTTTAACTCAGGCAATGGCAACAAGAAGGCCAAAAGTGTGTGAGATTGATGAGGCTGGATGACCCCATGTGGTGACTGGAAGGAGATCGGGAGTGGGAGAGGGAAGAATAGGGAATGGCTCCCAGGTCTCTGGTAGGAGCCATGTGTGGATGGAGCTGCCAGTTCTAAGGGTGATGAGAAATGCAGGTTTGGGGAAATGATTTTGATTTGGGGAATGTGATGTTTGCTTTACCTGTGAAGCCCCCGGGTGAGGCCATCTGGGTGATTATCATGGCAGGGCTGGAGGTGCAGATTCAGTAGTACAGGCAGGTGGGTAGAAGCTGGAGCCCTGAGTCCGAAGGGATTTTTCCCAGAAGATTGCCTGGCCCTAGCACAGCAGAAGGCACAGACAGAACCCCAGGGACGCCGCCAATCAGTGGGCAAGTGGACAAGGAAGAAAGGGCCTGGTAAGGAGACAGAGTCTTGGTCACTCTACCTCACCTGTCCCAACCCTATAATTAATGTGCTGTTTCCCATCTTCTGTGGGCTGGAATATCCACTGTTGGTTTAAATTGTATACAAAATGAAAGGACACAGACTCTTCCAAAATAATGTGTATGAGCTTTACAGTATCCATTTTGGCTAAAAAAATTATTTTTACTACTACTCAGCTGTATTCCAGATGGTTACTATTGCTAGAAGTGTGACTTCTGAGAAGTGAGGGGTTTGCCATAGAAGTCCCCACCACTTAACAGAATTATGATCTTCCCACAACATTTGTAGTAGAGTAAATTAGTGCTGTATAAATCCAGTTTTCCTATTGATTGCCAATATAAGGATTTGGCAGGATTAATAAAATCCCTAAGATCAATAAAGTCACTTAAGAATGTAGCAAACTTTTATAGTTCATGGGACTATATTTGCCATAATAACATTTGAAACTATGAATGATGATTAATGTTTTTCTTGTTTCACTTGCTTTGAATTTTTTTTTTTTTTTTTTAGGCAGGGTCTCCTCTGTCACTCAGGCTGGAGTGCAGTGGCACTATCACAGCTCACTGCAGCCTTGAACTCCTGAGCTCAAGCGATCCTCCCACCCCAGCCTCCCAAAGTGCTGGGGTTATAGGCATGAGCCCTGTGCCTGGCTAATGATTAATGTTATTACAAACATTTAAATGGTGAAGTCCATGTGTCAAGGATGTCTGGATGTTTTTAAATGGTGAAGTCCATGTGTCAAGGATGTCCGGACTAAACATCTGAAAGAGATAAGAACTATTTGATGTAGATTTTCTGTGATGTGTTATCTTTTTCTCTCTAAGTTTAAAAAAAAAAAAAAAAAAAAAAAAGTCCTACCACTGCTTTTGCACTAGAACACATAATCAAGGTTTTCTTTCTTATAAATTATTTCAAAAGGGTTTAAGAGCTCCGTTGCATGGTCCCCAAGCATCGTCTGCATTCCCTGAATTGTGCTGCATGCTGAGTCTCTGCCTTCAGTCTCATCCTATGCTGCATTTTATTCCTGCAGATTTTTTTGTCTGTGAATGTCTGTGCATCTGTCTGTCAAGCTGAAAATAACCTGACCTTCAGGGCTTCCTGAAGACTCCAAATAACGTAGTGCTTCCCATGAGCCCTGCCTCTTATGCTGACAGTTAATTTGATGAACTTGGGGAGGGTGCTTAATTTCTCCCTCTAAATGCAGGTAACAGGAGGCAGGAAAGTAATGATCCAGGATGCTAAATTCAATTCAGTTGCTCAGAAGCTTAAAATTGGGAGGCTCATTAACCCCCAAACCCACCTAGAAAAACGGATGAGTGGGGTGCTTCTTCCTCCCATGTGTACCCCAGAAATGAGAGTCCCTTGAGATGAGCAGGGGCAGCACACTTCCCTTCACTGTACACACTGGGGAGCTGCACATTTTCACCTAGAGCCAGAAGGCCAGCCTGCCGGGAACAGTGGCGCACGCCTGGAAATCCCAGCACTTTGGGAAGCTGAAGTGGGAGGACCACTTGAGCCCAAGAGTTTGAGACCAGCCTGGACAACAAAGTAAAACCCTGCGTCTACAAAAAAAAATTAAAAATTCGCCTGGCACGGTGGCACAAGTCTGTGGTCCCAGCACTAAGGAGGCTGATGGGGGAGGATCACTTGAGTCCGGGAGGTTAAGGCTGCAGTGAGCCATGATCACATTGCTGCACTCCAGCCTGGGTGACAGAGGGGAGATCCTGTCTCAAAAAATAAAGTCTATTTGAAAGCTTTATAATTCCATTTTCTTTTCTTTCTTTCTTTCTTTCTTTCTTTTTTTTTTTTTTTTAAACAGAATCTCACTATGTCACCCAGGCTGCCATGTGGTGGCAGGCTCCACCTCCCAGGTTCAAGTGATTCTCCTGCCTCAGCCTCCCAAGTAGCTGGGATCATAGGCACATACCACCACGCCTGGCTAATTTTTGTATTTTTAGTAGAGACAGGGTTTCACCATGTTGGCCAGTCTGGTCTCGAACTCCTGACTTCAAGGGATCCACCCGCCTCTGCCTCCGAAATTGCGGGGATTGCAGGCATCAGCCACCATGCCTGGCAACTCCATTTCCTTTTAATGGGCATTCTTTTGAAGAGAAAGCAAGGATTGGGAAACAGCCTGAAAGCAGCAAGCCTGATTATCTAATACAGCACTAATTTCATTTTTCCAATATAATCCGTCGGTTCACAGACAGCATTAATTTCAAATACCCTATCCCACTGTCCCAACAAGCATGCTCACACTTCTCAAATTTTAGTGCCCCAATCTTTGATTCAGAAAACATGGTCACTGCATAAATGAATAGTTGGCAAACACAATATTCATTGCTTAATAATCTGGAAAAGACGTGAGAATGAATTTATGGTGATTTAGCACTTTTCTTTATGGAAATGCCTATGAATATTTAACTGTAATGTTTATTTTATTCTAATTCATTTGTTAATCACATGTGATTAGTTAATACGGCATACTTATGCCAAGTTTTTGTTATTGTCGTATATTTTATGAATGATAGCAATTTCATGTGCTCTTTTATTTGAAATTAGATTGATTGCAAAGACTCATACAAAGTCGTCTGTTAATTTTAGGGCTTAGTATTTGTGCCATTGTATCAGCATATCCTCCCAGCACATACCCACACGCACACACACACGCATGCCTGCCTGCACACTCACACACACAATACATTCACGCACACGCACACACGTACACTTTCCCCCCTCATTATCAGTGAGACAACACATTGACACATTGCCTCTAGGTTTCCAAGGGAAGGAATTTTTCTTTAAAGCCTCATTCATACTTTTGAAGGCAAATTTGATTTAGCGGAACATCCTTCTAAAATTGAAGAAGAAAGAAAAGTAACAAAACAAAACAGAAGAGGAAGGGGGAAAGCATATAGATAGTAGAAACCAATTCTACAGATTTCTTTTTTTACCCCAAAGTTTTAATAGTATGTGAAATAGCTTTAGGAAAATTTCTTCTTATCAATTTTTTCACATTTGCCAAGTGGCATGTTTGTTAAAGTCAGCCATGCTAAAGTTTTGGGGAGTACGTGGAAGACCCCCTGGGCTCAACATGCTTTCCTACACAGGTCTCGTGGCATTCCCTTTAGGAATTCACTTTTCGGGTTAACCATTTCCTCATCCCACAGTATAAGTCAGTCCTTCAGTCCACTTTTCTTTTAGGACAGGAAAGACCTAGGGCATTGAGCAAAGAGGAAAAGGAGAGTCAACCAGGCGCAGTGGCTCACGCCTGTAATCCCAGCACTTTGGGAGGCCAAGGCGGGTGGATCACCTGAGGTCAGGAGTTCAAGCTCAGCCTGACCAACGTGGTGAAACCCCGTCTCTACTAAAAATACAAAAATTAGCCAGGCGTGGTGGTGCGCGCCTATAATCCCAGCTACTCAGGAGGCTGAGGCAGGAGAATCGCTTGAACCCAGGAGGTGGAGGTTGCAATGAGCCGAGATCACGCCACTGCACTCCAGCCTGGGCGATAGAACAACTCAACAAAAAAGAAAAAAAAAAAAAAAAAAGGAGAGTCTAAGAGAAGTCCAAGTGGGTACCCAGAACAGACTTTACCTACATCACTATTCTCTCTATCAGAGATGGCCCTGCTCCCCACAGACTGAGAGGAATTTATGTTGTATAGTAGGATTCTGTATTGGTCAGGATTCACTTCTGTAGACAGTGGCTTCAACAAGAGAGTTTATTTCACTCTCATACAAAGGAAGTCTAGAACAGACAGTCTAGATTGGTAGAGACTCAATTTCCTTCTATGCTCTTGCTCTAGCATGCACAACTTCCTCTTCTTGGTCAAAGATGGCTGCTCACATTCCAGCCATTGTGTCCTCAGCCCACCATTAGAAAGGAGAGAAGGGCACAGCCCCTTCCTTGATGGACACTTCCCGGAAGGACCAGACAACACAACAGCTTGCCTTCTTTGGCCAAATATTGGCCACAGAACCACACTTATCAAGGGGAATATAGTCTTCCTGCAGTTATGGGCTTGGCAAAAAAAATCAGAAGTCCTGTACCAAGGAAGACGACGAAAAGGGAGAACTGATGCTGAGGGATAACCAGGAGGCTTTGCCACAGGATCGGATGACATCTTGCTAAAATAGCTTACTTCTCTGTGACCTTATTTTTTCTTTTTTAAAATGTTTTAATTAAAAATTTTTTTTTTTTAGAGACAGGGTCTCACTGTGTGCCCAGGCGGAGGTGCAGTGGCACAATCATAGCCCTCTGCAGCCTTGAACTCCTGGCTGGGCTCAAGCGATCCTCCTGCCTTGGCCTCCTGAGTAGCTGGGACTAACTTGAGTTCTCTTATGCTTCCTGGATTTCTTTCCAGGCCGAGACATAGAAATCACAAATGAATAAATGTGATCAAACTTGAAGGCCATTTCTAAAGAAAAGCTTTAGCTTGGACCCCATTCTGTGATTGCCTGTTAATGCCTCCTTGTAATTTCAGCGGAAATTCTAGAATTGGCTGGGAATGCCGCGAGGGACAACAAGAAGGCCCGGATAGCCCCGAGACACATCTTGCTGGCAGTTGCCAATGACGAGGAGCTCAACCAGGTATGTCTGAAGCATTGAGGGAAGCCACAGAATGGGTTTGCCAAACATGTTAATGTGTGGGCCTGGGTGGTGGCCATGAGTCACTCCCACTGCAGTTCCCAATTACCTTTATACAAAAAAAACTCAGGCTATATAAAAGAACAAATTCTGCTAGCTCTATCATTAAGATTCAAAATAAAATTGCTTCTGGCATAGATCTCATTGTATATTCTAGGTCTTATCAGACCTTTCTTTCCTCTTTAAAGACAAGTTCTGTGTGTTGCTGAGGAAGGTGTGGCACAAATGTTATTCTCTTCACTTTCTTCACCCAAACTTAGCTGACAATTTTTTCTGATGAAGGCAGAAGACTTTATATTTTAGAGCTGACCTTTTATATTCTGAAACTGACCCCAAAGTCAAGTGAATAGCCCCTCTTCACCCACAGTATATGTAAGGTGGTAGTAAATAGTATAAGAATTTTTATTTGTTTCTTTTCATTTATCTTTATTTTCTAATCTCATTCTTCTCAAAATATAGTGAAGAAGCCTTTTTTATGGCCAATCCGTCATGGACTGATAATTTCCAAAAATGTAATAAAAATTATTAGAAAAATTAAAAAGCAAACTACAAGCCATAATTTTTTGTTATCAGATTCAACAGATACACAATAACTGTCAGTTTGCTATGAAAGTTTCTAGATGCTTACTATACTTCTCTTGTCACTGATGGGTAACTGCCAGTTCATGGGTGAGCCATGGTCGCAGACCACGTTTGGGGTAGTGTTGGTTTCGAATCTGCTGAATATATTAGTGGAGTAGTACATGTCTGTTCTTTACTGATAAATTAACTTATATTGATTGGGAGGAGCATGGCCAGACGTACTTTACTGATGGAATCTATGTGCAAGCTTGTGGAGACGACTGGTTCGTCATTAACTGAGTCTAGTCTTTGCAATGACCTTTGAACCTCATTTTCTCAAGCTGCGCTCCCCACATGGGAAGCTCTTTATCCTCTGTTGTGCCTGGAATTCCAGAGCCCTGGGCAACATCCCTGGTTTCAACTTCTATATCCCTTCTATTTTGCTTTGCTTTGTTTTGCTTTCTGTACATCACAGGATGCCTTGTTTAACCTACAGAGAAATGCTCTACAACTGAAAGTGGGAAAAGCCAATTAAATGGTGTATTATGCAGTTTCTTTAGGAGAGCGGAGGCCACATTTAACAGTTAGAACTGTATTAAATCCAGGCCAGGCGCAGTGGCCCACGCCTGTAATCCCAGCACCTTGGGAGGCTGAGGCAGGTGGATCACCTGAGGTTAGGAGTTCAAGACCAGCCTGGCCAACATGGTGAACCCCTGTCTCTACTAAAAATACAAAAATTAGCTGGGGGTGGTGGCAGGTGCCTCCAATCCCGGCTGCTCAGGAGGCTGAGGCAGGAGAATTGCTTGAACCTGGAGGCGGAGTCTGCAGTGAGCCAAGATCTCGCCACTGAACTCTAGCCTGGGTTATAGAGTAAGATTCTATCTCAAAAAAAAAAAGAACTGTATGAAATTGAGAACTAGCTGGCTGTTTGCTACATGAGTGCATGCGTTTCTCTCTTCAGCTGCTAAAAGGAGTGACCATCGCCAGTGGAGGCGTCCTGCCCAGAATTCACCCCGAACTGCTGGCCAAAAAGCGAGGGACCAAAGGCAAGTCGGAAACGATCCTCTCCCCGCCCCCAGAGAAAAGAGGCAGAAAGGCCACGTCAGGCAAGAAGGGGGGGAAGAAATCCAAGGCTGCCAAACCACGGACGTCCAAAAAGGTGAGCCGAGGCTGCATGTCCTGAGCCAGGCACTCCCACTGCAATGGTCTGAATGTCTGTGTTCCCCCACAATTCATATGTTGAAACCTAACCCCAGGGGCATAGGATTACGCGGTGAGGCCTTTGAGAGGTAACTAGATCATGAGGGCGGAGTCCTCATGAATGGGAACAGTCCTCTTATAAAAGAGGCCTGAGGGAGGCAGAGGGACCCTTCTGCCATGTGAGGACACAGCTAGAAAGCGTCATCTACCAGGAAGCGAGCCCTTGCCAGACACGGAATCTGCCTGCTCCAAGGACTTCCTGCCTCCAGAACTATGAGAAACAAGTTTCTGGGCCAGTCACAGTGGCTCATGCCTGTAATCCCAACACTTTGGGAGGCCAAGGCAGGAGGATGGCTTGAGCCCAGGAGTTAGAGGCTGCAGTGAGCCATGATGGTGCCACTGCACACGAGCCTTTGTGACAGTGCAAGACCCTGTCTCGGAAACAAAAAAAAAAAAGAGAGGTTTCTGATGTTCGTGAGCCAGCCAGTCTATGGCATTTTGTTAGAGCAACCCAAACAGACACTAAGACACCACAAGTTTAAAGATGGAACAATGACGGCGTAGCAGGCACCTCTGAAGGACCAAGGACTCTTGCAGCTTGGTGCCGGAAGAAAATGACAAGAACGTACAGGTAAAAGAAGAAAGGGCCTTTGAGGTTAGAGCTGAAATCATCAAACAGGGTCTTCTCTAGGTTTCCAAACCCTAAGCAGGGATGGTTTTCAGATCCCTTTTACTACCCCCAGCAAAATCTGAAGTGAGAGACGGTAGCCGGGAACCTGCGTTGTAGGTCTCTGCAGAGCTCCGTATTACCTTCCAGACAGCCTCTAGTCTCCTGCAGGCGTTCCTTGAGTTCCACCAGTGGAATTTCAGGTGTTTGGGATAGCTTGATAATGCTAGGTAGCTTAGCTCAGAGATGCCACTGATAGAATAATGTTTTCCTATGTTGCCCAGTACAGTGACCACTGGTCACACGTAGCTTTTTTTTTTTTTTTTTTTTTTTTTTTTTTAAGAGACAAGGGTCTCACTCTGTCACCCAGGCTGGAGCGCAGGAATGCAGTGGCAAGATCATAGCTCACTGTAGCCTCAAACTCCTGGGCTCAAGTGACCCTCCTGCCTCAGCCTCCGAAAGCATTGGAATTGTAAGTGTGAGCTAAAGCACCCAGCCAAGGCTATTTAGATTTGAATGAAAACTAAATCAAATTTAAAATTCAGCTCCTTGATTGTACCAGTCACATTTCAAGCACTCAGCAACATCATTGAGGATCAAAACAGAATATTTCCATGATCACAGAAAGTTCTATTGGACAGCCCTGCTATAGAAGTTGTGGGCGTTTCATTCCACACTGCCTCTGTGCCCCGAGAAATCCTGGGGAGAAAGAAGGCTAAGCAATGGGCTATCAACGGCCCCACCCGGCTCCAGTGCTTGTTGTCCTGAGCTGCAGGCATTGAAACGAGCAAGGACAACGCACTGGTGGTGCACAGGGGTAGGTGAGGACTGTAGGTACGAGTGAGCCCTTCAACACACTTCCTGTTTTCCTATTTTGGGGTACCCTTTTCTTATATTGCTGACTTTTGCTTCCCTCCTTCAAGAAACAGCAGAACACATCACCTAACTGCTTCCTTTCATATTCAACTTGGTGGCAGCCATGAGAAGAGCTTAATAAAGGCACCTCAGGCTTTTTCTGGATTGGTTCTCATCTGGCCTTCTGATTTTTACCAACAGTCCAAACCAAAGGACAGCGACAAAGAAGGAACTTCAAATTCCACCTCTGAAGACGGGCCAGGGGATGGATTCACCATTCTGTCTTCTAAGAGCCTTGTTCTGGGACAGAAGGTAACAAAGAGAATTGCATTGTGCTATATTAAAACACTACTGTATTTTTATAACCTACTGTTTACAAACGATGCCTCCCTTGCTCCCCAATAATGATTTTCACTGCAGTCTTGAATTATTCATTTTTAAACTAAAGAGCTGTGGCAGTGTCGGCATTGTGAGAGTGAGAATTGTTCTTTTTTGCTGAGAATTGTTAATGCTAACATTGGTCAGACGGGTAAGCATGGAGGCTCTTTCTGGTCAGCAGATAGGATGGCATTACTGGTTTTGCTGGGAATTCCGCACACCCCAGTTATTTCTACATCTGCCAAAAAAAAAAATCCATAGCTAACTTTCTAAAACAGCTTCTGAGAGGCCCATCTTACATGGTTCAATGTAATTTATCAAAGAAAGAAAATAGAAATAGATGTTTCCCGAATATCCTTGGTATTAGAAATGAATTATTTGCCAATAATTCAGTCTGCCTGCCTTCCTAGGCTTTAGAAAGAAAACAAACAGGGCTATACATTTGAACAGTCTTCAGCAACACAACAGCAGCCCAGCCAGACATGCAAATAATTCATTCCTACAAGTGTAAAGTTTACTGAGCAGACAATTTATCTACCAAGTCAACTGGGGCTGAAATAAGACACCCAAGGTAAGAGTCAGTTAATCATATCTCAGGTAGCTGGATGTTTCCATCCTGACAACACAGTAAGCCTCCATTCAAAGAATTGGGAAGAGCATGTTCTAAGAAGAGCATCGGTGTGGCTGGTTGCTAATTCATCACTGATTAAAGCAGGGAAACAAAGAGGTGGAATTTACGTCCCCTCTCTGGCCTGTTCACTGTTACATGACGATTAGCTTTCTCTCATGTAGCTAAGGGAATATAAAGGTCTCGCTCACGTGGGCCAATAGAGAATGCCCTCCATTCCACTCTACTGTGAACACATAGGGTAGCATTTCCCAACGGTAGCCCCAAGACTGTGGTCTCCAAAGGGCAAGGAAGCCAGACACCCCCAGGTCAGGATCCCAGAGCCCATTACTTCTCTCCAGCAAAGTTATTGACTTCAGAGCCCTGCCCCACTAATTTTGTGCTCCTCTAGGGAGAATGCAGGATGCTGAGGGGAAAAGAGAGAGCAAGCCCTGGGCTTCCTTGCAGGAGCTGCTCAGAGGATGCATCAGTGAAAACCAGGGCCGCCAGGGTTGGGAACCAAAGGCATGAGCTGTAAGAGAAAGAAAGAAAGGAGAGGGGAGGTCCTGTTCCTGTTCCAGGGAAGAGGAAATGGGTTCGTTGCATGCTGCCAGCCCCAGAGTGGAGAGGAAATCCGCTGAGCTCAAAGAGCTTATTGCAAGCCAGACACCTGGGAAACTGGAGGTTGTCACTCTCTATGCAGCCCCTATGTTGACATTGGGTATGAATAATTAAAGAGAATTAATGAATGCAAGTAAAATATGAGGACTTGTCAACAGGATTTTATCTTTTCCACATTCTCCACCTTTTCTTCCTAATGCAGCTGTCCTTAACCCAGAGTGACATCAGCCATATTGGCTCCATGAGAGTGGAGGGCATTGTCCACCCAACCACAGCCGAAATTGACCTCAAAGAAGATATAGGTAAGGTCCTGAGACTTCAGTAGAAGTGCCGTAGAATAGGCCACTGTTCAGGCAAGTTCTTGTGAAGCTGGTCATTGCCAACTGGCTATCCCATTGCTGGGGTCCCATGTCAAACTCTGTCTTTATGTGTAATTGAACAGCTTCACTAGAGAGAAGCTAACTTTTAATTCTGCATATATTTTTGAAATTTTTATTGGGGTATTGTGTAAAAGCAAATCATCAGCGTAGAGCTTGATGAATTTTTCTCAAAGTGAACCCCACTGTGCAACTAGCACCAAGATCCTGAAGCAGACCCTTACCAGCACCCAGGAAGTCTCCCTCGGTCCCACTCCCAGTCAGTATGTCCTCCGAGGGTAACCACTGTCCTTTCTTCTCAAAGCAGAGATGGGTTTCATCTGTCTTGAATTTTGTAAAAATGAAATCTTGTCCTCTTTTGCTCAACTTAGTATTGTGAAATCTATCCATGTTGTTATGACTGTACTCATTCATTTTCCTTGCTCGTAGTATTACACTCTATAAATATATGACAGTTTATTGATCTATCCCACCACTGATGACATTTGGGGTCGTTTCCAGTTTGGGCTATAGTGAATAGTGCTACTGTAAATATTGTTGTACATGTTTACATATATCGTAAGCTTAAATATTGAGAGTGCTATTGATAAAAGGGAAATGGACATCTAGAAAAAATTAGGTTGTCCATTAAGCTATGAGCACTGAGTTATTTTGCTTGTGGTTTGCCACCTGTCCCACGAGTGGCAGAGGGAGCTATTACTAGCCAGGGTGGAGGAGCTTGGGAGGGTAAGCTGTTACGGGCGCTGGAAATAACAGCATGCTAACAGTCCCCGTCCCATCCATTTTTACCAAGCAGAACTGCCTTAAATTCTCCATGGAAAGGGTAAAGTAAGCAAAGAAGGGGCTTTGTCCCTAGGGTACAGGGCTTGCCTGTGAGGGAGGCAATTTGAGGTAGATGCTAGTAGTTCAGCCCTGGGTGGTAGCACCGGGGGCCCCTGGCAGCTGGACTTACTCAGGGCTTCCTCCTGGCATCAGAGGCCACTTGCTGTGCTGAAAAGGAGACAGGACAGCTCTGGGAAAAGTCAGCATTACAGAGAAACAAGTCTCCTTCCACGCTCCATGGAAGGACGCCCTCTAGTGGCCTTCATCTGGAGCTTTTTTAATAGGTGTCCTGCCTCTCACTAACACATTGCAGTGTTCATACTTTACACATTTCTATAGTAATGAAATTTTTATGTAAGAAAAACAATATGCTTCTTTTTTTTAATTGGCATGGTGGCAGAGTATAAAGAGCACTGGTCTGAGAGCAAAAATCCACGCTCAGATTCCAGCAGTGGATTCTAAGGCCAACCTCTTCAGGGTCTTGTGAGGAGAAATGGGCTAAAGGCAGCCAAGTGGTTAAGAGGGCAGGTTCCAGGTCAGCCTGCCTGGACTGTCCCGGCTTTTCTGAATTGCTTCCTAGCTGTGTGACCTTTGGCAGGCTTCTAAACCTCCCTGAACCTCTGTTTCCTCCTCTGTAAGGGAGGATAGCAATAGTACCTGTCCCATAGGGCTGATGGGGCCTGGCACAGTGCTGGGCTCCTAGGCACTTAGTAATTGACAGTTGTTTTGTTGCTGCTATGTTAGGAGGAGTCCCTCCCATTATGATTCCATTCTCCACCACCGTTACCCAAACTAATCATCCCAACAGACAAGGCCCTGCCTTAATCTTTTCAAAACATTATGTTATTATGGGAAAAGTCAAGCATAAACAAAAATAACAGAAAATTATAATGAAACCCTACTCAATCAGATGCAGTAATCACCACCCATGGCCACCTTTGTTTCAACTTGTACCCCCTCCACATACTTGCCGAAGTCATTTTATCTGTGAATATTTCACAATGACTTCTAACAGATAAGGGCTGTTTACTAACAACACAGCCACAATACCATTATTGTACCTTTAAAAAGATAGCAGTATCAACAAATTACCAGTGTTCCAATTCCAGTTACATCATAAATGTCAAGTTTCTTAAACATTTGTTTAAGCCAGGCACAGCGGCACACTCCTGTAGTCCCAGCTACTTGGGAAGCTGAGGCAGGAGGATTGCTTGAGCCCAGGAATTTGAGACCAGCCTGGACAATATAGTGGGATCCCCATCTCTTATAAAAAAGGGGGGCCCGAGTATGGTGGCTCATACCTGTAATCCCAGCACTTTGGGAGGCTGAGGTGGGCGGACCACTTGAGCTCAGAAGTTCTAGACCAACCTGGGCACATGGCAAAACCCCATCTCTACAAAAAAATACAAAAATTAGCCAGGCATGGTGGCACATGCCTGTGCTGCCAGCTAAGGTGGGAGGCTGAGGCGGGAGGATCACTTAAGCCCAGGAGTTCTAGGCTGCAGTGAACGGTGATCACGCCACTACACTCCAGTCTGGGCCACAGAGTACACAGAGTGAGACCCAGTCTCAGAGAGAAAGAAAAAGAGAAAGAGAGAGAGGGAGAGAGACAGAGAGAGAGAGAAAGGAAGGAAGGGAAGGGAGAGAAGGAAGCAGGGAGAGAAGGACAGGGAGAGAAAGGAAGAAAGGAAAGAAAGAAAATTTGTTTATTTGATTTTGGATCCAAATCAGTCCACGCACTGCAGTTGGTTGATAAGTCTCTTATACCTTAGGTTCCTCCTTCATCTCTTTCTTTCTTATTTCTTTGCAATTCGTTTGTTGAGGAAGCTGGGCCATTTGTCCTATGGGGTTTCATGCAGTCCGGATTTTGTGGATTACATCCTCCTGGCATCATGAAACATGTTTCTTTGCTTTTTTATAACTTGGTGGTTGGATCTAGAGGTTTCATGAGGTATAGGTTCGAAAACTTTGCCAAGACTCCTTGGTGAGTGGCGAGCGCGCGTGCCTGGAGGCGTGTCGTGCCTGGTTGTCTGTCTTGGTGTGATGCTGGGGCCACTGATGCCTCTTCTCTAGATTCCGCCATTTGTTAGGAGTTGCAAAGCTGTGGTATTCTCATTCTAGCATTGCTCCTTTCCTTTTTGGGAATGCTTCTGTAGAGAGAAAAATACCTCTCTCTTAAAAGTCTTCAGTGAGGAGGGTGGATTCCCCTTGCCTTCTGCACATTCCCATTTGGCCCTTGACCTGAATGCAGAGGGCATCAGTATAGACCTAGTCCTCTGCTTCTCAACATGAACTGGCTACCAGCCTCGGTTACCCGGCCTTCTTCAGGCTTCTGGACCCAATAGATCAACAGTGCCCAGGAATCGGGGGGCCAGAAAGGAGCCTCAGAGGCGCTGGGTATAATGCACAATCACCATTTCTCAGTTGCATCATGGAAACCCAAGCACATTAATGAAGAAATCCCCTCTGCACGCCCTCCCCAGTGGACAGTGACCACTGGAATAGACACTTGTCCTAAACGATCTGCACAATGTACTGTGGCTCTCCACGTATACTTGAGGCTCGAGTGTGGAGTGGGGAAGCATCACCACCCAGGCCCTGGGGAAGACTCTGAACTGAATCATAGTAATAGTGATGATTCATAAAGAGAGAGCTGAGATTGCAGTGAGCTGAGATCCGGCCACTGCAACTCCAGCCCGGGAGACAGAGCGAGACTCCGTCTCAAAAAAAAAAAAAAAAAAAAAAAAGAGAGAGCTGAGACTTGCCCCAGACATCCAGATCACCAAGTTCATTCGAAGATGAAAACACCTGAAAAATACTCTGCTGCCCCAAAGCCGTTGTCCTCCCAGCCTGGAAAAAACACCCATGCCGTCTCAGAGACATGAGAGCTGGATGCGCTGGTACACACACAGACGGGGTTCCTGCGGCTGGTACACACACAGACGGGGTTCCTGCGGCTGGTACGCACACAGACGGGGTTCCTGCGGCTGGTACGCACACAGACGGGGTTCCTGCGGCTGGTACGCACACAGACGGGGTTCCTGCGGCTGGTACGCACACAGACGGGGTTCCTGCGGCTGGTACGCACACAGACGGGGTTCCTGCGGCTGGTACGCACACAGACGGGGTTCCTGCGGCTGGTACGCACACAGACCGGGTTCCTGCGGCTGGTACGCACACAGACGGGGTTCCTACGGCTGGTACGCACACAGACCGGGTTCCTGCGGCTGGTACGCACACAGACCGGGTTCCTGCGGCTGGTACGCACACAGACCGGGTTCCTGCGGCTGGTACGCACACAGACGGGGTTCCTGCGGCTGGTACGCACACAGACGGGGTTCCTGCGGCTGGTACGCACACAGACGGGGTTCCTGCGGCTGGTACGCACACAGACGGGGTTCCTGCGGCTGGTACGCACACAGACCGGGTTCCTGCGGCTGGTACGCACACAGACGGGGTTCCTGCGGGGTCAGAGGTGGCAGCCTGTCATCTCCCATGGGGTTCCACTTGGCCTGTGTAGAAGTAAGAGCTGAGGTAGGAAAAAAAACAAAGAGTAGGGCATTCCCCTAACATCAAAGGCTCAGGGCATCTCCCGGCAGGAAAGTCCTTAGAGATTAGCCTCTCCACGTGTCTCCATTGAAAACTGAGCACCGGGTTGGGGGAACAACATGCCTGGCTGCCCTGGGCCTGTGTCTGTCCTTTGACTCAAGCACTTACAGTATGTTGATGGCACTGTGATGGGACCGGGACTTCAGAGCTCTCCACATGAGTACTAAACCTGTAGGACACAACACTAGAATCTCAGTTTTTTGTTGTTGTTTTGTTTTTAAATCATCTACAGGACTCAGGCCATGAGACCGCTTTATGGCCAAATCACCCCTTAAAAGATCCTTGATAAAAGCTTGCCAATCTAAGTCTGCTACACTGATGCCCCGAGACCCCTGCCTCCCCCGACCACTGGCAAACCAGGATGACAATTGGGAAGTTCAATTCCTAGTTTCTAACTGTACTATTTTTTTTTTCCTGGCCTACTACAAATATGTCAAACAGTGTAATTAGATTGAAAGAACAACCACAGTGGCTTCCCATTGCTCTCCTTTGCAGGTAAAGCCTTGGAAAAGGCTGGGGGAAAAGAGTTCTTGGAAACGGTAAAGGAGCTTCGCAAATCCCAAGGCCCTTTGGAAGTCGCCGAAGGTAAGTGTGGAACTAGGCTCCTGTCACCAGCATGGCCTCACCCTCCTCTCTGAGTCTCCAGCCTCACGTGCCTGATGCCTGTTCAGCTTATGAGACAAAGTATGCCATAACTAATCAGAAAGCTATTTTAGCATCTCAGGTAATTTGAGCAGGCCTATGGGGATCCTTTCAGATGTCCTGGGGACTCCAATATGTCTGAATAATTCAAGTCAATTTGCATCAGATCCCCCAAAATGGTCTAGAGCCATTGGGTGAACTTCCCGTGTGTGTGATAAAATACACATACCATAGGACTTAACAAAAATTGGAACTGTTTTTTTCTTTTTTTTTTTTTTTTTTTTTTTTTTTGAGAAAGAGTCTCACTCCATCACCCAGGCTGGAGTGCAGTGGCATCATCTCAGCTTACTGCAACCTCCGCCTCCCAAGTTCAAACGATTCTTGTCCCTCAGCCTCCCAAGTTGCTGGAATTACAGGCACATGCGACCATGCCTGGCTAGCGTTTGCATTTTTAGTAGAGATGAGGTTTTGCCATGTTGGACAGGCTGGTCTCAAAGTCCTAACCTCAAGTGATCCACCCACCTTGGCCTCCCAAAGAGCTGGGATTACAGACATGAGCCACCGCACCCAGCCACTGGAACTATTTTAAAGCGTATAATTCAGTAGCATTAAGTATTTTTACAGTGTGTGCAGCCATCACCACTACCTAGTCCAGAGCTTTGATGTCACCTCACACAGAAACCCTGTTGGGGTGATCGGACCCAACACCAGGTCGTGGGGGTGACGAAGTCTAGCGGAGTCAAAGGAATGAGAAAAGACAGTTTGAGGCAGAAAGTGGGTCCAAGGGCTGTCGCTAGTGTATGGAGGCTGCGAAGGCCCTGAGCTCTGGAAGCCCAGGCTATTTATTGGTGATCAAACAAAGAAACAGGTGGTGAGGATGCGGGGGTCGAAAGGCAAGCGCATGATCTACAGCTGTGACAATTTAGCATTTCCTTTGAAGCATCTGGAACATATTCTGCTACTTGAGATAATGGAGAGCAGGTTCTTTTAACTCAAGATACAATCGATCCTGGGAGAGCAAGGAGCCAAGGAGTCAGCAAGTCTAGACACATTCTAGAGCCATGGGCCCTGGATTCTGTCGAAGCCATGAGGGGTTTTATGCCTGGGCTCAGATTATGGTGCGTCAGGGTAGCCTTCCGCCCTTTGGCACAGAGCTCAGTGTTCCAGCCACAGAGGGTTTTAGAATCTGGACCCCGGACGTGTTCCAAGACTCTTTCACATTATGTCAGACATGCAAGCCCTGCCTCAGCTTCTCCCAACACTCAGCTTTTCTCCCAACAAACCCCCTAACCATTAAGCAGTCTTGCCCAGTGCCGCCTCAGGCCCTGGCAAGCACTAATCTACTTTCTGTATCTATGGATTTGCCTATTCTGGACATTTCATATAAAGGGGATCATGTAATATATGACTTTTCTGTCTGGCTTCTCTCATTTAACATTTTTTTCAAAGTTCATCCATACTGTAGTAGTACTTATATTATATTATAGTAGTACAAAGTCAGTACTTATATTCTTTTTCATGGCTGAATAATATTCCATTTTGTTTAACCACTCATTTGCTGTTGGACATTTGGGCTGTTTCCACCTTTGATGATTGTGGATAGAGCTGCAGTGAACATCTGTGCACACGTTTTTGTTTGAACATCTCTTGTCCAGGCGATTGGGCAAGTTTTTGACAGGTGGATCCAACCTCAGATCGGTGTTCCCACCCACACGACTCCCAATCAGTTCACTCCTTGTACCCTCAGTCAGTGCCAAGTGCTGCAGGGCTTCAGCGGAAAATAAAACCCACCGCTGCCCTCAGATGCATCACTGGGCCCCAGAGCAGGAGCCACAACCTCAGCGTAGGGGAGTGTGGGAGGACGGCAGTGAGGCTGTGAGAGCCCTTGGGGGTGGGACATGGAGGGCAATAGGAGCACTGCATGTGAGGAGACGCGGTCTTGCATGAGCAGGGAGTCTTGGGTCAGCACGTGGGAGGAGAGAAACAGCAGTCAAGATGAGGCTGGGTCTGTGGGCTGTGCGAAGGGGTCTGGACCTGACCCTACATGGACACGAGGGCACTTGGAAGTTTAAGCAGGGGGCTGTCCAGATTAGACTTGATTGTTATAAAAGTAGGGCCTGGACACGGTGGTTCATGCCTGTAATCCCAGCACTTTGGGAGGCTGAGGCAGGCGGATCACGAGGTCAGGAGTTCGAGACCAGCCTGACCAACATGGTGAAACCCTGTCTCTACTAAAAATACAAAAATTTGTCAGGCGTGGTGGCGCGCGCCTGTAATCCCAGCTACTCAGAGGCTGAGGCAGGAGAATCACTTGAACCTGGGAAATGGAGGTTGCAGTGAGCCAAGATCATGCCATTGCACTCCAGCCTAGGCGACAGAGCAAGACTCTATCTCAAAAAAAAAAAAAAAAAAAAAAAGAAAAGAAAAGAAAAAAAGTAACGGGGTCTTCTAGTCCAGAAAGAACAAGAGCCCACACTTTAAATCTCCACCCACCACTCCCCACAGGCATAGCAGTAATAGATGCAGTGTCTCTTTAAAAACTGTAAGACAGAGCCACACTCAAATATAAGATAAGCGTCCATGTAGACAGAGGCAGGAGGGCTGCAGCAGCACCTCCAGGAGGCCGCCGCCCCAGGCCTGGGCTCCAAGTCTGTAAGATGCAGTGTCGCTTCATGTATAAAGAGGGCCAGAGCCAGGCTCACTGCTCAAAGCAAGGGGCTGCATGAGACTCGCGCGGCCTTTACAGGAAGCCAAAGCTCTAGCCACCATGCAGGGCTACAACTTGTATAAAAATCTGTCTTTCTAGGGTAGCAGAAGGGAGAAGAGAGCCCTCACCCAAGCCCAGGGCCACACTGCCCTCTGACTCAATGTTTGGCTCCATCACATCCCCAATATAACCATGAGACCAAGCTCCAACTCAGTTATCTAAGATGGTGTCTGGACTGGGGGCCTGGGTGTGGGGAAGGTTCACCAGAAACTACCTGATAGGGTGCAAAGGAGAGGAAAAATAGCTGCTCTACACAGAATGAGAGGCTCCAACATACTTCTTTTTTAAATTATTTTTTAAATAGAGATGGGGTCTTGCTATGTTGCCCAGGCTGATCTCGAACTGCTGGGCTCAAGTGATCCTCCTGCCTCAGCCTCCCAAAATGCTAGTATTACAGGCGGGAGCCACCGTGCCCAGCACCAACACACTTCTAAACAGAGTTCCAAAGGCAGAAATAGAAAGTAGAGAAGCAGTATTTAAGGAGATCATAGCTGAGAATTTTCTAGGATGAAGCATGAGCCCTTAAGCTGAAAATATCAAGCACAATACATGAAAATAAATCCAAAACGTGGAGTGTTGTGGTAAAGCCTCAGAAACTGAAAAATCAAAAGAAACCTTCAAAGTCACCCAAGACGAGAGGCAGATCATTTGTGAAGAAATAATGGTTCTTCTAGTGACAGCAGACTTCTCATCAGCAAGAAAAGATGTTTGGAAACAGGAAAGAAATAGCTTCAAAGCACTGAAGGGGGGAAAAAAACTGTCAACCAAGAATTCCACATTTTGCTACGTTATCATTCAAGTATGAGGACAAAAGATGTACAATTTCAGACGTGTAGAAGTTGAGAGGCAGCAATCCAGACACTAGCTGGAAAGAATACAAAAGTCTGCACCGAGGAAATAGACATGAACCTGGAAGGAAGGAGAGCGCTGCAGGACACAATTTTCAGCTAAGACATTGGTGCAAATATGTTAGGTGTAAGAAGCCATGGCCTGGGGCCAGTGAGTAGTAGCACCTTGGTAAAAATGGAGAAGGGGAGACGGTTCACCACTGTCTAACAGCACATTGCATTTCATTTAAAAACACCATCAGTTGTATGATATATTTTTATTGTATGTACCACTAAAAAAAATTAAATTTCCAAAATAAGGTGTCTAATAGGAGGCCCCACATAAAGCTGGGGCACATTGACTATAACAGCAAGCAAGCAAGACATGAACTCACCATGCAGAAAGGAGCAGCAAATATATAGTGGGGGAGAAAAAAGCCTCACTAAAGAATTTAGCCAGGCATGGTGGCTCACATCTGTAATCGAAGCACTTTGAGAGGCAGAGGTGGGTGGATCACCTGAGGTCGGGAGTTTGAGACCAGCCTGACCAACATGGAGAAACCCTGTCTCTAGTAACAATACAAAAATTAGCCAGGCGTGGTGATGGGTGCCTGTAATCTCAGCCACTTGGGAGGCTGAGGCAGGAGAATCGCTTGAACCCGCAGGAGGTTGCAGTGAGCCATGATCGTGCTATTGCACTCCAGCCTGGGCAACAAAAGTGAAACTCTGTCTTTAAAAAAAAGGAAAAGAATTTGAACCACAAGCCAGTGCTCCTGAAGATTTGCAGCCAGATCCAGTGCAGCTCAAAACCTCAGGCAGAGAAGAGAGTGAGACATAGCCTTAGTTGGGTAGTGTCCCCAGGTGACATAGAAGGAAATGTAATTTCTTTCTGGAAGAACTCAGCTCCAGGCTGACAGCAATTCTAAGATGCTTTCTGATTTCAACAATATTAAAATGTTTAAACAAAAAAAAAGTGCATCCTAACATGGTTAAAACAGACCAACTGCAGTGCAGGCCCACCCTGTGGCAGGGGGTGGGGAAGGGTGGATCAAGAAAATATTTCAGGAGCAGAGCCAGTGAGAGGCAGTGATCTGCATGTTCAGGGAGTCAGAAGCTGGAGCTAAGGGTAGGTCCAGGGTTTCCAGGCTGACAAGCTGATGAAAAGTCGGGCCTTTCATTCTTTTGTTGAATATTTGAGCACCTGCCTGCCAGTGACTGTGGTAGGAGCCAGGCAGCAGCAAGGAATACAAAAGTGCTTCAGTGAAGACGTCATCTGGGGCAGAACCAGTTCACGTTGAGCATCTACAGTGTGTGCTGTCGGGCACAGGCATCGGGATGTGGATGTGAATGTAGGCCCTGAACGCTCCTGAACTTTACAACCAGGCGGGGACCCTAGGGTAGCACAGTATATCACAGCACAGCTGACTGCTGAATTGCATGGCAGAGGCCCAGAGAGAATGGGCGAGGGAGTCAGCGACAAAGGAGGATAGCCAAGTGTGGAGACACAGGTGTAGCCAGACCCATGTGTGCAGGGGACTGAGCCCACTGGGCATCCAGAAAGAGCAAGAAATGGATAGACTCCAAGGGGAGAGGGGCAGACCATGAAGGGAGCCTGGGAGGACTGCAGTAAGGTCAGCCTGGCAATCAGGAGCAGTTGCAGATTCTGAGTTTAAATGTGGAGTTTAAGGACCTTGACTCCAGCAACCGTATGGAGAATGGTTTGGCAGAAGGAGGGCTGGGGCCCAAAGATCATCGAGAAAGCTGTATTGGATGAGGGTGGAGATGGAGTGGGGGTGAAAATGAAGCACATGGGCCTGGAATGAGACAAGGCAGAGGAAACTGATGGTGTCTGCAGTGACAGAGAGGGAAAATGGGGAATCGGGTTTCAGGAGTGAATGGCCATTTTACTGGGCACGTGTTAGCCCTGGGGCCCCAGAAAGGTCATGAGGTGCAGGTCCCTGTTGAAAGCTAAGGAGGAAAATGGCTGGCAGATGGCTGCGTAGGAGCTAGGGCTGCAGCAGAAAGAAGAGCACTGGGTCCAGACAGGCAGGAAGAGGAGAGGCCATTGTGGGAAACTGAGGCACTGTTAAAAGAAAACCCATAGTGTCATGGAAACCAGGCATCAGCAGTAGCAGCCTCTCAGCAGAACAAGGGGCCACCCTAGAGTCCCCTTTTGCTGTGGTGACTCCAAGAACTGTGATGGCTCACCTGGGAGAAGGTTCTAGAAGCTCCCAGCAGCAGCACTGCCACCCTCAGAATGCAGGTCTTCACCAGGCGACATCACATTAGGTAAGAGAATGCCGCTAGTCATTATGTGGATAGGTGCTTATACCAAATACCAGGGTCACAACCCTTGCAATAACTTGACCCTCATCCTTGACACCTCTGGAGAACATTACAAAGCATTACGGCTATAAGCCGTGTTATTCATCGCCAGTTGCCATGAACATACTTTGTTCTGGACTGAAGTGTCATCGTGCACTACCCTGAAAGTCATTTTTTACTTGACTGGATGTTTCACATTCCAATAGGAACATATTCCTTTTATTTAAATACGACTTTTGGCTGGGTGCAATATAATCCTAGCACTTTGGGAGGCCGAGGCGGGTGGATCACTTGAGGTCACGAGTTCAAGACCAACCTGGCCAACATGGTGAAACTCCCCATCTCTACTAAAAATACAAAAAATTGGCCAAGCATGGTGGCGGGTGCCTGTAATCCCAGCTACTCGGGAAGCTGAGGCAGGAGAATCCAATCACTTGAACCCAAGAGGCAGAGGTTGCAGTGAGCCGTGATTGAGCCACTGCACTCCAGCCTGGGCGACAGGGGGAGACCCTGTCTCAAAAAAAAGACTTTACATTAGAGAAATAATACCATTCTGCTAGTAACGTGATTATACTTTTTAAATATATGAAATAAATCAGCCATGACTATAACAAGCGAAACTCCATCTGGCATACAATAGCATCCAGGTGCTCGGGAAAATCGCACCATGCAGACAAGGCCCATCCCCAGGGTCCTTGGTTCTCAGCACAGCAGCCTCCAGTTTTGGGGGCATCATTGTTCAGGCCGAAAAGGGACACTCTGCTTCTGGTGCACAAATATACATGGTCATAGAGTCAGCACGTGTGGCGGGCCCCTACCCAGAGCCTCGGTGTATTGTGTGGCCTGGGTCCTGCACTCAGGCTTTCACATATGATGACACTGAGCCCCCTCTGGGCACTGGAAGGCAAGGAGCCTACAGCCTCCCCTGATGGGCGAGGGGGTCCCTTGGATTTGGCTTCCACCCGCGCGAGGAAGTGCAGTCAACACTTCCCTGACACTGTGGACATTGCCAGGAAATACTTATCATAAACTAGGTGAGCATCATAGATTTCCAGTCAGTCTTTCACCTCAACCCCACACACAGCTCTGGAATACGGCGGACACACGTTTCTGTTACAAGTGCTGCCCCTAGTGGCCACGGACGTTTGCTATGCCGATTCCTGGGTTCCTGGAGGGGCACAGGGCGCCGGTGGGCGGCTTGGGGGCCTGCGTGGCTCATGGCTGAAGCTGCAGCTGCCTCTGGCAGATCCGAGGGAACTGCTCCCCTGGGGAGTCCCACAGTGACTTCTCTCGAGCTTAGCAGCCACGGGGCTGTATCAACTCTGTCACCAATGGGAGCCATGTTTAGGGGAGTAAACAGTAAAACAAAGGAGTATGACTGAAATTATGAGACAAGGCTGGCCTAATTCAATTTCACAGCCCGCTTTTGAAACCCCACTCTCTGCAGGGCATGTGGAGATCATCAAATGGCAATACCTGTCCAAGGAACTGTACAATCAAGTTCAGTGGTTCTCAACTCATAGAAGGTCCTAAAATCATGTAAGCATAGGCCCTGCACCAGACCTACTGAGTTAGGACCTCTGGGGGTGGGGCCCAGGCATGGCTATTTTTTAAAAGCCACAGTAGGCCAGGTGTGGTGGCTCACACCTGTAATCCCAGCACTTTGGGTGCCTGAGGCAGGAGGATCACTTGAGCACTGGAGTTCAAGACTAGTCTGGGCAACATAGCAGAACCTCATCTCTACAAAAAAATTTTAAAAATTAGCACATGCCTGTAATCCCAGCTACTTGAGAGGCTGAGGCACTAGAATCACTTGAACCCAGGAGGTGGAGCTTGCAGTGAGCTGAGATTGCACCACTGCACTCCAGCCTGGGCAACAGTAAAGACTGTCTCAAAAAACTAAAAATTAAAAAAAAAAAAAGCCACTGTATTCATTTCCTGTGGCTACTGTAACAAATTACCACTAAGTTTGTGGCTTCAAACAACACAAATTTATCTTCTTACAGTACTAGAGGCTAGAAGTCCACAATGAGTTTTAAGAGGCTAAGATCCAGGTGTTGGCAGGGCTGGTTCCTTCTGGAGGCTCAGGGAAGGATCCCTTCCTTGCCTTTTCCAGCTTCTAAGCTGCAACATTCCTTGGCTCCTGGGGCATCACTCCATTCTCTGGCTCCTGGCTGCTTCGCTCCATTCTCTGGCTCCTTCATCACACGGCCTCCTCCTGCCTTTGACCTTCTTACCTCCCTCTTGTCAGGCCCAGGCTCACCAGACAGTCCAGGATCATCTCCCCATCTCAAGAGCCTTAACTTAATCACATCGGCAAATCCCTTTTGTCATGTACAGGTTCCAGGGAGTAGGATGTGGATGTTTTGGGATGCCATTACTTTACCTACCACAGCCATCAGAGAGGATCTGACGTGTCCCTTTAACTAGGAACATTGTGAGGATGTAGCCCAACCCAGGGACTACTTGGCAGACCATATGAAAATGACGCGTCAGAGAAGCATTAAATGCTTCTACCCAAAGCTTGTGCTAACTGTGCAAAGCCATCCAACCCAGCTCTCTGTTAAACACAGTCTGCGTCAGGAGCACAGGATGCTGGCCGGCCAGCGTCTCTATCACTGCCTTATCTCCAGATCTAACAGATACCTGATGAGGTTAGGCTATAACCTAGGAAACCTCAGGAAATAACCCGCGGCATTTTCTCTCCTATGTCCCAGCTGCCGTCAGCCAATCCAGTGGACTCGCAGCCAAATTTGTCATCCACTGTCACATCCCTCAGTGGGGCTCCGACAAATGTGAAGAACAGCTTGAAGAGACCATCAAAAACTGCCTGTCAGCGGCGGAGGACAAGAAGCTAAAGTCCGTCGCGTTCCCGCCTTTCCCCAGCGGCAGGTAAGATGCAGTTCCCCTGAGCTGATTCTTCCGGCCTTTTCCCTGGAAATCAACTGCTCCTCCACTTACATCTGATCTGGGTGTTACCGAGGGCTGCCAGCACAGCCAAGTATGCTGACCAGGTGATGGGGCAAGAAACCCAGTTTTCATCCTTCAGAACCCACAGGGAAGTGGGCCCACTGGCTCGTAGGCAGTAGGTCTTTCCCGGCTGGGGCCAGCCCCACTGCCTCCTTGATGTTAAAGCCCCAGGAGGAAGGCAGCCCAGGGCGGGATCGGCAGGCACAGGCCGGCTGGTGTGTTATTTTTTGAGAGCCTTCCAGGTTCAAAGTCCATATTCCCACCAGCTGTCCATGTCCAGGACACATGATGAGAAAACACGAGGCTCAAAGGCCTTGCTACTCAAAGTGTGGTCCATAGACAGGCAGCAGTGACCGATGTCAGAATGCAGAATCTCAGGCCGCCCATCTCCAACCTCTGTCTCCAGAATCCCCAGGGAATTCCGTTGCTGCTCTGGGAGACTGCAGAGCCAGGAGTTCGAGGCTTTGACGAATACACCCAGAGAAGTGAAAATCCGTCCCCGAGTGATTGCTGAAAAGGAGGTTGGGCAATGACTAGATTGTCACAGATCCCAGCTGGGCATTGTTTCAGATACGTAATGAGGATATCTGCTCTCACACACAACATATCCTCTCCCTTCATGCCCCTAGCCAATCTATTGCTTTAATTTTGAACACCCTCTCATCTTGAGAGCTGCCCTTTATAATATAGCTATGGTTTATAGCTGTGTCCTGGGAAGCCCAAGAGGAAAATCATGAGACCTAGGTTCCTGCTGTAATCATGTCTCAACCTAGGCAAGCAGCATCGAGTCTCAGCAGTCCAGGCCCAGAGATGCTGTGAGATGCATTCTCTCATCGGTGAGACCATGCAGTGCTGTTCTGTGCTGGAATACATGCGAATGGGAAGAATCACTATTAACAGGCCCCTCCTGGACCTGCTCCAGGGGTCTCTGTCGCTGACCCCTAATGACCACTCTGGCTGTGCCCCTGGAACCTGGTGCTGTGGCCCAGTCTGGTGGATGGCACTATCAGTAGCTCCCTGGAACCTGGGGCCTTTAACAAACTTTCATCAACCCTGCCATGCCCAGAGTCACAATGCTGAAATTACATGGACCTGTGCCTATGAAATAATACGTGCAGAAAAAAGGACTATGAAGACAGGTTTGGAGCATATATTTTTGCCCTTTACTAAGCAATCGGGTTAGCATACAAACCAGTTTGGAGGGAGCTAATAAAACTTCTGTTTGCTTTTTTGAAGACCAGGTATTTTTAATGCTGAATGGCTAGCATTTTTAAAGCCAAGCTTGACTTGGTCAGATGACATAGACTCAGATACAGGGAGCCGGCATGGTGGCTCACGCCTGTAAATCCAAAAGCTTTGGGAGGCTGAGGCAGGAGCATCACTTGAGGCCAGGAGTTCGAGACCAGCCTGGGTAACATAACAAGACCCGTCTCTACAAAAAATTAAAAACAAACAAAAACAATTTTTTATAGGCACATGCCTATAGTCCCAGCTACTTAGGAGGCTGAGGCAGGAGGCAGATTGCTTGCGCTCAGAGGTTCGAAGCTGCAGTGAGCTATGATCACACCACTGCACTCTAGCCTGAGCGATGGAGCAAGACTTTGACTCTGGAACAAAAACTAATTTTAAAAAATTATAATAAAAAATAAAACACAGGGCACTCTTCACTTGGCCAACCCTATGACCTTGACTAAAATCACTATGCTTGGCCGGGCACCGTGGCTCACACCTGTAATCCCAGCACTTTGGGAGGCCAAGGCAGGCCTCCTACATTCCTGAATTCCCAAACTCAGGAATTCAAGGTCAGGAATTCAAGGCCAGCCTGGCCAACATGGTGAAACCCCATCTCTGCTGAAAATACAAAAATTAGCCAGGCATGGTGGTGCGCACTACTCAGCTGCTCGGGAGGCTGAGGCAGGAGAATCACTTGAACCCAGGAAGTGGAGGTTGCACTCCAGCCTGGGCGACAGAGAGACTCCATCTCAAAACTAATTAATTAAATTAAATTAAATCATTGTGCCTCTCCAAGTCAGTGTGACACCTATAAAGTGGGGGCAACATGCCCCACCTGCCACCCCCAGGCTGTCCCTTTGGCTAGGGTCAAAGGAGATCATGCACGGACTAGCCCTGCGCACAGCGAGGCCCCACCCAGTAAAAACAAAGGTACTTCATGCTCCCATGGCTCTCAGGGACCAAAATGACACCAGCTCTTCTTTTGCTTTGGCACAGAAACTGCTTTCCCAAACAGACCGCAGCCCAGGTGACCCTCAAAGCCATCTCAGCCCACTTTGATGACTCGAGCGCATCCTCGCTGAAGAACGTGTATTTCCTGCTCTTCGACAGCGAGAGCATCGGCATCTACGTGCAGGAGATGGCCAAGCTCGACACCAAGTAGCCGCTGCACTTTCCAGCAGGGATCAGCGGACCACCCGAGTCCCAAGAGTGGGTTTTGCTTTTTAAAAGGAGAGAGGAGGGGTGACGGCGGGGGAGTAGAGGGCGGCCGGGCAGGTCCTGCCGGCGCAGGGAGCCCTCTGCCCTTCACACTGTCCTCCAAAAGAGCCTCCATCTGTAAGGAAGCAGGTCTCCGCGCGGGGTTTCTTTCCATGTGTTTTCCTCCTGTTGTTTTAGAACTTTTCTAAAAAAACAGACCTCGTTTTAGATTTATAGCATCGACTTTTACACACACTCATACAAGAAAAAATCCTTTCAAAATTCTTAAATCTTCTGTTCCTCCTTTTTCTAAGGGAAGAGGGCAAAAAGCGACCTGGGCTCTGTTGGTATGCGTGTTCCGTGGCGGAGAGGAGAAAATGGGAGACATCTCACTGGTGCTTTTCTCTTTTATTTTAGTGCCCCCCGCCCCCACCCCTGTAATACCTGTAACTACTCCTAAAAAGGTTTTGCTTCAGGCTTTTTTTTTTTTGTTTCATTTTGTTTTTTAAAGAAAAAGAAAATGAAAGGAAAAAAATAAAAGATCCAGTGTCTTTCTTACAACATATTCTTTTATTGCAACATTTTCCTCAGTTTGGAAAACGGTGTCCCCACACGTAGGTCCTTCTAGAATATTGTAAGTCAACAGAACAAGGCCTGTCACTCACACACTGGGATTCCCACCTCACTGGGCCCCAGGTCAGATAGCACCAGGGCCTGTGTTTCTCGGGCCGAAGGTCCTGCCTCCAGAAAGGTGGGCTTCCCTTCGTGGTCCATGAAGACAGATCCTTGGATGAAGCCGCCAGGGGAACAGCCATCCTCCAAGAGAGGCACACGACTCACTGAGGCCTGGGCAACAGCCCCAACGGGATGGCCTGAGAACCCCAGAGAGGCTGGTGTCCCAAGGACTCTGCCCAAGTACCCAGGGGCCACCATCAAAAGGGTGCAGGGAGGGGCAGGGTGGGGAGGTGGGGCCTGAATTTCTTCAGATGAACTCATCAACCACTTCTGCTATGCAGCTTGAACCCAGGCGGTACAAGAGGGGCTCCTCCGGATTGGAAGATCTCTCTCAAATAGAGGAGTCATTTATACACCATAACATAGTCGGTGGCAGACATTAGTGCCCAGCTGGGCCTCGGGACAAGTGACCCTGGGGTTGGCCAGGAAACCAGAAGCACAAAACCACAAAGTCCCTCGGGGGGCCGTCTCCCCATCCCCAGATCAGCTGGAGTTTTGTCACTTACAAATCTGCCCGTGAGTGACCTAGAAATATGCTGGGGGTCACCCGCAGAAACCCCCTCTGCTCGCTAATGGGTAAGCAGATGGCACCCCGCAGAGAGTCACATTATCTGCCCTTCCTTAAATACCTCCAGTGGCTGGCAGGCCAGGCTACAGTCTCAACCCCTGCTAGCCATGTAAAAATGCACTCTGTCAGGATGGGGTAACCAGAAGGGAAATTTTATCTAGCTCTTCTTAAATGTAGCCTACGGTATGGAGTTACGATCTAAAACTGGAAATGTGCTGGCCGCAGTGGCTCATGCCTGGAATCCCAGCACTTCAGGAGGTCAAGATGAATGGATCATCTGAGGTCAGGTGTTCGAGACCAGCCTGGCCAACAAGGTGAAACCCCGTCTCTACTTAAAAAAAAAAAAAAAAATTAGCCGGGCATGTTGGCACGCGCCTGTAGTCCCAGCTACTTGGGAGGCTAAGGCAAGAGAATCACGTGAACCCGGGAGATGTAGGTTGCAGCGAGCTGAGATCGTGCCACTGCACTCCAGCCTGGATGACAGGGCGAGACTCTGTCTCAAAAATAAATAAAGTGGAAATGTAGGAAGGCCATAAGGCTTAAGGAGTACAGGGATTATGCACCAGTTAGGGGATTGAAAACAGGGCTCCTGTGAAGTCCCTGGTTGTTGCAGAATGTATGGGTTCCCCAACCATGAGATGGCAGAAATTTGGGGTGCAGGGCGTCTCTCCACCTCAGGTCCCTTCTTTGTTCTCAATGTGCAGCTCTCCTTCCTGCGCTCACAGACAGACACTAGCCACCAGAGCCCAGCTCTCTGCCCTCCTCTGAGAGCTCTAAATGACACAGGTCATGACCACAAACACATGCACAGGCATGCACATCCCAGAGGAGCCAGGTGCAGAGGGAGGGCTGGCCGTGGCCTCCCCAGCACCATACAGCCAGCACGCATGAGCCGCTCAGCCAGCACCGCGGCAAGCACACCTTCGAAACCCAAAAAGAATCCTCTAAGGGGGTATTTGTTTAATGCCTCTCTCTCTCCCATTTTTGTTTTATACAAGTTGCATTTCTGGCCACCACATCATTGGCATCTTATTCCAGAAGAACAGCATTCGTTCTAGCACTTGCCAGGTGGGTGCCATGCGCCAAGCAGTCCGTACGCCCACCTGCTGCGGTAGCTCATCTCCCACCCGGCCTTTCCATCAGGGTGGAGACTGCCTCATGGTTTTCCAGCTTGTAGAGACAAACAGGTCCCGGCTCTTGGTCAGCCGAACCATGAGCCGGCCCACATAAAAGCCACTGATTTGGCCCACGCCGTCATTTCTCCCCATGGACAGGAGGAACGTCAGTGCACCTGCAAGCAGAGACACAGAAACAACCAGAACCTCACTGAACCTCCTGGGGCTGCAACTCCCAGAGTGCTGATCCTTCCCAAGGCCTTTGGACTCAGGGCCAGAAAATGTGAAATCCCTTTAGGAAGGTGAGTGAGGCCCTGATTTTTTTTTTTTTTTTTTTTTTTGACAGGGTTTCGCTTTGTTGCCCAGGCCAGAGTGCAATGGTGCAATCTTTGCTCCCCGCAACCTCCCCCTCCCTTGTTCTAGCGATTCTCCTGCCTCAGCCTCCCGAGTAGCTGGGATTACAGGCGTGCACCACCACGCCTGGCTAATTTTGTATTTTTAGTAGAGATAGGTGACTGACCTCAGGTGATCTGTCCGCCTCGGCCTCCCAAAGTGCTGGGTTTACAGGTGTAAACCCACTGCGCCCGGCCTATTTTTAAAGAGCTCTAGGGGGATGTTTCCATCACCAGCTTGGAGAGTTTGTTCTAGTGGCCAGGTATCTGATAGCCGAAAAAAGCTTCCCCACGTTTAACCCCAAACTCTCTTAAAACTGCAAAGCGCACGGGGCCTCTCTTACCTGGCTTGTAGGCCTGGAGAGGCCGCTGCTTCACGGAGTTGACGATGTTGGCCACGGCGATGTTGGCGTGAAGGCCAGCAAGATAGGCCATCTTGGGCGTCCTCACGTCGGCACAGTCACCAATGGCGTAGACATTGCTGTGGCCCTCCACCTGGAGGTGCTCATTCACTCTCAGAGCACCACTGCTGGCCAGTCTGCTCTCTGCCAGAAGAAATGACACCGAAACCAAGACACTGAGCTGCTGTGTTAAGTGGCCACTACGAGGAGGTGAGGGAGAGCTCTAGACGCTGGTCAGACCACCCTCTGACCAGCCCCTGGAGGTGCCTGCTCTAGAGGCCACCCTCCCACCTAACTTACTCCCCACTGAAGTCTCCCCCTCACAACTCTTCCTGCAGAGGCAAAGTTGCTGATGCCAGGGTGGAAATGGGTCAAAATACCAACAGGCCTCCTTTTAGAAATGTACATAACTCTCTACAAGTTACAGTGATTAGCTGAGTCTTGAATTTACTTTTGAACGTGAGATTTTAAAAATAAATGCAGGCCAGGCGTGGTAGCTCACGCCTGTAATCCCAACTCTTTGGGAGGCTGGGGCGAGCAGATCACTTGAGGCCAGGAGCTCAAGACCAGTCTGGCCAACATGGTGAAACCCATCTCTACCAAAAATAGAAAAATTAGCCGGGCTTAGTGGCATACAGCTGTAATCCCAGATACTGGGGAGGCTGAGGCACGAGAGTCGCTAGAACCCAGGAGGTGGGGGTTGCAGTGAGCCAAGATCACGCCACTGCACTCCAGCCTGGATGACAGAGCAAGAGTCTGTCTCAAAAAAATAAAAATAAAAAACAAAACTGGAACATTAAAAATAAATGCAGAGCTTTAATATATGACAAACTGCTTTTTTAAAGGGACTTTTAAAAACTTGTATTTGAAAATACAACATTAGGACAATTAGGTATTAAATTCTGGGATCTCTGTCCATTATAAGCCCTCAATCCCACGCTACACACAGCCTGGACTGGCTTCCTTTTCCTGGGATTGGATCATTACTTCCTGCTGGACAAAAGGCAGGAGCTCCTTGTCAGGAAAGGGCATTCGGGAGTAAATGACAGGGACTTGAGGACACAAAGCAACCAGCAGGCCTGGCCACTGAGTTTCCTGCTCAAAAATGAAGGCTTGAACACACATCAGTCCACCTCTGCCACCTCCAGCCAGCTAAATACCCAAATACCAAGCTTTAAGAAACCAGGCCATGTTACCAACCCCACTCCCCAGTCAATCCAAGCTCAAGAGTCCAAATGTTTGGATCTGGGTTTGGGGGCAGCAGCACACCTCAGGAGAGAGGAATGCCTGACCCTGAATTTCTTCTGTCACCAGGTAAGGAAGAAAGAAAGAAAACAACCTTTCTCATCTCTTTGACGCCTGTTCCCATCTCTTACCACTAGGGGGCGGCCCTAATTTCAGAAGATTCTGGTCACCTTGGCCACCTGGAACCCAACCATTGTCACAGCTGAGGAGAGCTCAGCAAGGGTGGACCCTCACTGAATTTAAAGTCTGAGCTGTTGGGAAGAAAGGGGGAAGGCAGCAAGGTGTGGACTCCTGGGGGCAAGCACTGCAGGGCATTCAGAGAGTGCTGAAGAGCAAGGAGGCACGGGGGAAGCCCGGCCGGGCACCTGCTCACCAAACGCGTTGCGGTAGGCGGAGTTGTTGATCTTGATGCCGGTGCAGAGAATCACCAGGTTGGTGGCCACCTCTGTGCCTTTGTCCGTCTGCACTTTGATGTACTCTCGATACTCATTGAGAGGCAGCTCCTCCAGATTGCTCACCCGCTCACCTAGAAGGGGGTTCATGACCAGGAGGCTGGTGAAAGGGGGGACCCCATCAAGCCTGGGCCCCAAGCCAAGGCTGATCCTGGGGAGGGCCTGGACCTCTGGGGCCCAACTGGGCAATGGCTGTACCCCGTCTTCCCACCATGCCCCTCCCTCAGTCCACTCTATGGCCCACAAAGCTGATCTGGACATCTGGCCCCAAGGGGTCCAGCTGGAGAAAAGTTCCAAGAAGCCCCTGGAGGACTTCCTGAAGGGAAGCGAGGCTGTTTCCCAAGAAGTTCTCAGAAAAGCGGAAGACCTCAGACACGCCTCTCTAAATGCCAGCCACGCCATCCTAACTAGGCAGGACAAGCGCTCCAAGTGCACCACGACAAAGGGGAAAGCCAGAGAAAGAGAAGCCAGCTCACTACACTCACTGCCTAAAGTGACAGTGACCAAAAGGAGGCTGAGGCAGCCACGCGGGCCCTTCACAGGGCAGATGCCTCACCCTCCCAAAAAAAGAAGAGGCTGGGGCCTCGTGCAGTGAAGTGTAGGGGCCACAGCACTGGAAGAGAACCCCTCTGTCCAGCATATGCTGGGTGGGTCTTGTGCCCTGCTCTACAAGAAGGCCACACTCCTCACAACTCTCAAAACATAAACTGATAAACCTATTCCCTCGACCACAGAGACATCATATTCAGGGCAAATCCTTCAGATGCACTTAAGAAAAATTCAGCAGACAGGCATCCCACCATCTGCACTGCATCCAAAGCAATAACCAGGACATGGAAATCCCGTAAGTACCAGGCCCTCTTCCCTGCCCAGGGACGGGCACAACTTCCAGCTGGACAAGACTCAGATGGGCTTTGATGCTCACGACAGCTTCTGAGCGCTTCATGCTCCACCCCAGGACACAGTGGAAAAGAGAGAGCCTGGGGTGGACTATAGCCGCCCTCCTGTTGGAGGCAGTGACCAAGCCTCCAAGCCACATCTCACCAGGCCGGGGCGGGGCGGGGCAGGGAGGGAGGTGACGGTGCACGTACTCAGCAGCAGCTGCACGCCCTTCCGGAGGAGGATCTCCTTCACTTCCTGCCGGACGGAGGGCAGGAGCTCCTTGTCAGCTAGGGCCACTTGGGAGTGAATGAGAGTGACCTGCGGACAAAACGACCACAGGGCTTGAGAAGGAGCCCCCGAGTCTTCAAACACAAACATTGCACGAATGTCCACCTCCACTCGTACCTCCAGGTTACAGATGAGGAAACTGAAGCCCCAGAGAAGTAATCTGTCCAGTGCCAGAACCAATTAGTGGTGAGCTGGGCTTAAGCCCACATGTTCTAGACTAGGACTCTTTCAGTACCCACCCAGGCCAGAGGACTACCAATATGGCAACACATTACAACTTACACCTCACCTAGGGCCACCTGGAAAATTATCTTCAAGCATCCTTGGGCACTTATAATTATACAAGCCATGGACATTCCAATAGTCAATCAGGCTGATGTCAACATTAAAGCTGGTTTAAAATTAGCGCTTCCAGGCACGTCTACTTGCTGTCTGGGACAACACAGGGAGGTGTCCCGGGCACCTCATGTTGTAATCATGTTCAAAGCCTGGGCTTTGACATCAAATTGCCTGGGTTGAAATCCCATCTCTGATACTCGCTTGGACACCTCCCAAAGGCTCCCTAACATGGGCACAAACAGTCCCACTCATAGGAATTGTGTAATGATGAGCAAAAATACATATATAAAGCATGTAACTCAGAACATATTAAGTCCTTAATAAAGGGTGGCTGCTACTACCCTTAGTCTACTAACCCTAAACATGTGGATATTTTACTGAGTTACTTGAACTTTTTTACTACTTCAGACTGGTCTGACCCCTGTGAAATAAGAAGAAATGACGGCCGGGCGCCGTGGCTCACGCCTGTAATCCCAGCACTTTGGGAGGCTGAGGTGGGCAGATCATGAGGTCAGGAGATAGAGACCATCCTGGCTAACATGGTGAAACCCCATCTCTACTTAAAAAAAAAAAAAGAAAAATTAGCCAGGCGTGGTGGTGGGCACCTGTAGTCCTAGCTACTGGGGAGGCTGAGGCAGGAGAATGGCATGAACCCAGGAGGCAGAGCTTGCAGTGAGCCGAGATCGTGCCAGTGCACTCCAGTCTGGTTGACAGAGCTAGACTCCGTCTCAAAATAAAAAGAAACAAAGAAGAAAGGTATGTATTGGTCTCTGCCCCCAGTTCCTGATGCAGAGCTCTTAAAACCCTTGTAAACTGGGGTACTAAGAGAGAATCATTTGTTCTAATATTTGGTCCTCGATGCCAGTTCTTGATACAGAGCTCCTGAGATCTTTGTAATGTCCTGAGTGATGGGAGGGTCTGACACAGAGCTCCCAACTCCTTGGATGTTCCTGGGTGATGGGAGCATCTTTTGTTCTAATGCAGCTACTCCTGATGGGCTCCTGGATGATCGCTGGTCACCAGAGACCAAGCCAGCTTAGAAGTCTGGAACTTTCAGCTCCAGGGACGAGAGAGGGGCTGGAGATTGAGGTCATAATCACCCTTGCCTACCTGATGAACCCTCCATAAAAATCCCTAAAGTACAGGGTCCAGAGAGCTTCTAGGTTGGTGAACATGTCCACATGCCAGGAGAGTGGTGTACCCCAACTCCATGGGGACAGAAGCCCCTGTGCTCAGGACCCTTCTAGACTATGCCTTATGTGCCTCTTCATCTAAATGTTCATTTTTATCCTTTAAAACATCCTTCGTCATCAATCAGCAACAGCAAGTAAACTGTCTCCCTGGCTTCCTTCAGCTGCTCTAGCAAATTATTTAACCCAAGGAGAGAGTCATGAGAATCTCTGTCTTGTAGCCAAGTGGGACAGAGCGTGGGTAAGTTGGGGCTTGCAACTGATGTCTGAAGTTGGGGCAGGATCGTGGGACTGAGCCCTTGACCTGTGGGGTCTGCGCTAACGCCAGGTAGTGTCAGAATTGAATTGAACTGTAGGACACCCAGCTGTTGTCAGAGAATTGGTCAGTGGGGGAAAAAAACCCACAGATCTCATCCCAGAAGTGTGCAGTGAGTAGAGAGAAAAACAGTTTGGTTTTTCCCTATAGAACCCTCATAAATCAAAATGAATGAATTGTAACTATATCAATCACTCATCATAATTTCCAACAATTTGTCAGAGAACAGCCATATAATTAAAGTATCCTCTATGGATTTTTCTTTTCAAAACCAATCTGCCTTTCCCTGAGGAAAAAAGATCCATTCACAGGCCCCACGTGGCTCTCAGAAGCCCATCTGGCTTCAACTGCCAGCCAGCTCTCGCCTAGAGGACCTGTAATGACGATTATCACTCAGCCCTTGCCAAGCGTGGACAGGGTGCCAGGATTTCCCCTTTCTCACTAGGTTGTCAGGTAGGATCTCTGTCCGTTGAGCATGAGAAAGCAACAGGGCAGGCTGATGTCCCCTCCCTGTTCCCACCCATGGGTAGAAGGCAGTGCTGTACAGTCATTCCCCAGTGTGGGCAGAGCGGGGCTGTGCTGCAGGCTCCCCACCACCATGGGGCTGCTCAGAGCAGGGGCTACCGTATCAGGCAGAGACCAAAGCAACAACTGAAGGTGTCTTTGTCTAAGCTGGTTGTCAGCAAGAGGCAATCAAATATACATTTATATCACAAAGGCCTGAATTCTGAAGGTGACACAGAAGTTCGGCTTTTGCAAGGTATCGCCCCTGGGCTTGATCCTCCAGGTTGGAGCAGAGGGCAGGATCTTTCCTTGAGAGAAGACACACCCTGAGCAGCTCTGTAAGGTCAGGTGCTGCAGGATCCCAGCTCTGCAGGAAAAATCCCCTAGAGAATCGCACCTTGGCAGAAATACACACTCTCAGTTTATGTGAATAGAGCTCCAGACTTCTCTGCCCTGAGCGAATTCCTGATGTTCCTAAGATAATGCAGAGAAAAGCCAACCACTTAGAGTTCCAAGGCAAGGCAGCCCGGCCCACCTCTTTCTCAGGATATTCTGTTTTAATCTCTGCTGCCATCTCCACTCCAGCCGAGCCTCCTCCCACCACCACGATGAACCGTGAGCGCTGGACCTGGAGAAGAGGACACGTGAAACAGGGACATATGAAACACATCTACGCATCCACCCCTGTCTGCTGGTTCAGCCTGTGGTGTGGCTCCCTGGGCCAAAGGAGGGCAGAGAACCCTTTCCACATTTTGGGTCCAAATGTGCTTCCTCCCACCCACCTCGCAGAATTGCTGTGGAAACTGCCTGAGATCGTGGATCTAAGCCTGCTCTACACAACAAAGAGCCTTGTGAAAACAGGAGCGGAGGGCACCCATGAGAAGCCCCAGGAGAGGCAAGTAAGAGACATACCAAGGGCAACATGAGCAGGTCTGGGGTGCCCACATCCTGGCTCTAGCAGCAAGTTCAAGGTCTCTTCCCAGGAAAGTCTCTTCCTAGTGACTCTCCAACTCTATGGCTACAGCCAGCAGCTCTGAACACCCCCATGGCCTCCCAGCTGCAGGCTTAGGCATCCCCACAGCTGTCCTCCCATCTGCCTGCCCTGCCCCATGCCTTCAGTGCACAGCTCACCTGCCTCACCATGTCCTCATAGGCCTGGATAGCGGCCTGCTGGCTGGAAACCTCATTAAACTTGCCCGGGAAGGGCCCAGTGCTGCCCGTGGCCAGGATAAGATGAGAGAAGGGCAGGGCCTGAGACAGACCAAAACAAAAGATGAGGGTAGGGCAGGGCAGGGCAGGCCTAGGCCTCTGCATCCTACTCCTGGCCTGCCAGCTGGGACAAACCAGGCAGAGGCCTCTCTAGGCACCCGAGGCAGCCCCCATGGGACCGAGTGAAACCACCACACTGGTTAGCCGAAGGGATGGCACTAGAACCTGGGGAAAGACCTAAGGAAGCAGAGTTTACCTCCTGCATGGAGAACTCAGGGGCAACGGGAGCCACCCAGCATGGCAGTGGAAGGGGCAGCCCAGTGGCAGGAGGCAGGGTTGCAGGATCGGACACTGCCCGAGGGAGTTAGCGCAGAACCTCCCGGATGTTTTAGAAGAACCCTCCTCCTGCCTCCGCCAGGAAGAAAAGGAAAGGAAAGAAAGACTGATCAGTAGCAGGATCACACCTGTGAACAGCCACTGCACTGAACAACATAGCGAGACCCCAGCTTAATTTAATTTTTAAATTAAAAATAAATAATAAAATAAATAATAAATAATTTAATTTTTTTTAATTAAAAATAAAAAAAAATTTTAGGCTGGGTGCGGTGGCTCACGTCTGTAATCCTA
This sequence comes from Macaca thibetana thibetana, assembly GCF_024542745.1. Lineage (NCBI taxonomy): Eukaryota > Metazoa > Chordata > Mammalia > Primates > Cercopithecidae > Macaca > Macaca thibetana. Next base: position 63,345,886 of record NC_065586.1, on the reverse strand, counting down.
GCATTTGGAAGGTCAAGGCAGGCAGATCACCTGAGGTCAGGAGTTTGAGACCAACCTGATCAACATAGCAAAATCCTGTCTCTACTAAAAATACAAAAATTAGCTGGGCATGGTGCCACGCGCCTATAATCCCAACTCCTCAGGCGGCTGGGGCGGGAGGATCGCTTGAACCCAGGAGGCAGAGACTGCAGTGAGCCAAGACCATGCCATTGCACTCCAGCCTGGGCAACAAGAGCGAAACTCTGTCTCAAAAACAATAAAAAAAATTTTTTTTAATTAAAAAAAATTTTAGGCCGGGCGCGGTGGCTCAAGCCTGTAATCCCAGCACTTTGGGAGGCCGAGGCGGGTGGATCACGAGGTCAGGAGATCGAGACCATCCTGGCTAACATGGTGAAACCCCGTCTCTACTAAAAATACAAAAAACTAGCCGGGCGTGGTGGCGGGCGCCTGTAGTCCCAGCTACTCGGAGGCTGAGGCAGGAGAATGGCGTGAACCTGGGAGGCGGAGCTTGCAGTGAGCCGAGATCGCGCCACTGCACTCCAGCCTGGGTGACACAGCGCGAGACTCCGTCTCAAAAAAAAAAAAAAAAAAAAAAAAAAATTTTAAACAAAGAAAAGGAAATCTTTTTTTTTTTTTTGAGACGGAGTCTCGCTCTGTCGCCCAGGCTGGAGTGCAGTGGCCGGATCTCAGCTCACTGCAAGCTCCGCCTCCCGGGTTTACGCCATTCTCCGGCCTCAGCCTCCCGAGTAGCTGGGACTACAGGCGCCCGCCACCTCGCCCGGCTAGTTTTTTGTATTTCTTAATAGAGACGGGGTTTCACTGTGTTAGCCAGGATGGTCTCGATCTCCTGACCTCGTGATCCGCCCATCTCGGCCTCCCAAAGTGCTGGGATTACAGGCTTGAGCCACCGCGCCCGGCCAGAGAAGGAAATCTTGTTTGGAGCCTAAATATATAAAATTGACAAAAACAGAGCTGCTCCAATGGGAGGGGCTGGAGGGCCTGGACTCCACTCAGCCCCCACTTTCCCCTGAACCTCCGAGATGCCCTCATGGAATCTTTCAGGGTTCTAAAACGCATGGCCAGAGACTGCAGGACTAGGAGACACTCAGTAATCTCTCCAACCAGGAAACTATCTGGCCCCATTAATTCAAGAAGAGCTGGGACACACTAAATCACATACTCATCAAGGAAAGGAATTGTGTTTCCTTTTGTCGATGCCCCCTTAGCTTCAAACACCAAGTGGGGGTGGGCTGGACGTGACACTTATCCTGAGCTGGTGGCAGCTTGTCGATGGAGCTCAAGTCATGGCAGGTGTGTGCCACGCTCCATGATGCACATGTGAGGTGGGGGAACACACAGATGAGTGAAGGGAAATCTCTGCCCCAGTGACATCCCGATCCAGGAGATGTGGGACCATGTGTGTGCCTAACTTTTTGTTCTAGACAGAGCCGAGGGCTGGCCAAGCCTGGAAGTTGTCTGGGACACTGGCTTTTAGAGCACGGGCTCTGGGCTAAAATTGCATGGGTTCAAATCCTGGGTCAGTCTCTTACCAGCTGTGGGATCTTAAGCAAGCCATTTAACCCTTTAGCTTCTCTGTAAAATGAGGTTATACCACCTTCCCCATAGAGGCACAGAAAACATTCATGAGATTTACGTAAAGGCTACAAACAGGGCCTGGCATGCAGGAATTACAAAAGAAATATCTGCCACCATATTCTTGTGGTTGCTGTGGTCAAGCCTCTGTTTATGAGGAATCCACTATCTGCCCAGCACCAGGCAGGGCTTGGGGCTCACACACAGCATTCTCTTTTCTTTTTTTCTTTTTGAGATGGAGTCTCACTGTCACCCAGGCTGGAGTGCAGTGGTGCAATCTCAGCTTACTGCAACTTCCGCCTCTCGAATTCAAGCAATTCTCCTGCCTCAGCCTCCTGAGTAGCTGAGATTACATGCGCCCACCACCATGCCCAGCTAATTTTTGTATTTTCAGTAGAGACAGGGTTTTGCCATGTTGGTCAGGCTGGTCTCAAACTCCTGACCTCAGGTGATCCACCCGCCTTGGTCTCCCAAAGGGCTGAGATGACAGGTATGAGCCACTGCCCCCAGCCTAGCTCTCTCTTAACCCTGGAGGATCCCGCCCAGGCCCTGCAGTGGGCCCTTGAGCCAGCTGGCAGCCGGGCTGGCCCTTACTCACCTCACCGCCCTGCAGCAGCACCGTCTGGTTCTTCAGGTCTATCCCCACCACCAGCCCCTGCCGGAAGTTGTCCTTGAAAGTCACCGAGTAAGAAATGAATGTCTTTTTGGCGAACCCTGGGGAAGGGACACAGAAGAGGTCATAGGGCAGAGCTAGGCTGCCCACGGGAAGCCAGAGTGACTCAGAACCTTTCACAAGCTGCACACCAACAGGGGGGCCCTTGACCAAAGGGTCAGGCCATACGTATGCCTGGGGTACCCCTATCTCCTAAAACGCCAGTCTGGGCCTCAGACCCTCAGAAAAGCTCAAGCTTTTACTTCTAGGGTCTCATTATGGTGGCTACTTAAGACCAAAGACCTTGAGTTTCTCCAGAACTTGTCTGATAGTGGAATGCAGGCACTTTGCCCTAAATGAGAAAACCACCCCCAGCCCTAAAATCAAGCCCCAGAGTGGAGACAAGACCACCCTCACAGAGACAACCCCAGATGGGAGCACGTTACCTGTCTCCACGGAGGCTCGGAGGGCGGCCACATTGTGGTGGAAGGAGTCCTTCATGTCCACCAGCATGAAGGGGATGTTCAGGGCCTGCAGCTGGCTGGCCGCCGCGATCCCGCCAAAGCCCCCACCCACAATCACCACGTGCAGGGCTCCCGATTCCACCGACACCTGGGACCCCATCTCGAACCAGGCACTGCTGGGAAGGAAAAGGAGAGCCCATCAGTGTCAGGGTGGCTGGGAGGGCTGGCAGGGCCCACAGTGAGAGAGGCCTCAATCATGAATTGACCTTTTTAGATGAGGTAAATCTTTGATTAATGAAACTCCAACTTTATAAAATTTGAATTAAATTCAGAAGGAACAAGGGAGTATCCCACTTCCCCCAAATACCGAGTTCCCTTCTCCAGAGGCATCCACTGTTATGTAGCAAGTTTGGATGACTCCTTCCAGAGATAGCTTATGCACCTATAATCACAATTATTTTTTGCACCCATTAAATAAAGTGTTCTGCACGTTTGTTTTTCACTTGATATAGTTCATCGAAGACTTTTGGGAGAGATTGCAGTGGGGCAGGAGGAAAAAAAAGACTTTTGAAGAGGGGAATAATGTTCACTCAACAACATATATGAATTGAACTCCTGCTTTTTGACACGCTCTGTGTTGTGTATCCTGTGGTCAAACAGGCAGATATGGTCCCTGCCCTTATGAGGGCAGACCTTACAAAGTCAAATAACCAGGTGGGCAGTGTCAATGATGTGGGAAGCTGGGAAGGGGTGCAATAACAAGAAACAGTGGGCACACCTGTGGGGAACTGGCAAGCATAGGCCACATCTAAAGGAACAACAAAAAACATTCTTTAAGCACTGCATCAAACAAACACTGCAACCAGATTTGGCCCAGCTCACAGGTCACCAACTTAAGGTCCAGGTTTAAGGACTGTGATCATGGAGTAGGAAGGAGGGGCCACAGCTGTGTGCTACGATGCCTGGCTAATTTTTTAATTACTTGTAGAGATGGGGCTGGGTATAGCAGCTCATGCCTGTAATCCCAGCACTTTGGGAGGTTGAGGCAGGAGGGTCTTTTGAGCCCAGGAGTTCCAGACCAGCCTGGGTAACATAGACAGACTCTGTCTCTACAAAAAAAAAAAAAAAAAAAAGCCAGGCGTGGTGATGTGCACCTGTAGTCCCAGCTAACTGGGAGGCCGAAGTGGGAGGGTCACTTGAGCTGGGGAGGTCAAGGCTACAGTGAGCCATAACTGTGCCACTGTACTCCAGCCCGGGTCACAGAGTGAGACCCTATCTCAAAAAAATAAAACAATAAAAATAATAAATATTGGTAGAGATGGGGTCTCCCTTTGTTGCCCAGGCTGGTCTCAAACTCCTGGGCTCAAGTGACCCGCCCACCTCAACCTCCCAAAGTGCTGGGATTACAGGCATGAGCCACCACACCCAATCCCCATTTCTTTTTATGACCTCAAGATGGTATATAAGCTTCTGTACTTCTTTTGGGGGTTGGGTCTTCCTTCTGAAGGCTCCTGTGTATACACATTGAATAAATTTGTATGCCTTCTATCCAACTCAACAGCCTTGGCCCCTACAGCAGCAAAGTTGCCTGGGCTCCCCAAGCCAGCCTGGAAGGCTGGTAAACAGGGTCACCTGGTGCATCCCAGAGTCTGCCCCAGACAGAGGAGGGCTCAGGGACTGGCCTGGGGCTGCACCAAAGGCCTTGTCTCCAGCCCAGCAGAACCCCAAAGAAGGATGCTTGCAGTGTGGGCCTCAGGCAGGCAGAGGGCTGCTGGTGTGGGAGGAGCCGCGCAGCCTACTGAGGGGCACTCTTGACTGCAGCTGAGACCCTGAGAGGTCACAGGCAATCAACCGTCCTCCTGGCTGTGCTGAGCCCTAAAGAGAGGCAGAAATAAGCCAGGCTGCTGGGGGGAGATGCTGAGAAAAAGAAACCAAGCTCACACTATACAGAAAGCAGCCAGAGAGGCTCAACAGCTGCTGTGGGCTTCAGGAAGGGGGACTGGAGGGGGTGTCAGCGAAGGAGGATATAGACTCTGAGGTCATCCTTGAAGGATAGACATCAAGCCACTGAACGGCCTCATAAGGAAGTGTGTTCCAGCTCATCTGGGACCCTCAGGCTGCTGGAAGGCTACTGCACTGCCCTGACCATCTGTGCGGGCCTGGGGCACAACCCCTTCCCTCTCTGGGCCTCAATTTACCCCCTATAATGGGAAGGGACTATAAGTCCCAATTTACCCCCTATAATGGGAAGGGACTATAAGTCCCAACCAGTTATAATATTCCGAGATGTCCTCGTACACACTGGTTTCCAAGACATGGTGGTGGTTCCCCAAGACGGTCCCCAAATCATCCCACACTTATGGGGCAGCTTTTGGTTAGAACTCCGGGCACTGTTCCCACTGGTGTTCAAATGTCCACTGCCTAACTTCTCCCCTGGGGGAGGACGGTATAGCGGAGGGAGGGCACTGACACAACGGATTGGAGGGGATTTAAAGTTGTTTCTCAAGGGTCAAATGGTCCCCAAAGCATGGAGGCTTGAACATACCCATTTTACAGATGAATAAGCTGAGCCCTGGCAGTGATTAGGACCCAAGACAAGCCCCCCAGCAGGCAGGGCCACCCTGGCTTCTCTAAGCCCTCAGAAGGGTTGTCTAGAGCTAATCCCAAGCATACCTCAGGCCGAATCTGCCAACTGGGCCAGAAGGGAATGTCTCCCAGGGACCAGGACCCAGGAGGGCCCACAGGCTCAGCCAGAGGTAACAGTGAACACCAGGAGCTGCGCAGGGCCTGAGAATGTAGGCAGTGATGAGGCAGGCCGTGGGTGGCGTGTGTTTCACCAGCCCCTGGCAGCGTGGAACCCTCTGTGCCGGGTCCTACCCTCGGGGCTGTCAGCCAGGGATGAGGTCAAGAAAACACCCAGAAAGTCCCACTTCCAAGTTAGCTGGGCATGGCCCCTAAGAGGGGCTATGCAGCTTGCCAGGTATAGGGATAGGGGAGTCTACTGTGTGTCAGGTCACACTGGACCACCCAGGGACACTCAAAAAGGACAGCCTAGAGCCCTGAAAAAGATCGAGATCAGGAGGCCTTCCTAGCAGAGGAAACAACTTGGGCCAGAGGCCCAGTGGCAGGAAGGGAGGAGGGCTGTAGAGTTCACAGTACCTGCGGCAGAAGGTGGGGAGGCTCCGAGGACAGGTGACAGGGGCTGGCACAGACAGACAGCCTGCCATGCCAGGGCAGCTTTCACAACCAGGTGGACAGACAAGCCCGCCCCAGGCCCTTCATGGGGTCTCTTCCCCGGGAGGAAAGTCTAGACCCCAGAGTGGACCTCAGGGGCAATTAATTGATCAAAGGAGCCGAGCCCTTGACCCCCTAGGATCATCAACCTGCTTCCCCAAAAGGGGAAACTCTTGCCTCACCCAAGGAAGGCAAATTGCTTTTCCGGGGTTCCCTGTGAAGGGTCTGGGGCCTGAGGGGACACCCAGGCCAGAGCACGGCCAGGGAGGGGAGGCACTTTTCCTCTTCATGCTGCCTGAGGTCTCTCCTGCAATCTGCTCTCTTCTCTCTCCTCTACTGACCCCTGCCACCCTTACTTGTGGAATAGGGAGGCCAGTGACTCTCCAGCAGATTTGACCCTGCCTCTTTGGCAGTCCCTTGCCCAATACTCTTGGACACACTGACTCTCCTTGGCTCTGCCAGTGTCGGTTCTTGCCTGGCCCCAGAGGACAGTGAACTCCCCTCTGCCTGACGATGATCTACTTGGCCAGACACCTAAAGCAAGGGCTTATGCCACAGAGCTGTATTTCCAGCCACACACTCTGTCGGTGATGAAAATGCACGTATGGAATTAGTGGATGTCCAGTTACATGTTCTAACATAGCAGTAGTGCTGTGCAAACCTCCACCTGTGTGACACTCCATCAATCAATGGAAACTGCCACCAATGAGAGACTACAGGATAATATAAACCCATACAATGCAGTACTGTGTAGCCAGTCATTTTTAAAGGGTAAGTGATGTTTTGTTTTGTTTTGTTTTGTTTTTGAGATGGAGTCTCACTCTATCGCCCAGGCTGGAGTGCAGTGGATTTCGGCTCACTGACTGCAACGTCTGCCTCCTGAGTTCAAGCAGCTCTCCTGCCTCGGCCTCCCAAGTAGCTGGAATTACAGGCATGTGCTACCATACCCAGCCAATTGTTTTTTGTATTTTTAGTAGAGTCAGGGTTTTGCCATGTGGGCCAGGCTGGTCTCGAACTCCTGACCTCAAGTGATCGGCCTGCCTCGGCCTTCCAAAGTGCTTGGGATTACAGGTGCGAGCCACCGTGCCCAGCCTGTGAATGATGTTTTTATACAAAAAGTCTGTCCATGAAAAAGTCAGGCAAGGGCTGGGTGTGGTGGCTCCTGCCTATAATCCTAGCACTTTGGGAGGCAAAGGCAGGAGGACTGCTTGAGCCCAGGAGTTTGAGGATGCAGCAAACTTTACCTTTGCTCCCTCCCACAACACACATACACAAAGACACACATACACAATCTGATTGACACAAAACATAATGTTTTCAAGGTTCATCCGAGTTGTAGCATGTATCAGTGCTTCATGCCACTGCACTCCAGCCTAGAAAACAATGTGAGACCCTGTCTCAAAAAAAAAAGAGAGAAAAAGTCAGGCAATATTTATTTATTTATTTACTTGTTTTTAATTTTCTTAGGGACAGGGTCTTGCTCTATCATCCAGGCCAGAATGCAGTGGCACGATCATAACTCATTATAACCTCGAACTCCTGAGCTGGCTAATTTTTTATTTATTTATTTATTTTTGTAGAGATAAGGGTCTCGCTAGTTGCCTAGGCTGATCTTGAACTCCTGGCCCCTCAAGGGATCCTCCTGCCTTAGCCTCCCAGAGTACTGGAATTACAGGTGTGAGTCACTGTCATTTTGAGTTGTGGAAAAGATTCAATGAGATCATTTATGTAAAGTGTTTTAGCACGGTGCCTGGCACACAGTAGCAATGAATACACAGCAGCCATTTATTCTATATATTTTATAATGCAGATTAGTTTGCCCGGTCCCAAAAAGGCAACAGAAGCGTGTACAACCTAATCCCATTTTTGTCCAACAAGACACATCCACCTCAATATGTATACACATATACATGTAACGATTACAGCAGTTAGCATTTGTTGCACTTTTACCCATATCTTCACATTTAATATGTGAGTTTTTTCTCTTTGTTTTGGAAAAAAGTTCAACAACTTGCCCAAGTTCAATTCTGAACACATCAAACCTGCTCTCTGAACCAAAATGCTAATAGTGGTCATAGATGATGTTTTTATTTTCTTCCTTAAGCTTTTGTATTGTTTGAATTTTTTTCAAACAAGCATATGTCATTTTTGCAGAAATAATAAGTTTTTAATAACAAGACAGACCTCTCACCATCTAATTTTTTTAATCAAAATAGAATTCACATATACAATTTGCCACCTAAGATGAAAGCTCACAGTGAGCTATGATTGCACCACTGCACTCCAGCCTAGACGAGACCCCATCTTTAAAAAAAAAAAAAAAAAATGAGATGTAGGCTTGCTCACACCTGTAATCCCAACACTTTGGGAAGCCAAGGCAGGCAGAGTGCTTGAGCTCCGGAGTTCAAGACCAGCCTGGGCAACATGGTGAAACCCCATCTCTACAAAAAATACAAAAAATTAGCCAGGCATGGTGGCACATGTCTGTAGTCCCTGCTACTCAGGAGGCTGAGGTGGGAGGATCACTTGAGCCTAGGACGTTGAGGTTGCAATGAGCCATGATCATGCCACTGCACTCCAGCCTGGGCGCCAGAGCAAGATTCTGTCTCAAAAAAAAAAAAAAATTTAATTTAAATTTTAAAAAAAGAGACGTAAGTTCAATGGGTTTTAGTGTATTCACCAGGTTGTGCAACCATCGCAACTATCTAATTCCAGAACACTTCCATCACCCCCAAAATAAATCCTGTACCCCACCTACCCAAGCCCTGGGTAGCTACTGTTCTTTCCGTCTCTACAGATTTGTCTATTCTAGACAATTCATGTAGATGGAATTATATACTACATGGCTTTTCATTTGTGACATCTTCCACTGATCATAATGTTTCCAAGTTTCATCCGAGTTGTAGCATGTATCAGTGCTTCATTCCTTTTTCTGGCTGAATAACAGTCCATCGTTGGGGTATGATAGACCACATTTTGTTTATTCACTCATCAGCTGATGGGCACTTGGCTTGTTTCCACCTTTTGACTATGTGAATAACACCACTATGAACATTTGTGTACAGGTTTTTGTGTGAACCGGTCTTCAATCCTCTTTAGTATAAATATTTAGGTGTGGAATTGCTGGGTCATGCGGTAACTCAAAGTTTAACTTTTTGAGGAACTGCTAAATCCACCGTCTGATTTTGAACTGAACACAAAAGCCCCGGTGGGAATCACAGACAATCTTAACTACGTCCGTCTACGTTCAGGAAGTTAGCTTAAAAGAAGGCCTAAGAGAACAGAACAAACCCTGATTGTCCAGGAACTCCTCAGTAACTTTACCTTTGCTCCCTCCCACAACACACACACACACAGACACACACATACACAATCTGATTTACACAAGCATTTGCTCAGTCAATCCTGTTTTGCTCTGCCAAGAGCATCCACCCTGATCTCAAGGGTATTCTTCCACAATAAGCAGCCCATAGGACTACTGAAAAACCAGGAAGTTACATTTATGCCAAAGCTGTTGAGAGGTCGTGCCTCAGAAGACACACAGCGGGAACCGTGTGGGCTCTGATCAAAGCAAGAATGTCATCCCAGAATTGCTTCGCTATTGCTTCACAAAGATTACAAATAAAACACGATGCTTTTTGAGCCGTCATGGCTTATGCAGAGGGTAGGTTTCAACATCAACCTCTGGAGAGCCACGTTCCCAGAGTGGCCGTCCCGGATGAGAAGGCCACTACAGCACAACTCACAGCGCCATGGAGGTTTCCTCCACCTGGGGGACAGAGCAGGATGGAGAGGGTTGGGTGGCCTCCCTCCCTGGGACACTCTATGGCCAGCCCCTCAGGGACTACTTGAAGAACAGAACCCCCAAAAGACCAATTTCTGAAAAGGGACTCAAAGTGTGAAGGGAGGCAGCCTCCTTTTACCCCCAGGAGAGGGCAGCTCTGGGGCAGACAGATTCATCTGGATGTCATATTCACTCCCCCACAGAAAACCTAGGCCAAGCAACTTGTCCATCCTCCTCAAAGCCAGTTACTTCGTGGTCCCCGTGGTCTGCCCATCACCTGTACCTGGATGCTGGCTTCATTTCACCACCAGCCAAAGCCAGGCTGGCCCTGGAGTCCACTGGCCTGCCCAGCCCATCATTTCTGGGGTGGGTAGTCCTGAGTAAGACCCTACCCTGGCTGGGGCTCAGTGCCCTTCTTGGTGACACACTGTGCTCCTTGGAGAACTCCTCTGTAGGTGCTGGGGTGAGGGCATGTGGGATCTGAGATCCCGGGGCTCTCTGGCAGGTGCATGTATGCACACTGGACCCTGATACAGGCTTTTGAACACAGGCGCAGAGTCCGGAAACCTGGAAGTCGCATCCTAAACTATGTCTGACTCTCTGCCCTACACCTGTCCTCCTACAGGATCATCAACTCCCAAGAGACCTTACCCTTCCCCACCCTCACCTTAAATTCCAGGGTCAAAAAGACTCCCGCTGTAGGGAAAGGCAGGGTGTGTTGATCAGGTGGTGTTGGAAGGAGAGCCCCAATATCGCCCACTAATTCCGTTCCAGTCGACTGCACGTGTCCCATCAGTTAGTTTACTCACCTCTGGTCTTTGTCCCTGCAGCACCCAGGGCTTCGGGAAGGGAGAGGCAGACCTCCTAGTGAAACCCCCGAGCCTATGGACACTGGGGTAACTCCAATCCCTTTCCTCTTAGAGACCGAGGTTTCTCCCTTTCTTTTCACACCTGCTTCTGTCCGGACCGGCAGCTTCTACCCAGCGGACCCTCGGACTGTCCTCGCAGGATCCGGGTTACACTCGCCCCGTGTTCCCTCTTCCCCAGTTTGCCCTTCCCGGCCTAAGCCCATCTTCCTTAGGAAACCTTAGCAGGAATTTCGGGGCCAAACGAAGAGGGTGGAGTTTTCTTTGCCCTCGGCCAGGAGCAAATCTCCCTGTTGCATTTTTTGGGGAAGACGGAGAGGGGCGGGCCTGAGCCGAGTATCCCTCTCCTCACAGCGCCACAACTGCGCGGACCTCCCCACGCCTGACACGGCGTGCGCCAGGCCTCTGATCCGCTCACTCCTCTTCCGGGTCCCTGTCCCGCCCGGGGCGCCCGGGGTCTCGAGAGCCCGCCCGGTGGCGCGATCTCACCTGCCGGCCGCGCCCGCGCGCTCTCGCTCCGGCTCCCGCTCCGGCTTCCGCTCCGGCTTCGTAGTCTTCCCAAGTTACCGACCCGAGGCGCTCCCGGACGGGGCGTGACTCAGCACTCGCGCTGGCCCCCGACCCTGCGGCAACGCCTTGGCCGGGCCCCGGAAACGGTCCTGGAACGCCGGGGCTGGTCTCCGAACGGCCCGCCCGACTGACCTTGACCCCGAGCGAACGGCCTCGAACTTTGAAACAAATGCTCCCATGGCCAGATGTCGCCTCTCCGGCGCCTGCCAGCACCCACGCCCCAGCCCTGCCCGAGCCATTCAGATTTGGCTCAAAGTGTCCTTTCAGCATACTTTAAAGCAAAAAGAAAGAGAGGGAGGGAAGGAAGGAAGGAAAACAAGTGTCCCCCTGTCCCTCTTACTTTCTCGAGGACACCTTTAAAGCCACTGGAACCTTGGAGAGTGGGGTTCCCCTCACACGTTGCGCACACTGCCAACCTCCTTCCTTCAGACATACACATAATAGTTCCGCAAACCCTGTTGAGCTCCTACATATGCCAGGCACTGTGGTAGGCGTTGGGGGGATAACATGGAGGAGAAAACAGACAAAGTTCCTGCTTTCATGGAGGCGACAGTCTGGGAAAAGACAGATGTTAAACACACCACCAAAAAATAGATGTATAGAGAAAACAAAAACCATGTATCACCAACTGCAGTAAGAAAGATTGGGTGTGGCCAGGCACGGTGGCTCATGCCTGTGGTCCCAGCACTTTGGGAGGCCAAGGCAGGAGGATCACTTGAGCCCAGGAGTTGGAGACCAGCCTGGGCAACATAGCGAGACCTACCAAAATTAGCCGGGCTTCATGGTGCACAACTGTAGTCCCAGCTTCTCGGGAAGCTGAGGTGGGAGGATTACTTGAGCCCAGGAGTTTGAGGCTACAGTGAACCATGATCATGCCACTGCACTCCAGCCTGGGTGACAGTGAGATTCTGTCTCAAATAATAATAACAATAATAATAAAATAAATGAAATGAAATGAAAAAATAGAAAAAGAAAGATGGGGCAAAGGAAGGGTGCAAATACCTCTCTTCAGGGATGAGAAAGAGTTAGATTTAGGTAAAAAGGAAGGAAGTGTGGTCTGGATGTGCAAAGACCCCCAGGCAGGACAATGACCTGGAAGGCAGTGTATTGCCAGTTCAAATCAGATCAAGCTAACTCAGCAAAAGATAAGCCATCTGCATCTACTTAATGCAAATATTAGCACCTACCTTAAGAGTTGTGGACAAGGGCCAGGCACGGTGGCTCCTGTCTGTAATCCCAGCACTTTGGGAGGCCGAGTTGGGTGGATCACCTGAGGTCAGGAGTTCAAGACCAGTCTGGCCAACATGGTAAAACACTGTCTCTACAAAAAATTAGCCTGGCATGGTGGCACATGCCTGTAGTCCCAGCTACTCAGGAAGCTGAGGCAGGAGAATCACTTGAACTCGGGAGGCAGAGGTTGCAGTGAGAGGAGGTCATGCCATTGCACTCCAGCCTGGGCAACAAGAGCGAAACTCCAGCTCAAAAAAAAAAAAAAAAAAAAAAAAAAAAGTTGTGGAAAAGTCTCGATGAAATCATTTTTATAAAGTGTTTTAGCATGGTGCCTGGCACATGAATAGTAGCAATGAATACACAGCAGCCATTTATTATAGATATTTTATATTGCAGATTAGTTTGCCCAAGGCAACCAGAATGATTTATTTCTGATGAAAAATCCTACTCATTGTCTTAGAAAAACAATAAGCTCATATTTACTGATCACGAACTAAGTGCTTTGAATGCCTTCTCAAGTTTTTGTTTTTTGTTTTTTTTTTTGTTTTTTTTCCACAAAGGTCCTGCAAGGTAAGTTTTATTAATCTCCATTTTGCAGATAAGGAAATTTAGGCTTCCATAGGCTAAAGAATTTAGACAAGGTCCCTCAGCTAGTAAAGCAAGGGGGTGGGCCTACAATGGAGGTCTGAACCATGACCCCTTTTTTTGGGGTGGGGAGAAGAATCTGGCTCTGTCACTCAGGCTGGAGTGCAGTGGCATGCTCTTGGCTCACTACAGCTTCCACCTTCCAGGCTCAAGCGATTCTCATGCCTCAGCCTCCCAAGCAGCTGGAATTACAGGCACCTGCCACCACGCCCGGCTATAGTAGAAATGGGGTTTCACCATGTTGGCCAGGCTGGTCTCAAACTCCTGGCCTTAAGTGATCTGCCCGCCTCAGCCTCCCAAAGTGCTGGGATTACAGGTGTGAGCCACTGTGCCCAGCCTGAACCATGACCTTAAAGCCAGGAAACCCCTCAGCGGGCATCATCCTTAAGGAGCCAGAGGGCACTGCTCAGGCAAAGCAGAATCTCAGTTGTGGGGAATTTACTGGGCATGTACCCAGTAACATGTGACACAGAGAGGTGAACAGAGAGGCTACAGCCTGCCCAGTGCAGGGAATCAGCCCTGAGGCTTGAGAAGGTCATGGAACGCTTTGTGTGGAAGCTAGGCGTGCAAGGATAAAGGGAATGCCAGCTGGCAGGATGCAAGGAAAGAACTCCAGAAAGAGCAGGACAAAGATAAAGCTGGAAGGAAGGAGAGAGAGGTGTTAGGTGGCCCACCACTGGGCTCAGGCATGTCAGCGCTGGTATGGCCCATCTCTAAGGACCTGTCCCAAACCATGAAAATCTTTTTTTCCTTAAGACCTGCTACAAAGCAACAAACCATGAAAACCAAGGAATTTTTCTGATGATCACTCAATACTTTCTTGGCAACCAGAAGACACCTCCATCCAGGAGAGGGGACTTGGTCTCATGCAACCCCTCCAGGCAGCTCACTGCACACCACTCCTCTGGTCCCACCCAGCAGTGCCCATAGCTTTGGAACTGAAAATCAGGGCTCGCTGCCTAAAAAAGGGCTTTTGTCTCTGAATTTCCAAGTGCCAGAGGTAGCAGGAAAGTGTGGTGGTTAGGATGCTGAAAAAGTGACAAGTTCATTCCACGGAACTTTGATGGTTAGTGGGGACAGCAGGCAGATTGTCTAACATGACAGAATCTAAGAGGAGGAAGAGTTGCTGGCTGACTGCTGTAATGAGCTCAGCCAGGCCTGAGGGCACTTCCTTACAGACAACAGGTGGCTTTTCTGCTGGCTCCCAGGGCTGGAGGAGCTCCAAGGTACTGGGTTACCTCAGGAGCCCAGAGAAACAGAGGCAGTGTGCCCACTTGAAGAACAGGCAATCTTAGATCTGAAGAGCCAGGTAAATGTTCTCCTTTTCCATACGTAGTTCCAGCTAAATTTGTAAGCTTCAAAGAAGAGAGGAATATCCTCATTTCTTCTCTCCCCCAACACATGGTTTGGTATGGTGCTCCCAGCTAGGGAGAGGCTATATTAGTGAAGGCAAGTTCTGCTGCTATGACCAATAGACTTCAAATGTAATGGCTCAAATACAACAGAAGTGCATTTCTTGCTAGGGCATCAGTTCCAGGCCAGTGGACTGGTTAATGAGGCCGTCTCCCTCCCCATAGGCATCCAGGGACCAGGCTAACAGGACATGGCAAGTGAGTGCCACTCATGGTCCCAAATTAGATCTTTGTTTTCCTTTTAGAGAGACAGGGTCTCCCTCTGTCACCCAGGCTGGAGTGCAGTGGCATGATCATAGCTTCACTGCAGCCTCGAACTCCCATACTCAAGCCATCCTCCTGCAGCCTCGAACTCCCATGCTCAAGCCATCCTCCTGCCTCAGCCTCCCAAGTAGCAGGGACCACAGGTGTGCACCACCATACTTGGCTAATTTTTTTTTTTTTTTTTTTTTTTTTTTTTTTTAAAGAAACAGGGTCTCGCTATGCTGCCTAGGCTGGTCTCAAACTCCTGGGTTCAAGCATCCCAAAGTGCTGGGATTACATACGTGAGACACAGCACCTGGTCTCAAATTAGGGAGCTCGTCAGTTCTACCTCCTGTGTTGTCACTTGACCTCACCACACCCACCAGTCCTGCCTCAGCTGTCTTCTCTCTCCAAGCCATTGTAACTGGTCCCTGGGCCTGTCTTGCACTTTTCCAATTTTCTCTCCACAAGGAAGCTGTGCCACACTTCCTTGTCCCAGCTCCTGCCGCTCTCAGCCTGGAACACTGTTTCCAGTCCACTTGGTAAACTCTGAACTCTCTTTTCATGAGTTGAGTTTCATGAACTGAGTTTCAACGTTTCATGAGTTAAGTTTCATGAACTGAGTTTCAACTTTTTTTTTTTTTTTTTTTTTTTTTTTTAGACGGAGTCTCGCTCTGTCGCCCAGGCTGGAGTGCAGTGGCCGGATCTCAGCTCACTGCAAGCTCCGCCTCCCGGGTTCACGCCATTCTCCGGCCTCAGCCTCCCGAGTAGCTGGGACTACAGGCGCCCGCCACCTCGCCCGGCTAGTTTTTTGTATTTCTTAATAGAGACGGGGTTTCACCGTGTTAGCCAGGATGGTCTCGATCTCCTGACCTCGTGATCCGCCCGTCTCGGCCTCCCATAGTGCTGGGATTACAGGCTTGAGCCACCGCGCCCGGCCTGAGTTTCAACTTTTCATGAGCTGAGTTTCTGAACTGAGTTTCAGTTCAGAAACTGAATCACCTTGATGAAGCCTTACCTGACCCACCCCTTATGGGTCCCCAGACATATTCTTCCCTGGAAAGAGCTTCCCTGCTTATTGCACTAATGGGCTGACACATCAGTCTGCCCAAGTAGCCTGTGGGTGCCTTGATACCTGTATTAGTCCATTTTCACGCTGCTGATAAAGGCATACCTGAGACTGAGATGAAAAAGTGATTTAATAGACTCACAGTTCCACATGGCTAGGGAGGCCTCCCAATCATGGCGGAAGGTGAGGAGGAGCAAGTCACATCTTACATGGCTGGCAGCAAGCAAAGAGAGCGAGGGCTTGTGCAGGGAAAATCCCGCTTTTAAAACCATCAGATCTGTGAGACTTATTCACGGTCACAAGAACAGCACAGGAAAGACCTAGCCCCACGATTCAATTACCTCCCACCAGGATCCTCCCATGACATGTGAGAATTGTGTGAGTTACAATTCAAGATAAGATTTGGGTGGGGACACACCCAAACCATATCAGTACCCACATGTGTGAGAATAAACCCCCCCCCCAACCCCTCACAGCAAAGTCAGCCCTCAGATCTAGGACTCTGCTACCATTAACTTACTGTAGAACTTCTCTTAAACTAGCCATGACCTCTGGACCCATTCCTAATCTATAAAGGGAAGAACAACCATCCCAGGAGTGTTCTGTGATTGCCCCATGTTTTAGGAAAAACTCTCCTCAAATCGTGTTTTCCCTCTACTCTCATGCCATCACAATCATCAACACAGAAGACTTCAGTGACCAAATGTGTGTGGCGTTTCCCCACCAACAAGCAGTGAACATCAGCTGGGTGTCCTCTAATTCAGTTCCAACACTATCTACCCAGAGACATTGTCAGACCCCACAGGCTAAGGGTTTAGTTTCCAAGACCGCCCCCCTCAACCACACCAGGCACAAGTCTAGGCCTCCAGAACTTCTGACCAACTGGCTTCAAGTTGAGGTTCCCACGACCTCCTCTCTGGGTTCAATTAATTTGCTAGAGTGGATCACAGAACTTAGAGACACACACTTACTTATGTTTACCGGTTTATTATAAAGGATATCGCAAAGGATACAGATGAAGAGATGCACATAGGGCAAGGAATGAGGGAAGGGGAAGGGGTGCGGAGCTTCCATGCCCTCCCTGGGCACACCACACTCCAGGAAGCGCCAGGTGTTCAGCTATCCGGAAGCTCTCTGAACCCTGTCCTCTCGGGTTTTTATGGAAGCTTCATGACATCAGCATTCCTTCCCCCAGGATTGAGACTCTCTCATGGGAAGGTCTTTAGGACCCACCATCAAAAAGGTGGGCAAACATTAGTGAAAAGATACCCAGAGGTCAGAGGCCTGCCCCCAGAGCCCTAACATACCCAATATTCCAACAAAGACTGGAACGAGGACTATGGGAGTCACGAGTCAGGAATGCTGGATGAAAACCAATATACATCATAACACCACATCCAGCATTGACACTTAGCACACAGGTGTTAGAAACAAATGACTCCTAGGCACTCTTCCTGCGTGGCCTCTGCCCACAGCCGCCCCTCACAGGGCTTTCAGCCTGCCAGTGGAGATCACTTGAGGGCCCACACATGAAGGGCCCTGTGCACATGGCACAGTCCTGACTCTGAGTTCGCCTCAGCTCCTGAGGGTTGCCCTGGCCTCATTAACCCTTGAACGCCCCAACTGCCACCCACCCTACGCATTTTTTAAGCACCTGCTGCCAGGTCAAGACCACCGCCTTCCAGGACCTGCAAGCCCCACCCAGCTCTGACTGGCACATGACCAGCTATGAGGGCCAGTCTGGCAGAACAGTATCCCGTGAGCTCAAATCCTGCTGAGAAAACAGCCCAGAAAGGGCACAGTGGCTCACACCTGTAAGCCCAGCACTTGGGGAAGCTGAGGCAGGAGGATTGCTTGAAACCAGAAGGCTGAAACCACTGTGAGCAACAAAGCAATACCCCATTTCTACAAAAATAAAAAAATTAGCCAGACGTGGTGGTGCATGACTGTAGTCCCAGCTATTCAGGAGGCTGAGGCAGGAGGTCTCCTGGAGCCCAGGAGTTCGAGACTGCAGTGAGCTATGACTGCAACACTGCACTCCAGCCTGGGTGAGACAGCAAGACTACAGCTCTAAAAAAAAAAAAAAAGGAAAGGGTGTGTTTCTTTGCCTGGTACTTGCCTATTCCCAGTTCAACTCCTGGAAAAAAGAAATAATTTGATATATAAATAGAGGTTTTTCAATAGATCATGTTTATTCCCAAGCCCCAACCAGATATGTTCTACTCCTCAAGGTCCCCGAGACCCAGGCTGTGGGCTGGAAAATGAAGGCACAGTGTCAGAGTGCCCCTGTTGGCATATGAAGACCCAGGAGTACTGACCTTCAGGAATCTGCCTGCACTGCCCACGGGCCTGGCACAACAGGAGGCACTCCTGTTTCTGTCCCTTCTGTCTCTGTTCTTGAGAGCAAGGTTTCTGCTGAGATATGCTAAGGAAGCCGAGTCCTCTGTCAGCCCTGACCTGACTGACAGGCAGACAGGAGCCAAGGCCCCAGTGAAGCTCCAGGATGATGGTGGCCCTCAGGGGAACAGACGCAAAACCAGGCACAGGCCTGCCTTCCAGCTGGCATCTACCTGTCAGGCCCAGAACCTCTGTGCAGTTGAAGTGGGCTCCCCAGAAGGAAAAACAATACAGCTGAGTCTAGTGCTAGGGGACAGAGAACTGGGGTTTCAAGAAAGCACCCCAAAACGGGCTCTTCCCATGGGGCTGAAGAGAAGTTGGCCCCAGAGCCCAAAGCCCAGACTGCAGTCAGTGGGTGAAGATGAGAAGCAGCCCAGGCCCCTTCAGGAGCTGGGCCCTGAATCCTGAGGCCACCATCACCTCAACATCACTTCCTACAGCAGCAAAAGGTCACTCTTCTTTCCAGAGGAGGTAACACAGCCTCAGAGCTTGCTCCGCGGGGCCTCTGCCAGGGGCCGCTGCAGCCGCCACACCACCCGGACCGGCTCAGCAGCGCGGTCCAGCTCCCGGAGGCCACCCAGGTCTTGGGTCTGGCTGTACTGCTGCAGGGCCGGCTGGAGCACCGTGATGGGAATGCTGAAGTTCAGGTGGGGGTAGGTGGCCCCCGTGTTATTGTCCCGGGTGTTGCTGGTGATTATGCCTGTTGAGGAGTCAGAGAGCAAAAGGGGATGTGAGCCAGGAGGCAGAAAGGCTGGAGAAGGGAGGAGGACCATCTCCACCCTGGAGCCCAGGGCCGGGTAGGACTGGAAACCACCCCCCATGGTGACAGATGCTGAGCTTCTAGACATGAATACCTGCTGCCCACACCCGTTCCTGGCTTTACGTTCTCCTTCACACTCTCAATATCTAACACACTAGATAGTTCACTTATTTCACTTGTTATCTTTCTCTCCACCTAGTGTCAGCTCCATGAGGGCAGGACTTTGATGTTTTATTCATGCAGTCTCCCCAGTACCTGGAACAGTGCCTTATGCCAAGTAGGCTCTCAACAAAGGCTTGTTGGATGGATGGATGGATGGATGAATGAATGAATGAATGAATGAATGAATGAATGAATCAGACCCACAGACATGTTTTGTTTGGCCTGTTCGGTGCATCGATGTGTGTGTAGTTTTTTAAAGATAATTTCAGACATAAAGAAGCCTTGCCTAAATACTGCAGAATTCTATATACCCTTTGACCAGCTTATGTTCAGATCTAATGTCACCAAAAAATATTTACCAAAACCAAAACATATACCTTGGTACAATCCTGTTATTAAGTGAACTATAGAACTCATTGGCATGAGTTGCACTAGTTTTTCCACTAATGTCCTTTTTCAGTTCCAGCATCCAATCTAGGACTCCATATTGCATTTAGTTGTCACATCTCCCAAATCTCTTCCAATCTGGGTCAGTTCCTCAGTCTTTCCTTATCTTTCATGGCCTTGACATTTTTAAGAGTGCAGGTTATTTTATTTATTCACAGGTTTTTTTGTTCTTGTTTTTGTTGTTTTAGAGGCAAGGTCTCACTCTGTCGCCCATGCTAGAGTGCAGTGGTGGGATTATAGCTCACTGCAACCTTGACCTCCTGGGCTCAAGTGATCCTCCTGCCTCAGCCTCCCTAAAATATTTTGTAGAGATGGGGCCTCACTGTGGTTGTCCAGCTTGGTCTCAAACTCCCAGACTCAAGCAATCCTCCCGCCCTGGCCTCCAAAAGTGCTAGAATTACAAGTGCAAGTCACCATACCTGGCTTTTTTTTCTTTTTAAATAAACATACAATTTATTTTTTTGAGATGGGGTCTCGCTCTGTCACACAGGCTAGAGTGAAATGGTGACCATGGTTCACTGCAGCCTTGAACTCCTGGGCTCAAGTGATCTTCCCACTTCAGACTCCTGCATAGCCAGGACTATAGGCACATACCACCATGTCTGGCTCAGGTCAGTGATTTTAGAGAATGACCCTCAGTTGAGGTCTACCTAATGTTTTCTCATGACTACTGGATTGGTGCAAAAGTGAATGTAGTTTTTGTCATTACTTTTGTTTTGCCATTACTTTTAATCGTTTAAGGGTACACATTGTTGGGAAGAATACCATAAAGCCATGTGTCCTTCTCAGTGTCTCAGCTGTCTGATGTCTGTATGGAGTACTTGTGATGTTCACCTTGATCACTTGGCTGAGGTGGTATCTGCCAGGCCTCTCCATGGTAGACTTAGTATTTTCCTTTCTTTTGTTTTAACTAAAAAAAATTTTTTTTAATAAAAAGAGGCAGGGCCTCACTATGTTGCCCAGGCTGGTCTTGAACTCCCACTTCAAGTGATCCTCTTGCATCAGCCTACAGAAGTGTTGGGATTACTGGCAAGAGCTACCACACCCGGCCTAGACTTACGGCTCTAAATATTACTTACGGATCTAATATTTCCTCTTTGTAAGTACTACATATTTAGAGGAAATTTATACTAAAGCTATGCAAATAACAATTTTACTAATATACTAGAGTGGAACAGATAAGTAAACATATTGTAGACAGCAGGAGCAAGGTTTTTCACTACAGGAGAAAGAATAAACAAACAAGGAGAGTTAGACTGGACTGGAGTTGGAGGTTTCTAGATGAACTCATGTCTTTTTCTTTTTTCTTTTGGATAGCTAAACAGACTGCTTTTCAAAAACCTGAATGTTACCAAACTTTAAAAATTGATCAGACTGGGCGCGGTGGCTCAAGCCTGTAATCCCAGCACTTTGGGAGGCTGAGATGGGCGGATCACGAGGTCAGGAGATGGAGACCAGCCTGGCTAACATGGTGAAACCCTGTCTCTACTAAAAATACAAAAAACTAGCCGGGCGAGGTGGCCGGCGCCTGTAGTCCCAGCTACTCGGGAGGCTGAGGCAGGAGAATGGCATAAACCCGGGAGGCGGAGCTTGCAGTGAGCTGAGATCCAGCCACTGCACTCCAGCCTGGGCGACAGAGCGAGACTCCGTCTCAAAAAAAGAAAAAAAAACAATTGATCGATGTACGGCCACACGTATTTTTTTAAAAAAGCTTTGCATGTCTTGTGAAAATATTAGAATACCAGCCAACGTTAGGCCCATCCTCCTTCACGGCCACAGTCGGCTGTGGCTGAGTCGAGTGTGCTTCGGTTTAGACCCCTCCCCTCCCCTCCCTGTTGTCTTCTCTCATTCATTTGCTTTACCTTTCCAGCCTCTGTTGGCTTTTGAGTCTGTGATGCTTTGACTAATCCAACTCCTGAATTTTGCAGATCAAACCAGATTAGATTAGTGGCAGAGAAGGGACCAGGGCCCAGATCTGTTTCCTCCCAGCTCAGCATCCCTCCCTCTCCACCATCAGGAGAAGAGCCTGCAAACCTTGGCTAGCTCACTCATAATGCCCACCATTTTCCCAGAGAGAGGGTGCATTGGGGCTGGCTACAAGCACTCATGGGGGGACTGAGGTTCTAGCAAAAGGAAGGGCAGGAGGGGGACAAAGAGCTGGTTACCAAGGAGGTTTCCTGAGTGGTTGGAGAAGAGGGGTCCCCCACTGGAGCCGCTGTGCACAGCACATGTGGTCTGCAGCATCACGGGCATGCCATCCACCTGCACCACAGCCGAAAGGATGCCTGAGGTCACCGAGGGCCCACAAGCCTGGCCAAAGACGCCAAAGCCCACCACACTCACAGCCTCGCCTGCCAGGGAGGGAAGGAGGGTGAAGCTGGGGACACCTGTGTTACAGCAGGACTCACACTCCCTAACCCCCATCCCTACCCTCTCCAAACGCCCCAAACCTCTCCAGCCTTCAAGTTTCTGCTCAGATACTCCTGTCTCCAGAGAGCCTTCCCCAGGTCCCCTGGCTGGAAGAGGCTGGGAACCCCATTGAGCTCCTAGCACTGTATCTGCATGACCACTTCTGAGCAACAGGCTGTTCCCCAGTCCTCGTTCCCTGGACAGGCAGGGCAGTGACTTTTAGGAGTTCCTAACACCTAGCTACACGCTGAATAAATGTTTATAGAATTCACATCCATCTCCTCCTGGGACTCCTAAGAAGTCTCTTGGTGAAAAGAAAAGGTGACAATGGCTATAAGGCAGCTATGACCTTCCTTTTCCAAGTGCAAGGCATGGAAATAGTGCTTTACAGGCAACATCACACCCAGCCCTCACAACACCCAGAAGTAGGATACATTAGCCCCATTCCAAAGACGTGGAAAATGAGGCAGAGGAGAGTTAAGAAGCCTGTCCAAGGACATGGGACTAGTAAGTGGCAGAGGAAAGATGCTCATCCAGAGCCCCTGCACCCTTCATCACCGTATCACTGCCTCCATGGAGTGCGACATCGGTACTTATGTGGCAGCATCACAAAGCCTTTTACCCAAATCATGCCCCTGGAGCCTTGAAAGTGTCACGTGCCTCTCTGACCAGCCTGAAGTAACTGTTAAGGAACCCCAAAGCCCCGCATCCTCACACTACACTGCTGCAGGCACTCAGGGAAAGGGCGTGTTTTATCCTTCACAGGGTATTCCACATTCCCTACCAGCACAAGAAGGGAGGCCTCCAAGGACCTTGACCAATGCCACCCTGACTTCATGAGAATGCCCAACACTGATTCTCTTTCCTGAGGCCCACCCTAGCCCAGAGGGGCCCTCCTTCAGGCTGCACCCTTGGTCCTTTACCTTCGTGGAAGTGCTCAGCGGGCACAGGGATGGGGACATCATCCAGGTCCTCCTCCAGGCTCACCACTGCTATGTCATAGGGACATGACTCCTGAGTGGCAAATACCACACGGCCCCAGATGGCCACACTCCTAGGAGCAAGCGAAACAAACAACAGGCTAGCTTTCTAACTCCTCAGTTCTTGGGAGAAATCAAGGAGCTGAGAGTGACGGTAAAAGTCATGGACTTGGAGTCAGAAGATCTGGGTATCAGCCCTGAAATCGATCAGCCAGGCAACTCTGGTCAAGTCATGTAAGCATTCTGTGGTATCTCCAAAGGTGGTTGACAACCTGTGCTACTTCTATAAAGCTTCCTGTACCTGAATAATCAACACTGACACTTAGTGAGTATTGTGGGCCAGGTTTGGTGTTAATGCTTTGTGGACATCATTTAGTCCTCACGACCCTATAAACTAGGCACTGGCATTATCTCCATTTTAGGTGGTATAACAGAGGCCCAGAGACCCTCAGTAACAGTCCCAACACCAAACAGAAAGTGGGAGGAGCCAAGGCAAACACAACACTTTCCTTCACTGCCTCGTTGATACCCCCAACAATCCCATCAGTTGGTGGGGCAGATAAGACATGGTTTTACTCCTCTGGGTCCCTATTTACACTACGTGGAAGGCTCCATTCCATGACATTTTGCATCAACTCCCAGGGAGGCAGCTTAGATAAATTAAGTGACTTGCCTAGGATCAGACAGGGGTGTCCTACTACACACTCTGTAGGGGTAGCTTCCAACAGACCTAGCAGTCTCCTTAAGAGCAAGGGGCATGTGGGGGGAGTGGGAGGAATCTGGTAGGTTCCCATACACCATAGGGAAACCTTCATCATCAGTCTTCCCAATAAAGTCATGGCTGTCCAATAGGCCACCAGTGGGGACACCTGTGGCAAAACTGGGCTGTGTTACCCACACCTGGCTAAGCTTGGGGACTCAGGAAAGAGATTTGGAAAAGCCTGGGCTACAAGGCTGGGTTGAACCACGTACAGCTGCCTGGGCCATCCCCCTACATTCTGATTAGGTAGAAACCCACGTTCTGTCATTTTCATTCAGAAGGGAAGCTCTGGCTAAGCTCTAAAAGATGGCTAAAATTAATAAACCCATCTCATTACCCCAGAAGGGCACCATCCTGGGCCTCTGGGACCTTATCAGTTTCAGAGGAGAAGCAGCAGAGTTAGGGAATATCTGTTCAAAGGGCCAGAGAACAGTGGGGTATGGTGTGCAGGGTTTTCAGACAGCGAAGCTGCCCAGAAGAAACTCAGACTTTGAGGGGAGCTCAAAGATGCCCAGTTCCGGATTCAGGGTGTCCCACAGTACCCAAATCCAGAGCTGCTTGGAGCTTGACACCTTGCTCCTGATTCTCCCCGCGGGGGTTCTGGGTATAAAGGATGAGGGGAGGGTCTCAGGTCTCTACCCACTACACGCCCAAAGCATCCGCATGACACAAGAAAAGCCTGCACAATACTCAAAAGTATTAGGCCTGGACCCAGACCTGAGACCTGGAAAGGGATGGAGTGGGGTCAGCCCTGTGGGCTTACTTGGGGGTGGTGGAGCGCACCAGGACCCTGGCTACTTCCCGAGGGGACACGTGCCGGCAGGTCACTACAAGGCGGGGTGCCACAGCCACTCCGGAGCCCCATACGGTGCCGCACTCCACCAACACGGCCGCGGCTGCCCACAGGGGCCCGGAGTCTCGGAGGTGCAGACCCCACGGGACGCCCACCTCTGGCGGCAGGAGAGCGGCCAGGGCAGCGGCGCTGGGGCGCAGGCGGCAGAGCGCGTCGCGGGCGGCGCGGAAAAGTGGGGCGGCGGCGCAGAGCAGCGTGAAGCCCACCCATTCGCCGGCCTTCCAGCAGAGCGGCGCCGCCACCAGCGCCACCAGCGCCCCCGCGGGCCGCGCGGTGAACACGCCGCCGCCCTCGGTGCCAGGCAGGCAGCGTGCGTCGGTAAGCAGCAGCGGGCCGGCCACGTTGCTGAGCACCCCGCAGCTCAGCGTGTTGAGAAAGATGTCAGGGCAGAAGGCGCCGAAAGGGGAGCCGCAGACCAGCAATGGCGCGCCCTTGGGCACGGCCCCGAGAGGCGACACGGTCACGGCCGGCCCGCGCTCCTCCTCCACCTCCTCCTGGCCTAGCCGCACGCCCAGTAGCGCGAACCAGCCCAGCGCTCTCAGTTGATCCGCCTCCTCCTCCTCCGACACTTCGTCATCCGGCGCCGCGCTCGAGAAGCGCCACTGTTCCGCCGCCTCGTCCCCGAAGAGGCGCGCGAAGTGGGCCCAGAAGGCCGGGCAGCTCAGCAGCAACAGCAGCTCTGCGGGAAGCCGGGGCTGCAGGGGACGCCCGCGGGACGGAGCAGATGGGCCGGGCTCGAGGCCCGCGCACTGGGGCGTGCACAGCACTGGGCGGCCCCGCTCCGCGCCGCCCCCGGGACCCGCGGCCGTTGGGGCCCACTGCACGTGCAGGCGCAGGTCGTCGCTGCAACTGTCGCCAGGCAGGAAGGCGGCGCCGGCCGCGGTCAGGACTTCGCTGCCAGCTCGCAGGAAGGGGACGAAGATGCCCCCGTGGCAAAGCACCAGGCCCGGGCTACGGCTCAGGATTACCCCGCTGCAGCTCCATGGGCCCGCCTCGGGCCGTCCGGCCCGGGAGGCGCTCACCACGCAGCCCGCCTGCTCGGCCGCCCTCATGGCAGACCCCCACTGCCTTCCCATGGCCTGTAGGCCGGACACTAGGGGGCTTCTCCGAGAAACCGCAAGCAAGCAAGCGAGCGACAACCCCTACCCGGTCCGGCTGAACCGGCCTAGCGCCACCCACAGCTGGAAGCGAGAGGCGCAAGCTCTCACTCAGGTCTTCCTCATCGAGCCCGATTGGCTAAGCCCCAACTGACCCGACCCGATTGGCTGGGCTTGTGCCGAGCTCTGATTGGCTGCCTATTCTGATTCTCCTTTCCCCGCCCTCGTTGGTTTGTCCAACCTGTGGGACAGAGCCTCTGCCCCATTACCCCGGATGAGCCCGGGGGAGAGTAAGAGGCGTGCGGCATCATAGGGAATCCGAGGAGAGGATGGTGGGTTCCTTCAAGTCTAGTCGCTTGTTTGCTGGACTGTGGAAAAGGGAATAGAAATGAGCACTGACGTGGCTAGATTTGCCCAGGCCGTGACAGTACCTGTTAGCATCTGCCCAGGTCTAGGCGACCTTCGGCCTCTGACCCCTGGGATAATATGCATCAAGGAAATCCTTGGCCAATTCAGTATTTTGAAAATTTAAAAGTAAACCCTATAGCAATCCACTAGGGGGCATGGAACTCTCAAGATTACTCCTAGGATTTTTTTTGCTGCCAAAGCCCCAACACAAATCTCCGAGAAACTGAATTTGCTGTAAATTAAATTGCCCTTTAAATCGACTATGATGAACAGTAGCTGAAACCAAAAATTTTAATCATACAGCCCTATATTTTGCAGTGTGCACATTTCACATAACATAACCACCGGCCAGGATTTATCTAGGCCAGGGTCCAAATACTTTCTGTAGAAGGCCAGAATGGAAACAGTTCCAGTTTGGGGGACCATACAATCTGTCTCAAATAGTCAATTCTGCAGCTGTTGCATACAAAAGCTAAAGGAATGGCGGTGGCTGTGTCCCAATAAAAAGTTCCAGACGTTGAAATTTGAATTTCATATAATTTTTTTGTGTCCAAAAATAGCATTCTTTAAATATTTTTTCCAACCATTTAAATGTGTAAAAACCTTTCTTAGCTCACAGGCCATACAAACACAGGCAGCAGGCCTGAATTGACCCACAAGGGATAGTTACCATCTCTAGTGTACGCTAACATAAAACTTCTCTACTTTTCCAAAGAAGTACCCTTTAGGTCAGAGGAGGATGAAGGAATATGTCAAGGGTTGGGAGCTTCATGATACCCTCAATCAGTCACCACAAGCTAGACAGTTTACAAACGTCTGCTTTATCACTGAATTGATATAATACACATTAATTTTTATTAAGGTTACTATAGTATACTACCAGCATTTGTGAAAAAATATTCAATTGCTATTTAAATTCTCTAACCTTTCTGCCTGAATTCTTTTTTTGTTTTTGCTTTTGTTTTTTGAGATGGAGTCTCACTCTGTCGCCCAGGCTGGAATGCAGTGGTATGATCTCGGCTCACTGCAACCTCCGCATCCTGGTCAAGCGATTCTCCTGCCTCGGCCTCCCGAGTAGCTGGGACTACAGGCGCACGCCACCATGCCCAGCTAATTTTTTGTATTTTCAGTAGAGATGAGGTCTCACCATGCTGGCCAGGCTGGTCTCGAACTCCTGACCTCGTGATCCTTCCGCCTCGGCCTCCCAAAGTGCTGGGATTACAGGCGTGAGCCACCGCACCCGGCCTCTGCCTGAATTCTTTAAAGTTAACACTGTTTGGTATAACACCAGCACAACACAGAATAATGCTCCCAGTACTCCCAGTAACACAAACCTGCTAGAGAAAGGAAAACGATTATCTATGATAGTATGAGGCAGGACTAAAATGAGGCCGTCTTGCCATAGCAGGCAGTCTTCCTTTGGTTCTATGACACAGAAGGTGGCTTGATCAGAGCAAAATTTATCCCAACTTCCTAGCAATTAAAGAGTTTTTCTCTTGGTGGAGCACAGGGGCTCACACTTGGAATCCCAGCACACTGGGAGGTTAAGGCAGGAGAATTTCCTGAGCCCAGGAGTTTGAGACCAGCCTGGACAACATGGTGAGACCTTAACTCTACAAAAATTTTAAAAATTAGCCAAGCACAGTGGTGCACCCCTGTGGTCCCAAGCTACTTGGGAGGCTGAGATGGGAGGATCACTTGAGCCCAGGAGGTCGAGGCTGCAGTGACCTATGTTCATACCAATCCACTCCAGCCTGGGTGACAGAGCGAGACCAACTCAAAAAACAAACTTTCTCTCTGGAGTCCAGTGATTCTCCCTCAATGCTCAAGACTCCAGCATGAACTGTTGGGCGCTGGGTTTTTCTGTGTTTACAGCAGACCATGGTAAAAAGAAGTCCCAAGTCACAGCCAGAACAGCCAAAGTAAGATCTTTTAGTGCTAGGCTCACTGACTGAGCCTTTAATCTTATGTTCCACTTTGCCTCAAACAAAACCAACTCATTTGCCCATACAACCCATGGCATCCTTTCATAGTAACAAGGACAACAGGACACCTCCAATACTTTTTTTTTTTTGAGACGGAGTCTCACTTTGTCACCCAGGCTGGAGTGCAGTGGCGTGATCTCGGCTCAATGCAACCTCCGCCTCCCCAGTTCAAGCAATTCTCCTGCCTCAGCCTCCTGAGTAGCTGGGATTAAAGGTGCATCCGACCACGCCCGGCTAATTTTTGTATTTTAGTAGAGATGGAGCTTCGCCATGTTGGTCAGGCTGGTCTTGAACTCCTGACCTCATGATCCGCCTGCCTCAGCCTCCCAAAGCGCTAGGATTACAGACACGAGCCACCGCGCCCGGCAACATCTCCAATACTTTAATACTTGGTTGAAAAGAACCCATTGCCCTGTTTCCCACTGTTTGTCCCAGTACTTTAGTTTTATGATCTCATTTGGGTTTTTCTAAAAGCAAGGCTTCCTACAAGCCTAGTAAAGGAAATTCTTTCCCATTGTGCCAAATGTAGCATTTAATAGATTTTTTTTTTTTTTTTTTAGAGAGTCTTGCTCTGTTACCCAGGCAGGAGTACAGTGGCGTGATCTCGGCTCACTCAACCTCCACCTTCTGGTTCAAGCAATTCTCCCGCCTCAGCCTCCGGAGTAGCTGGGAGCTACTCCGTGTACCACAATGCCCAGCTAATTTTTTGTATTTTAGTAAAGATGAGGTTTCACCCCTGTTCCCCAGGCTGGTCTCAAACTCCTGAGCTCAGACAATCCACCCACCTCAGCCTCCCAAAGTGCTAAGATTACAGCGTGAGCCACCACACCTGGCCAATTCTGTGTAAAATGAGTGAAACACAGCTAAAACTAGAGCTAGTCATTGCTGGCATGTTAATACGAGATTTTGCTCAAACATCTGCCATCCCCATCCTGTTACAGAGATGACCAACAACCCTGGGTCCACAACATGTTCCAAATCTCTCAAATAGTACTAAATCTATTACCTCTAGCACCCCACCCTTTTTCCCCCTCCTGGTGGCAAAATTCAAGTATCTCACACGCACCCTAAATGTCTCTTCCTCTATGTAGGGAACTTTTGGTTCCCTCCCCAAACAAATGGCATTGTTCAAACTCAGAGCTCAGAACCAATGCAAAAAAAAAAAAAAAAGAAAAAAGAAAAGAAAGAAAGAAAGAAAGGAAATAGCAGATTTGTTTTAACTTTTTATTAAAATGCTTAGGATACAGATTGACTTTCTTTTGTAAATGACTGTTTTACTTTTCCTGAAATAGGACATATATGCACTCTGATAAAACAGAATGAGAAGTCATAATTCATGGGAATTCCTGTACAAGGTGCTGATCCTGTGTTTGGAGCTGAGCTCCTCACAGCAGCTTCTTTGAGCTATCTTATAGGAATAGTGTTCCGTGGGGCAAGAAATACATTGGTTCTGATTTTCCATCCCCTTTCTCCAGTGGAATAACCCACTTTCACAAAGAGCTGCCCTATGTAGAACCCACAGATTTCTAACTTGCAACAAAGAGACACAGGACAAATAGGAAAAAAAAAAATTAGGAAAACTAACACTGAAGTAATCATACTTCTCCGAATAGAGAAGTATGGGGGATCTTTAACCAAAGGAAATTAAAAATATGCAAGTTAATTACCTAGTTCATTCACTGTTAGCTAGATTTGTTCACTTAAGGCTTTAACCCCTTTCCAAACCAACAATTTTGTCTTAATCCAGCTATGCTTGCTATTAAACGAAATGCATGCACTTCCCACATATATACTTGGCTGAGCCTCTGCATTCAGTACCTGGCAGTGAAAAAGTATGCTCCAGTCAGTACTGGAGAATAAGAATGAGAACTCCAACTAAAGAACGATGCCTCTCTCACCACAGTAATGTTATCCACATTTCCCTACCCTCACATTAGAATAAAGACATCCTCCCAACTTTTCATCTCCTATCTCCAATCTGTTCCTAGGAGATCTATCTTTTGATCTTTTAGCATAAGGGTAGAATATAGGTTAAGATCATCAAAATCCAATTTCACATGTGGCACTAGGAAAATGGAATGCTATAAAATTAATCCCCATCACCCTAGTAGGGATGCTGGTGCTTTTATACTGAGTCTTTACTTCCAATAAATGATGCTGCCTCCAAAGGAACAGCTCTACAGAAAGTTTTTGGGTTAGTGTTCCCCCAGCTTATTTCTGCAATGGAGAAAGACAATTTCATACAAAAAAAAAAACCTGGAAAAGCTACAGATGTTAACCTTTACTTTAAACACTAATAAAATAGGTACCAAAGGAGAAAAAATGTAAGAAAAAGAGCTCAGAAACAGCCTGAGAGACCAATTCTGAAAATGGAAATTTTAAAGCCCACTGAGTACATTTTTCCTGGATCCAAACAAGTGCTACAATACTTTCAAGTCCTCAACTCACAGAATTAAGAGCCCTTAAGCTGTTAACTTTGTCCTGTCTTCCTATTCAGAAAAACGTCCCCCTAGAATCTGTGCAAAAGTAACTGATGCACCTGCAGTATGTGACATGAGAGATGTTCTC
Source organism: Macaca thibetana thibetana (assembly GCF_024542745.1). Classification (NCBI taxonomy): domain Eukaryota; kingdom Metazoa; phylum Chordata; class Mammalia; order Primates; family Cercopithecidae; genus Macaca; species Macaca thibetana. The sequence goes on along the minus strand of NC_065586.1, from coordinate 63,315,298 downwards.
AACGCTTTTATGAGGTGAAAGTCACTTTTTATAACTGAAAATGAAAAACAAAGGTGCTATAGAAAGAAATTAAATTTCACAAGTATAAAAGCAAAGACTGGCTGAAATCTGTAACTTCATGAGTAAGAATAATAACAATAACCCATTCTATAATTAACTCCTCCACAGTGAACAATCTGCTACACATTCCTTGATGAGGAACGACCCTAGCTTACCACAGTGGAAACCTGCCAAAACTTCAAGGCCAGGGTTCCGCCCCTTTTCTAGTTCTCTGTGCACAAGGTTATGCCACCTACTCCAAGGCAGTCAGAGAGACAGGTGAGCTCAGGGGAGCTTCTCTCACCAACCTGCTAACTCAGCAGGAGTAAGTTCACCCAAATGAGCTCTGGTTTCCAATGTGTATCTGTTCATAATTTTATGAAGTATCTAAATGTCATTCATTAGTTTAAAAAAAAAAAAAAAGAATAGAAAACTCTGGACCAAGTAAATTGTGAACTCAAAAAGTTAGGAGGGATACCAATTACATTAACAACACTTTCTTTAAAAAATAGAATCAGTTTCTTTTGAAATCAACCACAGTGGTGAGACGTGTTTTTCTTTTCAGGTGCCCCATGATGGCACACAGCTTTACCCGGCAAATCCTGCCAGCTTCCAAGTCCCGGGATACTGACCTGCACCAGCACGTGGGGCAGCATTACCTCCCAACAGTGTGGAGAAGAGCACATGTCACCACTGGGCAATGAGAGAGTTGACAGAGACTCTTGGCTTCTCAACGCCAGACATGGTTGGAGAGCTTTCCTTGTTCTATTAGAAAAGTTCATGAGGAAGCTGTGAATAGGATCAGTCCAGAGAAGTAAAACTCTTTTATTTTCACTGTCCAAACATCAGTCAATATACTGGGAGAGCCAGCGAAAACCCTCGCCGTAGCCTTGCCTCTTGAGCACACTGCACATGAACACTTCCATGGGGCGAGCATTCAGCTCCTTCAGGGTCACATTCCCCTAAAGGAGGCAAAACCAAGAAAGGCCTGTTAGCATCTCTGTGGTGGAAAAGATTGAAAGGACGATCACTACAATCATTTTATCCATTCCTTAAAGCAAACCTAAGTAGGTATTAATTACAGAAATGCAGTCAAGGCCATATAGATGACTTCCCCAAGCTTCGTGTTTTCAGGATAGAATAAGCAGCACAGTTCTTTTCCCAGCCTCTCTCTCTCTGAAGAGCATTTGCTTTGAACACCCAATATTTATCTGTAAAGTTATGGTAGCAAACCAAGAAAAAAGCCACTGGGACTTATGGAACTAGCATGCTCTCTGATGCAGAAAAGAGGTCTGGGACTGTTTAGAAATAAGGACATTCTCATTAGCAAAACATGCAGAAATAAACACTCATAACAGGTGGCACTGAGGAAATGAAGAATTCATGTGTATTTAATACTGATGCAAAAGAGGAGAAATTAAATGAAAGAAAGAAAGTATTTCTGTAAAGAAACAGGTAATCAAGAAGAGGCAAGACTAAGGAACCATGTAAAAAAGTCAGAAAGTTATCACAGATCACAGAAAAGGAAGATTTTTAAAAACTAAATACGCCAAAAACCCAAGCTAAAAAGAACAGAAAGATTCCTGCTTCACTGTATCTGATCTAGATTTTCTCTCTCTCAAGCCTGCTTTTCAACAAGAGTCCTCCTTCCAACTGAAGACAGTAAAAACTATTGATTTGGAAGACTCAAGTTCTTTTTCTGGTTTTATCACTGACTTGCTGTGTAGACCTGAACAAATCACTCTCTGTTTCTTCCTCTGCAAAATGTGGCCAACAGTCCTACCTCTCTCAGCAAGAAGCACTGAGGATAATCAAGTTTTTTTATTTCAATGCTTGGAAAGTGACTGAAATTATTATTTTTCTTTATAACCTGCAATCTCCAGTCCAAGAAAAATTCTTTTCTGGCTAAAAAGGGCTATTTCAAAAGCAATTTCTCAGAATCAAATTTGAAAGATAATCATAAACTCTTAAAAGAGTAAGTGTGCCTTTTCTACCATTTTCTTCTTCCTCAAATACCCGATGAATGAATCCCATTTAAAATGTTAAAAGAACACACTCCTGCCTCTAGTGAGCTTACAAAATACCCACAGTAAAACAAATCCTAAGCCTGTTTAAGCCTTTAAAAGAAAAGGGTAATTTAGATAGCAAAACATCATGTTTTAAAATCTGTTAATGTCCTTTATATATAACCCAAATATTTTTATCTTACCTTTCCTGTGGTCTGTCCATAAAGCCCGAATATCTCACGGAGTTTTTCTTCACTGATTGCATCTGTTCTATCAATTTTGTTACCCAAGATAAGGATTGGCACATTGGATATTGTTTCATCAGTCATTAGAGCCTAAAGATTGAAAAAGAAAAAAAGAATTAAGTGAGGAATCTACAAAAGCCCACCAGATAATGAAAATTCTGACTTCATGCCGGGCGCAGTGGCTCACGCCTGTAATCCCAGCACTTTGGGAGGCCGAGACGGGCAGATCACGAGGTCAGGAGATTGAGACCATCCTGGCTAACACGGTGAAACCCCGTCTCTACTAAAAAAATACAAAAAATTAGCCGGGCGTGGTGGCAGGGACCTGTAGTGCCAGCTACTCAGGAAGCAGAGGCAGGAGAATGGCATAAATCCGAGAGGCGGAGCTTGCAGTGAGCCGAGATCGCACCACTGCACTCCAGCCTGGGCGACAAAGCAATACTCTGTCTCAAAAAAACAAAAAAAAAAAAAAAAAGAAAATTCTGACTTCCACTCATCTTTTAAAAAGGCATTAATGTAAAGTGAAAATCTTATCATCTTTATACCTGAGTGATTAAATATTCACCTTGACATTACATAATACCCATGACATTAGGTAAAAATCTCTTAAGTGCCTCAAAACAGTTGAAACTTTAAGCTATTTATTTACAAAGCAGCAGAACTGCCCCAACATTTACTTTTGAGCTAATCTGCTCAGCCACAAACTATCCTCAGGATGCCCCTCAGCACAGTCCTACAAGAATGAATGCTCCCGCTACAGAGCCTCAAAGATGACTATAGGAACTCCCCAAGTATTCACCAAGTCCCAATGTGTGCAAAGAACTCTCTCAGGCATTGAGAGGAATACAATAGGAAGGGTGACTATCTCAGGCACTAGGCACTGAGAATACAAAAGGAAGCACATGCCTGTCCTCAAAAAAATCCTTACTCTATGTTCACATTTATGGTTTTTTTTTTTCTTAATCTCGACTCACTGCAACCTCTGACTCCCAGGTTCAAGCGATTCTCCCACCTCGGCCTCCTGAGTAGCTGGGACTACAGGCATGTGCTACCACACCTGGCTAATTTTTGTGTTTTTTTAGTAGAGATGGAGTTTTACCATGTTGGCCAGGCTGGTCTCAAATTCCTGACCCTCAAGTGATCTGCCAACCTCAGCCTCCCAAAATGCTGGAATTACAGGCATGAGCCACCACGCCCAGCCACATTTATGTTAACAAAGCCAAGTAAGAACACAACATAGTTGATAAGTGTCACAATGAATGGGAACTGAATATTAACAGTAAGACAAGTTCAGGGAAATAAAATGGCAGTTCTGGGCTTGAGCAAAGTCTTAGCAAAGATCTGGAACCTCAACAGGGCTCTAAAGGAAGAGCAGGGTTTCAAGAGGTGTAAAGGAGAAGAAAGAACATAAACAATGGCTTTGCAGTGGACAACAATTTAGGAAGCCGCACAGTACTGCATGGCTGGATTCAAGCGTTTAGACAGACATGCAGCAACAAAAAAAATGGATGGGAAGAGATGACTCACATTACGGGACCAGTGTGAGAAGTGAGCTGCAATAGATCCTAAAGACCACAAATCCAGAAGTTAGTGAATAAAATTGTATTTTTCAGTATAATGAATTCACAAATAGTATCTATCTGTGGTGTTCATGTAATATCTATCTGTGGTGTTCATGTAAGAGATCATGATCTAGTTTAAGGTAGAGCATTCAATGAATAGTGCAGGAGGCATTTTGAAGAAAGAATTGAAGAGACCAATGTCTAAATGATGATTAAAAAAGAAAAAAAAAGACAAATGAGTCAAAACTGGCACCGATTTCAAGCCTGGGAAACTACTTGTCACCAACAAGAAAGGTAGAGGGGAAAGCAGAGTTAAAAAGGAACATGCTTTGAACATCTGGAATTCCAGGAAATGTTACACAAAATTAGAATAAGAATGTCCTTAATTCATTAAGCAATAACAAAGTACCTAATGTGTCTCATGCTTTGCTAGGTGCAGGGGTTTCGCAAAGAAATAAGACACAGTCCCTATCATGTTAGTTCATAGTCTGATGACAGAGAACTACAAGAAAATCAAGACAACATACATTGGTACGGTGGGAGTCTAACACAGTCTCAAGAGACCAGGGGAAGCTTACCAGAAGCAGTCATATCTGAACTCTGAGGTCCCTTACAGGACATTTTAAAATTTGCCGACAACATGAGGGGTTGAGGAGAGGTACAGGTGAAAAAGCCAGGCAGTAGCTACTTGTGCATATTCAAGGATGGCTAAGTTGTTTGTTTGGAATATAGTTCAAGGTAGGCAGTAAAAAGCAGCAGAGAGAGGATCATGAATGATCTTACGTGCTATGCAAAAGATGTATAGATTTTATCATGAAAATGATAGAGAACTATCAAAGGATATTAAGTAGGGCAATGAAGTCTGAGAAAGTTCCTTCTGGCATTATGGTGCATATCAGGGTCATGGTGGGATCTATATTAATTCACAGATTTCTGGACTGCATGTCTAGGTAGGTGGTGGGTAGGAAAGACGAATAGTTCCATTCTAGGAAAACAGAATCGGTAGTGGGAGTTGTCAAGAGTGGGCAGGATTAGGTATGAGATTGGAGGTCAGGAGAGGTCTAGAGGAGAGAAATGCATTTGAGAGTCACTGACATGTAGGTGCCAAATGAAGAGAGTAGATGAGACCAGCCTAGGAGAAAGTAGACTCTGGAGAACACCAACATTTAAGGACTAACCAGAAAACTAGTGCTTCTCAAAGAGACAGAAGTATCAGCCAGAGAGATAGCTCCAAAATCAAGAGTGAAAAGAGGAGTTTAAACAAAGAGAATGGAGACCATGCATGGTGGCTCATGCCTGTAATCCCAACACCTCATGAGGCCGAGGCAGAGAATCACCTGAAGCAAGGAGACTGAGACCAGCCTGGGCAACATAATGAGACCCTGTCTCTACAAAAACACTTTAAAAAAAAAAAATGAGCTGGATGTGGTGGTGTGTGCCTGTAGTCCTAGCTACTTGGGAGGCTGAGGCAGGAAGATCACTTGAGCCCAGAAGTCTGGAGTTTACAGTGAGCTGTGATTGCACCATTGGACTCCAGCCTGGGCAACAGAGGAAGACTGGTTTTTTTTATTTAAAAAAAAAAAAGGCAAGGTAAAGATTGCGTGGCAGGCAATTCTACATGAGGCTGGAGCTATAGATGTGAGAAACATACTTAGAAATAAATTCAAGACAGGTTCAAATTGCCAGGAACAAGAATCCAAGGAGTTACAGATCAAAGAGAAAGAAAAGATATAGGGTAAAGGAGTAGGGATAATAAAGCCAATAGTATAGAAACCATCAAGCCAAGAGAAAATGTAATGTGGACAAAGGAGAAAACTTGAAGTAAGTCCTTGATAGTATCAAAGGATGTATGCAACCAAAACTGAAGGCTGAGAACAGACCATGAAGGTCTGGCAAGTCATTCAGTGGGAGGGTGGGTAGGCACAAGCTGAGAATGCAGATTCAAAAATGTAAAGAACTCTAATATTGCTTTTAGGCTTTCACTGTGCCAACACTACTTATAAAGAATTACTGTTCGTGGGCCAGGCGTGGTGGCTCATGCCTGTAATCCCAGCACTTTGGGAGGCCAAGGAGGGTGGATCATGACGTCAGGAGATCAAGACCATCCTGGCTAACAAGGTGAAACCCCGTCGCTACTAAAAATACAAAAAATTAGCCAGGCGTGGTGGCACGTGCCTGTAGTCCCAGGAGGCCACTCGGGAGGCTGAGGCAGGAGAATCCCTCAAACCCAGGAGGTGGAGGTTATAGTGAGCTGAGACTGCGCCACTGCACTCCAGGCCAGGCAACAGAGAGACACTCTGTCTCAAAAAAAAAAAAAAAAAAATTACTGTTCATGATGACACGTGAAATGGAATACTATTAATTAATTAATTATGCTGGGACAACAGGCATAAATGAGGAGTATCCTGAGCAAACTTGGCCATATAGTCACTATATGATAGAAAAAACAGTTAATTTATTCAAGTTTGAGCTGAGTTTCCTCAGGACATTGAAAAGCAATGTCTTAGATTTAAAACATTTTCCTCCTGCAACTAGGTCTTTTTGCCAAATGTTAACTGGAATTACTAATTATTGGCACTACTGAGCTATATTTCTTAAAAAAAAAAATAGAGGCCAAAAAAGGACAAAGTATATAAACATACATTAAGCTCAACTTTGGATTCCACGAGGCGAGAATGATCTGCACAGTCCACCAGAAAGACAATCCCATTAATTGCTGGGAGATAATTTTTCCAAACCCGACGTGCTAAAAAACAAAGTTTGTAGTTGCATCAGTAAAAAATATACATTGTAAAAATGAATAACCTAATGGTCTTAAAATGGACAAATCTTGGTCAGGTTTCAGTAAGATTAGACTCTATGGATTTCTCCAAGTTCTGGCCAGTATTAATTTAGAACAGAGGATGCAAACTAATGGTCCACGAGTTGAACTTGATTTTTGTAAATTTGAAAATCAGAGTTTCCACCTTTCTTGAAAAACTGCAACATCTGGCAACCCCATGCCTACTTATCCACATGACAACTATCAGCAGGAACTAAGCAGTGGCTACCCCTTCAGATGATGTCTGAACACTTTTGCTTGACAAAATGTCCCTGCTGTCTTACAGTCAGCCAATTTTACTCACTTAAATGACTTGCCTTGCCCCTGGAGCCAAGTTGAATTTGCAACCTCTGAGTTAAAACATCAGGATACAAATTACTTGTCTATGTAACTTTAGTCCCAGTTAGTTTCTAGCCAACTTGTGTGTAGGTGTCTTGACACACTCCTCTGCTTGGCCCTTAGGGAGACTGGGCCTGACAAGTGGTTCAAGGCCCCAGGCCAGTTATCTCAGCCTACCATATTTAACCCAGCATGCCTTAGAAATATTACTTGTTTTTTGCTTGTGACATGAAACGATAAAGGCTGGGAAGCAGTGATTTAATTTTACTATCATTTCTAAGCCATTCATTTCTAGCCCTTGCAATAGAATGAATAACGAAGCATCTCTACATCAGTTATTAATGGTTACCTTTAAAGAGTAGAGTTAGGAAAAAGAGGTTGAAGGAACTTTCCATTTTACTTTCTGTAGTTCTATACCGATTTTGTTATATCAAACTTGCTCTCCTTTTATAAGTTAAAATTTTTAAGTTATACAAAAAAAAAAAAGGAACCTCCAGATGTACAGTATTTTAGTAACTTCTATAAAATGGTGGCTAGGTTATTAGGTAAAAGTGTTTCTGTTTAGTAGATTTTCCTCAGTCAAAGAAACAAAACTAAATACATCAATACATTTCCCTTCTTATTTTAACAAAACCTGAAACCTAAATTTATCACACCAAACAATCAACAATTCCCAGTTCAGGTATATAAAACCATCTGGTGTCTGTTCCTTCTGCATTCTCCAGATGGTCTAGGTTCAGTCGTATCTTGCTCTGAATTTAAATTTGTAAGCAGTTACAAATCCTTTTGTGGAAAAGCAGAAAGGACACCATATACCCATTCTTACCCAAATGAAAAAAAATACAAGCTCCTTACATAAAAAAGGAAACAAAATCATTTCTAATCCCTCCATCAAAACACACCCCTTGTCAATATTTTGGTATTTTCTTCCAGTCTTTTTTCTTTACTGGTATTTTATGTGATTATGATCATAATATACATGATTTTTTAGGGCATAAATATTAAATAAATTAATTAAAATGTAATTATATGTTAATGAAATAACTGACTATAAAATTATTAGGCTTAACTACTAGAAATGACCAATGTTGTATTTTACTACACATTGTTTTAAAACTGTATTAGGCTGGGCACAATGGCTCACGCCCATAATCCCAGCACTTTGGGAGGCCAAGGCAGGTGGATTGCTTGAGCTCAGGAGTTCAAGACCAGCCTGGGCAACATGGCAGAAACCCAGTCTCTACAAAAAATAGGTGGGAGGATTGCTTAAGCCCAGGAAGTAGAGGTTGCAGTATGCCAAGACTATGCCACTGCACTCCAGTCTGGGCAACAGAGCAAGACCCCATCTCAAAAAAAAGAAAAAAAAAATGGTATTAGCTCAACCTAATGTTTCAAAATGAGATTTCTCCACTCAATGTAATAACAAGTAAGTAAATCTGACAGAATCTCAATAGTTCCTTTTCCCTACCTTCCCAGAATGTTTATTCTCACATCTTAAATGTTTTACTCCTATACCTACTGTCTTGTCAAATGTGAACTGAGTGCCCATTAGACAAAGACGCCCATCCTGTATGTCTCTAAACACCTGATAGGAATCTGGTAGCCAAAGACATAGCCTGAGTAGGCAAAAAGCACTTCTGAGGAAAGCAAAAAGGTAGAAGGAAATGTTCTACCAACTGTCCCAAATGGATAGAATATACAAAATATCAACTTAGAGTAATCACACATAGTCACTGTACTACTTTTGCAACTTTTGACAAGTCTGAAATTACTTACAAATATTTAAGTTAAATTTCCTACATACTTTCACTCCATTGAATAAAGGATGCAAAAATGACTTGATAACTAAATATATGATACTGTATACCTGGTCAAGATGAAAAAATGGTATAAAAGAGATTATCAGGACAACTGACCAAAAAAAAAAAAAAAAAAAAAAGGAAATACAGACTGGATAAAAATAAAACTTTCTTGATTTGATAACTATTATGATTATATACAAGGAGATATCTTTGTTCTTAGAAAACGGCACTAAAGTATAAAAGAGTAAAGGGGCATGATATGCTCACAAACAGTTAATAAAAAATAAGTATTAATATGTATTATGTAGGGAGGAGGAGACTAACAAATTTGGGCAAAAGGTATAGAAGAAAATACACTGGCTTAGAGCAAGCCTAGTTAAAATGATGAAATAATTACTCTTGTTGAGGAAATACCTATATCTTTTAACGTATTTTCTAGTTACCAGGTAAATTGCGTTAATAAGTAAAAACCTAGTAAAGATTAAAATGGCAAGATGCTGTCCTGCTTTGTAAAAATTTTCAGTCAAGATTTGAGTTGAGTTTGGCTTTATCAGGCAAATACTTAAAAGTTCATGAATAGTTATGCATTATAGCTAACTTTATACTAGCTCAATAGGGTAATATTGAAGTGGACTTCTGTGTATTTAACGCAACTTTTGACAAGTTTGAAATGAGTTTAAAAAAAATGAATAAAACAACTTCACTAAAGTAGTAAGATCCTAATTCTAAAGTGTAATTTAAAAGGTAAAAATGACACATTGCTTTTAAAGGGTGCTGGGGGGCACAAAAAGAATCATAAGTCAATAAACATGCTTTCCACTGAGTCATCGCTTACCTTGCTCATGCCCACCAAGATCAAAAGTTGTAAAGGTCATTCCAGCAATTGTTAGCTCTTCTGATGCTGAAAAATTGTTTAAAAAGAAGAAATAAACTTGTCAATTCAACAAGCCCCAACTACTAGTACTACAAGCCAATACCAATGCTTTCACCTCGTAAAGGAAAAGATACAAGAAGTTAAGTGTGGTGGCACCCGCCTGTAGTTCCAGCTACTCAGGAGGCTGAGGGCAGGAGGATAACCTGAGCCCAGGATTTTTGAGACCAGCCCAGGCAACGCCCCACTTCCAACAAAGAAAAGGAATACAAGGGTGAAAATGTTCTTAAACTATTCTAAAAGCCAAAGGTTTCTTTTTTTCCAAGCTATTTTCTGCTTCTTAGAAGTAGGTATAGGAGATGTGTCCCTTTACAGGACCAGTGACAACAGATAATGACAAAGTTCCAGAGGTTTAGATCTGAAAGTACATAATATGAATGTGTCTTACAGGGAACTTTTTCATATGAGTTGGCTTTTGGGACTTCAGTTAACAAAAGAACTCCATCAACTAGGGATTCATCCTCCAAGCCTAACACTGACCTTCAAAGATCAAAAGGTCACCTGATATTTTCAAACCTACTCGGATGTAGCGTTGGAACATGTTGGCCCAATCTGTCATCTTTGAGCATGTGAAGAAGAGTGGTTTTGCCTGCATTGTCCAAACCCAAGAATACAAGTTTTCCAGATTTCTTGTAGAGTCCTAAAAGAGAAAAAATTGTTAACACATTTGCTCTCTACAGACCAAAGCCTACTTGTATTTAAATTACTGAAGGAAATGCACAAACTTTGAAACCTGTATTTCAAGGAAATGGCTTTACCTAGGAACTGGAGCACACTGCTGAAGCCATTGTAGATCCACTCAAAGATGAAAGACATTATTAATGCTTACTACCTGTATAAAATATGAAAGTAGCAAACATTAGCTTTCTGAATGACAGTACAATTGTGGAGAGGTTAACTCTTGTTCACTAACCATGATGCACATTTACAGTCCTGTGTTTTCAGGCATAAGAAAGCAGGCCAGGCATGGTGGCTCATACCTGGAATCCCAGCACTTTGGAAGGCCAAGGCAGAAGGATCACTTGAGCCCAGGAGTTCAAAACTGGCCTGGGCAAGAAAGTCGGACTCAATCTCCACAAATAACTAAAAAAATAGCTGGACATAGTGACACACACCAATAGTCCCAGCTACTCAGGAGGGTGAGACAGAATTACTTGAACTCAGGGGTCTGAGGCTGCAGTGAGGCATGACGGTGCCACTGTACTCGCTTGGGCAACAGAGGGAGACTCTGAGAAAAAAGACAGGACAGGACAGGATGGGACAGGACAGGAAAAAGAAAAGAAAAGGGAGGGGGGAGAGGAGGGGAGGGGAGGGGAGAAAGCAAAGTAAAGAGAAACTAATATTCTTCTTTCTTGAGACTTGCAGATTTTGCACTCTAGAGGAAAGTCTCTAGAATCCTTATATGTGCAAAAATGACTGGTTTCCTAAAAGTTTTTGATCTATGATACTCAGAGAACTAGGAGTTAAAAATACAAAGGGCATACCTCATTTGATGATGCTTTGTGGATCCTGAGGTATTCTGGATTTTTACAAATTGAAGGTTGGAGGCAGTCCTGAGTTGAGTAAGTGTATCAGTACTATTTTCTAACAGCATGTGCTCCCTTTATGTCTCTGTGTTACATTTTGGTAATTCTCACACAATATTGCAAACTTTTTCATTATTCTTATATCTGTCATCATGATCTATGATCAGTGATCTTTCCTATTACTATTGTAACTGTTTTGTTGTGCCACAAATCACAACCATAGAAGACAGCAAACTTAATGACTTCCTCCACAGCCCTGCCCCCACCCCAGGCCTCCCTATTCTCCAAGTGAAAGTAACAGGTCTCTCCCTTGAAATCGAAAGTTAGAAATGATTAAGCTTAGTGAGGAAGACACATCAAAACCTGAGATAAGCCAGATGCTAGGCCTCTTGCACTCAACAGTTACTCAAGTTGTAAATGCAAAGAAAAAGTTCTTGAAGAAAATTAAAACTGCTACTCCAGCGAACCCACGAACATCAAGCAAATGAAACAGCCTTACTGCTGATTAAAAAAAAAAAATTAAAATAAAAAAATAAAAATAAAAACACGAAGTAAAAATGCAAGTGCTGATGTAGAAGCTGCAGCAAGATAACTGGTGAAGGTGGGTGGCTACATTAAACAACACATTTTCAATGTAGGCAAAACCGCCTTCTATTGGAAAAGCCATCTAGGACTTTCACAGCTAGAGGGGAGACGTCAATGCTTGGCTTCAAAGCTTCAGGGGGCAAGCTGACTCTCTTACGAGCTAATGAAGCCAATATTCATTTACCATTCTGAAAATCCTAGGACCCATACTCATTTATCATTCTGAAAATCCTAGGACCCTGAAGAATGACACTAAATCAGTCCAAGTGGAGCAACTGAGCAAGCAGAGTGGTTGTATGGTTGTGTCTCGGAAACCAGTAGCACTTGCAGCACTGACTGAAGAGCAGATTGCAGAATTCAAATAAGTTTTTTCACTATTTGACAAAGATGGTGATTGAACTACAACAACAAAGAAACTGGGAACTGTAATGAGGTCTCAGGCAGAATCCCACAGAAGCAGAGTTACAGGATGTGATTAATGAAGTAGATGCTGATGGTAATGGCACAACTGACTTCACTGAATTTCTGACAATGATCGCAAGAAAAATGAAAGACACAGACAGTGAAGAAGAAATTAGAGAAGCATTCAGTGTGTTTGATAAGGATGGCAATGGCTATATTAGTGGTGTAGAACTTCACCATGTGATGACAAACTTGGAGTGAAGTTAACAGATGAAAAAGTTGATTAAATGATCAGAGAAGCGTATCTTGATAGTGACGGTCAAGTAAACTATGAGTTTGTACAAACGATGACAGCAAAATGAAGACCCTGTACAGAATGTGTCAAATTTCTTGTACAAAACTGTTTATTTGCCTTTTGTTTGTAACTTATCTGTAAAAGGCTTCTCCCTACTGTCAAAAAAAGATGCATGTATAGTAATCAGGACTATCAGGACTTCATTCCTCCATGTGTTCTTCCCTTACTGTCATTGCCCTGAAACTTTATTTTAGAAAACTGATGAAGTAACATGTTACCTGTGGCTTACTCTGGATATATCTAAGCCCTTCTGCACATCTAAACTTAGATGGAGTTGGTCAAATAAGGGAACATCTGAGTTATGCCTTTTTTTTTGAGACAGAGTCTTGCTCTGTCGCCCAGGCTGGAGTGCAGTGGCCGGATCTCAGCTCACTGCAAGCTCCACCTCCCGGATTCACGCCATTCTCCTGCCTCAGCCTCCCAAGTAGCTGGGACTACAGGCGTCTGCCACCTCGCCCAGCTAGTTTTTTGTATTTTTTAGTAAAGACGGGGTTTCACCGTGTTAGCCAGGATGGTCTCAATCTCCTGACCTCGTGATCCACCCGTCTCGGCCTCCCAAAGTGCTGGGATCACAGGCTTGAGCCACCGCGCCCGGCCACCTTTTTTTTTAAGTAGTTTTCTTTAGGAACTGTCAGCATGTTGTTGAAATGTGGAGTTGTAACTCTGCGTGGACTACGGACAGCCAACAATATGTACTTAAAAGTTACACTACTGCAGAACGGGTGTATTATCCAGGTACTTCCAGGTACCTTGTACACTATTTTTTTGTACTGCTGGTCCTGTACCAGAAACATTTTCTTTTACTGTTACTTGCTTTTTAAACTCTGTTTAGACACTTAAAGAAAATCTGCTTATGACACAATTTGCCTCAAATCCATTCCAAGTTGTGTATTTGTTCTCCAATTTAAAAAAACACAATTAAAAAAAGAATTACACTAAAACTACTCTGCCTACCACACATCTGTTTACAGCATGGTTTACTAAGTATTTTAAGCCCACTGAGAAGACCTATTGCTCAGAAAAAAAGATTTCAAGATATTACGGCTCATTGACAATGCACCTGGTCACCCATGGGCTTTGATGGAGATGCAGAAAGAGGTTAATGTTGTTTTAATGTCTACTAACAACATCCATTCTGCTTCCTATGGGTCAAGGAGCATTTTCCACTTGCCAGTCTTTCATTTAAGAAATATATTTCACAAAGCTATCAATGCCACAGACTGATTTCTCTGCTGGATCTGGACAAAGTAAACCAAAAACCTCCTGGAAAGGAGTCACCATTCTAGGTACCAGTAAGAACAGTTATGATTCACAGGAAGAGCTCAAAACATCAATATCAACAGGAGTTTGGAAGACAGTGATTCCAACCCTCGTGGATAACTGAGTGGTTCGAGACTTCGGAGGAAGAAGTAACCTTAGATATGGTAGAAACAGCAAGAGAACTACAATTAGAAGTAGAGCCTGAAGATGTGACAACTGCTGTAATTTCATGATCAAACTAATGGATGAGGAGACGCTTTTTATGGATAAGCAAAAAAAGTAGTTTTTTTAAGATGGAATCTAGTCCTGGTGAAGATGCTCTGAATACTGCTGAAATGACACCAATGATTTAGAAAATTACAAAAACTTACTTGAGGTTACATAAACTTACTTCAGCAGCAGCAGGATTTAAGAGGACTGGTTCCAATTTTGAAATAAATTCTGCTATGGGTAAAATGCTATCAAACAGCATTGCATGCTACAGACAAATCTTTCTTGAAAACGAGTATTAACTCATGCAACAAACTTCACTGTTGTCTTATTTTAAGAAATTGCCACAGCCACCTCAACCTTTAGCAATCACCAACCTGATCAGTTAACAGCCATCAACGTGGAGTAACATGGAGGCAAGATCCCCAACCAGCAAAAAGGTTATGACTCACAGAAGGATCAGATGCTTGTTAGCATTTTTTAGTCATAAAGTATTTTTTAAATAAGGTATGTATTTTATAAGACATAATGCTACTGTACACTTAACAGACTACATACAGTATAGTGTAAATGTAACTTTTATGTGCACTGGGAAACCAAAATATTCGTGTTACTTGCTTTACTGTACTTGTTTTATTTCAGCAGTCTGGAACCAAACTCACAATATATCCGAGGTATGCCTAAACTTTCTTTTACTGTGTGACTCACTCCTCCAGGCAGCAGTTCATTCACAGTCCTTAGACATACCACTGCAGTCTTCCAGTGAAGAACAACTCTAGGAAATCAGTCTCATCAATAATGTGAATCAAAATGCTACTTAGATGCACTAAATAGAAAATAAGAATGAAAAGCACATTGATTTGAATGAAAAACATATTAATCTATCCTGTAAACAGCTCTAAAAAAAAACAAAAGTCACCCAAAATTCTACTGGCCGGCATCACTTGCCCTGCTCCATTTACCAATACAACCTCAAACAATATGTAACCATGTTTGCAGACATGGGTCTCAATTTATGAAAAGAAATGACATCACTATTTTAGAACCATTAAGGGATAAGAAGAGAATCTTTTCATACATGAATAATCACACCTAAACTCATTTTACAAATAGATTTTCTTAAAATAAGAATACTTATTCAGGCTGGGCCCCGGTGGCTCACACCTGTAATCCCAACATTTTGCAAGGCTGAGGTGGGGGATCCCTCCCTGACCTCAGGAGTTCAAGACCCGCCTGGGTAACATAGAGAGACCCGTATCTCTACAAATAATAACAATAATAAAATAAAATTAGCCAGGCATGGTGGCACATGCTTGTAGTTCCAGCTACTTGGGAGGCTGAAGCAAGAGGATTGCTTGAGCCCAGGAATTCGAGGCTGCCATGAGTTATGATTGTGTCACTGCACCCCAGCCTGGGTGGCAGAGCAAGACCCTGTCTCAAAAAACAAAAAACAAACAAAAAAAGAATACTTGTTCAGGATACAGCAATAAGTTCCCAAGCAAGTAAATAACTTAACTGGTACTGATATTAACACTACTGTTTCTACTGTTTCTCATAGTTATCAAAAGCTACTAGAAGGTTCACATATATTGGTAATAATAATGAATGAATGAATTCATTCATTCACTGAATGAAATGAAGAGGGTAAGATCTAGATGTGTTGGTGGGTCTTAAGGTTTCTCAGCATTGTCTGGTCATGATGAATTTTTGCTTTAGTATCTCAGATATGGTGCAGAAAAATGGAAGGTTCACACTTTTACTCCTCTCCACCAGCAGGAGCATCTGAACACAGGGCTTTATACTAGATATGACCAACTGCAATCAAAATTTTCATGAATAGTAACCAGTAAAAGCATTACCCACAAAAAATTCCCCTTACATTCATTCAAAGAATGCCAGATGAAGAATAAATTGAACAGCTGGGAGCGGCGGCGCTTGCCTGTAATCCCAGCTATGCAGAAGGCTGAGGCAGGAGAATCGCTTGAACTTGGGAGGCAGAGGTTGCAGTGAGCAGGTTGCATCACTGCACTTCAGTCTGGGTGACAGAGCAGGACTCCATCTCCAAAAAAAAAAAAAAAGAGAGAGTAAATTGAAAAGTAGAAATGGTATGTTTTTCATCCAATTACTAGGTTTTTATCAGGCCCATAGCCTAATCTATAAATTTTAGGGCCTAATCAATGTTTATTTTTCATGGCTCTTACCAAAAAGAGCCAAATAAAGTTTGGCAGTTTGGGTGGAAGTACATACTAAGCTCTTATGAAAAAATCCTAAATAAGTTTATTTCTTTTTTGCCTTTTCAGTAACAAATATATTTCAGCAGAAAGACCATATTTATCACATTAATAGTTTTCTCTGGAAATTGAATCCGCACTTTAAGGAATCCAATAACTTAAATATACTTAATAAAGCTCCTCTGCTTAAATTCTCATTTACTGTAAATAAGTAAAAGAACAATGTGCCTTTCCTCTGCAATTCCCTCAAACCAGACATCCTCCTATACTTTCCTCAACCTACTGCCTGGAGAAGCACAGCTCACCTTTAGAGCACACCCCTCATTATGGTCATTCCCACTCAGATCACTTTGGAGGGAAGAATTAAAGCAGCCAAGTAGCTAAGTCCTGGCTGCTGCTGATTTGTATGCTCCAAGGGAGGAGACGGCTTAAAAGCAGGAGTGTCAAAGGAAAAAAAAATGGAAAATTAAAGTAGTTCAATTGCCATGAAAAACTATTTAAAGTGTGGCATTTTCTCCTTTTCACCTTTGCAGAATTCATCTAGTTGAAAATACTTGGCTCATGACTGTAATCCCAGCACTTTGGGAGGCCGAGGCGAGTGGATGACCTGAGGTCAGGAGTTCGACACTAGCCTGGCCAACATGGTGAAACCCCGTCTCTACTTAAAACACAAAAATTAGCTAGGTGTGGTGGCGGGCGCCTGTAATCCCAGCTACTCGGGAGGTTGAGGCAGGAGAATCTCTTGAACCCAGGAGGCAGAGGTTGCAGGGAGCCGAGGTCACGACATTGCACTCCATCTGGACAACAAGACCAAAAACTCCATCTCAAAAAAAAAAAAAAAAAAAAAAAAAAATAAAATATTTCTAAAGTGATGTAAATATTGTTTACAAGTCTGTAAAGTACTGACTGAAAACCCGTGTAGTACAAATGTATATAGAAGTGTTGGATTGTAAAGAAGTGACCAGAGTGGAGGCTGACTAAAGAAACTCTTCAGGTGAGTTAAAAATAATAAAAACCCTTAATAGATCCAAAGAGTTGGGTTGTACCACCCAAAGTTAAGAAAAACCCCCCCCCCCCCCCCCTTTTTTTTTTTAGACAGACCAAGACTCTGTTTCCCAGGCTGAAGTGCAGTGTTGCCATCATGGCTCACTGCACCCCCAACCTCCCAGGCCCAAGAGATCCTCCCACCTCAGCCTCCTCAGTAGCTGAAAATGGCCTTGGTGGCTCCTCTCTCCTTAAGATCTTAGGATTTGTACCAACTCATCAGTAGTTTTACAATTTGTACAGTACCTGTACATCTCATTTCATCCTCACACCAACCCTACCAGGCAAGGATCATTGGCCTCATTTAACAAGATGAAGATGAAGATACTCCTAGTTTTGCTGAGTAGTTGAAGACTGCTCAGCTGAAAAACTAATAGTGCCAGTGCTTAAACCCTCATCTCTAACACCAAAGCCTAAGCTCTTCCTGTTAACAGTACATAAAATTCAAACCCAAATCACAAAATTGCTGGAAAAAAAAAAAAAACCTAAAATTTCTTTAACCCACCAACTACACAGAGGATGATCTTCCTAAGTTCTCTTCCTTACAATTCATCACATCTTTTGAATGGTATTTTAATAACTAGCATTCTATTTATTTTCTATTCTTGGTCCATTGTACCACCTTACGAAAAGTTAAGAGTAATCTAAAATTTAAGGTAGGTCTCTAAACTATCAACAAAACACTATTAATGTACCTAAAATGAAAACTTGTGAATTCCAGAGCTAAAAGATTCAAACAAAAGTTAATAGAAAAGGAAGTGCACCAATCTGACCATTAGCCAATTTAAAAATTTACGCATTACTTGTTATACATAATCAGGGCAACTTTAAGACGCCATTCCAGGCAGATTTGGGGTAGTAGGCGGCTGGCTTTTAGCTAACGCTGCTTAGCTGCGGGGTAAATGTCAAAGGTCAGCCCCATGGCAAATCTCCCTAAGCCCCCTGTCGCAACAGAAGCAGATGGAATCAAGATAAAGATACCCAGTGGCTAGAATCGTGAAGAAAACGCTAATCCATGTCAAATGCACATAAGGACATTTTTCCATGCAGAGACCAGACAGGGGAAAAGGGGAAGGTGGAAGGAGAAAATACAGGGTTCGACCCGGGCCATCGGACGACAACCGAGCGCTGACTTGGGTGTAAGCCCCGGACTAGGGGCCTGTAGACCAGGTTCGAGCGCTCACACTCGCTAACTGCGGAGCCTTGGCCAGCCTCAGTCCCCGAGTCTATAAAACAAGGATAATCATCAAGAGGTCCCACCCGCCTCACCGAGGGCTGTGAGGCTCTTTTGAGACAGAGGACATGGAGCCGTTTCGTAAACCGGAGGGCACGGTACAGACAAGAAGCTGTTATCCGGCCCAGCAGCTGCGAGACCCCCGAGCGGAATGCAGGTGGACCCCAGGCCAAAGAGGACAGCAGGGGACTGAGCAAATCCGGCCGACTCGGCCCGTCCCCGCCCAGAATCAGCCGGCGGCCCCACAGAACCGCCTGCGTGTCACTTCCCCGCCCCCAACCCCGCCAGGGCCAGCCTCCGCTCCGACCTCCCCGCCTTCCGTCCCAGCCCCTCGAGCTCCAACTACCCTCCCCGACGCGGCCCTCAGACTCACGGCCTGAGGGGCTCCTCCGGCAAAACGGCGACTGACTCCGACCCTCCCTCAGAGCACACTAACCAGCAGCACCCGGGACCGCCAGCTACTCGCCGGATGTACGTCACATCCCTCCCCGGGACTTCCGGGCGCGTAATTGGCCCCGCCCCCTCGCAGCGTTACGCCTCTCTGCCCCGGTGCCGGCCCACCTGCTACTCCGGCCGCGGAGGGGCGGGCATAAGGGCTGACAAAGCGCGCTTCGGGTCTGGCACCGCCTCGTCCCGCCCGCTCCCGCCTGCCGAGCTGACCGCGCGAGACGTGGCAGTACCGGGACGCTGGGTCTGGGTCTGGGTCCTGGAGTCCCTGAGCGGCCTGGGACCCTCGGGATCGCGGCTTCCCATTCCAGACGCACCAGGAAAAAAGTAGGAAGTGGGGACCGACGGTGGCATAGGTCCTGGGAAAGATTACTTGACCTTGGGGACCTCCACTTGAGGTGGATCCCTCCAAGCTTTTGCTTTTTTTTTCTTGCTTTTTTTTTTTTTTTTTTTTTTTTTTGAAACGGAGTCTCACTTTGTCACCCAGGCTGGAGTGCAGTGGCGCGATGTCGGCTCACTGCAACCTCCACCTCCCGAATTCAAGCGATTCTGATGCGTCCGCCTCCCGAGTAGCTGGGATTACAGGCGCATGTCACCACACCCGGCTAATTTTTTGTATTTTTGTAGAGACGGGGTTTCACCGTGTTGGCCAGGCTGGTCTCGAACTCCTGACCTTAAGTGATATGCCGGCCTCGGCCTTCCAAAGTGCTGGAATGAGAGGCGTGGGCCACCGCACCCTAATGCTTTTGCTTTGAGTTGCACTTCCTTGCCCTGGGATGGCCTACGTTTTAGAAAAACAGCTAATATTTATTGTGCACTTATGTTTCAGGCAGAGCACTGGGTGCTTTGCGCGCTTTGTCTAATTTCACCCTCATTGGAGTCCTGTGAAGCAGATGCTAGGATTATCCTTATTGACAAATGAGAGAGCAATGTTCAGAATAACCTACCACACCCAAGTTCACACAGCTAAGTGGCAAAGCAACGTGTTCACCCCAGTATATTTCGCATGCATTTTCTCATTTAATTCTCAGGACAGTGATACGAGATTGGTACTATTATTGCTCTCATTTTACAAATGAAACAGTCTAATGGAAAGATGAATGACGTCTGTGGATTCATGATCTCAATTCTCCTTAAGTAAAATTTAAATTTAACATAATCCCAATAAAAGTACTAATAGGATTAATAGATTGTGTGTGGTTTAGTTTTTTTGTTTTTTTTTTTAATTACCCTATTTGTTCCTAAAATTCGTGTAGAAAACCAAACAAGGCTAGTCCAGAAACAGGCTCTCAAAATGAAGAACCAGGAGGTGGGAACTAACCCTGTTGGATATTAAAACATATTATAGAGCTGGTGTGCACACACACGCAGAAACACACACACACAAAACACAATGGAACAGAGAAAAGCACAGAAATAGACTAAAGTACATGCAGAAATAAAACTAAAGTAGCACCTGGCACTCCAGCAATACTCAGGGAGCTGAGTAGGCAAGCTCACCACCCTCTACCCTCTGCTCATCCTGGGGTCTTTGATGTTGAATTTTAATCTGTCCAGTCACAGAAAGGGGTCAGGCCACTTCTGAGGTTTCTCACCAGCTTTAGTTAAACCAGGAAGACTGTGTTCATGGGGCTTGAAACCCCTTGTGCATCCTGGAGACACAGATGCAAGCCCAGTGCAAGCCAACACATTGGATTACTGGCTTTGATGAGAGCCTGGCTGCACAAGGTGGAGGTGTCTGAACCACAGGATGGCTTGGGAGGCTGGGGAAGAAGGAAACATGCAGGCAGATTCTCCGAAAAGCTGCAAACTCTACTTACCTAAAGGCTTGAGCAAGTTGACAAATGCCCCACACCACAGTGTACCCACTGTAAAATGGGTGAAACAGGCATTGTTGTGCACATAGTTTTTCCAGAGTACAGTTTTCAATAAATGATTCTATTGTGTGTTGTTAAATAAATTAATAAATAATAAAAAGGGGTTGAGACAATTGGGTAGTCAAAAAAAACCTACAGGTTGAATGTCCCAAAAGTTTTTACTCCAAACAAGTTTCAAGAGATGAAAAGATGGGTATATTTTGAAATGACACCATAAAAGTACTAGAAAAACAGAAGAAAGCATGGATTCCTTATAATCTTGCAATGAGAAGACCTTTCTGGGTATGATTGAAAATCTAGGCTGGGTATGATGGCTCATGCCTGTAATTCCAGCACTTTGGGAGGCTGAGACGGGCGAATCGCAAGGTCAGGAGTTCAAGACCAGCCTGGCCAATATGGTAAAACCCCATCTCTACTAAAAATACAAAAAATTAGCTGGGCCTAGTGGCAAGCGTCTATAATCCCAGCTACTTGAGAGGCTGAGGCAGAAGAATTGCCTGAACCTGGGAGGCAGAGGTTGCAGTGAGCCAAGATCACACCACTGCATTCCAACCCCAGGCAACAGAGTGAGACTCCGTATCAAAAAAAAAAAAAAGAAAAAGAAAAAAAAAGAAAATCTAGATGCCATAAAAGAAATGATTGACAAATTTAACTACATAAAAATTTTTTTTTTTTTTTTTTTTTTTTTTTTTTTTTTTTTTGAGACGGAGTCTTGCTCTGTAGCCCGGGCTGGAGTGCAGTGGCCGGATCTCAGCTCACTGCAAGCTCCGCCTCCCGGATTTAGGCCATTCTCCTGCCTCAGCCTCCGGAGTAGCTGGGACTACAGGCGCCCGCCACCTCGCCTGGCTAGTTTTTTATATTTTTAGTAGAGACGGGGTTTCATGGTGTTAGCCAGGATGGTCTCGATCTCCTGACCTCGTGATCCGCCCGTCTCGGCCTCCCAAAGTGCTGGGATTACAGGCTTGAGCCACCGCGCCCGGCCTACATAAAAATTTAAAACTTATATGACATAACAACAATCATGACACCATAAGCAAACTCAAAAGACAAATGACAAGTTGAGAAAAATACTTAATCACATCATAGGCAAGTAAGAAATAAGTACGAAAAAGACTAACAACACAATAGGAAAATAGGCAACGGTTCAGAACAGATAATTCATAGGAAAGGAAATAAAAATGACTCTTTTTTTTTTTTTTTAATTCTGAGACCGAGTCTCACTCTGTCACCCAGGCTGGAGTATAGTGGCAAACTCAGCTCACTGCAACCTCTGCCTCCCGGGTTCAAGCGATTCTTCTGCCTCAGCCACCTGCATAGTTGGGATTACAGGCATGAGCCACCACTCCTGGCTAATCTTTGTATTTTTAGTAGACATGGTCTTTGTATTTTTAGTAGAGATGAGGTCTCACCTGGTTGACCAGGCTGGTCTCAAACTCCTAACCACAGGTGATCTGCCCACCTAGGCCTCCCAAAGTGCTGGGATTACAGGCATGAGCCACCGCGCCTGGCCCAAAAATGACTCAAGCATAATAAAATAGTAATAGAAATATAGATACTATAGAAAATATACATATAGATATTATAGAATAATATATATAGAAATATATAAATCCATTTATTTGTCTATGTATCTCTATATCGTTATATCGATCCTGAAATAGAAATAGACCAAAAAAAAAAGATAAAATTAAAACTTACTAAGATACCGTTTTCACCTGTCAGATTGGCAAAAGTTCACCAGTTTATTGGTGGGAAGGCTGTTTCAGATAGAGAAGTCAGACTGGGTATGGTGGCTCAAGCCTGTAATCCCAACACTTTGGGAAACCAAGGCAGGAGGGTCACTTGAGCCCAGGAGGTTGAGGGTACAGTGAGCCATGATTGCACTCCAGCCTAGGCAACAGAGCCAGACCCTGTCTCTAAATTAATTAATTAATTAATTAACTAACTAAATCAAATACAGAAGTCAAGAAAGGCCCCACCCGGGTGCTGTTTGGATAAGAACATGAAGGACATCACATGGCTGTCAGGCTAGAGTGTTCCAGGCTGACCGCAGAGGCCCTAAGGCAGGAGTGTTGCCTGGCAGCTTCCAGGAACAGCTGGGAGGCCAGCGTGACCAGGCAAGGTGAGCAACAGAAGGAGTGGTAGGAAATGGGGTGAGGTGTTTGTGGTCAGAACTGTGGAGGTTCTGGGGTTTTACCTAACTTGCAGGTTAACAGGTTAGCCTGACACAGTCTCAGATGCTGGCAGAGTCACAGGACTCCTGGATCAGAGACAAACTATTTTATTACTTCATACTAAATATAATAGTGAGCATATATAGATAATAGCAAGCAGCATGAACTTCCTGTTTGTGTCACTTCCACTTGCCCCTTCCTCCCTCCTCGTTTCTGAGGACAATGGGGTGACACAGAGCAGTCTGGATGGACCCTGCCCATTCGAGGGTGTGCATCACAGCTGAGGAACCCAGAACTTAGGGAACCCAAATCTTTCATAACGGCTGCAAGCGGACCTTCCTGAACTCTGACCCAGTGGGAGATGGTATGACACTGGGCAGTATACAGACCTGTCCCCTGCACCAGAGGGACACTGTCTTCCAAGGCTGTTCATTATATAAATGTCCTTCAAAAGATAGTCCAAACAAAGGCAGCCGGCACCTCTGTTAGAAAGAAGTGCAAACATGAAAGAGCTTCATGGAGAATCGTCTCTCAACAGGGGGCAAATCTTGAGAGTCTTGTAGGTGAGGACTTTAGCTTTTATTTTTGGTG
Organism: Macaca thibetana thibetana; assembly: GCF_024542745.1. NCBI lineage: Eukaryota > Metazoa > Chordata > Mammalia > Primates > Cercopithecidae > Macaca > Macaca thibetana. The sequence goes on along the minus strand of NC_065586.1, from coordinate 63,291,617 downwards.
ACCTAAAGAACCAATGTAGGGTTTGAGGAGAGGCATTTTATGTAATTCTTCCCCCGACTCTCTTCTTCCTCCCTTACATATTCTCAGCATTAGATAGATAGGGTTATTCCCAGCCTTGCCAGCATCAGCTTTTCCCCTTTTCTCTTTGAGTACCTCTAGCTCCCTTCTTTGCAGAGGCTTTTTAGGCTTTGGCTCTGGCATGGAGGAGCAGTTTTAGTGATAACCTTGCAGATCTTCTCCGTGGTTTGTCCTTCACCTTGGCTTTAACTCCCTTAGCATCCCCTTCAGCCTTTCTCTTGGGCTTGATGCAGTGGAGGTGGAGAATAAGCACTGCCTGCAAGGATGCAGCCAATACCAGCTTTGGTTTGTCTAGGGGTTGCTATCACTTCTTCTTCATATTACTCTTTATTTTTCCTATTTTTATCCTGCTTGATAAAAAATCTTTCTTATTTTGGCCGGGCGCTGTGGCTCACGCCTGTAATCCCAGCACTTTGGGAGGCCGAGGTGGGAGGATCACGAGGTCAGGAGATCGAGACCATCCTGGTCAACACGGTGAAAGCCCGTCTCTACTAAAAATACAAAAAAATTAGCCGGGCGCGGTGGCGGGCGCCTGTAGTCCCAGCTACTCGGGAGGCTGAGGCAGGAGAATGGCGTGAATCCGGGAGGCGGAGCTTGCAGTGAGCCGAGATTACGCCACTGCACTCCAGCCTGGGCGACAGAGCGAGACTCCGCCTCAGGAAAAAAAAAAAAAAATCTTTCTTATTTTTTAGAGGCAAGGTCTTGCTATGTTGCCCAGGCTGGACTCAAACTCCTGGGGCTCAAATGATCCTCTCACCTGGGCCTCCCCGATGTTGGGATTATAGGCATGAGCCACTGTGCACAGCTGACTCTGGTTTTTGTTTTTGTTTTTTGTTGTTGTTGTTGTTTTGTTTTGTTTTTTTCTCACTCTGCCCCTCAGGCTGGAGTGCAATGGCATGATCGTAGCTCACTGCAGCCTCGAACTCCTGGGCAAGGGATCCTGCTGCTTCAGCCTTTCGAGTAGCTAGAAGTACAGACGTGTGCCAGCATGCCTAGCTGATTTTTTAAAAATGTTTTGTACAGATAAGTTCTCTCTATATTGCCCAGGCTGGTCTCAAGCTCCTGACCTCAAGTGATCCTCCTGCCTCGGCCTCCTAAAGTGCTGGAATTACAGTCATGATACACTGCTCCCAGCCCTCTGCTCTGCTTTTTAATGTGTGTTAAATGCATTAGTTTGGTAAGTATAGACATTTTAAAATATTTAAATGTAGACATTTAAATCATTTAAAGTATTCCATGACTTTCATGACCTTCTTTTGGCATATCTTCAATTTGACAAGTACTTGGCATCTTAAGAAATTCCATCCCTTCCTGATCTTGGAAAATCTCAGCCTGAGAAAGCCAGGATGCCGGCTGTGTCCTACCTCCACAGTTCTCACATCAGGCTCAAAGACCAGAAAAGTGGTCTTTAATTTCCTCACTCCCCAGAAACAGCACTGCTTTCTGGAATTCTCACCTACCTCCACTAAAATGGGGCATCCAAATGGAACCTTAAGATGGTTCAGGCCATGGCCAAGTGCGGTGGCTCACGCCTGTAATCTCAGCATTTTGGGAGGCCGAGGTGGGCGGATCATCACAAGGTCAGGAGATAGAGACCATCCTGGCTAACACAGTGAAACCTCGTCTCCACTAAAAAAAAAAAATTAGCCAGGCATGGTGGCAGGTGCCTGTAGTCCCGGCTACTCGGGAGGCTGAGGCAGGAGAATGGCATGAACCCGGGAGGCAGAGCTTGCAGTGAACCAAGATTGTGCCACTGCACTCCAGCCTGGGTGACAGAGCGAAGACTCCGTCTCAAAAAAAAAAGGTTCAGGCCAAAGGTCTCACTGACAGTAACCCGGAAAGAAAGGGACTTGCCCAAAGCCACACAGCAAGACATTCTAGAGCCAGGTCTCCAATCCAGGTCACTTCATCCAATCCCCAGCTCCCTCCCTTGCCCAGGCCACTCCTCCTGTTCTCTTACTTCACTTAGGTCTGACCTATTTCCACCACCTCTGGAAAGCCCCCCTTGCCTCTGGCCACAGAGCAGCAAGCAGGGGAGGCGCTCCTTTGCTGGTTCTCCTTGGATTATCCTTGGGTACAGATCATGGTACCACCTCACAGAGTTCAAGTGTTAAGTGAGCTTATGTTTGTGAAGTGCTTAATGTAGTGCCTGACACACACAGGAACTCAGTAGCGTCTCTTCGTTTTATGTCGGGAGGGTCTTCCTTCTTATACAATTCATGGGTCTCTTCTCCCTCACAGACCACAGCAGCAATTGGAATTTAGTTCACAGAAGGGACTTCCTAGGAATATTTCCTTCTTTAATTGGTTAAGACCAAGCTGGCCTCTGGGGTTCCAGGGAGGGTGACTAACTCATCCCACTTTTCCCAGGACCAACTGTTTTTTTGTTTGCATCTTCATTTTTGAGACAGTCTTGCTCTGTTGCTCAGGCTGGAGTGCAGTGGTGCGATCATGGTTCACTGTAGCCTCGATATCCTAGGTACCAGCAATCCTCCTGCCTCAGCCTCCTGAGTAGCTGGGACCACAAGGACACGCCACCACGCCTGGCTAACTGTTTAATTTTTTCTACAGATGGGGTCTCACTATGTTGCCCAAACAGGAGGCCAGAGCTCAAGTGATCCTCCTGCCTCAGCCTCCCAAAGTGCTGGGATTACAGATGTGAGCCACCAAACCTGGCCTTGAGTTGTTTTAAAAACTAAAAACCCTGCATCATGGGAAGCACTCAGCCCTTACTCCTGGGTAAACTGGACTGCAGAAATTCTGCCTAAGCACATCAGGTGACTCTAGCTAGTCTTTTTTTTTTTTTTTTTTTTTTTGAGACAGAGTCTTGCTCTGTCACCCAGACTGGAGTGCAGTGGTGCAATCTCAGCTCACTGCAACCTCCACCTCCCAAGTTCAAGTGATTCTCCTGCCTCAGCCTCCCGAGTAGCTGGGACTACAGGCGCCCACCACCATGCCCAGCTAATTTTTGTATTTTTTGTTTGTTTGTTTGTTTGTTTGTTTTGTTTTGTTTTGTTTTGTTTTTGAGGCGGAGTCTCGCTCTGTCGCCCAGGCTGGAGTGCAGTGGCCGGATCTCAGCTCACTGCAAGCTCCGCCTCCCAGGTTTACGCCATTCTCCTGCCTCGGCCTCCCGAGTAGCTGGGACTACAGGCACCCGCCACCTCGCCCGGCTAGTTTTTTGTATTTTTTAGTAGAGACGGGGTTTCACTGTGTTAGCCAGGATGGTCTCGATCTCCTGACCTCGTGATCCACCCGTCTCGGCCTCCCAAAGTGCTGGGATTACAGGCTTGAGCCACCGCGCCCGGCTAATTTTTGTATTTTTAGTAGAGATGGGGTGTCACTATGTTGGCCAGGACGCTCTCTATCTCTTGACCTCGTGATCCGCCCTCCTCGGCCTCCCAAAGTGCTTGGAGTACAGGCGTGGGCAACTGCACCCAGCCTAGCTAGTCTTTTTTTTTTTTTTTTTTAATTCAGTCTTACTCTGTAACTAGACTGGAGTGCAGTGGCCCAATATCGGCTCACTGCAACCTCTGCCTCCTGGGTTCAAGTGATTCTCCTGCTCAGCCTCCCAAGTAGCTGGGACTACAGGCGCATGCCACCATGCCCAGCTAATTTTTTTGTAATTTTTTTAGTAGAGACGGGGTTTCACCATGTTGGCCACGATGGTGTTGATCTGTTGACCTTGTGATCTGCCTACCTCGGGCTCCCAAAATGCTGAGATTACAGGCATGAGCCACTGCTCCTGCCCCCAGCTAGTCTTTTTAAAGCAGGATAGAGATGATAAAGGCTAACCTATGCTACATCTGCCTGGTGTCCAGGAGAAAAAGAACCCGTAATAGTAATGGAATTCCACTGTACAGGCAGAGCTGGGGGAGATGACTATGATCTCTTTTGGTGCTAGGGTTATGGATGATTCATATTTGTGCCATGATGCAAACATATATTAAAAGTCTAGTCATCGGACACTTAAAACTGGTTAAGATGGTTTAAAAAATCTAGTCATCAGAAACATTACAGGTGAAAAGTACAGTTGATGCAAAGATGCATCTGTTCACATTACAGGGTGAACCTAATACCTACGACATACTACATTGATAATAATGACACTAAGTTAATCATAATTCCTAATTAAAAAGCATTAGTTGAGGTCTCCAGCCAATTCAAAAAGCACTGAGGATGCAACAATAGTAAAACTATCTTTCCCCAAACTGCAGAAATTCCAACTACCTCCATGCAAAAAAGGAAAAGAGAAAAAAAACCTGAATGAGGAAGCTTTATAAGATTGCCAATTATCAGGCCGGGCGCAGTGGCTCACACCTGTAATCCCAGCACTTTAGGAGGTCGAGGCGGGTGGATCACGAGGTCAGGAGATTGAGACCATCCTGGCTAACATGGTGAAACCCCGTCTCTACTAAAAATACAAAAAATTAGCCAGGCATGGTGGTGGGTGCCTGTAGTCCCAGCTACTCGGGAGGCTGAGGCAAGAGAATGGCATGAACCCAGGAGGTGGAGCTTGCAGTGAGCCGAGATCATGCCACTGCAATCCAGCCTGGATGACAGAGCCAGACTCCGTCTCAAAAAAAAAAAAAAAAAAAAAAAAAATTGCCAATTATCATGTAACAGCTAGCTAGATTTAGTGGAATACTGAATTTGAGTTCTCTGCAAACTTCAGTAATGTGCATGTTTTCCTTTGTGAATACTGAATTATGATGATATATTGATATATAGCTATTTGCAAGAAAGAAATGGAAGAGGCTATTTGCTTCTAGGAAGGAGTGAAAGAATTTGCAGTTTTAGGCCAGACACGGGGGCTCACACCTGTAATTCCAGCATTTCAGGAGGCTGAAGTGAGAGGATCATTTGAAGCCAGGATTTCGAGACCAGCCTGGGCAACATAGTGAGACCCCCACCTTTACAAAAAAAGTTGTGCACTTTTAGATTAATTAATTCATTCAATATTTATGAAACACATATTACATGTGAGGACCTATTCTAGGCACTGGGAATAGGTAATGGGGAACAAAAGAGATGGGGTCCCTAAACTCATAGAGCTTATAGTCTAGCAGCACTTGGAGATCATCTCCTGGTTTTTAATTTATTTTTAATTTTTTTATGTATATATCATGCATTTATTTTGTGACAGGGTCTCCCTCTGTCACCCAGGCTGGTGCAGTGGCACAAACACAGCTCATTGCCTTGATATCCCAGGCTCAAGTGATCCTCTCACCTCAGTCTCACAAGTGGCTGAGACCACAGGCACATGCCATCACGCCCTGGCTAAATGTTTTTTTAAGAGATAGGGTCTTGCTATGTTGCCCAGGCTAGTCTCAAACTCCTAGGCTCAAGGGATCCTCCTGCCTTGGCCTCCCATAGAGTTGAAATTATAGGTAAAGCCATCTCACCTAGCTGGCTCCCTTGTTTTAATGGCCCTTAGCTGGAAGACTTTCTTACCCCTCAGAGCGTTTTGGACCCTGCTTTAAGAATCACCACACTGGGCCAGGTGCAGTGGCTCATATCTGTAATCCCAGCACTTTGGGAGGTTGAGGCAGGCAGTTCACTTGAGTTCAGAAGTTCAAGACTAGCCTGGATGACATGACAAAACCCAATCTTTACAAAAAACACAAAAATTAGCTGGGTGTGGTCGTGCGCACCTTGTAAGTACCAGCTACTCGGGAGGCTCAGGGGATCTTAGAAAAGATGCAGAATCAGAGAGAAAAAAAAACTATATTATAAATGTGTGAATAACCTTACTGAAGCAGGTAGGTCAGGGAAAGAAAAGGTGCTGAACTAAGTCACTTTGGACAATAACTGGAGTCTGTAAGACTAAAGGTAAAAGAGAGGTAAAAGCCAAATCCATATAATGGAAACCACTATGTATACTGGATAGTGGATGATGGAACCAGGTAACTCACTGTCATGCTTAGTCCGCTGTGGATGAGGAGGATGGCTTGAGCCCGGGAGACAGAGGTTGCAATGAGCTGGGATCACTCCACTGCACTCCAGCCTGGTGACAGAGCCAGACCCCGTCTCCAAATAAATAAATACACTGCTTTGTACTCTCCTTTACTGCTCCTGTGGTGCCACCTAATAAATAGCTGAGAAGATGAAGGTGTCCAAATGGCGTGTCATACCATGGCTACTGCAGTATTTATAGAGCAGTTCATAAAATACCAACAAATACTCCTTTAATAGATCACCTGAGGTCAGGATTTTGAGACCAGCCTGGCCAACATAGTGAAACACCCTCTCTACTAAATACAAAAAATTAGCCAGGCTTGGTGGCGCATGACTGTAATCCCAGCTACTTGGAGTCTGAGCAGGAGAATCGCTTGAACCCAGGAGTGGAGGTTTTGAGCCGAGAGCCATTGTATTCATAGTTAATGGTATCTCGGCCTGGCACAGTAGCTCCATGCTTGCTTTGGGAGGCTGAAGCGGGCAAATCACCTGAGGGTCAGGGAGGTTGACCAACGTGGTGAAACTCCATCTATACTAAAAATAAAAGTATGGTGAACCCAGGAGTAGCCCATGGGGGAGGTGGAGTTGCATTGAGTCAGTTGAGCCTGGCCAACATAGTGAAACACCCTCTCTACTAAATACAAAAAATTAGCCAGGCTTGGTGGCGCATGACTGTAATCTACTTGGGACAAACAAATACACTTGAATGTTTTCTAATGAGAAGAGTTGAAGGGTAAAAAATGGATATGTTATCAAATAGCATTCTACATAACTAACATTCCTTAAAGTGCTTCTGTACCCATTACAGAAATAAAACCATATTCTTTTCTGACTTTAAAAACTCTTGGTGCCTCTTCAGGGCCTCTTTAAAGTCCAGGATTTCCTTAGCAGGGGAGCATGGAGCCTTTCTTAAGCATGAGGCTCCTGCTTCCTTCCTTGCGTGCCGTTCTTCTGTTCTCCAACTTGTATCCATTGTCCCAGCTTTCTAGAATACATTAGGGTTCTGGAACGTATCTCATGGAGTGGATTAAGCATTTGTGTTCAAAAGTACATCTGTATTATCTTTACACCAGTTTAAAAGAATTAGGCACACTGACAAAGTAATAACGAGATTTCAACATGTATATAAAGTATAATCTTATGCCTCTCTAAAAAACACACATAAAAAACTCTGTCGCCAGAGACCGAGAGAAGAAAGAAGGAAAGAAAGGAAAAGAAGGAAGGAAGGAAGGAAGGAAGGAAGGAAGGAAGGAAAGAAAAGGAAGAAGGAAGGAAGGACGTGACAGACATAAATCATTGGCACATACACCTATAGTCCCATGGGAGGGCCAAGACAGGATTCAAATATGTTTATAAAGACATAGAGAAAAGCTATCTAGCCAGCCTTTCCCAAGTCCTTTCCCCTCAAGATTCTTATCAAACTGATAAGTGGCAGGATCTCGGCTCACTGCAACCTCTGCCTCCTGGGCTCAAGCAATTCTCCTGCCTCAGCCTCCCAAGTAGCTGAGACTACAGGTGCCCACCAAAACATCCAGCTAATTTTTGTATTTTCAGAAGAGACGGAGTTTCACCGTGTTGGCCAGGCTGGTTTCGAACTCCTGACCTCAAATGATCTGCCTGCCTTGGCCTCCCAAAGTGCCGGGTTTACAGGTGTGAGCCACCAGGCCCGGCCCATGCCTGGCTAATTTTTAACATTTTTTGTAGAGATAGTATCTCGCTATGTTACCCAGGCTGGCCTCAAACTCCCAGACTTAGGCGATCCTCCTGCCTCAGTCTCCCAAACTACTGAGACTACAGGTGTTAGTCACAGTGCCCCACCTATGTTTAACTTTTTGAGAAACTGACTAACTTTTCCAAAGTGGCTGCACTATTTTACATTCCCACCGGCAGTGTGTGAGGGTTCCAGTTTCTCCACATCTACAACATATGCTTTTTGTTTGTTTGTTTGTTTGTTTTGAGACAGGGTCTTGTTCCGTTGCCCAGGTTGGAGTGCAGGGCACGATCATGGCTCTTTGCAGCTTTGTCCTGCTGGGCTTAAGCAATCCTCCCACCCTAGCCACCCAAGTAGCTGGGACTACAGGCAGGTGCCACCACGCCCAGTCAATTTTTAAATTTTGTAGAGATGACGTCTCATCATTTTGCCCAGGCTGGTCTCGAACTCCTGGGCTCAAGTGACCCTCCCACCTTGGCCTCCCAAAGTGCTGGGATTACAGGTGTGAGCCACCATGCCCAGCCTATGATAGTTTTTTACTATGAGTAGCGCCTTACTAGTGAACCCCTTGAAGGCAAAGAGAGTGTAATTTTGGTATTCAGCCACCCCAGCTCTTATTAGCCCAGTGCCAGCATAGGGTCAACTTGCAACACATGCTTACCAGAGAGCAGAAAGCCTGTCAGGTCCACATTCCGCTGCTAGTCTAGGGCCACTAGGAAGCAATATTCAGAGTACAGAGTAAGACACATGACTCAGAGACATTCACAATACAGAGAAAAGCAGGGTCCACAGGAAAAGTTTAGTCTTCACCATGAAACCAAGAAAGTCTCTTCTTGGCATTGTGCTCGCCAAGTGCAGTCCACACCCCAGCCCCACCCGAGATCTTATTAGAAACGCACATTCTTAGGTGTCACCCCATATCTAGGAGATCAGAATCTCTGGGCAGGCGGCCTAGCAATTGGCTTTAACAGCCCTCCAGGTAATTCTGATGTTTGCTGGAGTTTGAGAAGCACAGCATTACAGTATTCTTTTAAGGGTTAATTAGGCATTGTTAGGAGGAGGGGGAAAGTGCCTTTAATAAGCCAAGAGGTTTTAAAACATTTTTATTATGTTCAAAACCCTGAGATTTGGGGCACTTTCATAAACAGGCGGGCAAGCAGGTAAGAACTTTCTGCAGGGCAATTTAACACATGTCCAGATCTTTGTCAATGTGCACGCTTGTTGACCCTGCAGTTCCAATTCCAGAAATTTATCCTCAGGAAAAAAGCAAGAGATGTTCTCTGAGGTTTATTTATAATGACATTCTCTTATTGCAGCATTATTTAAAATCAGAAGAAATTGGAAATAAATCAAAAGGCGAATCACAGGAGACTGAATACATGAACTGTTATCTTCATTATATAATTAATTGAGTAATGTTGCATAGTATTGAATATCTTTATAAATGAAGAAGAGTTCACATTTAAGTTAAAATAAAAGGTTACAAAGGTGTAAATCAATTTCCCCATTTTTAAATTTTATTTTATTTTTATGTTTTTTTATTTGAGACAGAGTCTCGCTCTGTCACCCAGGCTGGAGTGCAGTGGCGTGATCTCAGCTCACCGCAACCTCTGCCTCCCAGAGTAGCTGAGGTGCAATTCTCACACCTCAGCCTCCCAAGTAGCTGGGATTACAGGTATACACCACCACATCTGGCTCATTTTTGTATTTTTAGTAGAGACCAGGTTTCACCATGTTGGCCAGGTTGGTCTAGAACTCCTGACCTCAAGTGATCCGCCCCCCTCGGCCTCCCAAAGTGCTGGGATTACAGGCATGAGTCACTGTGCCTGGCCTGTTTTAGAAATATACATACACACACACACACACACACACACACACACACACACACACAAAGACATGCGTCTCTATCTACAATTGATTCTTGCTATTGGCAATAATTATGTCCTATAAAGTCACCCCAATCATTGAGTCTGCTTCCCTCTGCTGTTCCTTAGGAAAGAGAATTTGTTCAAAAAGAAGGGAGCCCAATTCTGCATACACTTTCCTCCTCAAATTCTTCCAGCAGATTTCTTTGTGGTTCCTACTGGCAAAGATTGTAGCCAGGTGTGGCGGCTCAAGTCCATAATCCCAGCACTTTGGAATGCCGAGGCAGGAGGATCCCTTGAGCCTTGGAGTTTGAGACCACCCTGAGCAATATGGAGGGACCCCATTTCTACAAAAAATAAATAAATGAATTAGGCAGGCATGGTCGTGCATGCCTGTGGTCCAAGCTAGGCAGTAGGCTGAAGTGGCAGGATCATTTGAGCATGGAAGGTTGAGGCTCCAGTGAGCCATGATCACTCCACTGCACTCCAGCCTGGGTGACAGACCAAGACTGTCTCATAAATAAATAAATAAATAAATAAATAAATAAGGCTGGGCACGGTGGCTCACGCCTGTAATTTCAGCACTTTGGGAGGCCGAGGTGGGTGGATCACCTGAAGTCAGGAGTTCGAGACCAGCCTGGCCAACATGGTGAAACCCCATCTCTACTAAAAATACAAAAAATTAACCAGGCATGGTGGCACATGCCTGTAATCCCAGCTGCTCGGGAGGTGGAGGCAGGAGAATCGCTTGAAACCAGGAGGTGGAAGTTGTACTGAGCCGAGATGGTACCATTGCACTCCAGCCTGGGTGACAGGACGAGACTCTATCTCAAAAAAACAAAAAAAAAGAGATTGCCCACTGTGACTGAGCACTAGACTAGGACCCTGAGGGTGCCTGAGGACTTGTTCTACTTTCTGCAATAATAACCTTAACTTTCTAACCCTGCACACTATCCCCATGGCAGGAACTGTAGAGGCAAAGCCACAGCAGGACACAGCAGGACATCGTGAGGTCCCACCTCGCCCTGTCACATCCTCTGACAGAAGCTATGAACACATCCTGACATGGCGAAGGGTCATGACCAGTCTTGGTGGTCTGCAATTTCAGAATCATGCAGATATGGCTTTGAACTTTAATATCAGTTTCCCAATCACCCACCTTGTCCAGTTCAGTGGTAGAGAGGGTTTTTTTCTCCCACTGCATCCCGCCCCACTGGACTATATCAAAATCGTGGGGATGTGACATCTTCCACATTAAAACACATGCACAAGGTAGGAGCCTACTGTCTTGTTATCCAGAATGAGGAAACTGAGTGCCAGAGAAGTGAAAAGACCTGCCTGATGTCACAAAGGAGCCAGGACCTGCATGTAGGTCTTAGGACTCCCAGCCAGAGTTCTTCCCCAGAGTGTTCTCAACTTCATCTCCAGGAGTCTGGTGGCACAGTCATGACATGGCAGCCACCAATAGCAACTTGCCTTCAAATAGCACATTTTTCCTTCAAAACTCATGGAAAACTGGCATTTAAAATTGTAGCCTATGGCCAGGGCAGTGGCTCATGACTGTAATCTGAGCATTTTAGGAGGCTGAGGCAGGTGGATCATGAGGTCAGGAGTTGGAGACCAGCCTGGCCAACACGGTGAAACTCCGTCTCTACTAAAAATACAAAAAAGTAGCCGGGCATGGTGGCAGGCGCCTGTAGTCCCAGCTACTTGGGAGGCTGAGGCAGGAGAATTGCTTGAACTTGGGAGGCAGAGGTTGCAGTGAATGGAAATCATGCCACTGCACTCCAGCCTGGGCAACAGAGCGAGACTGCATCTGAAAAAAAATTTTTTTTAATTTTTTTACATAATAAAATTGTAGCCTATGAAGAAACTTGTCATTATTCACTCCCCAGTAAAATGAAAGCCCCAGGGCTTTGCATGGTGTCTACCCTGTGGCTTCAGTCTCTTTTGGCACATACTGTGTGTCCCCGTGGGGTGTAGAAACTCCAGTGTGGAAAGCCATGTGAAATGCCCATGCAGAACCTCTTTGTGGAATCAGGCAGTCACTAGGCTGCTGACTTAGTCATCTTGAGGAGCACAAAAAGGCAGTCCTGTTTGAAAAGCCATTCGAGAAGCAATCGGAAGGTTATTAACCGAGTTCCTGCTATGGGCGGTGTGGGACGACAGGGGCATAAACATGACTGTGACATGGCCCCTGCTTGTGAGGAGCTGGCAGACTAGTCAGGAATCCAAGTTCTGAAGTCACAGTCCACTTTCATGAGAACAGACAGAGAAGCAAGGAAATGGACTTGAATGTGCAGGAACGGGGCACAGCACCTCTGCCTGTCTCAACAGGGAAGGACAGGAGGACAGGCCCTAGGAGGAGGGCTCCGGTGCGTGGGGGCAGTGACAAGGAGCCACATGTCACATTTGAACATCCACACTATGAAGAGTGACAAGGCTGCTTGAAGCCAGAGAAATGTTGGAGCTGGAAGAGGGCTTCCAGGGGACTTGGGTCAACCTCTTCTTTTGCAGGCGTGGAAGTCATGCGCTGAAGATGACCCAGCTACTAAGCCAGCATCACATGGCTTGCTGGGTGAACAACACAAAGAAGACGACTAACTCGTCTCTGTGCAAGTGCCATGGGGCTAGGATCTGCATTTCCAGCCCCTAGCCTAGTGCCAGGCCCAAACAAGGAACTCAGAGACTTCGGGTCAGCGCGCAACCTTCCCGGAGCCACGTTCATCATAGTAACACTCAGCTCAGGGTTGCTAAGTGAATTCAAGAGTTCCAAGTGAGTAAAGCCTATAGCACAGGGCCTGCATTTAGGAAGTGCTCATAATTGGGAGCTATTATTGTTGTTGCTTTTGCTGTGAGTAGATGTTTGCTGGATGATCTCACACTAATTCTATTAAACCCCACAGAGAAATCTTTTGCTGATCTCTGGCATTTATTACAAGAGCAGTGGTTTCAAACATCAGGGTCCTGGTTGAAAAATGGATTTTAGGCCAGGCGCCGTGGCTTATGCCTGTAATCTCAGCACTTTAGGAGCCCGAGGCAGGAGGATCACTTAATATCAGTAGTTCAAGACCAGCCTGGCCAACATGGTGAAACCCCGTCTCTACTAAAAATACAAAAAATTAGCTGGGCGTGGTGGTGTGCGCAGGTAGGCTCAGCTACTTGGGAGCCTGAGGTGGGAGAATCACTTGAACCTGGGAGGTGGAGGTTGCAGTGAGCTGATATCGTGCCATTGCACTCCAGCCCGGGTGACAGAGTGAGACTGTCTCAAAAAAAAAAAAAGTGGATTTTAGGGCCCAGCCCCTCCCTGTTCTGATTCATTTGACTAAAAAAAAAAAAACAAAAAAACCGACAACTCTGGTGGTTCAGGCACCACTTGGAGAAAGTCTGCCTTAGAGAGCTGGCAGCCCTTCTATCACTGGGTGTGCTGAACACCACTCATCAGTGTTCTCCTCCTACTTCATTTGATTTTTTTTTTTTTTTTTTGAGATGGAGTATCACTCTGTCACCCAGGCTGAAGTACAGTGGCATGATCTCGACTCACTGCAACCTCCGGCCCCCAGGTTCAAGCAATTCTCCTGCCTCAGCCTCCCGAGTAGCTGGGATTACAGGCGCCTGCCACTGCGCCTGGCTAATTTTTGTATTTTTAGTAGAGACGGGGTTTCACCATCTTGGTCAGGCTGGTCTTGAACTCTTGACCTCGTGATCCACCTGCCTCGGCCTCCCAAAGTGCTGGGATTACAGGCGTGAGCCACCGCGCCCGGCCTCATTTGATTTTTTTTTTAAATAAAATAAGACATACTGCATATGCTTTTAGAAAAATAATTCCAAGAGTACAGAAGCTTTTAAAGAAGAAGGAAACTCTCTGACCTTATCTATTCCTTGCTTCCTCCACAGTCCCACTCCCCAGAGGTAATCATAGTTAACTGTGGTTTTAGATTTTCTTAACTGTGGTTTGGATTTGGATTTTCATTGTCTAGGCTTGTAGAAGCGTGTCTATTGATATACGTCTTTCCTCCAAACGCTCCCTTTGTAAAAAACGCAAATAGGATCATATGATAGAGCAGGGATTGGAAAACGTTTTCTGTAAACAGACAAATAGTAAATATTTTTGGCTTTTGGGGTCATATGGTCACTGTTCTAACTACTGAACACTCCATTGTAGATGGAAGGCAGCCACTGACAATTTGCAAATGAAAAGATGTTGGCTATGTTCCAATAAAATTCTACTTACAAAACAGGCAGCAGGCTGGATTTGGCCCACAAGTCACAGTTTACCACAATAGAGTACTACAATTTTCTCTCCTCACTTACATATTTTGAACTTCTTTTCCATATCAATCCATGCAGTGATCTCACTTTTTTTTTTTTTTTTTTTTTTTTTTGAGACGGAGTCTCGCTCTGTCGCCCAGGCTCGAGTGCAGTGGCCGGATCTCAGCTCATTGCAAGCTCTGCCTCCCGGGTTCACGCCATTCTCCTGCCTCAGCCTCCCGAGTAGCTGGGACTACAGGCGCCCGCTACCGCGCCCGGCTAATTTTTTGTATTTTTTTGGTAGAGACAGGGTTTCACCGTGTTAGCCAGGATGGTCTCGATCTCCTGACCTCGTGATCCACCCATCTCAGCCTCCCAAAGTGCTGGGATTACAGGCTTGAGCCACCGCGCCTGGCCTGACCTCACTCTTTAAGTGCTCTGGGTATGGGTAACAGATTCAGCCATTCCTCTATGGGGCAGTTAGCTACTTTTCCAGATTTTGCTATTATAAACAAAGCTGCTGTATACTATGTGTTTGGTTTACTGTTCTGCAGAATGTATTCTTAGAATTGCTGAGTCAAATGTTAAGTATGAATTTAAATTTTTGATAGATATTGCCAAATTGCTTTCAGACTTCTTTTTAAGTTCAGATTGCCATATAACCTTGTGATTCTCATTGCTTAAACTTATTCCTGGGAAGTATTTCCTGTTAATTTAAAGGTTTTGTAATAATCAGGGAAAGATCTCAAAGATCGACAGAGGTAGCAATGAACTATATAGCAATTGATTCAAATTTATAACTCATAAAAACTTTTCCACCATGGCAATTTGCACATTCTTATTAATGCAAAAGTAAATTCCTTTCTGCCTTGAGACTCCCAGGAAGCAGTAGGAGCAGCTTTTTCTAAATGTAAAGAACGTTATGTGTAAAAGCACAAGTTAGGCCGTGGTAGAGCAAATATGCTTATCAGATTGAACATAATTGCCATCAGAGCAGCAGCACATGTAGGCCTGGGCTCAGTGGTGAGTGATTTGGGTTCTCATTCAGACCCTTTACATAACCAGGCCAAGGCATCAGTTTTCCCTATCTGGGGGAAAAAAATGCATTGATCACAGTAAGAGTTGTTGAGATCACAACTATAAACAACCAGCCTTCAATGAACACCCACAATGACACGGACAGTGGGCAAGCTCCTTCACATATGTTCCCGCCAACGCTGTGACACAGATGGGAAAACTAAAGCCCAGACATGTTAAGTACCCACTAATAATGATCCTGAAGGCAGACAAATAACATAAAGCTAGTAGGAAAATACCTGGTCTCAAGGTCAGATGACCTGGGTCCACGTCCTGCTTCAGCCACTTACTGACTTTGCATAAATTTAAGTGACTTTGGCTAAATTACTTAGGTTCTCTGCATCTTTTTCTTATTACAAAAAAAAAAAAAAGAGAGAGAGACTGGGTGTGGTAGCTCACACCTGTAAACCCAGCACTTTGAGAGGCTGAGGTGGGAGGATCACTTGAGTCCAGGAGTTTGAGGTTTGAGACCAGCCTGGGCAATATAGTAAGACCCCATCTCTACAAAACAATTTAAAATTTAGCCAGCCATAGTGGCACATGACTGTAGTCCTAGCTATTCAGGAGACTGAGGTGGGAGGATTGCTTGAGCCCAGGAGTTCAAGGCTGCAATGAGCTATGATTATACCACTGCACTCCAGCCTGGCCAACAGAGCAAAACCCTGTCTAACTAATGAATAAATAAGAGCTTATTTCTCTGTGGGTTAAATGAGATGTGTCAAAATACCTGGCACTCTCATGGTTATTTCCTTTACTCCACGATAAGACTGCACTTCCCTACCATCTTGAGGTCAGGCATGGTCATTCGGCTTGCTCTAGCCAATGAAATGTCTGTGATGTGGTCACTTCTGCGCAGAAGCACCTAATTACCAGTGCAAGACTCCACCACTTTCTTCCTCCGAGAGGCTGATCAACATGAGAAAGCACATGTTAACACGGAGGCGCGATGCTATCATAGGGAAACAGCTGCCCACAAGCAGAGCCGACTTTATGTGAGTGAGGAATCAACTTTTGTTTCCTTAAGCCATTGAGATTGGGGGGGATTACTGGGCGTAACCAAGCCCATCCTACTGTCAGGGTGACCTCGTCTGTCTTGCTCAACACTATATCCCCAGTGTCTAAAACAGTGCCTGGCAAACTCAAATCTCAAGAAGTGTTCCTAAGAGGGCTGTTCCAGGAATTAAGATTTCTTTTGGCTCTAGTAAACAGATAACTTTTATGTAGCATGGATGATGAAAAAGAGAATTTTCCAAACACCAAAACTTCTCTTTGAGAGTTCTGTGTTGTGTCCCACAAAAATTCATGTTGAAGTCCTAATCCCTAGCACCTCAGAATGTGAGGTGTTTATGACCCTCTTTTTTTTTTTTTTTTTTGAAACAGAGTCATTGTTGTCACCCATGCTGGAGTGCAATGGCGCAATCTCGGCTCACTGTAACCTCCACCTCCCGGGTTCAAGTGATTCTCCTGCCTCAGTCTCCTGAGTAGCTGGGATTACCCGTGCCTGCCACCATGCCCGGCTAATGTTTTTGTATTTTTAGTAGAAACAGGGTTTCACCATGTTGGTCAGGGTGGTCTCGAACCCCTGACCTCAGGTGATCTGCCCGCCTCAGCCTCCCCAAGTGCTGGGATGACAGGCGTGAGCCACCGCACCTGGCCTGTGACCCTCTTTTGGAAAACGAATTTCTTGTCTTTAAGGATGCTGAATATAGGCCCCCAATCTCTTCTGCCTTGTAGGGCTTCTGCTGAAAAGTTCACTGTTAGCCTGATGAGGTTCCCTTTGTAGGCGACCTTTCCCTCCTCTCTAGCTGCCTTTAATATTTTTTCTTTCATGTCAACCTTGGAGAAGTTGAGAACTTGGAGAATCTGAGGACTACGTGTTTTGGGGATGGTCTTGTATAGTATCTCACAAGGATTCTTTGCATTTCCTGAGTTTGAATGTTGGCTTCTCTAGGGAGGTTGGGGAAACATTTGATATCCTCAAATATTTTCCAAGTTGCTTCCTTTCTCACCCTCTCTTTCAGGGATGCCAATGAGTCATAGATTTGGTCTCTTTACAAAATCCCATATTTCTTAGAGGTTTTGTTCATTCTTTTTTTTTTTTTTTTTTTTTTTTTTTTGAGATGGAGTCTCACTCTGTCGCCCAGGCTGGTGTGCAGTGGTGCGATCTCGGCTCACTGCAGCCTCTGCCTCCCAGGTTCTCCTGCCTCAGCCTCCTGAGTAGCTGGGACTACAGGTGCGTACCACCACACCCAGCTAATTCTTGTATTTTTAGTAGAGACGGGGTTTCACCATGTTGGTCAGGATGGTCTTGATTTCTTGACTTCATGATCCACTCGCCTCAGCCTCCCAAAGTGCTGGGATTACAGGTGTGAGCCACCGCCCCTGGCTGTTCATTCATTTTTATTTTTTTCTTTATTTTTGTCTGACTGAGTGAATTTGGAGAACTGGTCTTTGGGCTCTGAAATTCTTTCCTCAGCTTGGTCTATTCTGGTGTTAATACTTGCAATTCTATTATGAAATTCTCTTTAAAAAATTTTTTTTATTTCCACAGGTTATTGGGGAACAGGTTGTGTTTGGTTACATGAGTAAGTTCTTAAGTGGTGATTTGTGAGATTTTGGTGCACCCGTCACCTGAGCAGTGTACACTGCACCCAATTTGTAGTCTTTTATCCCTCGACTCCCTCCCACTCTTTACTTCCTGAGTTCCCAAAGTCCACTGTGTAATTCTTATGCTTTTGCATCCTTACAGCTTAGCTCCCACTTATGAGTGAGAACATACAATGTTTGGTTTGGAAAACAAATTTCTTACACCAACAAAAATAAATCACTTAGATACTACACATCACAATGACTGAGACATCGTTTAAAAATAAAAGCACTTATAAAAGGAATAAGAATGTGACCCTTGTTTGGAAACAGGGTCATTGCAGATGTAATTAGTTAAGATAAGGTCATGCTGAGTCGGGCACGGTGGCTCACACGTGTAATCCCAGCACTTTGGGAGGCCGAGGTGGGTGGATCACTTGAGCCCAGGAGTTCAAGACCAGCCTGGCCAATATGGTGAAACCCCATATCTACTACAAATTCAAAAATTAGCAGGGCATGGTGGTGGGCGCCTGTAATCCCAGGTACTCGGGAGGCTGAAGCAGGAGAATTGCTTGAATCCAGGAGGCGGAGGTTGCAGTGAGCGGAGACTGCACCACTGCACTCCAGCCTGGGCCACAGAGCAAGACGCTGTCTAAAAAAAAAAGTCACACTGGAGTAGGATGGACCCCTAATCCAGTATTTCTGGTGTCCTTATACAAAAGGGAAATTTAGACACAAACAGGCACATAGAGAAATACCATGTAAAGACTGGAGTTCTGCTGCCACAATCCAGGAACCACCAGAAGGTAGGAGAGGCCTGGAACAGACCCTTCCCCAGTCCCTTCAGAGGGAACACAGCCATGTCAGCACCTTGATCTCTGACTTCTAGCCTTCAGAACTATGAGACAATACATTTCTGTTGTTTAATGCAATTGTTTGCCACTTTGTTATGGCAGCACTAGCAAACAAATACATGAGTATTATACATTTCCTTGCTTTAACAGAGGAGTGACAGCTTTCTACAGAGGATCTTGCACAAAAATATTGCTAATATTTCCTCCTGCACTATTCCATCCTCTTTCCTTTTCATAATATGAGTAATTCCTATCTAGCAGGCCAATACATGTGAGGTCTCTCACATTATATAACCGTCATTGGAAAACTGATTTCTTACCCCTACAAAATTGAATCATTTTATAAATCACATATTACAATGACTGAGACATCATTTAAAAATAGAAGCACTTACAAAAGGAATAAGAAAAATATTATTAAAATCCAGGCCGGGTATGGTGGCTCACGCTTGTAATCCCAGCACTTTGGGAGGCCAAGGCCAGCAGATCACTTGAGGTCAGGAGCTTGAGACCAGCCTGGCCAACATGGTGAAACCCCATCTATACTAAAAATACAAAAATTAGCCAGGCATGGTGGCAGGCACCTGTAATCCCAGCTACTCAGGAAGCTGAGGCAGAATTGCTTGAAACGGGGAGGCAGAGGTTGCAGTGAGCCAAGATTGCACCACTGCACTCCAGCCTGGGTGACAGAATGAAACCACATCTAAAAAAAAAAAAATTCCGAATGTGGATTGGGCACAGTGGCTGACACACTTTGGGAGGCTTAGGCAGGAAGATTGCTTAAGCCTAGGAGTTCAAGACCAGCCTGGGCCACATGGTGAAACCCCACTTCTATATAAAATAGCTGGAGGTGGTGGCACGTGTCTGTAGTCCCAGCTTTTCAGGAGGCTGAAGCAGAAGAGTTGATTGAGTCGAGAAGGTTGAGGCTGCAGTGAGCTGCAATCATGCCACTGTACCCCAGCCCAGGTAACAGAGTGAGTCTCAAAAAAAAAAAAAAAATTGAATGTAGTGACAAGATACATAGATTTGTTTTTCCCTGCTACTCCATGCTAAGCACACTATAATCCCTGGAAATGGTAAGACAGACGACCAAAGAACTCTGAAAGGTGGTAAGAGGGCAAACTGGTTTGGGATCCCAGGATCACAGGCACAGCACACAGCAAGGCACATGCATCCTGACACCCAGCCTCCTGACCCTCAGCCTAGCAACAGAAGGCTCATTCCTTCCCTGGATCAAACAGGGTTTGTTCCGGTGAGGTTGACACCACTGGCAAGGGAGATCAACTGGGAGCCGAGCCAGAAACACTCAACCAGGGGAGGGACTCTCCTCCCTGCAAGCCCTGAGACACCTTTTCCACCAAGAGCTACAGAGGCAGGTAGGTGGGCAGGCTGAGCCTGAAGGAAAGACCGAGCTATAGCAAGTGGCCTAAAGCTTCAGGAAGCTTCTTCATTCCTGCGGCCCAAGACTCTCTCCCCAACTCAGACACTAGAGCAGCAGGGGTCGGGGACCAGTTGGGGGACACCCCCTTCCACCAGAGACAACAATGAGCCACTTCAGGCACCACCAGCAGGAACAAACAAGAGCCCAGCAGCACTGGATAAACCATGCAGAGCAAGATAACACTGCAAAGCTGCTGAAAATTAAACCGCCATTGGAACCACAGACCACAACTGTAGACCAAGACCCACGTGCCAAAGCTAAACAGGGTGCTGCCTGCTAAAACAAAAGATTTAAATAGGACCTACAGTCTCCCAACCTAACAGACAAAATGTCTCCAATACTATTGACAACCACCCATCATACTAAGAACCAAGAAAATCACAATTCATATGAGAAAGAGCAATCAACAGATGCCAACACTGAGGTGAATCCTGATATGAATTTTAAAGCAACTGTCTTAAAAGTGCACTGTCAATTAGAAATTCGGTAGAAACAAATTAAAATACAGAAAATCCCTGGCCAGGCACGGTGGCTCACACCTGTAATCCCAGCACTTTGGGAGGCCGAGGTGGGCAGATCACTTGAGGTTGGGAGTTCGAGACCAGCCTGACCAACATGGAGGAACCCCGTCTCTACTAAAAATACAAAATTAGCCAGGCATGATGGCACATGCCTGTAATCTCAGCTACTCGGGAGGCTTAGGCAGGAGAATCGCTTGAACCCGGGAGGCGGAGGTTGCAGTGAGCCGAGATCATGCCATTGTACTCCAGCCTGGGCAACAAGAATGAAACTCTGTCTCTAAATAAATAAATAAAAAGAAAATCCCCAAAAATGGAAGTTAGGTGACAGAGGATAGAATCAATGAAGTAAGGACATAACAGAACTCAGCCAGGTGAAAAAGAAAAAGAACAGAAGCTCCTGACCCAAGGGACAATAACAAAAGATCTAACATTCATATCAGAGTCCCAGAAATAGAGCAGAAAGTAGGACAGAAAGTATTTGAAGCTGGGTGTGGTGGCTCGTGCCTGTAATCCCAGCACTTCGGGAGGCCTAGTCAGGCTGATCACCTGAGGTCAGGAGTTCAAGACCAGCCTGGCCAACATGGCAAAATCCCCTCTCTACTAAAAATACAAAGATGAGGTAGATGTGGTCGTGCATGCCTGTACTCCCAGCTACTTAGGAGGCTGAGGTAGGAGGATCACTTGAGCCCAGAGGACCAGGCTTCAGTGAGCCAAGATTGCACCATTGCACTCCAGCCTGGATGACAAAGTGAGACTCTGTCTCAAAAAAAAAAAAAGAGTATTTGAAGAAGTGGCTAAAAATCCCCCAAATCTAGTGAAAGACACAAACCTACAGATCCAAGATGATGAGCAAATCTCACAGGATAAAGTACTAACATATCCATAATTACCTCTGCCCTGGCCAAGGAACCTCAGATCTTCAGTTTCTCAGAGACCACGGCTGGGGTCATAAGCTTATAGTTAGGATCTTCCTTATAGGTTGTCATAGGTAGGTTTGTCAAACAAGACTAGGTTACTGAGCTTGTCTCGAACTTTGCCACTGGACTACTTTTCAGCCTTGGCCCCAGATCTCTTCACTGGGTCTTTGTCTTTCTTTGTTGACTTTCCGGCATCTTTTTTCTTCTTGTGGTCCTTGGGAAGCATCGCAAAGCTCAGAGAGCAGTGGTGACCACTGCAGCTTTGCTGAGATGTTGGACTAAAAGGAAGTACTGTTCAGGAAAGGGCCAGAAGCCTCCTGCCACTGTGAGTACTTCTGGGGCAAAGGAGGCAGTATAGATTAAAAAAAAAAAAAAAAAAGTGACACCTTTATACTGCTTATAAGAAACTCACTTCAAATTCAACATAAATAGGTTGAAAGTAAAAGAATAGAACAAAATATACCATGCAAACATTAGTTATTTTTTTAAAATGCAGGAGTAGCTATAGTAATATCTGATAAAGTAGACTTCAGAGCAAAGAAAATTACTAGTGACAAAGAGGGACATATGTAATAACAGAAAGTTCGGGCCGGGCGCAGTGGCTCAAGCCTGTAATCCCAGCACTTTGGGAGGCCGAGACGGGTGGATCACAAGGTCAGGAGATCGAGACCATCCTGGCTAACACAGTGAAACCCCGTCTCTACTAAAAAAATACAAAAAACTAGCTGGGCAAGGTGGCAGGTGCCTGTAGTCCCAGCTACTCGGGAGGCTGAGGAAGGAGAATGGCGTAAACCCAGGAGGCGGAGCTTGCAGTGAGCTGAGATCCGGCCACTGCACTCCAGCCTGGGCGACAGAGCGAGACTCTGTCTCAACAACAACAACAACAAAAAACAGAAAATTCAATCCACCAGAATATATAGGATCCTAAAGTGTACTCACCAAATAACAGAGCCTTAAAATATATTAAACAAAAACTGATAGAGCTAAAAGTTCAAATGCCTTTATGGTTATAATCGGGGAATTCAATACCTCCATTTCAGTAATTGATACAACTACTAAAGAGAAAATCAGCAAGGGTATAGAAGATCAGAACAACACATAAACCAACAGGATCTCACTGACATAAACAGAACACTCCACCCAACAATAACAAAACACATGCACCCATGAAACACTCTGGACAGACCATCAAACAACCTCAATAAAAGAATCGAAATGATAGTGTGTTCTCTGACCGCAATGGAGCCAAACTAGAAATTAGTAGCAGAAACATATTAGGAGATGTCTAAACACACGACTAAAATTGATCTGTCAATTTAATGCAATGCCTATTAAAATCTCAGTAAGATTTTTTACAGGCATAGACAATAGACATAGCCAAAACTTATTCTAAAATACATATGAAGAGGCACAGGCCCTAGTTAGACAATCTTGACAAAGAAGAAAAAAGTGGGAAGAATCTCTCTATTTGATTTTAAGGCTTACCATATAATTACAGTCATCAAGAGAGTGTGGTATCGGCAGAGGGTCAGACATACAGATCAATGGAACAGAACAGAGGACCCAGAAATAGGCCCACACAAATATGCTCAATGGATATTTGACAAGCGTGCAAACCAATTCCATGGAAGAATAAGCTTTCAAAAAAATGGCACTGGAGACATAGGAAAAAATGAATCTAGACCTAAACCATAAACCTTATATAAAAATAAACACAAAATGAATCATAGGCTTAAATGTAAGCTATAAAACTTTTAGAAAAAAACACAGGAGAAAATGTTTGCAATCTAGGGCTAGGAAGAGTTCTAACTTGATACCTAAAGCATGATCCATAAAAGGAAAATGTAGTAAGATGGTAAGATTTTGCTCTGTGAAACAGCATGTGAAAACAATGAAAGAACAAGTTACAGACTGGGAAAAAATATTTGCAAACCAAAACTTAACAGTTAAAAAAGCAACTATACAATTTTAAGATGAGTAAATGACATGAGCAGACATTTCACCAAACAGGATATATAGGTGGCAAACAAGCACATGAAAAGATGTTTGACATCATTAGCTATTAGAGAAATGCAAATTAAAACTACCATGAGATATTACTACATACCCAACAGAATGGCTAAAATACAATATAGTAGGCCAGGCAGGGGAGCTCACACTTGTAATTCCAGCAGCACTTTGGAAGGCCGAGGCAGGTGGGTCACTTGAGCCCAGGAGTTTGAGACCAGCCTGGGCAACATGGTAAAACCCCATCTCTACAAAAATTAACTGGGCATTATGGCACACAACTGTATTCCCAGCTACTTGGGAAACTGAGGCAGGAGGATTGCTTGAGCCTGAGAGGTGGAGGTTGCAGTGAGCCAAGATCGTGCCATTGCATTCCAGCCTGGGTGACAGTGAGACCCTGCCTCAAAAAAAAAAAAAAAAAAAAAAAAAAGACAAACCAAAGGCTGGCAAGGATGTGGAAAAATTGAATCACTCCAACATTGCTGTTGGGAATGTAAAATTGGACCATAACTCTAGAAAATTTGGTACCTTCTGATAAAATATGCATCTATCATGTGACTTAGCAATTACACTGCTAGAGATCTGAGAGAAATGAAAATGTTTTATGTCGACATGAAAACATGTACAAAAATGTTCACTGCAGCTGTATTTGTAATGGCCAAACACTGGATCAGCCCAGACATCCTTCAACAGGTAAAACATATACATATCATGGAAAGTACTCAGCAATAAAAAGGAATGAATAAAAAGAATGAAACATTGATATATGCGGCAACTTGAAGGACTACCAGGAAATTACACTGAGTGAAAAGCCAATCCCAAAAGGTTACATACTGTATGATTCTATTTATATAATATTCTTAAAAAGACAAAATCATAGGAAAATGGAGGACAGATTAGTGGTTGCCAGGGGTTAAGGATGGTGGTGTGGGGAAGACAGGAGGGAGGTGGGTGTGGTTATAAAAGGGCAACACGAGAGATCTTGTGGTGTTGAAACTGTTCAGTATCTTATAGGACACATAAGCTTACATAGGTGATTAAACGATAGAATTGTAAATTATATAGAACACATCATAGAAATATTCATTAATACAAGTGAAACTAGGAAGTTTGAATACGATTGGTAGATTATATCAAAGTCAATGTCCTGGTTGTTATACTATAGTTCTACAAAATGTTACTTTTAGGGGAAACAGTGTAAGGTGTACAGAATTATTTGAATTATCTCTGAATTATTTTTAGAACTACATGTGAATCTATATTCACTCCAGCCTGGGTGACAGAGTGAGACCCTGTCTCAAAAAAAAAACATCTGAATGTATGCTACGTGCCATCACATGAATAATGTCTGTTTCACAGATGAGGGAACTGAAGTTGAGTGGT
The DNA here is from genome assembly GCF_024542745.1 of Macaca thibetana thibetana. Taxonomy (NCBI): domain Eukaryota; kingdom Metazoa; phylum Chordata; class Mammalia; order Primates; family Cercopithecidae; genus Macaca; species Macaca thibetana. The sequence continues at coordinate 63,266,971 of NC_065586.1, read as the reverse complement.
TGGTAACTGACTTAAGATTACAGAGCTAGTAAGAAGACAGGCTGGCATTCAAACTCTGGTTTGTTCAGCTGATAACTTAGAATATAATGTAAATGACTTAAGGGTTCAATTAGTTGACTGACGAAGTAAAAAAATAACTATTAATATATAACTTCAAAGGGTGAGCAACATTGTGCTTTCTGCTAATGTGATACAAATTTAAAAGCTTTTGCTTTAGAATGGTATGCTAGGACTTAGGTACTAGAGCATAGTATCAAGAGTACTATAAATATAAGGGGTTTCTTTTTTTGTCTAATAATTATACATTTGAATTATAAGACTATCAACAGAAAACAAACACCAAAAAGTACCCATACCTACTTAATGTTGGCTTCAGATTAAAATAAAAATATCCTAAACCAAGTTTCAGCAAAATAATTTTATTTCCTAACATATGGTAACATACACATCCAATATGTGCTCCCCTTGCACATCTATTCACAAGTGACTTCCAAATGACAACTGCTTTGATATTTAAGCATGTGTTAAAAGTTATCTTAGTTGAGATTTGAAAAATGCTTTAGATGGATAACATTCTGAGTATACTGGATTGGTCACAGCAGAATTTACTTTAGTTAGATGAGTTCTACAAATTTAAAGCTTTGAAAAGCTACTACTTTTACATCTAATACATCCAGATGAATACGATGCAGCAATATCAGCTTGTATTCCGGATAAATCTCATTAGTTTTTCTGGTGATGGAACCACTTATCCACTGTATTCGGAGAAAAGAAAAACAAATTAGAATTCCTGCTAAGAATCAAAATTACACCTAACATATAACAAAGACTAATATACTTGCTTTAATGAATTCTACTATGAATTACCTGAAAATGAATGGACATACATACAAAATTTCTCTACAGCACATGCAAGTGTTTTCTTTTGGGCTTTCTTACACTTCATGCTAATTGTATAGTGTGATTTTCAAACTTTTTTTTTTTTTTTTTTTGAGACAGGGTCTCACTCTCTTGCCCAGAATGGAGTGCAGTAGCAGCAATCATGGCTTACTGCAACCTCCATCTTCCAGGTTCAAGCAATTCCCGTGCCTCAGTCTCCCTAGCAGCTGGCATTACAGACGTGTGCCACCACATCTGGCTAATTTTTGTATTTTTTTGTAGAGACAGGGTTTCTCCATGTTGGCCAGGCTAGTCTCAAACTCCTGGGCTCAAGTGATCCGCCCACGTCAGCCTCCCAAAGTGGTGGGACTACAGGCGTGAGCCATCACACCCAGCCTTCAAATTTGTTTTTTTTAAGTGGCAGAATCATTTTCTTACCAGAAAAATCTTACAGAGAATTCTGACATCTAAGGAGGAGAGAACTGTTTTCTGGGTGAAGCAGCCTGTGGCTAGATGGGAATGTGGAGATCAGCCCACTCAGGGTCCCCTCCAACGTCCAGCAGGCACCTCCACGGAACTCAGAGGGGCACAGTGGGTCATGGTTTGGAAACCGCTATGATACAGTGTGGCACTAAAGGTGATATGTAGCAGCTCATCTTCCTTCCCACGCACACTACAGAATTCTAAAAACATTTCTCACTCTCTTCCCTCTCTTCCTGTGTATGTGATATGTTAAAAATATGTATGTAGCTGGGTGCAGTGGCTCACGCTTGTAATCCTAGCATTTTGGGAGGACAAGGTGGGTGGATCGCTTGCCTGGGTGACATGGCGAAACCCTGCCTGATTAGTGTTCAAGACCAGCCTGGTTCGAGACCTGGTTTGAGACCAGCTTGGGCAACATGGTGAAACCCTATCTCTACAAAATATAAAAAAATTAGACAGGTATGGTGGCACGTGTCTGCAGTCCCAGCTATTTGGGAGGCTGAGATGAGAGAATCACTTTAACCTGGGGAGGTTGTGGGTACAGTGAGCTGTGATCACGCCCCTGCACTCCAGCCTGGGTGACAGAGTGACAGCCTGGGTGACTCTGTGTCAAAAAACAAGCCAGGTTCAGAAAGACAAATACCACATGATCTCATTTATATGTGGAATATAAAAAAGGTGAATTCATAGAGGTAGAGAGTAGAATGGTGGTTGCCAGGAGCTGAAGGATGGGGAAAGGGCAGGTGATGGTCAAAGGGTACCAAGTTTTAGTTAGACAGAAGGAATAAGCTTTAGTGATCTATTGCACAGAATGGTGACTGTAATGTCTATTTCAAAATTGCTAAGAGTAGATTTCAAATGTTTTTACCACACACCAAATAATGATTAAGTATGTGAGGTAATGATTTCTTAATTAGCTGGATTTAATCATTCCACATTGTAAACATATATCAAAACATCACACTGTATGCTATAAGTATATATAATTATCATTTGTCAACTAAAAATAAAAGTAACAATTTTTCCATACATCTGTGTAATTTTTAATGAAATTTTACTGGAATAGAAATCTTACCATCTGTTGGTACTGTGCAAGCAGATTCACAGGGTGGTGGTAACTAAAATATAAAATATTAAAATCTATTAGTCTAATCTCATTTTTTAAAAAGCTAAAAAGGTATACTGACAAAAATTTAGGAGAATCTGGACTATCCCAAATTTTAGGATCTAAACATAATTTGTAATATATAGGAATAACAGAAAGTTTGCTCTAGTGCTGAGATGCTAACAAATTCAAGCCTCTTGGATGGTACAGTGGCTCACGCCCATGATCCCAGCACTTTGGGAGGCCGAGGTGGGTGGATCACAAGGTCAGGATTTCAAGACCAGCCTGGTCAACATGGTGAAACCCCATCTCTACTAAAAATAAAATTATCTGGGCGTGGTGGCAGGCGCCTGTAATCCCAGCTGCTCGGGAGGCTGAGCCAGAGAACTGCTTGAACCTGGGAGGCGGAGGTTGCAGTGAACCGAGATGGCGCCACTGCACTCCAGCCTGGGCGACAGAGTGAGACCCGTCTCAAAAAAAAAAAAAAAAAAAAAAAAAAAAAAAAAAAAAATTCAGGCCTCTTGACTTTTTATGACATGGAGAATAATTAAAACGAAAAAACCGATTTATGCATATATAACAATTTTATATATACACACATATTTATAAAATATGGGCAAAGTGTTCTCACTGAAAAATTATGATAGCTAACCACTGGCTTTTCCCTTACAATTTTTCTTATTTATCTCAACTTTGTCAGGATTCATACATAAATAAAGATAAATCTAAATGTACTGGTTTCATCATTAAATTGTCCTTTTTTCCTTCTTCCACCCCATTAAGAAGGCAATAAAAAAGTCAGACCTCATTTTCTTTTGTTTTCCTTATTTAGTATTATAAATGAAAATAATTTAAGATGATCTCATTCAATCTTTTGGTAAATCCAAATCAAATAATTAAAAATAGTACAAAAGCAAAATTATTGCTTTGATGGGTGCTTTTACTACCTCACATGAAAGCCTTTCTTAGGTTACAAATCATTCCTGCAATGGCACCTAAAACTTTGATACCTTCCTCAGTCCTTGCTAAAACCAAGTAAGTAAATTCCCATTGGTTCTTTTGTGGAAGTGGCTTATGATGGGTTATAGGCACACAGGTTACTTGGTACATTCTGGAACCATTTTGAGTTTTACAAATTTTACTACCATGCTATCTGTCCAACTTATGATTGATTAGAATCACTCCCTCAGCTTCTCCCTCAGTCAATGGCCACTTGTATGTGTTCATGGTTTCTAATTTCAAGACTCCACACAGTAATATGCATACAAAAGGCACTCAAGTATTTGTTGAAATAAGTACTTCCTCTCCCCATTTAGCATCATAGTTTTTAGCAACCAGGTTTTTTTTTAAAGGAAACTTTTACATACAGCATCCACAATGGCTCTGGCAGCATCAGGATCACACTTGAAGGGGCTCTCAGACACAGTTGTATTCATGCTATTAAATAAAACAAAAGTAGTCATAAGACAAAATAACAAAAATTATCTCTTAAGAGTTAAAAATTGAGTTGAAAGTGGTTGACCAGGTGATGTTCAAGTTTAGTTTAGTCAAAAGCTTTTTCACGTACATTTAACATTCTAATTATTTATTCTGGCAAGGCATAGCTATTCTTGTGATCAATTTTATTCAAACATCTTAACAAGTTCGGATTTAAGAAACTGAGATTGGGCCGGGCACGGTGGCTCACGCCTGTAATTCCAGCACTTTGGGAGGCTGAGGCAGGCGGATCACAGGTCAAGAGATTGAGACCATTCTGGCCAACATGGTGAAACCCCATCTCTACTAAAAATACAAAAATTAGCTGGGCATGGTAGCGCGTGCCTGTAGTCCCAGCTACTTGGGTGGCTGAAACAGGAGGATCGCTTGAATCTGGAAGGCAGAGGTTGCAGTGAGCCGAGATCGTGCCACTACACCCCAGCCTGGAGACAGAGCAAGACTTTGTCACAAAAAGAGAAAGAGAAGAGAAGAGAAGAGAAGAGAAGAGAAGAGAAGAGAAGAGAAGAGAAGAGAAGAGAAGAGAAGAGTAGAGAAGAGAAAAGGAAGGAAGGAAGGCAAACAAACTGAGATTGAATGCTTTGTAACTCTCACTGAAATAGCTGAGAAATGTGAATTAAAATGAGAAACATATCTTTCTTAATTGGAAAAAATAATGAAACAAACAAACAAAAAAACCCAGTTCCTGTAGTGCTGGTGAGACATCTGAAACAGACACTTCTGGCAGGAGTCCTGGTTCAATCTTTCTGAAAAATAATTCTGTAAAATGTATCCAAAACCTTTTAAAAAGCTCGTAGGTCTTGATAGAGAAATTCCACCTCTAAGAACCCAATTCAAGACTGAAACGGTAATTTACAAAGGTGTTTACCATATACTATTTCACTATTAATAATAGTGAAAAATTGCAAGTAACTAAAATGTCCAATAATAAGAAATGATTAAAAATAGTTTATCCTTCTTTGCAGGGGATTTAAAAATAAAATATAAAAAGGTTTATCCATAAAACATATTATACAGAGATGGAATATTATATTATTAAAATATGATCTTTCTAGACTGGGCATGGTGGTTTGCATCTGTAGTCTAAGTGCTTTTGGAGGCTGGACTGTGAGAGGATCACTTGAAGCCAGGAGGCCAAGATCAGTCTGGACAACATAGCAAGACACTGTCTCTACAACAAATTTAAAAATCATCTGGGAGTGGTGATTTGTGCCTGTAGTCCCCAGCTACTTGGGAGGCTGAGACAGAAGGATCACTTCTTTGAGGTTACAGTGAGCTATTACAGTAACATCGCACTTCAGCCTGGGTGAGAGACCCTGTCTCTAAAAAAAAATTATATTTTTAATGACACGAGGAAATGCTTATTATATAGTGTTAAATTTTAAAAATCATAAGACAAGCCGTATATATAATACAATCCTAATTTGTTTTTTGTTTTTTTAGCCCACTTTAGTCTAAAATATGGATCATATTTTAAAAATACATTTTTTTGTTTATCCATAGTTCAAGTTTTCCTATATATTAGTCATTATAGTATTAATATAATATATGCCCAATTAGAAATATTCCATCAAGGCCGGGCATGGTGGCTCACGCCTGTAATCCCACCACTTTGGAGGCCAAGGCAGGTGGATCACGAAGTCAGGAGTTCGAGACTAGCCTGGTTAACATGGCAAAACCCCGTCTCTACTAAAAATACAAAAATTAGCCAGGAATGGTGGCATGCGCCTGTAATACCAGCTACTCTGGAGGCTGAGGCAGGAGAAACAATTGAATCCGGGAGGCAGAGGTGGCAGTGAGCTGAGATAGTGCCATTGTACTCCAGCCCGGGCAACAAGATCAAGACTCTGTCTCAAACAGCAACAACAACAAAGAAATACTCCATCAAAATGAAAAATGAATAAACTTTGCTTACCTGTTATTTAACATACATTAAGACCATTTTCATAGAAATCGTTAAGATACCAAAAAATAGAGAAGTTAACTTAAAAGCCAAATCTTTTTCCTTTTTTTTTTTTTCTTTTGAGACAGGGTCTTGCTCAGTTGCCCCAGCTGAAGTGCAGTGAGGCAATCACAGCTCACTGCAGCCTTGATCTCCAAGGCTCAAGTGATCTTCCCACCTCAGCATTGCTACAGGCAAGTGCCACCAGGCCTGGCTATTTTTTTTTAATATTTAGTAGAGATGAGGTCTCACTATGTTGCCCCCACAGTCTCCAGTTCCTGAGTTCAAGTGATCCTCCTGCCTCAGCCTCCTAAAGTGCTGGAATTACAGGAATGAGCCACACCACCCAGCCAAATGCCAACTCTTAGGATTGTACAATTTTACACAAATATATATAACTCTTCTCCATTTTTCTTCTGTTTGAAGGACAGTGTTTTCATTTTATAGGACATTATCCTGACACAGAATAGAAGATTTCTGGGAGAATTATTTCTGTACATTAGCCTTTTCTCATACTCTCTCTCTCCTTTTTTTTTTTTTTTTTTTTTGAGACCGAGTCTCACTCTGTCACCCAGGCTGGAGTACAGTGGTACGATCACGGCTCACTGCAGCTTCAACCTCCCCAGGCTCAGGTGATCCTCCCAACTCAGCCTCCTACGTAGCTGGGACTACAGGTGTGTACCACCATGCCCAGCTAATTTTTGTACTTTTTGTAGAGATAGGGTTTCTCCATGTTGTCCAGGCTGGTCTTCAACTCCTGGGCTCAAGCGATCCGTCCACCTTGGCTTCCCAAAGTGCTGGAATGACAGTTGTGAGCCACCACACCCCGCCTTGTATCTCTTTTCTAAGTGAAAGTAACAGCACAGTGTCTTATGATTATTAAAACCTCTTCTGCAAGCTGGTCTGCTTTGTGTGTTAAACATGCAAAGTGTTTACACTTACCAACTGATTCCTTTTCCATTCGTTTTCTTAGTCACTAATGCTTTCCAATGGTCATGAGTGCTTTTAATAATATCAATTGCAAAGTCCTATAATTTGAAGAGATTTGCATTACAATGATAAAAAGGTATTCTTTTCCTATTATCAACATTTCCCCAAAGCCTGATAATTTGTCTCTTTTGAATCATTTCCTTATTCTAAAAATGGAAGAGAATATTAAAGTGAATAAACACCAAGACTGTGTTATGTTTCCAGACTTCTGTTTTATGAATCTTTAGATAGTAACAATATGGTTAAATTATAAGTCTCAATAGAAATGAGCCTAAAGCTACAGTTCTGAATGACATATTACCTTATCTTTAAATTCTGCATTAAAAGCAAACTCGTTTTCTGGTTTTCCATCAGGAACCTTATACCTTCTAAACCAGTCCACAGTAGCTTCCAAGTAGCCAGGTTTCAGCCGTTTGACATCATTGATATCTAAGAAGAGAAGAAGCATAAGATGACAGTGACAATGATTTTTTTAAAAAAGAAAGAGAATAAGCAGATTTCAAGATGCACAAATAATTACACATTCAACAAAAATTCCAAGTACTTATTTTGAAAGAGCTGTGCAATGACTTATCATGGAAGTTCAAGATAATGTTGGAGCGAAGCCCCTTGTTGAGAAGAGAAGCCATACATTGAAAGGAAATCATCTAGTGTCTCCAAATATCTCTAACATTAAGTACAGAGAACAATCAGTACAATAGTAATCTCTGTTAGGTAAGGGCAAACAGCTGGTGGCTACATAATGAAACAACCAGTTTGGCAAATGTAGATAATTCCTATGAGAAGTGTACAAGATACTGAAAAAGACAGAGGTTATCTTTTTTTTTTTTTTTTTTTTGGAGACAGGGTCTCTCTCTGTCACCCGGGCTGGAATGCAGTGGCCCGAACAAGGCTCACTGCAGCCTTGACCTCCAGAGCTCAGGTGATCCTCTCACCTCAGCCTCCTGAGTAGCTGGGACTATAAGCATGCACATGCCCAGCTAATTTTTAAATTTTTTGTAGAGATGGGGTCTTGTCATGTTACCCAGGCTGGTCTCAAACTCCTGGGCTCAAGCAATCCTCCTGCCTTGGCTTCCCAAAGCACTGGGATTACAGGCTTGAGGTACTATCCCTGGTCCAGAGGCAGAGGCTATATGTCAGAGAATCACAACACTATTACGTACTAAAAGATAAGAAAAATAGATTAGATTGATATCCATTGTTGGGTTATGTATTAAATGTGACTAGACTTTGCTGGATAGTACAGGCACTATATATAACAATACTTTAGTTCTGGCTGACAGAAAAGTGTACTGCTTAAAAAACTTTAAGTTTCTGTGTAGCCATCAACAATGGCTAGCCTCAATGTCATCAAACTGCACTTTAAATAACAAACTCCTGCACAATGCAAGCAAACGGAGATACACATGCTAAAAAGTCAGTTAGGAAAAGTATTATGAGGAAGAGAAATACATTTGACAACAACAAAAGCTTATTTATATTTGTATAAGATAACATTGCTTCAATCCAATTTATTTATTTTTTTGAGATGGAGTCTCACTCTGTCTCCCAGGCTGGATCTCGGCTCACTGCAAGCTCCACCTCCTGGGTTCACGCCATCTCCTGCCTCAGCCTCCTGAGTAACTGGGACCACAGGTGCCCACCAACATGCCTGGCTAGTTTTTTTGTATTTTTAGCAGAGATGGGGTTTCACCGTGTTAGCCAGGATGGTCTTGATCTCCTGACCTCATGATCCACCTGCCTCGGCCTCCCAAAGTGCTGGGATTACAGACATGAGCCACTGCGCCCGGCCGATTTATAATTCAATCCAATTTATAATCTGCGTAAAGAATAGCATGCATTCTATTATCACAGTATCACTAAAAGTACGGAAACTTTACAGAATGCACTGGGCAATGTTTAAGCACTAGTAAATTTCAAAGAACTTATAATTTACATAAAATGTGTCACCTGATACAGAAATAATTTGGAAATCCAGAAATCCAACATGCAAATGTTGATGTTTTCCAATACCAGAAACCAATTCTCCATTTATTCAGAAACCAACTGGGTGCTCAGTAATTCAGTGTGATTCTGACACTATTTACCTGGAGTTAGCATCAGATCTCAAAGGTTAGGAGCCCAGTCTCATAAGACTGCCCCACTTCAGATGCCTCCTGTACTTCTGACTGATCAGCTATAAATTGGGGGTTTTCACAATCCTCTCCCTAAGTTCCCTAATTTGCTAAAATGATTCACAGAACTCAGGAAAACACTGAAGTTTAACATTTTGTTATACGCATGCAACTCAGGGACAGCAAATGGAAGAGATGCACAGGGGCAAGCTACAGGATGGACAATAGATACTGCCTTAGGTTGACATTAGGGAAAGCTGCATACTACTTGCACCATGGGACCAGCCACCCCAAGAAAGTTTTCACGGTTCTAATAACCTGAACTGCAGGGCAATAATACCTTAGTAAATGAGTGCTGACAGAGTGACAGGCTTGGCTTCACTAATCATGGCCACAGCATGCCAAGTTCTCTTGTATAAGAAGTACATTGGAAATGCAGGCACCGACCTACAGAACAGAGCCGCACCACCAAGTTAGTGAACAGATGGTGTGAATGCACTCTCACCTTTCAAAATTGAAACGAAACGTTAAAGGATTGGCATTCTTCCAGTCCTTCTTCAATGAATTAACACAGATGCAAATATACATCACATCATTTTGAGGGAACATGCTCTCAAGGTGACTCTTATCACTGCTGACATTGACCTCCATCACCTGGCTGAGGCAGTGTTTGTCAAGTTTCTGTGCTGTAAAGTCATTCTCTCCTGTCCCTTACCCACATTGTACTCGTTGGAAGGAAGTCACCATGCACAGCTCACAATTAAGGACCTCCTTGAGAAGGGAGTATCTACATAAATTATTTGGAATTCTTCTGCTTTGAGATTTATCTATTCTTCCTCATTTGTTTATTTATTCAATCATTTATTTATGTCAGTAGAGACTCATGGATATTTATTTTATATTCCAGGTTATATTAAAATACTACTTTATTTTCTTGCTCAAATTGTTCTAGCTTTGGCAACTCCTATGTATGTACCCAAGAATAAAAACATAAGTCCACACAAAAACTTGTACAGGAATGTTCATGGCAGCATTACACAGTCAAAACAACCCAAACGTCCATCAACTGATGAATGGATAAACAAAATGTAGTATATCCACACAATGGAATAATATTCAACCATAAAAAGGAGTACTGACAGATGCTACAATATGCCATATGGATGAACCTAGAAAACATTATACTAAGTGAATGAAACCAGAAACAACAACAAAAAAAATCCACATATTGTACCAGTCCATGTATGAGATACCTAGAATAGGTAGAATAGGCAACTCCATAAAGACAAAAAGCAGATTAGTGGTTGCCAGGGCCTGGAGAGGAGGAGGGAATAGGGAATGACTTGAACTAGTGGTGATGGCTGCACAACCTTGTGAATGAATGAAATGCCACTGAAGTGTACACTGTCATTAAAATGGTGAATTTTATGTTATGTAAATTTTAGCACCAAAAAAAAAAGGGGGGGGAATGAAGTGCTGATACATGCTACAATATGGATGAACTCTGAAAACACTTATTTCACTAAGTGAAATAAACCAGACACAGAGGCCACCTATATGATGCCATTTACATGAAATGACAGCATAGGCAAATCCATAGGCACAAAATAGATCCGCAGTCACCTGGGACTGAGGGAAGCGGGACAGAGAGTGATAGCCCATGGACACAGGATTTCCTTTTGGGCTGATGAAATGTTCTGCAATTAGACAGTGGTGATGGTTGTACAACTTAGTGAATATACTAAAAACCACTGAATTGTGCATTTTACAGTGGTGACTCTTTGATATGTGAATATCTCAATTAAATGTTTTAAAATAAATAAACATAGCAACTGAGTGCTGGTATGTGGGGAAGGAAAGGACAAAGAAACAGTAAGAACTTACCAGATTTTTTCTGTTCTGGAATGAAGGAGAAAGTGTACTTAGTTAATTACAAGTAGTCATAGAAATAATGCTTGAACAGTGCTTTGTTCCTCCATCCTTTAATAGTTTGAAGTAATGAGCTTACAATTCTGTCATTACAGGTTAAGTTTGGTGGTGTTTATGAATTAATTAGAAAGACTTCAGACTCTTCAAATTTTCTTACCATTATAGTTGGCTGCATCAGGATCATCCACATTAATGGCAATGACTTTCCAGTCGGTTTCCCCTTCATCAATCATAGCCAATATGCCTAGAACTTTCACGCCAATTATTTCACCTCTTGCACATACCTGAGTCAATAGACAAAGTCAGGACAACATTACAGAATGAAACTCTAGAAGACGGTTTTACTTGGCTAACAGGAAGTAAGAAAGAGGCCAAGTTCTTGTGAATTTACCTGGAGACTGTTTCTTTAAGCAAATTTTAAAAACCTAGGTAAGTAAATGTTTCATCAGTCCTGTTGAAGTTGAAAACAGGACTTATAGGTCCTATTTTCTTCTAGGTCATAGGGAAACCAGTACATAGCTCAGGGTAATCAATGTTTTTTGCACTATCATTGATTATACTGAAGAATAAGTCCTCCATAGTCTCAAATATGTATCTTAATATGCTTTACCTTTTATTTTATAAAAGTCATTGAGTTAAGCAAGTCATACAATGACTTAAAAAGTTTATGACTTAAAAAACAAAATGAAAACTTTGTTTTTAGTTGTTTACTATTTCTCTGAGCCTGAGAGAGACATAAAGAAATAACTATAATCAGAATCTTAGAACAACCCTCCTTGATGGAGGAATTACTACCATGAATCTCCAACTCGAGGTTATTTGGTTTGGGTCAATTTACTGATCACTCTAAATCGTTAGGCAAGGTTTGCCATGGATTGAGAGGGAATTTCCCTCCTGGTACCTTTCACCTATTGACTAATTATCCATCTTCTAAAGCAATGCAGAACACGTCCAGTTTTTCCAGATATATGTTCAATCATACATACACAGACACGTTTTTTTTCCAGACTAGGTTTAAATGTACAAATTATAATATACAAATGCTTAAAATGCAAGAGAAGCCTTTAATACCAAAGAGACATCATTATTTCACTAATATTCATCCATTTTATTCACAGTATTTTTTAAAGTATGAAATTTGGTATACTTCATTAATCTCTCAACACTAAAGAAAAAAATGTCACATTTCATTACCTTGCTTCCAATTTCACACACATCAATTGGGTCATTGTCACCACAACAGCCAGTATGTTTATCATTGTGCCCTGGGTCTTCCCAAGTCTGAAAAAAATAATACTTAGTGTATATCGTTCCTATACATATGGACAAAATGGATCATGTTGAGAATAATAGATAACATCCTATGACTCTTCAGCTATTTTTTATCTCATTGTTTTAGTTCTTTATTCACATGTAAGAATCTTAACTACGCACAATAGTTTCAATTAAATGTTGTAGCTCCTACTACACATATAATGCTAAATTTAAGCTTTAAAACAGATAATGATCCTATTTAAAACAAGCAAAAACCAACTACTTAATAACTGAGACAACAGGGAAAACACAAATATAGACCGAAATGTTTACTTTAAAGATGTGTGGTTTTAGGCTGGGGAGGCTGAGGCAAGTGGATCACCTGAGGTCAGGAGTTCGAGACCAGCCTAGCCAATACGGTGAAACCCTGTATACACTAAAAATATAAAAATTAGCCAGGCGTGGTGGTGCATGCCTGTAATACCAGCTACTTGGAAGGCTGTGGCAGGAGAATCGCTTGAACCCAGGAAGCAGCGGTTGCAGTGAGCCTAGATCATGCCACTGCACTCCAGCCTGGGCAACAGAGCGAGGCTCCATCTCAAAAAAAAAAAAAAAAAAAAAAAAAAAAAAAAAAAAAACCAGAAAATAAAACACACAAAAATGTGTGTGTGTGTGTTTTCTTTTCTTTCTTTTTTTTTGTTGCCCAGGCTTGTCTCAAACTCCTGGGCTCGAGTGATACTCCCACCTTGGTGTCCCAAAGTATGGGATTACAGGCATAAGCCACTGTACCTGGTCTTAGATTTTCTTTATAATAAATTCCCAAAACAGAAGTAGGTAGGCAAGAATAGTAAGATGGAAAGGTTATGCTCTTTTTCTTTTTTGAGACAGAGTCTTGCTCTGTCGCTCAGACTGGGTGGAGTGCAGTGGCACAATCTTGGCTCCCTGCAACCTCTGCCTCTCATGTTCAAGCAATTCTCCTGTCTCAGCCTCCTGAGTCGCTGGGATTACAGGCACACACCACCACACCTGGCTAATTTTTGTATTTTTAGTAGAGATGGGGTTTCACCATGTTGGCCAGACTGGTCTTAAACTCCTGACCTCAGGTGATCCTCCCACCTTGGCCTCCCAAAGTGCTGGGATTACAGGTATGAGCCACCACACCCAGCCAAAAGGTTACGTTCTGATGTTAAAAGTATCATCACTGACCAGGAGTCAAGACTGAAACGTTTAATCAGGATTTTCCAGAACTTTACATGACTGGTTTTCTTTCCTTCCTAAATTGTAAGCCAGAGTCCTTGCAGAACATCTCACAAAAACACTGATAGCCTGTGCTAGCCAGGATGTTAGGTTTAAAATGTAGCTGTTGCTATTGGTTCTTTTTGCCTCCAACTGGAACACATTACTTGGATTTTTTGGCTACTCAGCTGGAGTAAAGGCAAAAGATAAATGAGAAGGGTGATAAAGGAAGACCACATCTAACAAATCCAACATTAAGAAAGCAAAATCCAACCCACAGAATAGTAAGTATTTCAGCAATGTTCTCCTACAAGGATGATATATCAAGGCTGAATACTATTAATAAATCCATTGAGGCCGGGTGTGGTGGCTCATGCCTGTAATCCCAGCACTTTGGGAGGCCAAGGCAGGCAGATGAAAAGGTCAGGAGTTTGAGACCAGTCTGGCCAATATAGTGAAACCCTACCTCTAATAAAAATACAAAAAATTAGCTGGGCGTGGTGGCGGGTGCCTGTAATCCCAGCTACTCAGGAGGCTGGGGCAAGAGAATCGCTTGAAACTGGGAGGCAGAGGTTGCAGTGAGCCAAGATTGCACCACCGCACTCCAGTCCGGGCAACTGTGTGAGACTCCGTCTCAAAAACAACAACAACAACAACAACAACAACAAAAAAAATCAATTAAAGTATAAGGTGAAACACTGTAATTAAGACAAACAAATGACTTTGTGCTTACCTAACAAGCCAGATGGGTCAGACCTATGTTCTACTATCTTATAGGTTGTTTCATAGTAGGTTCCATTTAACAGACTTCATTGTTAATAAAAACAAACCATTTATCAACAAATTCAACTGAATGTTTATTTAGTGTCTCAGCATTAAATTTTAAGTGCCACAGCACTGGCCTAGCCAAACCAGAATTAAATAGATGTCATTTACTCATTATAGACAAGATCCTAGTGATTCTTCACTCAAATATTAAATAAGAACCTGCTACATACTGACATTGTGCCAGGAATAAATTGGTAAACAACCCTTCTCAAAGGGTTGACTATTTAAGAAAACAGGATCCCCTCATTACTTTACCACAAAGAGCTTGACCTGAAGAAGAGGGAATCAAGACTCTAAACATAAAAGTCAGCAGTTATGAGAGCTTGTATGTGCAGGTGTTAAGGCTTTATTTTTTGAAATAACCATACCACCTACATACTGTGAATAGCTCAGGGAGGCAATATTAACGTCTCAAGGAGAAAGAAAGTGAGGCAAGTTAGATAAGCTAGGAAGTGGCCATCTTGGGATTTGAACTCTAGTCTGTCTGGTGCCAAAAATCAGTGCTTTTGACTACTACCATACACTCTTTCTTGACTGAATAGACTTGCAACTTGGTCTGTAGAGAATTTATATAGCTTACAACCAGTCCAAAAAAGAAAAAATATTTCAGAAAAGAATAAATGTTCAAATCTGAATTTAAACATTGTAAATATTTACCTTTCAGTTTATCTTGAAAATAAGTTATTTAAGGAAGCATTCAAATGAGTTAATTATCCCTTCTTATGTTTTTAAAATCTACCATAGAAAAAACTCTCCACAGGTATTCAAATCTTTTTTACGAATAGCAGTAAGTTAATATTTAGTAAGTTAAAAAGTACATTGTCAGCAGTTGCATGAAGACATACCTGAGGGATGGCACCATAGTTCCAGATATATCCTTTGTACGGGAACAAATTCGCAACATAGCGAAGTTTTCCTTTTTTCACATCTTGTTTAATGGGGTTTAAAGGGTCCTTTGTAGCAATCTGAAATAAAAAATTTCAAATCGTTGCATATTTGGATGTGAAATACTATTCAAATAAGGATCTGAGGAAATGAATTATGGTATCTATGTTCCCTAATTCCACTTTAATGATATATTCTATCCCTAACAATTTTATAATTGAACTAAGGTGCTTCCATAATCAGCCACTAAGTGGAAAGGTTATGTGAGGTATAAAGGAACTATCAAGAAGGGAAGAAGAACATTTACTAATTCTAGAAAGCAAAGACTAAAATTACCTGGAATAAATTCTAATGTTTGAGTAATAAAAATATTGTAATTTTTATTAAAAGGGCAAAATAAATACTATCCAATTTTATTTTCCTTTACAGAATTTAAAATTATTCAAATACTTGGGTATTTATTACACACAAAAAATGTGATTACTGTAAAAAAGTATGTGGTATAAAATGTTATAAATATCCATAACAAAAAGGCAATGATGGTAGGTATCGTCAGAAAGAAACTAACACCATGCAACTGAAATTCCAATGAGAGTATCTGTGGCTGGGGTGACTAAAGAGGGGTCAGTGATGGGCTTACAGAGAGTAAGAGGAGAAAAAGTAGTTCTAGGTTTTGGGAACATCAGAAGCAAAGATGTTGGGAAGAAAAGTTTGGGGCATATTTGTAAACAGCTGAGTTTAGCTGGAGCCCAAAGGGAAGACTGCTGGCAATGGGAGATACAACTAGAAAACAGACTGGGACCAGACGGAGAAAAACCTTGGAGTTCAGATGGTTCATCCTTGATCAAGTCAGTGTGACTCGATCAAAACCAATATCCTAAGTCTCACTCAAATGTAAAGTGAAATATTACCTCCATTTTTGCATTAGACCAGCGTGGCACTTCAACTACCATGTGGAACACATCCTGAAAAAACAGAGAAAGTGAGATGGTCACAGGAGCCAATTTGTTCTTTAAGGGAGCATGCACTATTTCTTCCAAAGTCAAACTGTTCATTGTACCAGATCTTTGAAGTCAATTGGATTTTCAACAAAATGCATCAAACAAAAAAGAGAATGATGGATGAAGAAATAATGCAATTATAGGAAAATATTCATTATAGAATCAAGGTGGTCAGTATATGATTGCTTACTGTATAGTTCTTCTTAATTTTTATTTACTTCTAAATTTTTTGTAGAGACAAGCTCTTACTATGTTGCCAAGGCTGGTCTCAAACTCCTGGCCTCAAGTGATCCTCCTGCCTCTACCTCCCAAAGTGCTGGGATCACAGGTGTGAGCCATCTCGCCCACACTTACTATATAAATCTTTTAACTTTTCTGTATGCTTTAAGTGTTTCAGAATAAAAATTGACAGTGGAAAGAATGTTCCTAGGAAGGAAACAGTTCTTAAATAAACATAACAGAACCTGTATCTCTGAAGAAGACCATCTTCAAAACACTCTCCAAAGGCCAGTGTTATTTCCTTCAGAGACACTGCAATTACTCAAAATGTTTTCAGAGCCTCCATTTCAGAGATGGTTTATAAGACAAACCCCAAGTCAGCCTAATTACTTGATCATACTTTAGTTTATAAGGCGAACCTCCGTCAGCCTAATTACTTGGTCATACTTTAGTTTTAGCATCAAACAAAACTCATCAGCTTCATTATCCATATTATTCTCCCAATTTGGCTGTTTTTAGAAATAAAGACCCCCTCAAAAGGTCTTTGACTTTGAAGATAAGAGAATATGCTCTAAAAATATTTTAATCAATGATAGTTCTATTGTAATTGGCTTATAGCCTTAAATTGACTACTATAAAATGGATATATTCAGGGAGTAAATTCTCAGATGTGCAGTTTAAAAACATAATGAAAAACAAACCATACTTTGCCAACCCATTTTGCACACTGGAGTTAAATATGGCATAGGTTATTTAAACTTGAGCTTTAATTATTCAGAATACTATTTTTTTTTTCAAGGAATAGAACTTTAACTGCAGTTTTTCAGTTTTCAGCCTCTACAAAGGGCACAGATGAAGCTAAATCTGTAATAACTGTTTTCTGTCACCCAGGCTGGAGCGCAGTGGCATAATCTTGGCTCACTGCAACCTCCACCTCCTGGGTTCAAGTGATTCTCCTGTCTCAGCCTCCCAAGTAGCTGGGATTACACAGGGGCGTGCCACTACACCGGGCTAATTTTTGTATTTTTAGTAGAGATGGAATTTCACCATGTTGGCAGGCTGGTCTCAAACTCCTGACCTCAGGTGATCTACCTGCCTTGGCCTCCCAAAGTGCTGGGATTATAGCTGTGAGCCACCGCACCTGGCCTGCAGTCATGCTTATAAAATGTTCTTTTTTTTTTTTTTTTTTTGAGACAGGGTCTCACTCTGCCACCCAGGCTGGAGTGCAGTGGCATGAGCTTGACTCACTGAAGCCTCAACCACCCTGGCTCAAGCAATCTTCCCATCTCAGCCTCCTGAGTAGCTGGAGCTACAGGTGCACGCCACAACATCCAGCTAAGATAGATAGATAGATAAAAGATAGATATATATATATATAAAAATTTTTTTTTGGTAGAGATGGAGTTTTGCCATGTTACCCAGACTGGTAAAGTACATTTTAAGAACTTAACTTAAAATGAAAATCACTTGGTTACATCACTCTTTAGAATTACTTCTTTGCTACTTTCCATCAAAACATGGGAACTGATAAGCCACAAGGGAATAAGTCAAAGGTTTCAAGTTAATAATTACCTTGCTGGTACCAAGCAGAAAAACTACACTGATTTCAATTCAAAAGTGTAAAACTTCTGTCATTTTAAGTTCCTGCTGAAACCATGGAAGACTAAAGCATCCATGGGTTTCTGCACCAAGCCTCCTGACACCTCACCTACCCAGTACAACATAAAAACCAAAAGAATGGAGATATTACTTAAATCTAGGACTGAAGAAACTGCTCTATCCCTGTATCCCTCTAAAATAACTAGATGGTTTAGAAAATGTAACCCTGATTGTTCATCCTGGGTAGAAAACCTCAGAACCAATCCTTGCCCACTAAGTTTTCAAGAGTTTTGTCCACTTCTCAGGCATAAAAATGAGATCTGTAGGTCCGTGAAAAGAAAAGTCAGGGCTTTCGGTTTTCAGTAGCAGTACCCTAAAGATTCACAAGATGGAGCTGTTATGACATGAAAGATCAACTGAAGAGCTCGCCAAGATTAGCTGTTAATTTTGTTAAAACGCCACCAGGCCAGGCGCTGTGGCTCACGCCTGTAATCCCAGCACTTTGGAAGGCCGAGGCGAGTGGATCACCTGAGATACGGAGTTCAAGACCAGCCTGACCAACATGAAGAAACTCTGTCTCTACTAAAAATATAAAAATTAGCCGGTCATAATGAGGCATTCCTGGAATCCCAGTTACTCGGGAAGGCTGAGGCAGGAGAATTGCTTGAACCTGGGAGGCGGAGGTTGCAGTGAGCCGAGATCGCCCCATTGTACTCCACCTTGGGCAACAAGAGCCAAACTCCCTCTCAAAAAAAAAAAAAAAAAAAAAAGCCACCAAATGAATACATTGCTTCAAGAAAGATATAGCAAATAGAGCTGAAATAACTAATTCAAAGTTTAGAAACTATATTGAACACTTTAATAGCATTAAATGACAAATATGTGTAGACTCTCAAAACAGTATTACCTAATAACATAAATCTACATAATTAATGGGAAGGAAAAAAATAACAAGGAAGAAAACATCCTTCAGAAAATGGTGAGAGAATTCTACAGCGAACAAAAGCCTGAAGGTCTGGTGCTTTTTAGAAATATAGCTGGGTGAGGCCGGGCGTGGTGGCTCACACCATTATAGGTGTGATTATACCCATTATAGGTGGGATTATACCCAGCACTTTGGGAGGCCAAGGTGGGCGGATCATGTGGTCAGGAGATCGAGACCATCCTGGCTAACACGGTGAAAACCCATCTCTACTAAAAATGCAAAAAAATTAGCCAGGCGTAGTGGCGGGCGCCGTAGTCTCAGCTACTCGGGAGGCTGAGGCAGGACAACAGCGTGAACCTGGGAGGCAGAGGTTGCAGTGAACCGAGATCACACCACTGCACTCCAGCCTGGGCAACAGAGCAAGACTCCATCTCAAAAGAAAAAAAAAAAAAAAGAAGAAGAAGAAATTAGCTGGGCAAAAACAGCAGGGAGTACCTGCAAAAGCCAGAGTCAATTCATTGATTTTTTTCAACAAATATTTTTTGTGGACCACCAGGATGTGCCAGGTACTTTTCCAGGCTCTGAAGACTAGCAATGAACAAAATAAAAGTTATTTTAACTCCCAAAGCGTTGGATTTCCAAATCAGATACTTCCTGCTGGTAGCCTTGGTGGTGGTTCAGGGGTAGAATTCTCGCCTGCTATATCAGGTCCTCCAGCTTGTAGGCCTCATGCTACAGCTTGGGGTGAGTGACTCATCTGTAAAAATCAATGTTTAGCACACTTTCAAATTCATGTAGATGCTGTAGTAATACTTGTCTCAGCCAGGCGTGGCAACTCATGCCTATAATCCTAGCACTCTGGGAGGCAGAGGCAGGAGGACTGCTTGAGGCCAAGAGTTCAAGACCAACCTGACCAACATAGCAAGACCTGTCTCTTAAAAAAAAAAAATTTTAAAAGAGAGAGAGAGACGAGGTCTCACTCTGTCACCCAGACTGGAGTACAGTGATGCAATCATAGCTCACTACAGCCTCCAACTCCTGGTCTCAAGCAATCCTCCTGCCTCAGCCTCCTGAGTAGCTGGGCCTACAGGTGTGCACTACCACACCTGGCTAATTGTTTTTTAATTATGTTTTTGGAGATGAAGTCAGGATATGTTGAGCGGGCTGGTCTCTAATTCCTAGCCTCAAGCGATCTTCCTGTCTATGCCTCCCTAGTAGCTGGAATTACAGGTGCAAGCCATCCTGCCCAACTCTGTACTTATAAGGAGGGGGTGTCCCACATACTTCAGCAGGAATTACTACTAAAGAACAACTTTCTTATAGACATCCTGGCTAATAATTCAGAGTTGCCACTAGGTGAACAACAGTGATATTTAGGATTTTTCAGGGCAACTGATATGAGAAATTCAATGAATTTTATAGCAACGGAGTTGCTATAAAACTGTACTGTTTTTATGCGTTTTAATGATTCCAATATTCATGCACTTAAAAAATAGCGATTTTAAGAAATTTAGTACTACTCAGTTACAAATTCATTCCTTCTTCTTTAATCCCAACTGTTTCAACTGTTACTTAGCTGGATCTTGGATTTACTATCTTGTTACCCCCATTGTTAGGACTTCCCAGAATGCATCCTCCAATCCTACCATGCTTTGGAGTCTCAGTCATTGGTCTGGCATCAGAGCTCTCAGCTCTGTTAACAGCTTCAGAAAAGAAGGAAGTTAAGTCTCCCTAAAGGGATGATTTTGATAAACCCAATAATTACCTTGCTGATAAACCAGTGGCGGATACGGGAAAAGGCAAACTATAACTTTACCTCTGACTTCCCAAAGTCAGAAATATAACTATCTATTTCAGGCCAGGTATGGTGGCTTGTGCCTGTAAACCCAGCACTTTGGGAGGCTGAGGCAGGAGGATCGCTTGAGGCCAGGAGTTCAAGACCAGCCTGAGCAACATAGACCTTGTCTCTACAAAAAAATAAAAGTCTATTTTACTTCCCAGATTTATAATCATTTTATCAAGTAGTCAAGACGTTACAACAAAATGTTAAAGATGTCCAGATTCTAAGGAAATTGGCAACTCAACAAGTCTACATTGTATCACTCCATTAATCAAAAAGATTTAAAATAAAAATGTTTCAGGAATAGAAGAAATATCTCCTATATCTTGGTTAGGCTTATAACTTCACTAATTAAACAGGAATATTAATTACAGTAATATAGTGAGGGCCAGTCTCATCTCCAAACTGGTTAGAGTCTTGTGGACCAAGTCAGTAGTCTGACAAGTCATTTACTAATGACCAGGCTATGGCCATTTGGTAGGCTGGTATTACTAACGCAGTTAAGTACATATATAGGGAACATGCTCTTAATTTAATTACATCTCATCTTTAAATCTTAGCAGTTAAGTTCAATGTGTCCTTATTGAGACTTATTTCTTATCTATTTATTTTATTTCATTTTTTGAGATAGAGTTTCGCTCTTGTTGCCCAGGCTGGAATGCAATGGTGCAATCTTGGCTCACCGCAACCTCAGTTTCCTGGGTTCAAGCGATTCTCCTGCCTCAGCTCCTGAGCAGCTAGGATTACAGGCATGCACCACCACACCCAGCTAATTTGTGTATTTTTAGTAGAGACGGGGTTCCTCCATGTTGGTCAAGCTGGTCTCAAACTCCCGACCTCAGGTGATCCGCCCACCTCGGCCTCTCAAACTGTTGGGGTTACAGGCGTGAGCCACCGTGCCCGGCATTGAGACTTATTTCTAACCCTGGATTTGGTAAATTCGATGAACTATACTACAGAATTACACCAAGTGGCTGACATTAGCATTTTCAAGTTGACTCATTGTGTGTTTCTCTAGATAACTTCAGAAATCTAGTAAATACCAGGCTTAGAAAGAAACACAAAAATCACCCTCTGGTACCATCACTCTTATTTATTTATTTATTTATTTTGAGACAGAGTCTCACCTGTCACCCAGGCTGAAGTGCAGTGGCACGATCTCAGCTCACTGCAACCTGCGTCTCCAGGGCTCAAGTGATCCTCCTACCTCAGCCCTCCTGGACCACAGGCACCTGCCACCACACCCAACTAAACTTTTTTTTCTTCTTTTTTTTTGGTAAAGACAGGGTTTCACCATGTTGCTGAGGCTGGTCTTGAACTCATGAACTCAAGCAATTCATCCACCTAGGCCCCCCAGAGTGCTAGAATTATGGGCATGAGTCACGGCACCTAGTCTACCCCCCGTTTTTAAATCTTTATTGTTTTGCAATAAAATTTGGAGAAAAAACAGTAGCGGTGGAGAGAATTTTCTTCTAAATTTATCTAGAGAATAAACATACAGCAAGAAGCTAATCCAAACCAAGCTTTCCTTTTTTTTTTTTTTTTTTAACTTCTAGATTAGTTTTGGAGTATAAAATCCCTATCAGAAGAACTCATGTAGTTAAAAGAAAATGTTTCATCCCCATAAAGATGCTTTCGAAAAGGTATACCAGATTTCATCATTTCCAACAATACTTTACCTTATTCACTGCTCACCAAATGACAATGGCTCTTAACTCTGTTCTGGCTGTAAAGTTGGTAATATGATTCTAGAAGGATATACTCTAATTTGTTAAAAGTATATGGATACCTGAAATATTTCATCAACAGTGACAGAAGTCTATTTGAGAAGCTATCAGAAAGAAACACGATGACCGAAGTTCACACTGTTGTGCCCCTTATTCACTTAGAATTGTGACTTAGTAAAGAAAGACATGACTTATACCAACCCAAAAAACATTTGCTCAAAAAATTGTGTTAAGATTCCAAGGGAGATCATTAACTTATTAAAGAAATTAAAACACATACACACAAAACTTTTAGAAATACTCATTTGTTTTCCAGTTACATAGATCTTCTACTCATTGCAGCTCAAATAAATGCCTGTATTTGCTACTACACACTACCATATGTACCTACGTAGAGCAATAACTTAATTTGTCATGTCATAATTAAGAATAAGCTGCTGGCTGGGTGTGGTAGCTCATGCCTGTAATCCCGCACTTTGGGAGCTGAGGTGGGTGGATTGTTTGAGCTCAGGAGTTCGGGACCAGCGAAAGTCTGTCTCTACCAATACAAAAAAATTAGCCAGGTACAGTGGTGCGCACCTGTAGTCCCAGCTACCCAGGAGGTTGAGGTGGGAGGATTGCTCGAGCCCAGGAGGTGGAGGCTGTAGTGAGCCAAGATCACACCACTGCATTTCAGCCTGGGTAACAGAGTGAGACCCTGTCTTTAAAAAAAAAAGGGGGGAGGAAAGAAAAAGCTGCTATTTTTGCTATTTTTTCTTTTCAGATAAGCTTTATGATGACTACATTTTGAAAACAGATATTCTAAGCATAATCTGTTTATTTTAATGTCTTTATAATATCAAGCACAAGGGTCTGCATTTCCAGTTGTCAAACTTTTCTGTTTTGCAATGACTAACAATTTTGACCATGGAAACATTCCCAAGAAAAATGCATTTATGCCAAATTGTAGATAATATTCTTTTAAGTTTCTGAAGCATCAATCTGTTTGATTAGAGGCTTGACTTTCTTTCAGAAGGGAAAAAAAGAAACACATATTCCATATTTATACATGCTTCTATATGCTCCCAACAATCACCTGAAAAAAACAGAACCCTACATTGTCAGAATTAGAATTTAACACGAAAGTTTAAGATACGGAATAGAAAAATATCTGATTTCCAAAACTAAAAAATCAGGTCATGATATTTGAGCACTTTAAGATTTACAGAAAGCTTTTATCTACCCAGTGTTTCATACTGTTTATTACCATGTTTTGGAAAATTTCTGGTATCTCAGAAGTTTTATGTTAGAAGATACTCTGAGCTATAGGTGCTTTTATATTTGATCCTAAAATTGATCCAGAGCAAAGGACATCCCTGCAATTTAAAAATATCCAGTGAGCCCTTGCCTTTACCTTCTCTACCCACTGGATTTGGTAATAATCAAAGCAGGGTACCCGAGTCAAAAGATTTTCCAGAACTGGCTGGACTGATTACCTAACGGCATATGCCGAACTGAATAGCCACATTAAAAGGTCCAGATATGGGTTGGGCACAGTGGCTCACGCCTGCAACCCCAGCACTTTTGGAGGCTAAGGTGGGCAGATCGCTTAAACCAGGAGTTTGAGACCAGCCTGGGCAACATAGGGAAACCCCATCTCTACAAAAAAATAGAAAAATTAGCTGGGCGTGGTGGTATGTGCCTGTGGTCCCAGTTATTCGGGAGGCTGGGGCAGGAGAATCACTTGTGCCTGGGAGGTATAAGCTGCAGTAAGCCACGATCATGCCACTGCACTCCAGCCTAGGTGACAAAGTGAGACCCTGTCTCAAAAAAAAAAAAAAAAAAAAAGGTCTGATATGGATATGAGTCCTTGGACATTTTTCCTTAGTGGAGCTGGCTGAGCCATGTTAAAGGTACATGCTCACTTGATCAACATTCCCCCATTATCATCCCTCAGACGACTGACCACATTAGGAACAAAGTCCAAGGCCAAGCTCATAAGAATGTATTCATGTAAAATTAATCACAATGGATTTTTTTATAAAAAAGAAAGAAAATCACACTCTAACGAATCAAGTTAATCAGATTTTTTTTTAAAGGCTATAATCCAAAATGATGTCTACCACACCTTTATTTGTGTTTTAAACAAGTAACTTCCTTAAAAACAAAACAAAAGAATTCTTTCCGGCCTGTCAGACAGGAAGGCTCCTGCCCAAGGTCCACTGAGGTCTAGACCACTGGTAAAATCCAGAGTCATAAGAGCCTGTGCTTTTGAGCTGGGACAGGGCAGGCCAAGGGCAGAGTCTTCATTTGAGTAATCCACTTTATAGACACAACCAGTCCCTTATAAGACTTCAGTGTCCCTAAGTAATCTAAGTGAACACATTTAACAGGACACCAAAATGTAGCTTGTTTCCTATTCTGGAGTAACTTGAAGCAGCAATAAGAGTAGGTACCAAAACATCTATGATCATTCTGGTCCTTGGTAGGAATACAATCAATTATGAACACTGGGAAAACAGCTCTATGTCAAGAAAATGTTTTCTTCCTGTAGCACACCTGTATGCCAGGGTATTATCAATAAACTTAGGGTCATCATTTTATACCTCTTCATTGCTCAAAATGGTCTGAGATGCTACAGTATGGTATACATACTGTAATACAACAAGCAGATAATTCAAGCCAACCCAATGGGGCCAATTCAAGAGGGAAGGATTCTGCAGTTTATATCAACTCCCAGGAAATCAGATGTAACAAATTCAAGTTTCTGAATAAATACAATGCTGATACTCCCACAGGAAAAACACATGCCAATTAGAGGTCCCTCCTGTATTTGTGGCACATAATTGGCCTGGGGCTGTTTGCTCCATTGCCTCCAATTGGAGTCTTACCCAGGAAGGCTCCTTGGAAGCAATGCAAAATTTGGAATTTCTGGCAGTACAGAACTGCAGCAAACTTCCTGGTAGAAGTGCAATGAATTTGTCTATTTCTATCTAATAGTCACGCCCAGAAAAACAGTAAGACAGCACACACAAGAACAAAATTACTATTATTCTAGACGTGCATTGCAAAGTGATGTTCACGTGTGTTGTGTATTGACATCTAGCTAAGGAAGGTCAATAACCTATGTAATTCTTACAACTCAAAAACCTTTGTACTCAATGTGAATCAAACTTCCGTACTGAAGGAAAAAAATTGAAAGGTAGAAAAAGAAAAAGATATTTGTCCTTGTGCCAAGTTGCTAAATACAGTACAAACTACTTCCATTGGAAAGGAGGCTAAGAAGAGATGGGTTTTTTTAAAATGTTTAAAGTTGTACTTATAACACATGTTCTTTGTAAAAAGATTAGACAATATAAGAAGACAAAAACAAAAATAAAACCAAGAGTCACGGGCAGTCCCATGAATCATAAATATTTTGATATATATTTTTATTGTTATTTATTTTCCTGAGACAGGGTCTTGCTATGTTGCCCAGTCTGGTCTCAAACTCCTGGGCTCAAGTGGTCCTCCCAGCACAGCCTCCTAAGTGGGATTACAATCGCCCCACACTAAGCTATTCTGGTGTATACAGTTGTAGACTTTTTTCCCCCTAGAAAAGTAAAGGTTTTTTACCAATTTGTGGTAAACCTACCAATCTGTGCTACGGTTAGGTTTCTTTTCACTGGTATATACAGGAACAGCTATTTCCTTTTAGAAGTCTGTGTGCCTACCTTTACTAACTCTATCTTAACTGTGCAAATCTTAACTGTACTAGCCCATTACTAAATTTTCCTATACTCATTGAATAATCTAGTTTATTTTTACTATTTCATAAAGTTCCCACAGTCAAAATTCTGTGCTGGCTACCTGGTTTATTTTAGAACCAGTAATGAAGTATTGCGACTTTAGTTCCAAATACACATACAAAAAGGACTAATGTAATTTTTTCTTTTCTTTTTTTTTTTTTTTACCAAGACAGATTAAATACTTTTGCTTTTATGCCTCCTCTCGTTCCCCAAGTTATATTTGCTTCTTTAACTAAATAATCTAGTTTTAAGACTAACTTCTTATTTAGTCAATGGTCTTTTTTTTGAGACAGGGTCTCACTCTGTCACCCAGCTGGAGTACAGTGGTGGCATCTCGGCTCACTGCAACCTCTGCCTCCCAGGCACAAACGATCCTCTCACCTCAGCCTTCCAAGTAGCTGAGACTACAGGTACATGCCACCACGCCTGGCTAATTTTTGTATTTTTTGTAGAGACAGGGTTTCACCATGTTGACAGGCTGTTCTTGAACTTCTGGCCTCTACCCGCCTAAGCTTCCCAAAGTGCTGGGATTATAGGAATGAGCTACCACGCCCAGTCTAATCAACCGACCTTTAACTCACAGCACAGCGAGGCATTTTAAGCACTTGTTGAGAGACATATAAGAAAATTCATATGTAGAACTAGTTGATCTGAGTAAACAGACTGTGTCCAAAAGACAAGGATGCCTTACCTTATCTGCATAAATTGGAATATCATGAAATGGAGATATATATTGTCCTTTCTCATTTTCTGCAAAATAAATTAGAAAAAGTTATTACTGTAATTAATTGTAGTACTAAATGCACATAGTACACATTTTTTTTTTCCTGAGACAGGGTCTCTTACTGTCACCCAGGAGGGTGTACAATGGTGTGATCTTGGCTCACTGCTACCTCTGCTTCCCTCTTGAAGGCTCAAGTGATCCTCCAGCCTCAGCCTCCTGAGTAGCTGGAGTAGCTGGAACTACAGGCATGAGCCACTATGCCTGCATAATTTTTGTATCTTTTGTAGGGAGGTCGTGTTGCCATGTTCCCCAGGCTGGTCTCCAACTCCTGAGCTCAAAGCAGTCTGTCCACCTCGGCTTCCCAAAGGGCCGGAATTACGGGGGTGAGCCACTGCACCCAACCAATACACATTTTTTTTTTTTTTTGCAGCAATTCATCTTTATTTCTTATTTTCCTCTGGGCGTGCAGAATCTGATATATTTCACCCCAGGTATATTTGGGATAGTTGGCTCTTCACTGGGTCAGGATGGCTGGGTGCCTTCTCCCCTGGCACAGTTCTCTTCTCTGCAGGGCGAGGGGCAGGGAGCTAGTAGAACCTCGCAATGCCAGCCACAATGGCAGACCCAGTGGAGCCCAGGATGAATTTGGTCAACCCGGAGAGTCCAGTTACTCCCAGTGACTGCAGAGTAGCCACAAGGCTGCCCGGGGCAACTCCACCCCCATTGGCAATGGCCACTGTGGACATCATCTTGGCTGCTATGGAGGACGAGGTGATTCCCGTCGCAGTGAAGCCCATGGCGCTGAGCACCATGGGCACAGCCTCCACGGCCACAACTCCTCCAATCACGACTGTAGCAATCCTCGCCAGGGGTAAGACTACGGCACGGCTAGAGGCCACCCTGGCCACTTTGGCCACACCGGTCACTGCTGATGAGGTGAAAGCTGAGGCCACCATGCCTGCTCGGGTTAATTCCCTGGCCCAGAGAAGGAGAGTTCCTGAGAATGTGAAGCTGACCCCACCATCTTAAGCTCGGATGTGTTCCACCAGTACACATTTTTAAACCAAGATATTATTCTCACACTAAGCTGGGCGCAGTGGCTCACGCCTGTAATCCCAGCACTTTGGGAGGCCAAGGTGGGCGGATCATGAGGTCAGGAGTTCAAGACCAGCCTGACCAATATGGTGAAACCCCGTCTCTACTAAAAATACAAAAATTAGCCGGGCGTGGTGGCAAGTGCCTGTAATCCCAGCTACTCGGGAGGCTGAGGCAGGAGAATCACTTGAACCCGGGAGGCTGAAGTTGCAGAGTACCACTGCACTCCAGTCTGGGCAACAGATCGAGACTCTGTTTCAAAACACAAACAATAAAACATAAAAGTCCTTTTAGGGTCAATTGTGACTTTGCAGTCTGTCCAGTCCTCTATCAGTTTTAGAGAAACTGACAAATGTAATATTACAAAGCTAAAAAAAAGTTTATTTATATTAAGGAAGGATAAAGCACTTAAAATTTGATAACTATATAGTGGGTTCTAATTATTAGTATTGCTTAAGTTCCAGAGAGTTCCACTCGACAAAAACAGTTACTTCAGCTAGTGCCAAATTCTAGAAGTAGCTTTGGTCTCCCATAACGGAAGATATATATAACATATATATTACATATAGAGAGAGAAAATATTAATTGCAAATAACCTAAGTAAAAGCAGTGTATTTATTCTGCATATACAGCTTGAAGATCCACCCCTCACCTTCAAACCAGTCACCTCTGTAAGCCCTTCCTACAGAGAAATTCTGGAGCCAACACTATTTCCAGAAAAACACTTCCATGAATTATTAGTCAAAAGTTACTGCACTGCCCTTGTTGCTTAATTGCAAAATTAAATAAAATGGGGAGGGGTGGGTAGTTCTCACGCTTCCTGGATTTTTCTGATAGTTAACCTTCAGCTAGATGTTTGCTTTACGGTTCACTTTCCTTTTCCTCCCGCACCAGGCTACTTTTTGCTAGGAGCTTTGTTCCTTCAATGCCTATTCCCATTCGTCCCCTCTACTCCCCGCTTCCCGGTCCTTCATACACCAACTCAGAGTTCGAGGTACCTGCCCATTTCCTTCCAAATAAAACTGTAAAGAGATTAAAATAGAAGCGCTTGTGGTGACACATTTACGAACGCCTCCGTTATCGCCCATAATCTACTCCTAGTATAGCTGGGGGTGGGGGGAGTAAGAGGATAAAGAAAAACCCCAAGTAGATTTCCTCCACCTACAAGGCCAAAAAAAAGGTGGTGCCCTAAGGAGCGTGGAGGGCGCCAGCCTGCAGCCTCCCGGTTTCCCCGTGCAGCCCTAGGTGCAGGACCCGGGGTAGGTACCCCCTAGACGCCGAATCCTGCAAAGGTAAAAAACTTGGCACTTTCTCAGTCATTCTTCCAGATTGACGTCATCTGTTTGATTTGAGAGGAACAGCTTTCTGTTTCATAAGGATTCCCAGCATCGGCGCTGA
Source organism: Macaca thibetana thibetana (assembly GCF_024542745.1). Classification (NCBI taxonomy): domain Eukaryota; kingdom Metazoa; phylum Chordata; class Mammalia; order Primates; family Cercopithecidae; genus Macaca; species Macaca thibetana. Next base: position 63,237,537 of record NC_065586.1, on the reverse strand, counting down.
GGGAACACAGGCGGCGGAGAGGCAGGAGCGCTACCGGGACCCCGGAGGACCGGTCCAGCGCCTTCACAGAGGCTCCCGATCCGGGCCTCAGTTTCCCCTTCTGTAAAATGAGGGGGTGGACTTGGCTCCGCTCAGCGCCCATAATCTGAGCTACGGCGGCGGAATTAAGGTCTTTAGGAAGTCACTGCCCCCCCTCGGAGTCGCCGTCCCTCCAAACTGAGCAATCCTCTTACGGGCATTATGCTACCTCCAGGCACCTTTCTAGAGTGGGTCTGTGATTTCCTTTTCCCATCAGACCCTGTCCGAGTCGGACACATGCAAAACTTGGGCCCAGGTTCGGGTACCCGGTGGCGTGAGAAAGGGACCATCGCCGTTCAGCGGGGAGGGATGGCCGGAGGCGACCCCCGCTGCCCCGACCGGCGGCGGCAAGTGTGCAATGTGAGGGCCGGCCAGGCCCCACAACGCGTCGGAGACTTGGGGCCGAACGCGGGCCGCACCCTCCCGGGGAGGCGAGGCCCGGGAATGAATGGGCGGACCGGCGCGGAGGGGCCGGGGGCCGCAGACACTCACTGAGGAATACTCGGTACTCCAGGGAGAAGGGAGCGGCGCGCTCCTCGGTACTGAAGCCGCTCATGGTGCCGGAGTCCAGCCGCCGCAGCTGCCACAGAGCCACCAGCCCGCACGCGGCGCCGACAGACAAGCAGAGAGCCCCGCGCCTGCGCACTACGAGTACTGGACCGGTGGGCGGGGCGGGGAGCGCCTTTAACGCGGCTCCGCTAGCGTTCCCACCCCCGCCGGGCCAACCCCGTGCGCAGGCGCACTCCGCACTCCCGAGCCCCGCCCCTCGGGCCCAGCCTCTGCGATGACAGTGGGGGATCAGAATCTGGGCCACGTGGCTGCCGCCGGCGCTGGCTCTATTCCTTCGGCGTTGGGCTCTGACCCGGGAGGGCAAATGCGCAGGCCCTAAGCTTGGACTAGCTAGGAGTTGACGGCCGACCACGCACACAGGGAACTCACCTTTGATTCTCACACACTCCTCCCCGCAGACCTATTCCTTATCTCAAAAGGCGATGATAAGTCATCTGCTTCCCCAGACAGGCCCTGCTTGCGGTCTTAAAGGTGAGCATTTTTCTGATCCGTCTTAACAAAGTTGAGCCATACTGACGCCCCTAGTGGCTAGCAGTAAGGTACTCGCTCCTCCACTTTCTATAACCTCTCTGACTCCGTTGCTTATCTGGGAAGTGAAGATAGTAATAGTAACTATTTCATGAGTTACTGGGATGATTACCCGAGTTAATACACGTCAAAGGCTTGGAGCAGAACCTGGGTCTTTGTAAACACTCTGGAAGTTGTTACTGTCACCCTCCCCAGTGGGGGAAGATTTACTACCCCCTTTCCCCTACCCGCCCCCCACCACCTTACTTAACCCACCCGGGTCCCCAGGGGCTTCAGATGGAAGCATTGGGAAGGTCCAGGCGTGAGCTAGAGTCGCGTGAAGGATTGCTCTTAGGGATAGGCTCCTCTGAGCTTGTTTTCCTGTTTATATTTCATCATGTCAGGCCAGACCCCAAAAACTAAAGTCTGATAGAGGCAATGGGCAAATATTTGCATCACTTACCTACCTCCCCGGGCATACGTGTTAAAGAAAAAAAGTATGTCCAAAATCCTCAATATAAATTAGAAAATTATTATTTACATTTCAAAGAATGCCTAGTTTTATTTGTTAAAAAATTTTCATGGCCAGGATTTATTTAAATAACTTTTTCTAGAGCATTAAAGATAATGTGTCTTAAGGACATTTTGAATTAAACTCTTCTTTTCAAAACAATGTCTATTGTAAAAAATGAATATTAAATGAAAACCTAGTAAGATCTCCAGTTAGTTATGGTGTCCCTCCCTTTGTCTCTGTCCAACTCCCAAATCCCACTGACACCCGTTAATTTTCAGAAGGCTGGGATTCACTGGTTTTTTTGGAACATTACACCACAGTTTTACTGCAGTTAGAACAAAAGGGCAGGAAAAAAAAATAGCGAAGCAATAGTTTAGTCACTAATCAGAGTCAAGGCCAGGCATGGTGACTTACGCCTTCAATCCCAGCACTTTGGGAGGCTGAGGTGGGCAGATTACCTAAGGTCAGGAGTTCGAAACCAGCCTGACCAACACAGTGAAATCCTGTCCCTAATAAAAATGCAAAAATTAGCTGGGCGTGGTGGCACGCTCCTGTAATCCCAACTACTCGGGAGACTGAGGCAGGAGAACACTTGATCCCAGGAGGCGGAGGTTGCAGTGAGCTGAGATCATGCCAGTGCATTCCAGTGTGGGTGACAGAGCGAGACTCTGTTTCAAAAAAGAAAAAAAAAGTAGGATCAAGTTCAGAGAATATTTTAAGGGGGATGCTCTTTTGATTGGACTGCTCTATCACTTTTCTGCCTTTGAGCAGATGGAACCAATTTTCTTGGAAATACCCAGACTCTCATCTGTGACTGACTTAAGGAGACAGCAGTGATGCAATAATAATGTTCTACATACACTTTCCCTTTGCCTCCTGCCAGCTCACAGCAAGATAATAAAGTCTCACTGACCTCTGAACTTGCACACTGGCTCTTGTTTCATCGAATGTATTCAGAGAGCCAGTCAGTACCAGCTCTGGTAAAACACCCAGCCCTGGTGCATTGTAACTTTCCTTTGCAGTCAAGTGTAGTGAGCCCATAGGCCCAAAAGGACCTTGGTCTACTATGTCTCCCTAGGGCCTAGCACAGTACACAGCCTAGAGTAGATGTTTACTGAATCTTTGCTGGACGAATGGGTAGAGGAATTAATGAAAAGGTGAATACCTTCTTAAGTACGTTAGTTTGACAGAGAAGGAGTCCATCTCTTCTCAAATATTATCTTTCTCAGTGACCAAATCTAGTGGCACTTTCCAGTCCATATCCTGTCCCCTTTGCTCTGGGTGACCCTATTGGGTGTCTCTAATTTCCTTCTTTGGCTTGCAACTACACTCTCTTTTTTTTGTTTGTTTTCTTTTTTGAGACAGAGTCTCACTCTGTCACCCAAGCTAGAGTATAGTGGTGTGATTTCGGCTCACTGCAACCTCTACCTCTTAGGTTCAAGTGATTCTTGTACCTCAGCCTCCTGAGTAGCTGGGATCACAGGCATGCACCACCATGCCTGGCTAATTGTAGTATTTTTATTAGAGATGGGGTTTTGTCATGTTGGCCAGGCTAGCCTCGAACTCCTGGCCTCAAATGATTCGCCCATCTCAGCCTCCCAGAATGTTGGGATTACAGGTGTGAGCCACAGCGCCAGGCCATGACTGCATTCTCTTTTCGTGTTCTTCCTACTTCTTCTTTTTTTTTTTTTTTTTTTTTTTTTTTTTTTTGAGACACAGTCTTGCCTCGTCACCCAGGCTGGAGTGCAATGGCACAATCTCGGCTCACTGCAACCTCTGCCTCCCGGGTTCAAGCAATTCTCCCGCCTCAGCCTCCCGAGTAGCTGGGATTACAGGGGTGTGCCACCACGCCCGGCTAATTTTTGGTACCTTTAGTAGAGATGGAGTTTCACCATGTTGGCCAGACTGGTCTCAAAATCCTGACCTCATGATCCGCCTGCCTCGGCCCCCCAAAGTGCTGGGATTACAGGCATGAGCCACCATGCCTGGCCCGTTCCTACTTCTTTGCTACTCATTTCTCATTCTCCCTCTCAGTCTTCTTCATTTCATCATCTTAATCATCATTGTCTTTCTTATTTCTCATGTTCTCTCTCTCTCTCTAGAGAGATACTCTCTGTCTAGATTATCTCATGTATATTTTGGTGTCAACTACCACCTAGAAGTCCTATAACATGAAAACTTTCAAATCTATAACTAAGTCTTTTTTAACACTTGCTGTGGTCATGCTCTGTGATAGGTGGGTAGGGATGTAGCCCTAATAGGCCTTATAGTCAGAACTTAGAGTCTAGAGGACAGACAGACTTCAACAGATAATTATAATCAATTTGGGTGAGTAGAGTGATATAGAAAGTACAGGGCATTACATTATGGGAACAGAAAACCTCTTCAAGGAAGTGACCTGTAACCTGCAATCTGAATGAGATGGGATTAATAAGGCAAAGGGGACAAGGCCAAAGCCAGAAAACGGTTAGGTGAGACTAGGCCAGGCACGGTGGCTCACGCCTGTAATCCCAACACTTTGGGAGGCTGAGGCCGGTAGATCATGAGGTCAGGAGTTCGAGACCAGCCTGGCCAACATGGTGAAACCTGTCTCTATTTAAAAAATACAAAAATAAGCTGGATGTGGTGGCGCGCACCTGTAATCCCAGCTCCTCAGGAGCCTGAGGCAGAAGAATCTCTTGAACCTGGAAGGCAGAGGTTGCAGTGAGCTGAGATCGCACCAATGCACTCAAGCCTGGCAACAAAGCAAGACTCCATCTCAAAAAAAAAAAAAAGAAAAGAGGTGAGACTAGAGAAATAGGGCCAAATGCTAGAAATCCTTGGAAGGCATTATATGAGGATTGAACTTTCTCCCAAGAGCAATCGGAAACTTAAGAAGGGTTTTTAATGGGAAAATAACATGATCAGAATTGCATTAAGAAAAGGTACTATCAGCAGCTTAGAACTTGGATTGAGGTTTGATAAGACTAGAGGCAGGGAGACCAATGCAGTTCACTGCAGGGCCCCAGATGAAAGATGGTGGTGGTTTCCTGAACTTGGGTGGCAAAAGAGAAGGCTGATTACAGAGCTGTGTTCAAGGTAGAATCAATGGAATTATTGATTGAATAGCGTGGAAGAGGAGAGAGGTGGAGACTTGAGGATGAGTCCCAGGTTTCTGGCTACAAGTACTGGTTGAGTTGAATGGTGTGTCATTTACTGAGAGAGTCTGGGTGAAATGGAGGGTATTATACCAAACACTGCTAGCTCCCTACCCAATGGCCATATTACCTTCTCTTTTCTAGAAGAATCCTGATTTTGTTCAAGAGACTGGGTGTGGTGGCTCATGCCTGTAATCCCAGCACTTTAGGAGGCTGAGGAGGACGGATCACCTGAGGTCAGGAGTTCAAGACTAACCTGCCCAACATGGCGAAATCCTGTCTCTACTAAAAATACAAAAATTAGCTGGGCGTGTTGGCACGTGTCTGTAATCTCAGCTACTCAGGAGGCTGAGGCAGGAGAATCGCTTGAACCCAGGAGGCAGAGGTTGCAGTGAGCCAAGATATATATATATATATATACGCCACAGCACTCTAGCCTAGGCAACAAGAGCAAAACCTCTGTCTCAAAAAATACATAAAATAAAATAAAAAGAAGCTACTGTCTTGTGCACACCTTTGCCTCAGGGCAGCCAGCCATTCCTTCATCTTCATGAAGTGAGGTTTTTGTTTTTTTTTTTGAGACGGAGTCTCCCTCTGTCACCAGGTTGGAGTGCGGTGGTGCGATCTCAGCTCACTGCAACCTCTGCCCTCCTGGGTTCAAGTGATTCTCCTGCCTCAGCCTCCTGAGTAGCTGGGATTACAGGCACTTGCCACCATGCCTGGCTAATTTTTGTATTTTTAGTAGAGACGGGGTTTCACCATGTTGTCCAGGCTGGTCTTGAACTCCTGACCTCTGGTGATCCACCTGCTTTGGCCTCCCAAAGTGCTGGGATTATAGGTGTGAGCCACGTGCCTGGCCTCCACTTTGATTTTTAAACTTGAAGGGATGCGATGTGGACAGTCCTTAGGTTTCCTAAAGAATACTGAGGAAGTTTTAAAATTACTTTTTGGCTATAGTTAGGCCTCTAGAATATATTAGTAATATATATCTAGAATATAATAGAAATTATTTGTGAAGGTATTTGTTGCAACTTGATTATCCTTAAAGAAAGTCATAATCTAAGATGGCTGGCTCTGTCTTCGTGGAATGCCACTTTTAGCAACATTGTTTATAATTTAGTAAAGCGGTCCTCTCCCTTCCTCCCAAGTACTTCATAATGGTTGTGTAAACTGTTAACTGATGTAAGATCAGTCCAAAACAATTTAATCATCCAAAACAATTGAATCGCCTTTTGTGTCCTGGGTAGTCTCTGCTCTCAGTATAGAAATTAGTACTTATTAGATGCCTACAGAGTGCATAGGATGTAAACCCAGCCTAGCCTGAGAGTACATTCAGAAGTGAAGTATACAACCAGTTTTTCTAGTGTAAGAATTTTTAAAAAAAAATTTTTTTTTTGAGACAGAGTCTCGCTCTGTCACCCAGGCTGGAGTGCAACGGCTCGATCTTGGCTCACTGCATCCTCTGCCTCCCAGGTTCAAGCAATTCTCCTGCCTCAGCCTCCCGAGTAGCTGGGATTACAGGCATGCGCCACCATGCCCAACTAATTTTTGTATTTTTAGTAGAGACGGGGTTTCACCATGTTGACCAGGATGGTCTCAATCTCTTGACCTCGTGACCTGCCCACCTCAGCCTCCCAAAGTGCTGAGATTATAGGCATGAGCTACCACGCCCAGCCAAGGAATGAGTTTTAAATGAGCAAAGACAATCATGACTGCCAGTGATTTTTTTCAGTCATGTAAATGTGATACAGTACTGTCCAATGGGATGAAGGGAAGGCTGCTAGAGGGTTTCTGGAACATTTTTCCTTTATCTTAAGAAGAGTATAGTTCCGCATGCTTGTTTGAAGTCATGGAGATTTGGGGGCTGTTCGTTACAGCAGCATAATCTAGGAAGAGCTGATTAATACAAATGGCTAACAGTGCTGCAGTTTTCTTATGAGATCTCCACCATGAGGAGAGTTTGCCTGGGAACCAAGCTGCCATGCAGAAATCAGCAAAACAGAAAGATGGAAATAACTTGTGTTCTTAAGATATTATTGACTGGGCACAGTGGCTCACGCCTGTAATCCCAGCACTTTGGGAGGCCGAGGCGGGCGGATCACGAGATCAGGAGATCAAGACCATCCTGGCTAACACGGTGAAACCCCGTCTCTATTAAAAATACCAAAAAAAAAAAAAAAATTAGCTGGGCATGGTGGCAGGCGCCTGTAGTCCCAGCTACTCGGGAGGCTGAGGCAGGATAATGGTGTGAACCCAGGAGGCAGAGCTTGCAGTGAGCTGAGATCACTCCACTGCACTCCAGCCTGAGCAGCAGGGCAAGACCCCATCTCAAAAAAAAAAAAAAGATATTTTTGAGCTATTGATTTAACTAACCCCGGAACTACTTTGCCTCTGAACTTCTTGTCTCATTAGATAATAAATTCCTTGCAGTTTAAATGTGTTAAATGGAAAGTTTCTATGACTTGAAACCAAAAATGTCTTGGCTAAGGCAGACTGGTAGCTTGAAAAAGGAGTGAAATTCTGACACATGCTACAACAAGAATGTAACTTGAAGACATGAACCTTCGCCATGTTGGCCTGGCTGGTCTCGAACTCCTGGCCTCAAATGATCCACCCACCTCGGCCTCCCAAAGAGCTAGGATTACAGGTGTGAGCCACCGCGCCCAGCCAAGACTACATTCTCTTCTCATGTTCTTCCTACTTCTTTGCTGCTCATTTCTCATTCTCCCTCTCAGCCTTCTTCATTTCATCGTCTTAATCATCATTGTCTTTCTTATTTCTCATGTTCTCTCTCTCTCTAGAGAGATACTGTCTGTCTACATTATCTCATGTATATCTTTGGTGTCAGCTACCACCTAGAGGTCCTATAACATGAAAACTTTCAAATTTATATTGAAATCTATTATTATGTTCAGTGAAATAAGCCAAACAAGAAAAGGGCCAATAGTGTGTACCTCCACTTACATGAGGTACCTAGAATAGTGGAATTCATAGAGACAAACAGAAGAGTGGTGGTTGTCAGGGCCTAGAAAGAAGGAGGAAAAAGGAGTTATTGTTTAATGGATGTGGAGTTTCAGTTTGGGGAGATGAAAAAATTCTGGAGGCTGGGTGCCATGGCTCACGGCTGTAACCCAGCACTTTGGGAGGCCAAGGTGGGTGGATACTTGAGGTCAGGAGTTCAAGAACAGCCTGGCCAACATAACAAAACCCTGTCTCTACTAAAAATACAAAAATTAGCTGGGCCTGGTGGTATGCACCTGTAGTCCCAACTACTCAGGAGGCTGAGGCAAGAGAATCACTTTAACCCGGGAGGCGGAGGTTGCAGTGAGCTGAGATCGCACCACTGCACTCTAGTCTAGGCAACAGAGTGAGATTGTCTCAAAAAAAAGAAAGAAAAAAAGAAAGAAGTTCTGGAGATGGATGGTAGTGATGGTTGTACAATATGAGTGTTCATGCCACTGAACTGTACATTTAAAAATGGTTTAGATGGTAAAAAACAATTATAAAAGCAGATATATCTTTTTTCCAAACAAACAAAGTTTGAGACATCTGAGATTAAGTTACTCCAAAATTTGTACATAGGATGGTGTATCAGCTAAAGTCAACCAGGGAAACAAAAGCTACTCAAAGTGTTTAAGACAAGAACTTTAAGGCGGGGAGTTAGTCAATAGATAATAAAAGAGTTGAGAAACCAAACGGAGATTGGCAATGGCAAGAAGCCACTACCATCTCGAGGCTGGAGAGATGGGAGCAAGAGGCACAGTCACCCAGAGGGAGGAGTGCAGGGTCTCTGGGTGGAGCTGGCAGCACAGTGGGCCTGTTTATCTGTACAGAGTTGCTGCTGGAGATGCTGCCTGAGGCAGAAAAGGAAGGGAGACACACCCCTTCCCTTCCTCAACCACTCCTCCAATCTCCTGTCTATGTCTCCATTGGCTGGGCCCAAATGGTAAGCCAGCTTTAGTTAGTCAGTTTTTACCTGTTTATGCTGCTGTAACAAACAATATAAAAAATCTCATTTGCTTGTGAGAATGAACACGTATTTCTTGTTTGGGTTCCATGGTGGTGACAACGGGTCAGCTGTGGTTCTGCCCCATCTGCCTTCCTATTTTCAGCTCAGACTGAAGTAGCATCCCCCATCTTGGTCTTGCCGCAGAGAGAAAAAAGAAATGGCAAACCGTACAATGGCTCACAAGCTTTTGCTCAGGAATGGTATATGTCACTTTCACTCATTCTATGCACAAAGTCCTATGACTTTGGGCACGGACGTATGAATACTCCCCTAGGGGGAACTGCAAATGCGTAACCATGTTTAAGACTGTATAATCCTCCTACAGGGAGAGAAGCAATTAACTAGGAACGATAATACCCTCTATTACAAGTCCACCTTCTTAGTCATAAATGTTCATCTCTCCCTTTTTGCAGGAAAAACACACTCACTCTCCCTAAAGAGTGACACCAAAAGTCTCAAACAATCCTGGTATCAAGTTTAGTATCTCATGATAATTTCAACATTATGTCCAGATACTGCTCCTCTTCATCCAGAGATGTAAGCAAATGTGACCTATCACCCCACATCTATATCTTTTTATTGTTGTTGTTTTTAAGACAGGATCTCACTCTGTCACCTAGACTGGAGTGCAATGGCACAATCTCAGCTTATTGCAGCCTCAACTTCCCAGGCTCAAGTGATCCTCCCACGTCAGCCTCCCAAGTAGCTGGGACCACAGGTGCACGCCACCACACCCAGCTAATCTTTTATAGAGAAAAGGTTTCCCTATCCCACATCTATATCTGACGTGCAATGGTCAAACAAAGACAGAATAAGCACTGAAATTAACACTCCCATTCATAAACAGAAAGAACATCAGTGGTTCTTAGACTTCCAAATCTTTCTGGGTCTAGGAAATGTTCTTTCATTTGGTCCCAGTTCAGCTACCTGGAAGTAGCCCCCTGGTATCATTCTTGAGGGCTCTTGGCTTTACCCTCTGCATTATCCTTCTTGGCCATATCTATTATAGAAAATATCCACTCCATGAGGATTGAGTAGCTTTCTCAGCCTCCTTCCTGCCCACAGAAACTTCAGAGCCCAAAGGTTTTTCCCCAACAGTCATAGTCCCTTTTAAGCCAGGCTGGTGTGTCTTTGGCTTCACAATGTCCTTGAAAGCTTTGATAGTGCTTTACCTGTCTGATTCTAGTCAGCACTGTATGTCAATCACCACACCTATAATTCTTTGCTTTCCGGGCATAATTACTAAGGTAACTTGAACAGGCCTCCATGGGAGAACCATGCCTTTGGTCTGTTTTCCCTGAGCCGTTTTATCCAACAAAGGACTTACTCGGAGGTGTTGCTCAGCCCCTTGGTCTGTCCCAAGGCTAAGTTTTAAGTTGAGACTTAATCAACTTCATGAATCAAAGCATTTCTCAATATCTACCTTTATTGTTTGGAGATGAACAACAGTTGCATCTATCAACCCTGGAACTTCTGGATTCTCTCTTTTTCCTTTCATCCTTGCTTACAAAACACCAAGTTCTTTTCTGAGTTCATCTATTTATTATAGAATCCTGTCAAGTCCAGCTAAAAGCAACCAAGTCACATTCGTAATAATGTTTCCCACCTCTCTGCCTAAAACCACATGCTATTTAGTATATTGCCTGTCTTTCAGGTGATCAAAGGCTACGTTTTCCTTGCTGCCTACCACTGGGCCCCAAAGGCAACAATACACATTTTGGGACAGCATTCTGCTCTTGGTACCAATTGCTCTATTAGTCAGTTTTTCTAGATAATATTGTAATAAACAACCCCTTACCCCAGTTCAAAAGTGAATTCACCATCTCTCCCTTGAGTCTTCTGTCTCAGTTAATGATGCAGTATCTGCTCAGTCAGCTAACCTGGAAGTTCCTCTGGGTTCTTCCTGGTTGACCTCTGAGGCAGCCACTGGTGGTACCCACCTAACACCTGTTCACTCTCCCTCCTTTCTAACAGTACTCTGCTCAGAGACATGCATCTACCTACCACCCCTAACTCAGTGCCATCCCCAGCCCCGGACGAGGATCCTGATCAGTCTAAGTTCGTCATAGTTATTTCATTCCCCGTGCCCGTGACTGGTCTGGTCATGGGTATGTGACACAGTTCTGGCCGTAGCAATGTAAGGGGAGTTGTAAGAGAGACTTCTGGGAAAGGATCTCTTGCATCTACGAGAGATACATAGGAGGAGGCCCGCTCCTCTTCTGTTGGACGTTGTCACAGAAATTTGCCAGCCACTGCCTTACAAGCTGGAGGAGAGGTAGACTTAGGTAATATTGATAAATCTACAATGAAGGTGCATAGTGGGAAAACCTTAACTCTTGATGGTGTCATTAAACTGCTGAATTAACAACCCTGGAGCTTCCCTGCCTCAGATCTTGTAACATGAGATAATAAATTGACTTTCTTGTGCTGTCGTGTTTAAACCAGTTAGATTCAGGGTATTCTGTTTCTTGCAGCTGAAAAACATGCTAATGGATCCAACTTCTCAACAGCCTTTCACCCTTTCCCCAGATTAGTTAACCCAGACTAATTAAATTGGGGATTGACTCTAGGTCCAGGGAGGGCATTGATTTGTCCAAATCATTATAATCTCATCCTCATTAACTGTTCAGAAACCCCATCCCAGAACAGGGGATTCAGAATGTGGCATTCCCCTGGCCTTAGTGATGGGTTCAGGAATAGGTACTTCACCTAATAATTTGAGCCATTGAGAGTTTGGCACTGCTTGCTGTTAGAGAAACTCATGATGATAGAGATTCCTGTCCCCTCCCCACTTCTCTGAGTCGATGTAAACAAGGAAGCAAGCAGCTTTGATTGCTAGTGGCCACATTCTACACCCTGAGGGAAACCAGAATGAGGATGCATGCAGGTCACACAGGGTAGATGGAAAAGCAGAGGAATGGAGATGACCTGGGTCCCTGAAGACACTGTTGAGCCCCTGGACCAACCAGTCCTCTGCACTTAGCTGTTATGTGAGCCATTGTATTCTTTTTAGTTTAAGCCAGCTTGAGTCAAGTTTCTGTTACTGGCAACTAAAAGCATCATAGGTGATGAGCCATCCTGCCACATCCTCCCAGGCCAGGGAACATTGAACTGAGCTCTCAAACATCTCTTGAACTTCTTGTTTCTTCTCTATCCCTATTGCCTTAGCCAATCCCAGATTTCTCACCTGAATTCCTGGAAATACCTCTGGCCTTACTGGCCTGCAGCTCCCTTTCCTTTTAGTGTACTCTACGTGCTGCCAACATGAGCTCTAGAAGATGAAGGTCTCTGCGCGTCCCTTTCCTGCTTCAAACCCTCCTCTCTAAGTGGTGGTCCCTAACTCAGTCTCTAAGACTTATTTCAGGCTTCTTATGGGAACCCTTTTCTGACATCCCTCTGGCTGTTTTTGGCCGACCATGGTACCTGATTGTAGGTTTTTCTCTTTTCTCTCTCTGCTCACTGGACTGTGGAGAGGCCCAATGTTCCCAGACTCAGTAGACACTAAGTATGTTGAGTTTGTGTTAACATACTAGAATTAAGTTTCACCTAAACTCACAAATATTTATAAATGTGTAATTTGGTGTTGTGTTAAGAACACTGGACTGCCGTCCACAAAACCTAAAATGTTGTTTTGCTGTCAACACCTAGGAGCTATGGGGCCCTCGGTAATATGCCTTCACCTCCATGCAACTTAATTCCCCATCTGCAAAGTGGAAATACTGCAGTTATGTTAGTGGTCACATAGCCTACTCTCTACCTTTTTGGAAAGGATCGCTATTTTGCCTGAAAACCTCATTCACAGTGAGGAAGCAAAAGGGAAAAACTACTAATGCAATGGAGAGTAAAAATTAAACAACTCTTTCATAATGAGTTTATTTTCCATAATTTATAGCATAGGTAACAGAATCATTTTGCAAAGACATGGACTAGAGAAGAATAAAAGAGGCGATTATGATCATTAGAGGTGGCTTCGGAGGACCAAGAGACAGTACTATGGACAAACAAAATGCACTACACAACATACTCCTCCTGGGGGGCAGTCAAAACACAGAAATGTAGATCACTCAGTCTCTAAAACAGATTAACTTGGCTGTTCTAACTTCCACACAGAAAGGAAGACAGAGAGGGTGGTGATGGGGGGAGAGTGATTACTCCTGAAACAGAGAGTGATTTAATACCACCACTGGCTATGTGACAGATAAACTAATTTGCCCAAATCACTAAGCTTGGGTTTTTCCACCCACATTAATTTGGTTGCTTGCACATGACAACAGCATCATTTGTTGGTGACAGGATTCAAAGACCTAGGCATTGCAGCTAGCAGGAGAACACAAACAACTACAGCCAGTTCAGCAGCTTTTGCTCCTTCCGTGACCACAGGGCAGGGGAGCCCGTGGCAGCTTTGAGGGCTTGATGTGGTATTGAGTCAAACTAAATTTAAGCCTTTTACCTAAACTGCAGGTATTCCTTCTATCCCAAATCTTTGGAAGCCATTGAAAGTGATGCAAATGTGTCTCATGGCCAAAACAGCAGCCTGGAGCCTGTGGCTGGCTGATTTTATTTTTAGGGTTATGGGAGACCTCCATCAAGCCTCTTTTCTGTTATTCTGAACCTCAGTTTCCCAGATATAGGAAGGAGAGACCACAGCAGCTTGGGGAATGGCAAAAACCTGGGCTTTCTGGTCAGATAGACTAAGGTTTGAGTCTCACCTTCAGGACCTCCTAGTTATATAACCTCCAGTAAGTTACTTTATTTCTTGATAAGACTTGCATTTCCAATCTATTGTATGGGAATAATAACAAATACCTTAGTTAATTACTTCATTCATTCAACAGACATTTGTTGAGTGCTTCCTATGCACCAGGCAATATCCTAGCTGAATCCACAAAGGTAAGTGAAATAGACATAGTTCCTGTTCTCATGGAGCTTATGGTCCATTGTGAGAAATAAATAACAGACACAAAGTACGTAGTACTATGCCTGGCTGTGTTTTTGGTTTTTTTTTGGTTTTTGTTTTTTTGTTTTTTTGAGATGGAGTCTCACTCTGTTGCCCAGGCTAGAGTATGGTGGCGCTATCTTGGCTTACTGCAACCTCCGCCTCCCAGGTTCAAGTGATTCCCCTGCCTCAGCCTCCCAAGTAGCTGGGATTACAGGTGCCTGCCACCATGCCTGGCTAATTTTTGTATTTTTAGTAGAGATGGGGTTTCACCATGTTGGCCAGGCTGGTCTCGAACTCCTGACCTCAAGTGATCCACCCACCTTGGCCTCCCAAAGTGCTGCAATTACAGGCATGAGCCTCCATGCCTGGCCTATGCCTGACTTTTAATAGACACTGAATACATATTTTGAGTTAACCAGAAATTTAATTATTGAAATTCAATAGCATTTTGATATCTACTAATTCCCTTTTCAGTTATCCCAGTCCTCCCTCAGAACCTCTGTACATGATGTTCTCTCTGTCAGGGTTTGTTTTTTCCCCAGTTAGCCACATGGCTCCCTCTCTGACTTCTTATCTATACTCAAACGTCACTTCTTGCAGAGGCCATTCCTAACCATCTGTTCAAATAGCCCTCCTACTTCTATCACACTATATCCTTTTACCTTGCTTTAGACCCATTCTTAATGTATTTAAAAATCATTGACCGAGCACGGTGGCTCACATTTGTAATTCCAGCACTTTGGGAAGCCGAGGCGGGCAGATCACCTGAAGTCAGGAGTTCGAGACCAGTCTGGCCAACAGATAAAATGCCATCTCTACTAAAAATACAAAATTTAGCTGGGTGTGTTGGCAGGCACCTGTAATCCCAGCTACTCCGGAGGCTAAGGCAGGAGAATTGCTTGAACCCGGGAGGCGGAGGTTGCAGTAAGCTGAAATCACGCCATTGCACTCCAGCCTGGGTGACAAAAGTGAGACTCTGTCTCAAAAAAAAAAAAAAATTATATTCACAAAAAAAATACCCCTTAGATTTAGGGCAAATTTTTGTGCTAAAATCTCTACAATAAAATCATATTATTATTATTATTATTATTATTTGAGATGGAGCCTCACTCTGTCACCTAGGCTGGAGTGCAGTGGCGCCATCTTGGCTCACTGCAACCTCTGCCTCCCAGGTTCAAGTGATTCTCCTGTCTCAGCCTCCCAAGTAACTGGGATTATAGGCACACACCACCACACCTGGCTAATTTTTGTGTTTTTGGTAGAGACAGGGTTTCTCCATGTTGACCAGGCTGGTCTTGAACTCCTGACCTCAAGTGATCTGCCCACCTTGGCCTCCCAAAGTGTTGGGATTACAGGCGTGAGCCACCACACCCAGCCAAAATCATGTTTTTAAAAGATAGATTTGAAGATACTTTACAATAAAAGATAAAAGAATAGCCAATAAACACACAAAAAGATGCCCAGCATCACTAGTCATCAGGGAAATTTTCTTTTCTTATCTTTCTTTCTTTTTTTTTTGAGGCAGAGTCTTGCTCTGTCACCCAGGCTGGAGTGCAGTGGTGCAATTTTGGCTCACTGCATCCTCTGCCTTCCAGGTTCAAGTGATTCTCCTGTCTCAGCCTCCCAAGTAACTGGGATTATAGGCGCACACCACCACACCTGGCTAATTTTTGTGTTTTTGGTAGAGACACGGTTTCTCCATGTTGACCAGGCTGGTCTTGAACTCCTGACCTCAAGTGATCTGCCCACCTTGGCCTCCTAACGTGTTGGGATTACAGGTGTGAGCCACCACACCCAGCCAAAATCATGTTTTTAAAAGACAGATTTGAAGATACTTTACAATAAAAGATATAAGAATAGCCAATAAACACACAAAAAGATGCCCAGCATCACTAGTCATCAGGGAAATTTTCTTTTATTTTCTTTCTTTTTTTTTTTGAGGCAGAGTCTTGCTCTGTCACCCAGGCTGGAGTGCAGTGGTGCAATTTTGGCTCACTGCATCCTCTGCCTCCTAGGTTCAAGTGATTCTCGTGTCTCAGCCTCCCAAGTAGCTGGGACTACAGGTGTGCGCCACCATGCCTGGCTAGTTTTTATATTTTTAGTAGAGATGGGGTTTTGCCATGTTGGCCAGGCTGGTCTCGAACTCCTGACCTCAGGTGATCTACCCACCTCAGCCTCTCAAAGTGCTGGGATTACAGGCATGAGCCACCACACCTGGCCCAGAAATTTTCAAAAGGCTAATACTGCTAAGTGTTGGCCAGGATGCAGAACACTGGAATACACTGCTGATGGGAGTGCATAATGGTAGAGCGACTTTGGAAAGCACTTTGGCAGCTTCTTACACAGTTAAATTATACACAGACCATGCAACCTACCAATCATAATCCTAGGTATCTACCCAAGAAAAATGGAAAACATACATACACATACATATAAGGACTTATACATGAATGTTTATAGCAGCATTATTCATAATAGCCAAAAACTGGTGATAACCAAATGTCTATCAACTGATGAATGGATAAACAAAATGTGATCTATTCATACAGTGGAATAGTACTCAGCAATCAAAAGGAAAAACTACTGATACATGCTACAGCATGAATGAATCTTGCAAACATCATTTTAAGTGAAAGAAACCAGACTCGGCTGCAGACTGATTCCATCTACCTGACATTCTGAAATCAGATCATTGTTTTCTGGAATCAGGAGCATGGGAAAGGATTGACTATAAATTAGTACAAGGAAACATTTTAGGATGATGGAAATATCTTCAGTGTCGCAGGGACATAACTATATACAGTTGTTAAAACTCATCAAGCAGTACACTTAAGATGGATGAATTTCTTCATATGCAAGTTCTGCCTCAATAAAGCTGTTCTAAGAATGTTAAATATATTGAGAGATACATGCACAGAAAAGGACTCTATGCTTATCTCCTGTGGTAGGATTTGGGTGCTTTTCGTTTTCTTGCCTTTGCTTATCCAGATCTTGTAAAATTTCCACAATGATTATGTAGGGCTTTTGTAGAGACAGAGAAAAACAACAATAAAATGCCATGATCATAAATAATTGGGTTATTCAACAAGGAATGTATTGTTCATTCAACATTGTTTGTTGTAATGAAGCCCATTTAGACCGCCTCCTTCTCATCTATCTTTCATCAGTGGCACTTCTGAGGGGTGAGCTGAGGAAACGGGTGCAAAAAGGTACAGAGCTTAATAGCAATGCTTTGTCCATCCAGCCCTGGGCTTGGCTCTCACCTTGCTTTTTGGATGAATACACAGTAGACTAATGATAGGGGGACTCTCATCTTCCTTTGCCAACTTCGCCCTCCATTCCAATGCAAATTAGCTCATGCATCCTCCAGGCCCCAAGAGAGACTCCTCAGCACAGGGCCGGGCAGACTGTGGTTTGTGGGGTCCGGGCCCGGCATCCGCCTCCAGCTCACATTGGTCTGTTGGGTGCTGCCTGGTCTTGGTAAAGTCAAGAGGCCATTCATCACTGGAGACCCACAATGAGGGTGACCACTCATGCTGCACATGGCAGGACAGGACACAGAGTCCCTCCAGGAGGCCCTCTGGGTGGGGATGCTCAGTGTCAACAGGCCTCTGGCCCTTTTCCCCCATCACACATCCCGTTCATCTCCGAACTTTCCGCTTATGAAAGGGCAGTCACCTTAGGAAACCCAGCCAACCTGGAGGTGGAGGATGGCGCGTCAGGAACGGTCCACACCGCCTGCCCTTGGGTGCCTTGGCTGCACAAGGCCCCGTTAAGGTCCAGGTGTCAGAACATAGGAATCCAGTGAGGATAATAAGTCTATAATTATAAAATAGCTTCATAAAAACATCTTGTAGAGGAAACATACAATTTTCTAGCCACTCTAGTCAAGAAGTAAAGCCCAGCAGAACCCCAGAGCAGCTGGGGTGGGCACAGGTAAGTGAGACACATCACAGCTGTCCTGGAAGCCTCTGTTTTGTCACCCATAAATGGTAAGTTGGGAGAGACCCTGGTTCCCAACCTGGGGTATTTGTCCTCAGGATTCACACAGGCACTATTGTCAGGAACTACTTCTAGCATCTAAAAACTCCAACATTATTCACAGTAGCCAAAAGATAGAAACAACCTAAGTGTCCACTGATGGATGAATGAATAAAATGAGGACTATCTAGACAATGGGATATTATTCAGCTTTTAAAAGAAAGAAATTCTGACACATGCCACAACATGGATGAACCTCGAAGACATTATGCGAAGTGAAAGAAGCCAGTCAAAAAGGATAATACTGTACGATTCCTCTTGTATAGAAGTACCTAGAGTGGCCAAATTCACAGACAGAAAGTAGAATAGTAGTTACCAGGGGCTAGGAGGAGAGGGGATGGGGTGATACTCTTTATGGATACAGAGTTGCAGTTTGGGATAATAAAAAAGTTCTGAAAATAGATAGTGGTAATGGTTACACAACAATGTGAATATATTTAATTCCAGAACTGTACACTTAAAAATGGCCAAAATGGTAAATTTTGTATTATTTATATTTTACCACATCCACAAAGAAACAAACTCCCTACATACCCACAACGTCTCACTGCTTCATTAAAGCATTAAGTCACACCTGTTATCACTCAGATCTGAATGGGCAGGTATAGCCTAGAAGAAACAAAAACAACAGCAAAATATGTTAATTGTGATCTTCAGTGAGAGTTGAAGGAGTTTTTTGGGCAGTTATAACCTGTCAAAGCATGACATCTTTTGGGGGAGGATAAAGGGGCTGTGATGGAAAGGTTGGCTTGAGTGAGTACCTTGGTATCCGTACCTGCCCCCAGCCCCAAATACTGATTTTGTACTTGGGGAGGCTATGCTAAAGGAGAAACACACCCCATAGGAGACACCAGATGGTGTCTTCAGACAGTTCACACCCAGCCATAGGGATAGGCATTTGGGGTTTGAGATGGCCCTTTCTCTGGCTTACTTTTAGAGCCTGGAGTCAGACTTCTTCACATAAATAGCCCAGAACCAGCTATTTATTCACATAAATAGCCCAGAACTCTCTGGCCTATGTGACACATGACACTGACACAGTACCAGAAATGCATGGCACCAGCTAATACCACTGAGGGGCAGGACGGCATACCCTCTCTGAGACCCTCATCCATCACCCCCAGGACAAAGTCATGATGGCTCTTGGCAGCCTGCTCAGCATGAGGGTAAGAACAACTCAGGCCGGACATCACGAGAGTAAACACAATAGATTTCTTTCCAGACCAAGAGCTTGGGCACCAGGAGGGGCATTCTGGTTCACTGTTAGGCAAAAAACCTTTGGGGAAATTACCACCTCGCCCATCATGCCCACCTTCCTTGAAAGGCAGCATGCAGGGCAGGAAGAACAATCAGAAGACAAATTTTAATCTAAATCCTGCCCCTCTGTGGCCCTGGGAATTTGGCCCCTTTGAGCTTCAGTCACTTTGTGAAATGACAATAACGTTCAATCTCCTTCAACCTCATTACTATGGATTAAATGAGACAGTGTCTGGGGACATGCTTGGAGAATGTATTGTACAACTGCTTAGGAATTGTATTCTGCCCCTGTACCTGGAACTTAGAGTGGAGCAAACAGTAAACAGTCATTGTATATCGGTTAAGGGAACAGAACCTCAGAGCCCTGACCCCTGGAAAAGTTTCTTTTCTGTTTACTAAATTTCTAGCAACATCGTGTTTTCTATAGAGGTGGGGGGAAATGTCCAGTTAACTGCAAGATGAAGGGGCCTGTGAAAGGACCCCCCAAGGCAATCCCATGTGCCCCTGTCCCCTGGAAAAAAGCCACATTTCTTCAAGTTGATGCAGGGGTGCTGGGGGAAAGCCAGAGTAAACAGGGCTCTCCTGGTACGTCTTTAGGGCACACAAGTCATTTGTGCTGGGGAAGAGTTTAGTGTGTGTCCTTCAGGAGTCTCCAAAGGGCACGCTGGCTGCAGCTTCGGTTGACCAACTTCTCCCTCCCAGGAAGCAGGGAGGAGAGAGACCTTGGGCAAGGCTTTGTACCTGCAGCCCCAGTGAGCAGATGTTTCCCAGTGTGGAAAATGCATACCGTGCTTCCTCTTCCTTGTTGTCTGAGTACTTAAAAGGACACCTCCTGTGGCCCTGCAGCATTACAATGTCTGTGGCATTGTAAGTTCTTGCCTGGGTCTGGGAGTCCCTCCTCCGTTCTCTAAGCTCAGATCCAGAGGGCAAGACCTAGAGTGCCCTGCAACTGAGGCAGCCTCCCCAAGGCTCGTTCTGAAGCTGCCAGGCTCTGAGGACAATGGCTTCTTGGAACTTCTTGGAACAAACAAGACAAACCAACACATTAGAGCTAGCAGCGGGGGCACACCATGTTCTTCTAGAAAAGGATCAAGGGGAGTGGCTTCAGTAACGGAAAATGAGGGACTCCCTCACATGGACACAAAGCATCAAGGGACAGGCCGGCTTTGCTTTTCGCTTCTTCCTAGCTGCCTAATTAGGACTTACTCAGTTCACAGTGTTCTACCTTCCTTACTGGGGCCCTCTTGGAGCCAGCTGGAGATGATAAAAACCACACAGGCATTGGAGTCAGATGGCTTCGCATGCCATTTCCACTTGAGAACCTTGGGCGAGTCACGTCTCCTCTCCAGGCCTCAGTTTTTGCATCTGTAGAAGAAAGAGAAGAAAACCTATCTCCAAAGCGTTGTGACAATTCAGTGAGATGATGTTTGTCAAGCCCACCACACAGAAGGGTTTCAGGGCAAGTTGGTTCCTTCCTGTCCCCCGCATTTGCCTCTACTGAGGGTGAAGGCAGCAGAGAAGACATCACCAGCAGCCGCCCACCACTGCCTGGCTCTGGAGAGGGAGGCACCATGCATCCTCTCCTAACCTCACCAGGCCGCTGTCGCGCGCATGTATCTCGTGTCCAATCGGGGCCCTCAGGCAGGGGCCAGCCCTCCCGGGACCACCTCAGATATCCCAGGCTGGAATGGTGAGGGGCAGGTGGGAGCAGCCAGGCCCTTCCCTGGCCAAGCCGTGGTGGGCCACCCGCCCATTCCGCAGCGGGAGGCGGCCGGGCCTGGGGGCCCCACTGCTAGGGCCCGACTCAGAGGGCAGCCCGGAGTCGCTGGGGCGCACCGCCACGAAGACCCGCCTGTGCAGAAGCCCGCCGGGCCGCTCGGAGTAGGCCCCCTTGTGGTTCCCCAACCGGCGCTGGCAGAGGCTGGCGCGGAAGGCCGCCTGGAAGCCGCGGCGGAAGTTCTCGTTGAAGTAGCCGTAGATAATGGGGTTGGCGCTGCTGTTGAAGAAGGCCAGCCAGTGCGCGAAGGGGAAGGCGTAGACGGTGACCAGGTGCAGCTGCGGCGCGCTGAGCTGCCCGTAGTCGATGAGCAGCAACAGCGCCCAGAGCGGCAGCCAGGACAGTGTGAAGAAGAGCGCCACCATGACCAGCATGTGCACCACGCGCGCCCTGCGCCGCGCAGCCCGCCCGTCGGCCGCCTCCTCCCCACCGCGGGCCGGGCCCGGGGCCTGGCAGAGCTTGCGAGCGATGCGGGCGTACATGACCACGATGAGCGCCAGCGGCGCCAGGTAGATGTGCGAGAAGAGCACAGTGGTGTAGACCTTGCGCATGCCCTTCTCGGGCCAGGCCTCCCAGCACGAGTAGAGCGGGTAGGAGCGGTTGCGGGCGTCCACCATGAAGTGGTGCTCCTCACGGATGACGGTCAGCGTGACGGCCGAGGGACACATGATGAGCAGTGCCAGGGCCCAGATGACGGCGATGGTGACCAGCGCCTTCCGCAGGGTCAGCTTCTCGCGGAAAGGATACACGATGCAGCGGAACCTGCCGCCGAGAGAGAGAGAGGCGGGATCTGGGTGGGTCCTAGGGTCCCCGCGAGGGGAGGGAGGGTCGGATGCGGGCACCTGACCTTCATTATCGCATCTAGGGCGGCTTCGAAGAACAGCTGAGACCTGAATTGGCTGAGTAGTCAAAGAACAAAGGCAGCTACAGGATTTGTGAGAAGGGAGGAGGAAACCGCAGATCATGTGGGAACAATGAATCCTGTGTGCACTTTTGCACTTTTCTTTTTTTTTTTTTTTTTTTCCTGAGACAGGGTCTCCCTCTGTCGCCCAGGCTGGAGTACAGTGGCGCAATTATGGCTCCCTGCAACCTCCACTTCGCGGGCTCAAGTGATCCTCCCACCTCAGCCTCCTGAGTAGCTGGAACCACAGGAATGCGCGGCCATGCCGGCTAATGTCTTTTAATTTTTGTAGAGATGAGTTCTTACTATGTTGCCCAGGCTAGTCTCAAAGTCCTGGGCTTAAGCGAGCCTCCGGCCTCGGCCTCCCGAAGTTCTGGGATTACAGGTGTGAGCCGCCTCACGGGGCCCTTTATGTACTTTTGGGGGTAAACTGATTAGCTGGCAGCTAGCAGAGCGATCAGAGTGCACAGTCTGTCCTTGAGAAGGACGATTAGGTGCGTCCAATAACACAGTTTCTGTTTATGGATTCTCCAGAAAACCTCAGGAGGTCAGATGTCAGGCTGTCCCTATGTCATCTTGGCCATAGTCAGTATCTCCACAATGCAAGGACAAGTCTGCACCATTTATTTCCTCATGAAGACAACTCAGCATCTGTTATTACACCCTTTCTTATTTTTTAAAGGTGAGGCCTTTAAGATAGTTATTATGCTGTTGATTTACAGACAAGGAAACTGGGACTCAATGTTAAGCAATTGGCTCAAGGTCACACAGCAAGTTGCAAGGACCAGCCTTAAACCCAGATTTGTCTTGCTTCATATGCCACATAAACCAGTAGCTGTTAACCCTCCATGTGCATGAGACTCTCCTGAAGCATTTCAACAACAAAAACAAAACCCGTTCCTACGTATTCAGGCCAAGGATTCCAACCTAATTAGTCTAGAAAGGGATTTTAGCATTGTTTGTTATTTGTTGTTTTTGTTTTTAAAGCTCCTGGGGTCAGGTGCCATGGTTCATGCTTATAATCCCAGCACTTTGGGAGGCCAAGGCAGGAGGATCACTTGAACCCGGGAGTTGGAGACCAGCCTGGGAAACATTGTGAAACCCCATCTCTACCAAAAAAAATTAACCAGGCGAGGGGATGCTTGCTTATTCTCCCAGCTACACAGGAGGCTGAGGCAGGATAATCACTTGAGTCCAGGAGGTTGAGATTGAGACTGCAGTGAGCCATGATCAGACCACTGCACTTCAGCCTAGGCAAGAGAGCAAGACCTTGTCTCAAAAAAAAAAAAAAAAAAAAAAAAAAAAAAAAAAAAAAAAAAAAAAAAAAGCTCCTGGGGAAGTCTACTGTGCAACCAGAGTTGAAAACAGCTGCTGTAGGGGTAGATAAAAATCTCCCCCTGCAGCGTGGTGCAAAGGTGATTGCTCAACTGCAAGCTCTTTGAGGGCAGATGCCATGGCTTTTCATCTCGGTAGAGTGTGATTAGATAAATGCCTGAATGACCAGAGGGGAAGTTACTCAAAATACTTTCTGAGCCTTAGTTTCCTCATCTGTGAAATGAGGCCAATAGTATGACCTACTCTATGGGGTAGTTGTGAAGATTAAGTGAGATAACACTACGCTTCTTGAGACATTTCAAATGCTTAATAATGAGGAAAAAGGTGGAGGGCTCCTACTCCCCAGAATGGCTTCTGTCATCTACTGATGCCAGAAAATAGAAACCTGGAGAATGTACAGTCAATCTTACTTGTTTAATGGAGGTTCCAGGAAACCTTGCCCAGTGGGGGTCTTACGGTCACGTGGCTGTTTAGAGTCAGAACCTGCACTGGAACATAGGTCTAGAGCTGACTGTCAGTCAAGTGTTCTTTCCACTTCACTACACTGCGTCCTGCCCTCCTGCCAACCCAGTTTTTGGCCTCATAGCCTGACCTTTTACCTCTCCCACAGCCTGACTCAAGCCTTGTTGTCTTTGACCTACTTTGACCTACTGGCTTCATACTTCACACCCTCAAGAAAGCTCCAGAGAATAGTGGCTTATGCTAGCACTTTGGGAGGCTGAGGAGGGCGGATCACTTGAGACCAGGAGTTCGAGACCAGCCTGGCCAACATGGTGAAACCCTGCTCCACTAAAAATACAAAAATTAGCCATGCATGGTGGTGCGCACCTGTAATCCCAGCTACTCCAGAGGCTGACGCACGAGAATGGCTTGAACCTGGGAGGCAGAGGTTGCAGTGAGTCAAGATCGCCGTGGCCCTCCAGCCTGGGTGACAGAGCAAGACGCTGTCTCCCCCTTCAAAAAAAGAAAAGAAAAGAAAAGAAATCTCCAGAGAATAAATAATTCTTAAAGCCTGCAGTACTGGCTATGAGTGCAATAGCAGTAAATGGGTGGAGGAGAATCTTGGGGTAATCTGGGCAGGCTTCCTGGATGAGGTGGGACTTGAAGAATACTGCAAACACCACTGGGAGAAGTTGTACACTCTCATTTCATTCAACAATGATAACAAAACAAAGGTTGATGAAAGGAAGGGACTTCTCCTGATCACCCAGCTAGTTAGTGGCCTTATGGAGAGTAGAACCCACTTCATTACTCCAGCTGCCTACTTCACTGAGTTACAAAAAACTGGGCTTGAGGTGGAGAGAGGATGTGAACACTAGATTCTACAAAGGGCAGGGCTAAGATATGCCCATGCTGGGGAGAGAACAAGGAGGAGGGAATGGGTGTGCAGAAGAAACAAAATACTATTAGCAACTGATATTTGGACTCTGTGCCAGGAACTGTGCATAAGCTTTTACAAGCAGGAGCTCACTGAAGCCTCCCAACCATCCTGTAGGGTAGCTACTATTTTACAGGTGAGACTACAGGGGCTCAGAGTAGTTAGGTGACCCACCCAACATGATACACCAAGATAGGAGTGAGCACACCTCCAGCTGATCTGCCTGCCCACCTTTCCCTGGGGTGAAGCAACCAGAGGATGCCCTTCTACCACTAACAATGCTGTGGGGGAGGAGCACTCATGCAGTGCAATATGGAGGCCTCCTCAATAAATCAGTGCTTTATTGATTGCAAAGCCTCCTTGTCCCTGGCTCTGCTCCATACCTCTGGCCACATGATAGACTTATACTTACCAGGGAATCCGATGGAATGTGAAGCTGAAAAACCAGAAGGGGTGAACATGGGGATTGAGTATGGCCTGGGCTGCCAGGAACCAGCAGGAGCCAGTGGGGACAGAATGAGGAGCAGGGAGGAATCCTTCCTCCCCAGCCATACTGAGACCCACCCCTAAGCTGTCCCCCTTAGCTCTGGCTCTCCTGGCTTAGATTCCTGCTGCTCAGGAAATGAGGACTGCTCTTGAGCTCCTCACAGACCCCAGGAATCTCAACGAAAGCCAACTAAGGCTGCCTTCAGGCCTTCCAGAAGGGGGTGGTAGTGTCCTTATCAGGTTCCCCAAGTTTAGGGAGAGGGCAGCTGGGTCCACAACCCTTCTTCTTGCAGGTCAGGATTTAGCCCCACTTACCACAGTGCAGCCCCAGCCTTCCAGCCAATCCAGCATTAGAGGCAGTGGCTCCTCTTAATGCCAGGCCCTAGTTGGCCTAGGGATAATCCATCCAGGAAACCTCTCACCTTTCCACAGCAATGGCCACCAGCGTGAAAACGGAAGCTGACACAGACATGCCCTGCACCAAGCCGCTCATCTTGCATGTGGCATTGTCGAAGGGCCACCCTGCAATGACAGAGGCCCCCACAGAGTGAAAGATGGCCACCCATCAAAAGCCAGAGACCGCAAGCCCTCTAAGCCAAGTCCCCTCTGAGCTTGGATCTTTCCTCCATGTCCTGCAAGCGGTTATCTGGTCTCTGCTTGCACACTTCCAGAAATGAGGAACCAACCAGCCCATAAAACCGTGGACAGTTCTCACTACAGTCATCCCCTCGTTTATACAGTGCATTAGTTGTAGGACCCCCCAAGAATTCCAAAATCTGCACGTAATCCATTCCTGCAGTCAGCCTTGCAGAACCTGTGTATAGAAAAAGGAAGCCCTCTGTATATACACGGTGATAATGGTTTGACTGTATCCCCACCCAAATCTCATCTCGAATTGTAGCTCCCATAATCCCCACAAGTCATGGGAAGGACCCATGGGAGATAACTGAATCATGGGGGTGCGTTCCCCCATGCTATTCTTGTGATGGTGAGTAAGTTCTCATCACGAGATCTGATGGCTTTATATGGGGCTTCTCCCTTCACTCAGTTCTCATTCTTCTCTCTCCTGCTGACTTGTGAAGAAGGACATGGTTCCCCTTCCACCATGATTGTAAGTTTCCTGAGGCCTTCCCATCCCTGCAGAACTGTGAGTCAATTAAACCTCTTCCTCTATAAATTACCCAGTCTCAGGTATGTCCTTATAGCAGCATGAGAATGGCCTAATATACACGGGTTTTGCTGTATTTTTAATCTGCATTTAGTTGAAAAAAACCCTCATATAAATGGACCCATGCAGTTCAAACCCATGTTGTTCAAGGGTCAACAGTATTAGTGAGATTTTCTTTATATTGACCAATGATTTCTTTCCATGAGCTTTAGAGCATCCAGCCCTGCCTGGCTCTCTGCTCCCATAGCCCTGGCTCAGGTTCTAGGTCAGTGGTTCTTGACACTGGCTGCTCATGAGAATCACCTGGAGAGCTATGCAAAGAACAAATGCTCAGACCCATGCCAGGCCAGTTACAATCAGAGTCTCTAGTGATAGGACCCAGACATCAGTTGTTTTGTTTTGTTTTGTGTTGTGTTGTTTGAGATAGGGTCTTGCTCTGTCATCCAGGCTGGAGTACAATGGTGTGATCATGGCTCCCTGCAGCCTCAACTTCTTGGCTCAAGCGATTCTCCCGCCTCAGCCTCCTGAGTAGCTGGAACCACAGGCATGTGGTTTGCAAAAAGCAAAGTATAAAGACTGTCTGTAGTATATTACCTTTCATGTAAGAAAAAAGAGATTAAGAAAATATATGCTTATTTTCTCATTGTACCAAAGAAATACAGAAAAGATAAATCAGAATAATGAGATTAGCTATCTAAACAGAGAGAAGATAAGAACTGGGTAGAAATAGTGGGTGAATGGGCTAGGTGAGATAATGAGAGTGATGCCTCTCTGAGTATATCTTTTTATGGTTCTGACTTTTTAGAATCATGGCAATGTTTCACTCACTCAAAAAATAAACAATTATCATCTATCACAATGTGGTTGGGGAGGGGGACCCAAAGTGAAATACAAACATTAACAAATAAGCTTAATTGTATTACAAATGAATAATATTGTATTTAAATTGAATAATATTTACATTGAAGGGGTGAAGAAGAAACGCACTAACTGGAGTAACTTTGCAAAACATTTTGACTGTATACTATAACAGCAAAAAGAACTGTATACAAATTCTGTACTGTCACTAATAAATGTGTGTACTCTTGACAAAACTGAATAAACGGGATCTAATTATGGGAAAATATCAGGCAAACCTCAATCACAGAAAGAAGTATGTTAGCAATAATGAAGCTACCTTATGTGTATACTAAGATTGAACCAATAAGTAAATATGTTGTAGATAAATACAGCTAGATTTCTCACTGTCTGAAAATGAAGTTACCAATAAGGAAGAGGGTCAAGTTAAAATGAATCCTGTGACAGTGGGTTGGAATCAAAGGTATCAGTCTGAACTCATGTTAATACACATACAGGTGGACAGATACAGAAATAAAGATATGTGTGTGAAATATTTCTGTTAGTATACATATATTTCCTATCTCTGTCCCTTGAGAGCACCTAGAAGCAATGACACCCCAATACCCATGAGCACACCTAGAACCCAGACCTTGGCTTCTAAATACTATTCTCAGCCAGCTTAGTAATCCCAGCACTTTGGGAGGAAGAAGCAGGAGGATCACTTGAGCCCAGGAATTCAAGACCAGCCTGGATAATATAGTGAGACTCCAACTCTACGAAAACAAAAATTAAAAATAAAATTAGCCACACATGGTAGCACATTTCTGTAGTCCCAGCTACTGGGGAGGCTGAGGTGGGAAGATCTCTTGAGGCCAGGAGTTTGAGGTCACAGTGAGCTATAATCTCACCACTGCACTCCAGCTTGGTGACAGAGCAAGACCGTGTCTTTTTAAAAAGCAACAACAACAACAACAACAACAACAAAACCCTTGTGGAACTATATACTAAAAAGGCAGATTTTAATGTATGTTAAATTATATCTTAACAAAAATATTTAAATGTAAAACATGCATACATTCACAGCACATTTTCTACGAATGCATACAAAAGACAGAAATATAACAGAATGGCTGCCTCTGGGTCAGAGAAGAGATGGAGAGTGGAATATGTATACAGAAGGAAACAAATAAACAAAAGAAGAGCTTTGCAACAGAGTGAGAAATCACATAGTGCCATGAACTGTAGACTGAATGAATGACTCAACCTTCTGTATGTGAGTTACAAAAAAAAAAAAAAAAAAAAGAAAGGAAGAAAAAGCTGGGCATGGGCTGGGCGCAGTGGCTCAATCCTATAATCCCAGCACTTTGGGAGGCCGAGACGGGTGGATCACTAGGTCAGGAGATCGAGACCATCCTGGCTAACACGGTGAAACCCCGTCTCTATTAAAAAAATACAAAAAAACTAGCCGGGCGAGGTGGCGGGTGCCTGTAGTCCCAGCTACTCGGGAGGCTGAGGCAGGAGAAAGCTGTAAACCCGGGAGGCGGAGCTTGCAGTGAGCCGAGATCCGGCCACTGCACTCCAGCCTGGGTGACAGAGCGAGACTCTGTCTCAAAAACAAAACAAAACAAAACAAAAGCAAGAAAAAGCTGGGCATGGTGCCTCACTCCTGTAATCCCACCACTTTGGGAGGCTGAGGCAGGCAGATGGCTTGAACTCAGGAGTTTGAGACAAGCTTGGGCAACATGACAAAACCCCATCTCTACAAAAAATAGAAAAATTAGCCAGTCGTGGTGGCACATGCCTGTAGTCCCAGGACCTGGGCCCAGGGAGGTCGAGGCTATAGTGAGCCATGATTGTGCCACTGCACTCCAGCCTGAATGACAGAGTGAGACTGTCTCCAAAAAAGAGGCCGGTGCAGTGGTTCATGCCTGTAATCCCAGCACTTTGGGAGGCCGAGGCAGGCAGGTCACTTCAGATCAGGAGTTCAAGACCAGCCTGGCCAACATGGAGAAACCCCGTCTCTACTAAAAATACAAAAATTAGCTGGGTGTGGTGGCAGGCGCCTGTAATCCCAGCCACTCAGGAGGTTGAGGCAGGAGAATCGCTTGAACCTGGGAGGCGGAGGTTGCAGTGAGCCGAGATCACACCACTGCATTCCAGCCTGGGTGACAGAGTGAGACTCAAAAAAAAAAAAAAAAGAAAGAAAGAAAGAAAGAGAGAGAGAGAAAGAAAGAGAAAAAAAGGAAGCTGTGTGAAGTTTTATTTAATTGCAGAAGATTGTATTAGAAACAACATAAATACAAATCAGCATCAATTGTAGTACATTCATACGATGGAATTCTAAGCAGTTGGTGAAAAGAATGAGAAACTCTTTTATCTATTAATATGGGATAACAACATGTAAGTTGATTTTAATGAATCTTTTTTACAGCATACATGATATATTTTTAAGTGGGGTGTGGTGGGAAGTAAAAGTACGGGACTGTTTGGAACCTTAGCATGTGCTTAATTTGCTTGCACTCGCATAAAATATTTTTTGAAAGAGACACAAGAAACTGGCAACATTAGTTGCCTCCCAGGAGGGATAGGAGCCGGGACGCCAGAGGACAGGGGCAGAAGGGAGATTTTTCACTGGAGAACTTTGGTAGCTTTTGACTATTGAACCATCTGAATGCTTTATGTATTCAAACAATATTTTGAATATGAGTGTGTGAAAAAGACTGAGAGACACCACCTTAACCAGGTAGTGACCTCATTATATCACTGTTGACTGGTATGCATGTATTTATGTGTATGCATGTGTGCATCTCTGCACATATATGCATCTCTGCACATATGTGCCTGAGTACACATGTGTGTGTGTCTACATGTTGGAAAGGAGAGGGATGCAGTTTATGTTCAGCATCGGCAAAGGAAGCTGGGACTCAGCAGTGGGTAACGGTTCCACCAGACAGAGCCAGTACTGTGGAGGGGAGCTGACTCTGCACTGTCTCCACTTCCTGGGTCCTAGAACCTACAGAAACCCGGGCTGTGGCTCCCTCTGCCCTGAGTCAGTGAACTCACTCCGAATGGCTCTGGATCCTGAGGACCAGTGAGCTGCTGGGAGCTCTGAGCTCAGAATCTGCAGGCTAGGACCTCTAGGGGTCTCTGTATCTCTGAAAAGCAGTCCCTCACCTGGAGTCTCAGGTTGGTGGAAACTTGATTCTAAAACAAGAAAGGCCAGTCGCATGAGAGAGTAGAGAGTAGATGGTGCTGTTCTGACATCTGCAGGATGCACAGGCAGGAATTTAGAGGTCAAGTGGTCCACTGAGTGGCCGGCCAGTCCCTGCTTAGACACTCCAAGGGATGGAGAGCTCATTACTTACAGGCAGGACTCTCTTCTGTGCCCTGATCAATTTCCAGCTCAGATGAGTGGAGTTTTAGTTCCTGACTCAGAGGAAACCTGCCTCCCTTCCACTTCTCCCCATTGGCTCTAATTCTGCCCATGGGAGCTCCATGAGAGAGTGGGACTGAATGGTATAATACAATAATTAGAAGTATGGGTGTGAGAATGTGGACCTTGACACCTATTAGCTGTGTGACTACAGACCAGTTTCTAAACCACTCTGAGCATGTTTCCTCTTCCATAAAATGGGGAGGACCATAAACTCTACTTCATTGGATTGTTGTGAGGATGAATTAAGATAATGCATGAAAAGTAACATCATGCCAGGCACAAAGAAAACAGGGAATTCATTATATCTCTTATTTCTAGTCTAACTCTTCAGCTCCAAGACTGTCTTAAGAGTTCGAGACCATGGCATGGCCAAGAGGCCAGCCCAGCAATGATGTCTGTCTTTCAAGCTTCGATTTCTGGCCTTATCTGAGAAGTTCAAGTGTGGGTGGGGGACACTCCTGCTGCCAACTGCCTGCACTCACCAGTGATGAGGTTGTCCACAAGGGTGGTGGGCATGCAGAAGATGCCCACCAGCAGGTCACTGACGGCCAGGTTGAGGATGAACATGTTGGTGACGGTACGCATGTGCCGGTTCTTGAGCACGATGAAACAGACCAGGGTGTTGCCCACCATGCAAAGCAGGAAGATGAGCGCATAGGCCACAATGAACATGGCCGCCACAGGGGAGGTGTGCTGGTAGTAGGAGGAGAAGGTGAGGTTTGCAGCTGGAGTGGCCTCAGCGTTAGTCCCATTCTGACTTAGGGGCCAACTGCTGTTGGGAGGCTGGGAGGGCTCCCCTAGGACCAAAGGAATATGTGGGTCAGGACCTTAGGCAAAGAAGAGATTACCAATTTCTCACCACTAATGAGACCCTCCGTATCCCAATCTTAACCATGCCCTGGTCCCCCAAGTATGTCTCCAGCTCCAGTTGCAACTGGATGCACTGATCCAAGACTTTCAGCCTAAAACCACTCAAACCCTGATCTTGTACTTCATGCCCTGTCTTGCCCATAACTCATTCTCCACTGTGGGTTATTCCTTATTAACCACCCCCCACCCTATTTAGGTTCCAACTTTCTTGGCCCTGCTGTGTGCCCCAGAGGCTAACCTCTAAGTTCTGCATTGCCCTGGTTCTCTTGTCTTCTGGCTTCTAGCTGGGTTCAGCCAATGCCAGGCACAAAGGAGATGGGAGGGCAGGAACAGAGAGAGAGGTCAGGGTATTTGTCTTCTGACTCCCTTCCTGCCTGGCCCAATTCTTCCAGCAGCTGTTTTTTCCTACGGCCACAGCCTGCTCTTATTGGGTGAGTCCCCTTTCATGGCTCTAGCGCTCGCATGACTACAGTAACGCTCTTCCCTCTCCTTGCACTCATAGGCCTGCAAATGGTAACAGTTTCCTGTGGTTGTGAATCCCTGGGTGCTTCACCGTTTCTAGCTGGTTCTCTTACCGCTCCCCTCTTCCATTAAACTCTATTCACTTAAACCCCTTCTGAGTGCACCATTTGTTTTCCGCTGGAACCCGATTATTATGCCCTTAAACTCTTTGATATTTTTCCCCTTCATCTCCTCCACGGAAATTTAGTTGAGAAAGGCAAGAAGGCCGTAGAGAAAGGGAGAATGAAGGGGGACTGTGAACAAGGGCTAAGGAGCAGAGGCACATCACATTCAGCAGAACATCCAAAGCAGAGGTTCCTGCTCGACCTTTGCCTCCTCCTGTCCCGTGATCAGCTGTTCTGCCTGCATAGCATTTAACAAAGCACTTCCACATCTGTTATTTTATTTAGCTCTCTGAGCCATCCCATGATGTAAGTCACTAGGTATTAGCCTCATTTGTTTCCTTTTGTATTTTTTTTAAACCCTCATTGAATTACCCTAAGGTGTTAGTTTCGTTTGAATTGGAGGTCAGAGAGGTTCCATGACTTGCTCAAGGTCCCATGATGATGCTGCAGCAGAGCTGGCCCTGCTCTGTGTGTCTGTGAATTAGGACCAGGCTTTGGTGTGTGTTTCCCCAGGCTTGCTTCGAAGGGAAGGCTCAGTGTCCAACCACAGCTCTTCTGGGAAGTCATTAGTTGGGGTGACTCATGATGTTGTCTCATAAACTCTCCTCCTGCCTTCCTCTGGGACTGAATGAGGCCTGTTCCAGGGGATGAAGAGTCCCTACGGAATCTTTCTGTCACACCCAGAGCTCAGCCACTGGCCTGGAGGCTCAATGGAGGCTGGGGGCCTGGAGGCTAAAGACCCTCAGGGGAGCAGGGCCAGTGAGCTGGCACCATCAGGGCTGCAGAGTAGTTCTTCTCCCGGTCTCTCTTGGGACTCTCATGCAGCTGCTGTAGTTATCTGCTGGCTAAGCTGGGGCTGGGAGGTCCAAGGTGTCCCTCACATGGCTGGTGATTAGTGCTGGCGATTGGCTGGGATGTCTTTCAGTTCTCCACGTAGCCTCTCATCCTCCAGGAAGCTAGTGTGGGCTTCTTCAGAGAACAGTGGTCTCAGGGTTCCAAGAAAGCAAGAAAAGAAGCTACAAGCTTCTTAAAACCGAGACTCTGGAATTTTCACATCACATCTGTCACATTTTATTGGCCAAAACAAGTCACAAGGGATGCCCAGATTCAAGCCAGTGGATAGTTTCACCTCTTGATAGGAAGAAAAGCAATATAGCATTGCAGAAGAGGTGTGGACATGGAAGTGTGATTCATTAAGGTCCATTATGATAAAATCTACCACTATCCCCATACTACATTTGGTTGACATGATTCCAAAGTCTTTTTTAGTTCACAGGTCCCCACTCTGTCTCTTTTCCCTTCTGCAGTATATTTGTCGTATGGACTGAGTGGTTGTTCTGTAGAGCTTCTGCAGGCTGGATTTTTCTGATTGCTTCCTCATGATGTCATTTTACATGTTCTGCTCTCTGTCCACTGTATTACCTGCACTTGGTAGTCAGATCTAGAGTCTTGATCAGATTATGTCCAGTGGCCTTTCTCTTTGTGGTGCTAGGCTCAATCGGGGCTCAGGTGATATATCTCTGCCTCCTGGGCTCAAGCAATTCTCCTGCCTCAGCCTCCTGAGTAGCTGGGACGACAGCCGTGCACCACCAAGCTGGGTTCATTTAAGGTTATTTTGTAGAGATGAGGTCTCACTATGTTGCCCAGGCTGGTCTTGAACTCTTAAGCTCAAGCAGTCCTCCTGTCTTGGCCTCCCAAAGTGCTGAGATTACAGGCATGAGCCACTGTGCCATCAGCTTTTAACATAATATTTTCAGCAGACACTAAGGATCATTGCCTAGACTCCTCACTGCAATTTTTTTTTTTTTTTTTTTTTTTTTTGAGACAGAGTCTCGCTCTGTTGCTCAGACTGGAGTGCAATGGCTTCGATCTTGGCTCACTGCAACCTCTGCCTCCCAGGTTCAAGTGATTCTCCTGCCTCAGCCTCCCGAGTAGCTGGGATTACAGGTGCACGACACCACACTCAGCTAATTTTGTAATTTTAGTGGAGATCCTGTTTCACCACGTTGGCCAGGCTAGTCTCAAACTCCTGACCACAGGTGATCCACCTGCCTCAGCCTCCCAACCCTCATTGCATTTTAAATACAATCCATGCTCCTTTCCGAGGCCTCCAAAACACTTCATGGTCTGATCCCTGTTGACATCTCTCTGACCTCACCCCTTTGCGCATTATGCTCTGGTCACTTTGCCATCTGCTTAGCTCCTCACACACTCCTGTTTCTTCCAACCCCAGGGTTTTCGCTCGTCCCTTCCTTTAGCTCTCAGCATATATGTTGTCTTCCCACAGCATCTGTTTATGTTCGTCAATCTGTCAATAGTTTGTTTGTTTCTAGATTGATTGTCTTTTTCCCCATGCTTGACAGCATATGCAAAGCAAGGATCTTCTCTGTCTTGTTGGTGGCAGTGTCCTCAGTGTCTTGTCAGTGCCTGCCCAAAGTAAATGGTTCAATAAATAGCTAATAGTTATGGAATAAATAAATATCTGTAGGAAGGAAAAAGAGAAAGGAAGGTGGATCCTGAAATCAGGTGAGAGGGTCCTGCTGCAGGCAGGCAGTGCTGATGTTGGAAGGTCTTCTCCAGGCCCCTCCAGAAAGAACCCCCATGAGAGGCATCACTCATCCCAGACCCCGTTGGGAGACTTGCTTACCGCTGCTGAGCCTCAAAATTAGCTCTGAATCATCTCCCATGACTGGGGGGATCTGTGGGTGTGGATGGGCAGAGGAAATTACCAGAATCTTTCAGGCTGGACTCCAGTCCATGTCCCCCACTACCCTTCACTTGACCCTCAAGTAAGCTCATCTTCTGAAGAGTGTCCTGAGAAGTATCTGGGAGTGACCCTGCCCATTGCTAGAGCCTCAGCTGAGCCTGGGCATCATCTCTAGACAGGGCCCAGATTCCAGCACTGCACATGAATCCCTTCTTAAGGAGGAAAAACTCCTTCCCATTCCTGGCAATTCCCCAGGAGGCAGGCAGGCCTCCCACCCCATCTGGGCTGCATGCTAGCGGCCAGAGACCTCATTGACACCTTGGACTTGTTCTTCTTGGGATCTGCCGGGTGCCCTTGTAATTACAGCCTATGAAATTTTTATCCACTGAACCCAGTGAAGCCATTCCTCTACTGGAGGAGCTTCCCTGTCTCAGGGTGTGATAATGGTTGTCTCTGGGGTACCCAGGAGAGGTCAGGGTGTGTGATTCTCAAAGTGGGGTCCCGACCACCCATGTCAGCATCACCTGGAACTCATTAGAAACAGAAATTCTTGGGCCACAACCCTGGCCTTGGGAACCAGAAACCCTTGGGACTGGGGCCCAGCTATCTCTGTTTTACATTTTAAAGCATCCTTCAGATGATTCCAATGCACACTGTGGTTTGAGAACCACAAAATTAAAAGCCTTGAGCCAAAGACACCTCGAGTGGATACACACAGTCTGGGAAGTCTCAGCCCTTCTTCCTGCCTCCTTACCTCTGTGTGAACCCAGTATTCTCATATTTAAAATAGAAACACAGGCCAGGCACCATGGCTCACCCCTGTAATCCCAGTACTTTGGGAGGCCAAGGTGGGAGGATCACTTGAGTTCAGGGGTTTGAGACCAGTCTGAGCAACAGAGTGAAACCCTGTCTCTACAGAAAATTCAAAAATTAGCCAGGTGTGGTGGTGCATGCCTGTAGTCCCAGCTACTCTGGAGGTTGAGGTGGGAGGAATCATTTGAGCCTGAGAAGTCAAGGCTGCAGTGAGCTGTGATTACACCACTGCACTTTAGCCTGGCTGATAGAGCAAGACTCTTTCTCAAAAAATAAAAATAAAATATAAAATAAAACAGAAAAACAGACATTTTCTGGGTGTGACCTAGGGTAGGTCAGGTCACCTCCCTGGAAGCCAGACTCCTCATTGGTAAAATGGAGATAAATGAACACTTACCAAAGAAGGGCTGTGCTGAGGACTTGATGAGGTGACCTGTGAGAACTGAGATCACATCATAACACATGGCACTCCGTGTGAGGCAGCAGCAGCGGGGCTGATAGTTATAAGCCACACAACGGATGTGAGCATAATTTTTTATAATACAAACTGAAAGAAGTGCGAATAAGAAAACAATCCCTGGTCAGGCGCGGTGGCTCACACCTGTAATCCCAGAACTTTGGGAGGCCAAGGCGAGCAGATCGCCTGAGGTCAGGAGTTCAAGACCAGCCTGATCAACATGGTGAAACCCCATCTCTACTAAAAATACAAAAATTAGCCAGGCATGATGGTGGGCGTCTGTAGTCCCAGCTACTCAGAAGGCTGAGGCAGGAGAGTCGCCTGAACCCGGGAGGTGGAGGTTGCAAAGAGCTGAGATCGTGCCACTGCATGCCAGCCTGGGTGACAGAGCGAGACTCTTCCTCAAGAAAGAAAGAGAGAGAAAGAGAGAGAGAGAAAGAGAGAAAGAAAGAAAGAAAGAAAAAGAGAAAGAAGAAAGAAGAAAAGAAAGAGAGAGAGAAAGAAAAGAAAGAAAGACAGAAAGAAAGAAAAAGAAAGAAAGAAAGAAAGAAAGAAAGAAAGAAAGAAAGAAAGAAAGAAAGAAAAGAAAGAAAGAAGAAAGAAAATAATAGAAAGAAAACAATCCCTAAATGAATGAGCTTAACCCAGAATCAGTCTGGGTGTTTCCCCGAGTTCACAGGTCTCCTACTGATGGCTTCATCCTTGTTACCATTTGCTTGTTGATCCTGGGAACACATGGGTGCTCCACCTCTTCCTGAGAGGCTGCCAGGGAACCCAGGCCTGGATGGAGAGGGGCTGAACCCACTGAAGAACACAACACAGGGCTGCCGAGTCCATGCAGCACGAACAGGACTGATGGCTGTTCACTACACGAAACAAAAAGTTCAAGTTCATTTGTAATCTAAGCAATGCAATTTTGCTTTGATTGTTGGGTTAACCTTTTCTTCAGTGGGTCCAGAGCCTCTCCATCCAGGCCTGGGTTCCCTGGCAACCTCTCAGGAAGAGATGGAGCACCAATGTGTTCCCAGGATCAACAAGCAAATGGTAACAAGGATGAAGCCATCAGTAGGAGGCCTGTGAACTCAGGGAAACACCCAGACTGATTCTGGGTTAAGCTCATTCATTTAGGGATTGTTTTCTTTCTATTATTTTCTTTCTTTCTTTCTTTCTTTCTTTCTTTCTTTCTTTCTTTCTTTCTTTCTTTCTTTCTTTCTTTCTTTCTTTCTTTCTTTCTTTTCCCTTCCTTCCTTCCTTCCTTCCTTCCTTCCCTCCTTTCTTTCTTTCTTTCTTTCTTTCTTTCTTTCTTTCTTTCTTTCTTTCTTTCTTTCTTTCTTTCTTTCTTTCTTTCTTTCTTTTTCTTTCTCTCTTTCTTTCTTCTGTCTGTCTAACAGATTGACGATTGAAGTATTCAGTACGGGCCAGTGAATGGATGTGCCCTGTAGGGAGGGGTGCAGGGTGCGGGGACAACAAACCAGCTCTTCACAGTCGAGGCACATCTGTCCAGAGCCCTGGTGAGGGACCCGCCCCCAGATCCAGCCATTCCACTTCTCACGGTTTACCCTACGGAACAGAGTGAGGTCTCAGGGTGACAGGGAAAGTATTGACCATGGGACATAGTAATGGTTACAAAATGGTATGTACATACATTATAAGTCTGTACTCTGTATAAAAAGTGTACGTTTATGTGAACTATAGATGAACAGAAAAAATAACTGTTTGTCCACAAGGGGTGGTGTTTCCTCAAGTGATTTTTATTTTTGGTTTTTCTAGCTTGCATCTAACCTTTCTAATCAGAAGGAAACTCTGATACATGTGATAAAATACTGATGATGTCACTGGTTCTTGGCCCCGACTCATATCAAAATCACCTAGCTTTTAACAATACAGATCCCGCCCCTTCCAACTGGATCAGAATTTCTGCAGGGTGGTAGGGTGATATGGATGATGGGCAGGGAATGGGGTTGTTCAGGCACTGGTATTTTTCACAAAACTCCCCTGGTGATTTCCATGTGTAGCCAGATTTGAGAACCACTGAATCATACAGTCCCTGCCCTCCCACCACTCACAGTCAAGTTTAGTGTGGCTTAACATTTTGGGGGTCATCAAATTCTTTAAGACTCTGATGCATTTTGATTCCTTCACAGCTGCTTTCCTAGGGCTTCCTTTTGTTGTGGCAATCAACAGTTCCTGTCTGGAGGAATTTATGGTCTCCAAAAGCATTGGATCCTCTCCCAAAAAGAGCCCTGGATTTTGACACACACTTTCAGGGGAGTGTTGGGCATGAGGGTTTGGGCTCACCCTGCATCCATGACCCCTTGTTTCTTGAGTACCGATTTTTCCCCTGGGGAGTCAGCCTCCTCCTCACATGGAGCTTTTGAGGGACCGTCCATCAGGAGTCTGCACCAACCCCTGGCCAGAGGATGCCAATCAGACCCCTTCTGCTTTGGATTTGCCTCTGAGTCTTCATAATACAGCTTTTCCTTCCCTTGGATGACCTCCCTACACCCTTCCAATGGATTCCCAGTGTTGGTTAGGTCGGCCAGCACTTGTTTCTGTTGCTTGTAATCCTAGTGTCTTGGTGAATACAAGGGGATTCAAGTTAGTCATCTATGGACCTCCTGGGAGTCTGCAGAGTCCAGGTTCAGAATCCTAGTGTCAGAGGAAGTGGTAGAGATGGACAGGGGTAGCACCATAGACCCCCCAAGGTTCCTGTTCCCTAGATTAGATGTTTGCGCTCACCTCGCTCCCCAACACCATCCCACACGCTGTCTCTTAACAGGCCATGTAATCTTCCACGGAGACTGTGCTCATGCAGAGAGGAAAGGACACGGACCCAGGAATTGGAAAGCATGGCCTTGAGAGCTGGCCCCATGGTGGTCACTGACTGCATATAAGAGAGGTTGGGGGCTGGGCACGGTGGCTCATGCCTATAATCCCAGCTCTTTGGGAGATGGAAGGAGGCAGATCACAAGGTCAGGAGTTCGAGACCAGCCTGGCCAACCTGGTGAAATCCCGTCTCTACTAAAAATACAAAAAATTAGCCGGGTGTGGTGGCACAGGCCTGTAATCCCAGTCACTGGGGGGACTGAGGCAGGAGAATTGCTTGAACCCGGGAGGTGGAGGTTGCAATGAGCTGAGATGGCACCACAGCACTCCAGCCTGGGCAACAGAGGGAGACTTCATCTCGGAAAAAAAAAAAGGAGAGAGAGAGAGGTTAGGGGGCTGGGAAACTTGGTTTGGAGGAGAAGCTTGGGAACTTGTCTTAAAGCTGCTTTGGTACAATTTTTAAAGGGTGGTATAGTTAGTTTGGGGTGGCTGGGAGACTGATGATAGTGGACCCTAAGCCCCCATGCCACCTCTTGGTATTCCTAAGAGAACTGGGGAGATCTGCTTCATCTCTGTGTTCTCCTTGGCTTTCGAATGTGGATGACCTGGGCTTCCTGCCTCTCCCAACCTCATGGAGTTGTTAATACATTCAGAGAGACAGCAGAGTAAATTACAGAGGTCCTTGCGGAACTTCAGACTGCTTATTGCCAGCATTAGCTATCTGCCAGGCAGCTGTGTGGAACCAGGAGGTCGCAGTGTGGTTTCAGTTCATTTGGGTTTGTTCCCAGGGAAGCAAGCCTTGGCAAAAGCTTTCTTAGCACTACTTAGGAAAGTAAAAAGTAGATGTGGTAGAGGGTCTAGGAGGAAGGAGGCCTCTTGAGAATTGCAGCCTCCTACTGTTCCTCTTGCAGGCTGAACCAAAGCCCCTCCATCCCAGGCACCCACCACAGCAACATGGATTTTGCAAGCCTGGCCTCTTTTTGGTGAGTGAGAGCAGGCTGCCCTTCCAAGAATCATTTGGATTGGCAAAGGCCAAATAATTTGAGGGCTGAGTTGCCAATACAGCCATCCAGAGCCCCCAAACGAGCCCCTCTTTACACTTCTCTTCTACTCTGAGCCCTTTTTATTTCTCCTTACTTCCTCCAGGAGGTCTCTGTTTTTACCCATCAAAACTTGTATTCAGAAAAGGTTCTGATACAAGTCATTTACCTCACAGTGAAAACTGAACTGCCTTTATCACATACTGAACCTGTACTCCCAGTCTATTTAAAAGAATTCCAGGCCTCAGAAAGTGGAAGTAGAAGAGGCTTAAGGTGGGAGAGGAGGGGAAAGTAAAGGGGAGGCAGGGATTTCCCCTCTCTTTCTCTTGAAAAGGCTAAACATATGCCTAGAGCACCTTTCTGGGTTCAATGGCTGTCTGCTTCCTCAAGGTCTGCTGGTTCAGTTTACCTGCAGTCCTGGCCACATTTCACATCCTGCTTCAGCTAAGTGTAGAGATTTTTTTTTTTTTTCTTTTCGTTAAACTAGAAATGTCTTAGGGGGTAGAAACCATGCCTTGTTCAGCTTGAAATGCTCCTCATTATCTGGCACAGGGCCTAGAACATAAATATGATTAATGAATGTTGATAAGTAAGTTAGGTACTAAAGGCTATGAATTCTCCTAGAAGCACTGCTTTAGCTGTATCCCATAGGCGCTATTAGATAGTATTTCCATTATTCATTATTGTTGAAATATGTTTTATATAACATCAAGCTATCTCTGACAAGGAAAGGAGAATTATCTTCATTTCACAGGAAAATCAAAACTCAAAGACAAAAAGAGACTTGCTCTAAGAATACAGCATGCAGTAGTGGTAGACCTCCAGGTTTTGCTTGGCTCTGGGATTCAGGGTGCATCAAATAAGCCAGGAGACGTGTTCTGAGTTTGAGCTCCTGCTCAGGCTCTGCCACCTCCAACCATTTTCTCATCCTCTTTGGGTATCATCAGGTCACATATAAAGACCTCTAGGGTCCATTAGCAGCAATTAGGGATCCTTGATTTGGAGGGAACTTTGCCTTCCTGAGGCTTCTGCTACAAAGCCGACACTTTATGAACAGTGCATATATCACCTAAAACCTTGCCTGAAGCAGGCACACAATGGCCAGAGGCAGAACCAGGGTCACTCTGTGCTCAGCTGAGAAGTAATAAAACAGTACACCTAACCCCTTAGAGATCCATTACCTCCTAACGAGGCATCACCGCTTGGAGTCCTAGGTTACTTAATGTTCTCTCTCTCTCTAACCCTAGCAGAATCTTCTTTTAGGAAATATTCTGATAAACTTCTTCACGTGGATGAGGAAATGACTCATAACAAAGCGCTGTGTCTCTTTTGGGCTTTTGCATTTCAAAAGGAGTCAGACATTAAATTAGAAAAAGGAAAGCTCTAATAATGCAATTTCAGTTATTAACGAGAGAGCTACAAAAAGGTTTTGAGCATGAGAGACTGAATTTAATTCTCTAGGTTTGTGTCTTTTTTTTTTTTTTTTTTTTTTTTTTTTTTTGGAGATGGAGTCTCACTCTGTAGCCCTGGCTGGAGTGCGGTGGCATGATCTGGGTTCACTGCAACCTCCACCTCCCAGGTTCAAGCAATGCTCTTGCCTCAGCCTCCCGAGTAGCTGGGACTACAGACGCCTGCCACCAGGCCCAGCTAATTTTTGTATTTTTAGTAGAGATGGGATTTCACCATGTTGGTCAGGCTGGTCTCAAACTCCTGACCTCAAGTGATCCGCCTGCCTCACCCTCCGAAACTGCTGGGATTAGAGGCATGAGTCACGGTGCCCAGACTCAATCTTTTTTTTTTTTTTTTTTCTTGAGGTGGAGTCTTGCTCTGTCTCCCAGGCTGGAGTGCAGTGGCACAATCTCAGCTCACTGCAACATCCACCTCCCGGGCTCAAGCAATTCTCTTGCCTCAGCCTCCCGAGTAACTGGGATTACAGGTGTGTGGCACCACACCCAGCTAATTTTTGTATTTTTTAATAGAGATGGGGTTTCACCATGTTGGCCAGGTTGGTCTCGAACTCATGACCTCAAATGATCTGCTCGCTTTGGCCTCCCAAAATGCTCTGATTACAGGCATGAGCCACTGTACATGGCCTTTTTGGCAATTTTGAAATGTACAATATTCTGTTATTAACTCTATGCATCATGCTATGCAATATAATTCAAAAAAAGAAAACCGTTTCTTCTAACTGAAATTTTGTACTGTTTGACCACCATCACTCCATTCTCCCCCACCACAGAGCCATTCTACTCTGTGGCTCTATGAGTTCTATTGTTTTACATTCAATATATAAGTGAGAACATGTGGTATTTGTCTTTCTGTGCTTGACTTATTTTATGTGGTATAATGTTCTCCAATATTGTCCATGTTGTTTTAAATGACACAATTCTGTCTTTTTAAAGGCTGAATAGTATTCCATTGTGTTTACATACCCCATGATCCTCATCCATTCATCGTTTGATATACACTTAAGTTGATTCCATAGCCTGGCTATTAAGTTGATTCCATAGCCTGGCTATTGTGGATAGCGCTGCAATAAACCTGGTGGTGCAGACATCTCTTCAAGTAACTAATTTCAGATTTTGGGATAAGTACTGAGAAATGAGCTTGCTGGATCATATGGTAATTCCATTTTTAGCTTTTTGAGGAACCTCCATACTGTTCTCCATAATGGCTGTGCAAATTTATTACATTCTCACTAACACCACACAAGGGTTCTCTTTTCTCCACATCTCCACCAACACTTACTTATCATTCATCTTTTTGGTAAAAGCCATCCTGACAGGTAGGGATGATGTCTCATTGTGGTTTTAACTTGCATTTTCCTAATCATTAGTGATACTGGGCATTTTTTCATATACCTGTTAGCCATTTGTATGTTTTCTTTCGAGAAATGTCTATTCAGATTTCTTACCATGTTTTAATTGGGTTTTTTGTTTTCTTGCTGTTGAGTTGTTTGAGCTCCTGGATTTGTTCTTAGTGAGTATAATATAGGCTCCTAATGAACAATACATTATTTTCTTTCTTTTCGAAATGCTTTTTTTGTTTCGTGTGCTTATTATAAAAGAATTCTAGGCTGGGCGTGGCGGCTCACACCTGTAATCCCAGCACTTTGGGAGGCCGAGGTGGGCGGATCACAAGGTCAGCAGTTCGAGACAAGCCTGGCCAACATGGTGAAACCCTGTCTCTACTAAAAACACAAAAATTAGCAAGGTGTGGTGGCACATGCCTGTAATCCCAGTTACTCAGGAGGTTGAGGCAAGAGAATGACTTGAACCCAGGAGGCAGAGGTTGCAGTAAGCCAAGATCAAGCCACTGCACTCCAGCCTGGGTGACAGGGTGAGACTCCGTCTCAAACAGCAACAACAACAACAAAGAATTCTGAGCACCTTAAAAGAGACAGTAAACATGACAGAACCCTCACATCCGGAGAGAACCCCTGTGTTTGTGATGCTCTCTGCCTGCCACATCCCATTGGCCCAAAGATATCAGCTGGGGTGAATGGTTCCTCAAATTTTCAGCACCCACCGAGTCTGCACCTGGGAGTCT
Source organism: Macaca thibetana thibetana (assembly GCF_024542745.1). Taxonomy (NCBI): domain Eukaryota; kingdom Metazoa; phylum Chordata; class Mammalia; order Primates; family Cercopithecidae; genus Macaca; species Macaca thibetana. The sequence goes on along the minus strand of NC_065586.1, from coordinate 63,194,276 downwards.
CTCTGCTCTGCTTTCTCTGAAGTCACAAAAAGGGACAACCCAAAACTGCGGGAGTGGGGCAATACTAGACCAGTGGGGAGGTGAAGCAGCCAACACCACCTCTCAGGTGCGGTAAACCTCGGGTTCATGCTGCATTTTTCTCAGAGTGTCCCCAGCAGGATAGAACCCCTCAGTTGCCCACAGCTAAAACCAGCTCATTAAGGCACCTATTTCTTGCCTCTTCTCCCTTCTTCATCTCACTCTCCTCATTCCCTCACTTCCACTGCCCAGCATCATCTCCCAAATAAACTCCCTATACCCAAGCTCTTGTCTTAGAGTCTGCTTTCAGAAGCAGGAGAATCAAACAAAGATGTTAGTGACTACCTCTTTGTGTATACACTTGTATATGTGTATTTCCAATAATAAACCTATGTAATTTTGCATAAAGGGGATCATACTACACATGCATTCAAAAACCTGTTTTTTTCTAATTACTCACAGTAGGTAGCGAACATATTTCCATGTCAATAAAGAAAATTCTAAGCACAGTTTTTAATGTCTGCATAGTATGCCATTGCAGGTGTGTCTCATTTTTTATTTAATTTACGTAATTTATGGCTATCTGGATGGTTTCCAATTTTGCACTGTGATGAACATGCTCAGGCACACATCTTTGCAAGGGTGCAGCTCAGAATTTGAAAAAACTCTGAGCTGAGCAAGTGCTTTGTTGTCTCCTAAGTGTACACTGTGCTTGATCATTTCTTCCGGAATTTTAATAGAGGTCAAAACTAATCTTAGCAGCGTAGAGGCTTTTTAAATAAAAAATCTATATTTCCCTTTTTTGAAAATCAGGACATTTGCCCATCTTCAGTTTTCTGGCACTTCCTTCATTCTCTGTAATTTCCTCATAAGCAATAATTGTATCTGTAAATACCTCTGGGCCCCTGGGATGTCATATGTCTGGGCTACAATGAGTGAGCTCATTTAGGTGACTTGATGTCTTCTTCCTATCACTCGACTATCTTGGGTCTCAATCTCCTCCTTATCCTCTTTATTCCACAATTTGAAGTAAAATTGCCTGTGCCTTGCTCTGCCTGCCCTCGAGCCTAAGCCAGAGCAGATTCCTTCTTGTTATTCTTAGACTTTGAAAACTCTTCACTCTTGTCTTTGCCAATTTCCCCCGACTTCTGTTCACTGGAGCTGCAGTCTTTGCTAACACCATTCTTACAGATCCTGCCAATCTTCCAGATTCCTCTTGGGTTATTGATTCCTTCCTGCCTCTTTTGTGTGTGTGCTTTTCATACCCTGGCTCATTGGAAAACTACAAGTGCAGCTTCACAAGATTTTCTGTAAAACTTGATTTTCTTTTTTAACAGCAGTGTTTGCAATTACTAATTGGAATTTTGGGGTTTTATTACCTCTTGCAGCAGCTGTCTCATACTGGCAGGTTGTACAACACATCTTATTTTATCCTCACAGACACCCTGTGAAGTCAATTGAATGTTAAGTTCCCGCATTTGATAGATGGGTGACCCGTGGCACAGAAGGGTTTAGGCGCCATCTCAAAGACACTCAGCAAGACAGTGGACCAGCCCTCGGTTTTCCAGTTTCTTAGCCTAAATATGGTTCCCCTTGTTCACAATGGCTGAGAGAGGGTTCTGGTAAGGTGGGAGCAAGCAGCCTTATGCCTTGGGCCACTATCCCTTAAAATCCTGGAGGTGAGGTCCATAGTTCACTCTCCTTTCCCTAGGGAGAGAAATTCTGCATGGAGGATATCACCTCTAGAATCTCATCTCCCCCACAACCCCACCCCTTCAAGCAGACAACGTGGGTGACAATTCCTCTGAAGCTAACAGCCAAGCTGTCCTCACCTCCTCACTTGGTCTCAAATGATTCTCTGCTCAGACAGCAGGGACCGTGTGCGGACACACACACAACACGGACATAGAGTTATCCCTAGGTCTCTCTCTTTCTCTGTGTGTGTGTGTGTGTGTGTGTCTTGTACATGCACACACATGTGTACAACACAAATACAGAGGCACCCCAGGTCTTTCTCTCTCTCTCTCTCTCTCTCTCTCTCTCACGCACACACACACACACACACGCACAACATGAATACAGAGGCACCCCCAAGTGTTTTTCTGCCTGTCTTTTGTCTCTCTCTCTCAGTGTCTTCTCTATGTCTCTGTCTCTGTCTCTCTCTTTCTCACACACACACACACACACACACACACACACACACACACACACACAGACACACACACACACACAGACACACAACGAATACAGAGCACCACCAGGTCTTTCTCTCCATCTATCTCTGTCTGTCTTTCTCTCTCACATACACATGCACACACACACACACACACCCTATGAACCCATGGGCACCCCAGGTCTCTCTCCCTCTCTCAGTGTCTCTGTCTCTGTCACGCACAGAGTGTCACATCGTCTGACTCTGGACAGCCGTGGGTGATCAGCTGCCCGGCCCCTCTCCTCTCCCTCGGCCCCATGCCTGGGGTACCGGCCCCACCGCTGGATCCCAGCCCGGGACCACTCACCCTCCATGCTGCCCCCTGTTGCGGGCTCCGGCGGTCTCCGATGGCGGGAGGCAGCGGGCCCCTTCGGGCCAGCGGGCGGAGGGACGGTCCCGGGCACTTGGTTGTGGGCTGCGCCCCTGCCTCCACTCTCCGCTGGTCCGGTCGGTCCGGTTAGAGGCGGGAAGGGGGCGTGCGCTCCCAAGCCCCAGGCCCTGGCCGGTTTCCCTCCCCTCGGGCTGACTGGCTCCCGCGCAGCGCTGCTGCCCGCCGGGCTCAGCCGCCCGCCGCTCCGTGCCTCCAGGCCAGGGGAAGGAGGGGGCTCGTGCAACGCAGTCGTCATGGCACCCGCGCACCTGTGCCCGCCGAGCGAGGGCGCCCCGAGCCTCTCGCATGGCGCTGTCTCCACAGAGCCCGAGCGCCCCTCCGAAGTAGGGGACACACCCCTCCTCCCATTGCAGTCCTGGCAGCGGCGTCCCGTAATTCCGCGCCTCTCTCCCTTGCCCCACATGCCAGCCTCTGTCCCCACTCCTCATCCTTGCCCACCCCAGCCTGGGGTTCAGCACCCTGGGCCTTCCTGAGAAGGGGATGAGAGGTAGCTGTGAAAACAGGAGGGCTTAGGGAGGGAGGCAGGGGAACCCCACCAGCTCCGGGCTCTCCCAGAATGGGGACAAGGTCTGCAAGGTGACCACGACTTTAGAATTAACCAGTCCAGGCATTCACCGGGTGATACCCTTGGAAAAGTTTCTTATTATAAAAATACCTGCACCTGAGACTGTTTCTGCATTTGTAAAAATGATTTTGAGGGGAGTAAATGTGATACCAAAGTTTCAGCCCAGCCCATAGTAGATGCTTAATAAATGGTTCCTCCAGCAGAATTGGAGAATACTCATCTCCAGCCCCTGTCAGGCACCCAGCAGACACAACCATAAATTTCTGTCACATGAATAAAGATCCCAGGTTCTATCTGCACTCCTATGTTTGTTGCAACACTGTTTACAATAGCTAACATTTGGAAGCAACCTAAGTGTCCATCAAAAGATGAATGGATAAAGAAAATGTGGTACATATACACAATGGAGTACTATTCAGCCATAAAAAAGAATGAGATTCAGTCATTTGCAACAACATGGATGGAACTGGAAATCATTATATTAAATGAAATAAGCCAGGCCCAGAAAGCAAACATCACATGTTCTTACTCATTTGTGAGATCTAAAAATCAAAACAATTGAACTCATGGACATAGTAGAAGCATGTGGTTACCAGAAGCAGGGAAGAGTAGTGGGAGGATGGGGTACCAAAAAAAAAAAAAAAAAAAAAAACTAGAAAGAATGAATAAGACTATTTGATAGCACAACAGGGTGCCTATAGTCCATAATAATTTAATTTTATATTTTAAAATAGCTTAAAAAGCATAATTGGATTGTTTGTAACTCAAAGGATTAATGCTTGAAGGGATTGATACCCCATTCGCCATGATGTGCTTATTTCACATTGCATACCTGTATCAAAACACCTCATGTACTCCAAAAATATGTACACCTACTATGTACCATCTATTTTTTTTTTTTTTTAAAGATCTCATGTTCTAGGCAGATGAAAGAAAGTGAATAGTCTGTTCCTTCCTTTTTTTAGGAGTCAGGAGTTTGCTCACTGGACACTGGGGAACAGTTGGCATCAGGATTCTTCCTAGTCTCGCTTCTTTCCCTAGCTCCTCCTCTGTCCTGAGCAGTGGGCACAGTCTCACAGCTAGAAGGTCCTTAGAGGTCATTGAGTCTAACCCTGACCCAGAGCAGGCATTCTGACCCTAATCCCCAGCAAGAAGTATCCCCAGCAATGGGTACCTCTGCCTTCATGTCCCTCTCTCTTCCCCTAGGGCAGCCCTTCAGAGGTTAGGAGGGAGGGAAGTTGCTTCTTCAATGCTGCTGTTCTACTGGAGAAACACAAGAATTTCACTGGGCTTTTTTCTTTCTGTGACTTGCCTCAGTCTCTTCATCTGTAAAATGGGCATAATAATGGCACCTATCTCCTACGGTTGTGAAGATTAAAGCAGTTACTATATATAAAGTATGTGAAACAGTGCTTTGCATATAGACAGTAAACAAGAAATATTATTCATCTCATCACTATCTTGAGTCCACCTCCCTGTAGAAGTGCTCACATTTCTTGAAGTCCCTCTGATAAAACCCAGAAGTGTGTCAGGTCATATTAAGCCCCCTTGAGCAATGCAGAGATTGAGGCACTGTGCTGTAAAGTCTGTATAGCCCAGCACTGCCATTTAGAGTTGGTGTGCTTTGGGAAAGTTATAAGTCTTTTGCCTCAGTTTCCTCTCATCTACAAAATAGGGATAATAGTACCTACCACCTAGGGTTATGAGAATTAAATGAGTTAACATATATAAAGCCCTGACAACAGTACCTGGAACATGTAGGTACTCAATAAATATGAGCTATAATTACTGGGGCAATAGACTTTGTTTTGGGTTTTTTTTTGTTGTTGTTGTTGTTGCTTGTTTTTTGACAAGGTCTTACTCTGTCACCCAGGCTGGAGTACAGTGGCACAATCTCAGCTCACTGAAACCTCTGCCTCCCAGGTTCAAGCGATTCTCCTGCCTCAGCCTCCCTAGAAGCTGGGATTACAGGTGCCCACCAACACACCCAGCTAATTTTTTCGTATTTTTAGTAGAGGTGGGGTTTCATCATGTTGGCCAGGCTGGTCTTGAACTCCTGACCTCATGTGATCCACCCGCCTCAGCCTCCCATGGTGCTGGGATTACAGGCAGGAGCCACTGCACCTGGCCGGAGGCACTAGACTTTGAATAATGCAGTCTCACTTTTTCACTTTCTTCCCTTTCCTTCCTTCTTTCCTCAGCAGCCACATGATTCTAGTGCCTCATGGTCAATTGCTCCACCATCTTTTTTATTTGAATAGTTCCAGATCACAGAGCCTTTTCTTCCTTTTCCCTCCTCTTCCACAGACATTTTTCTTTTACCATTAAAACCTTCCTATAGTGTCAAGTCCACATGGTACCAGACAAAACAAATTCCATGGATCTAGCCTTGGAGAGCAGGCAGGGCAGTGTGTCTGAGTGTGAATTCTATCTCTATTGTTTGTTAGCTGTGTGACCCAGGGTAAGTCACTTAAGCCCTCTGATACAGTTTGGCTATGTTCCCATCCAAATCTTGCCTTGAATTGTAGCTCCCATAATCCCCATGTGTTGTGGGAGGGACCCGGTGGAAGGTAATTGAATCATGGGGGAAGGTAATTGAATCCTGTGCTGTTCTCATGACAGTGAATAAGTCTCACAAGAGCTGATGGTATTACAAAGGGCAGTTCCTCGGCACACACTCTCTTGCCTGCCGCCATGTAAGACATGCCTTTGCTCCTCCTTTGCCTTCCGCCATGATTGTGAGGCCTCCCCAGCCATGTGGAACTGTGAGTCCATTAAGCCTCTTTTTCTTTATAAATTACACAGTCTCAAGTATTTCTTCATAGCAATGTGAAAATGGATTAATACACCCTATAACCTCATTTTCCTCATTTGTAAAATGGGATTTATACTACTTCTTCTCAAGGATGCTGTGTGGATTATAAGTCACAGGCCATTAAATACAGTGCCCTTCCTCATCCCCAAAGTCATGGGTGGAGGCCAGACAGTTTGGGTAAAAGCTGCTCCATGCAGATAAAGAAAAGTGCCCCCTGTCTTTTTCCTCCTGTTTTGGACTGAATTATGTCTCCCAAAATTGATATGTCGAATTCTTAACCCCACAATGTGACAGTATTTGGAGATAGGAAGTAAGTAATTACAGTTAAATCAAGTCATAAGAGTGACACCCTAATGGCATAAGATGGGTGTCTGTATAAGAAGAGAAAGAGGCTGGATGTGGTGGCTGACACCTGTAATCCCAGCACTTTGGGAGGTTGAAGTGGGTGGATTGTTTGAGTCCAGGAGTTCAAGACTAGCCTGGGCAACATGGCAAAACCCTGTCTCTATAAAACATATGAAAAAAAAAAAAAAAAAAAAGCCAGGCATGATGTTGTGTGCCTGTAGTTCCAGCTACTCAGGAGGCTGAGGTGGAAGGATCACTTGAGCCCAGGGGGAAGAGGCTGCAGTGAGCTGACATCACACCACTACACTCCAGCCTGGGTGACAGAGCAAGACCCTGTCTCAAGGAAAAAAAAAAAAGAAGAGAAGAACACACCAGGAATTTACATGCACAGAGGAAAGGCCATATGAGGCCACAGCAAGCAGGTGGTCCTCTGCAAGCCAAGGACAGAGACCTCAGGAGAAACCAAGCCTTTCAGTACCTTGATCTTGGACTCTAACCTCCAGAACTGTGAGAAAATAAATTTTTGTTGTTTAAGCCAGGGGTCCCAAATTTTTGTTGTTGAAGCCCCAACCCCTGAGTCATGGCCTGTTAGGAACTGGGCCACACAGGAGGAGGTGAGCATCAGGTAAGTGAGCATTACTGCCTGAACTCCACCTCCTGTCAGATCAGCAGCAGCATTAGATTCTCCTGGGAGCACGAACCCTACTGTGAACTGCACGTGCACGGGATCTAGGTTGCACACTCCTTATGAGAATCTAATGCCTGATGATCTGAGGTGGCAGTTTCATCCCCAAACCATCAACCCCCACCCCCCTTCCGTGGAAAAATTGTCTTCCACAAAACCAGTCCCTGGTGCCAGACAGGTTAGGGACCACTGGTTTAAGTCTGTGGTATTTTGTTATGGCAGCCCTAGAAAACCAAGACACCTCCCTACCCCAAAGCAGCTCCTGGGAAACCTGAGGCCACGTTATTCTCCATCGCAGATCACGCTTTTCTCCGAAGTTCACCTGACTGCAGGGCTGGGGCGCTTCTCTGCCCTGAACCTTGGATGCAGAGTCTTTCAGTCAAACAAGTCACGATTGCTCCTATCTTACAGATGAAGCCATCAAGGGAAATGCCTTGCCCAATATTACACAGCTAGAGTGGAGGAGAGAGACCAAGAACACTCCCCTGGACTCCTTGGGCGCTTGCCCTGCTGGACCTTAGCCCTGCCTCCCTCAACTTTTTTGGCCCTTTGGGAGAGCATCTGAGAAAGCTAAGGGTGCACCCATCCAAGGTGTAGAAGCAATCCCCGTCCATCTCAAGGAGCCCCACCACTTCCCTGGCCTGCAGGGTTTCTAGCTGCATGCATTCTGGCCAAGAGCTTGACCTGCACCTTCATCCTCAGGGGAGCTGCTCCCCATCCCACCCCACCTCCAACAGCTACAGCTGGGAACATGCGCTGTGGCCTAGGGAGCCTTTGTGCAGAAAGCCCCACCATCCTGGAAACTGATTTCCACCTGAAAAGCTGGATGCCAGGAGGTGGCAGGAAGAAAGTGGAACTGAGAAGTTCTTTAAAAGGGGAAAGCCTCCTGTGCCCACTGGAATCCATGTGGACACCTGCTTGGAAAAGCATCTTAAAGGAGCAGTGGAGGAGAAGGTAGAGGGTGATCTCAGAATCAGACTTTCTCAGGAGTAGTGAGGGCAGTCAAAGGGGACAACAGAAAGCCAGAAATCCAGATATTTTTATTTTTATTTATTTTTTTATTTTGAGACACAGTCTCGGGCTGTTGCCCAGGCTGGAGTACAGTGGTATAATCTTGGCTCACTGCAGCTTCCACCTCCCAGGTTTAAGTGATTCTCCTGCCTTAACCTCCCAAGTAGCTAGTATCACAGGCACATGTCACCATGCCTGGCTAATTTTTGTATTTTTAGTAGAGACAGGGTTTCACCATGTTGGCCAGGCTGGTCTCAAACTCCTGACCACAAGTGATCTGCCTGCCTCGGCCTCCCAAAGCACTGGGATTACAGGTGTGAGCCACCGCGCCTGGCCTCTAGATATTTTTCATAAAAAAATTCAGCTCCCAATTTAAAAATGTTGGGCAACAAATTGACAATTATTTTTAAACACGGTGCAGGCCAAACAATGTATCTATGGGTTGAATTTGGCTCTAAACCCTCTTGCAACTTCTTAACATCTCTAGAGACCAGGAGTTCTCAATCCTGGCTGCATATTAGAATCATTTAGGGGAGGTTTAAGAAAAATAACTGGCACTGAGCCTCTAACAAAGACTAAGTGAAGCTTACTTGATTCTATGGAATCAGGCCAGTTCAATTGTATTCATCTCTGTTTGCACAGGGCCTGCACATCAGTGATTTTCCAAAACTCTCCAGGCAACTCCGACATGCAGGCAAGATAGAGAATCACTGCTGCAACCCCTCTCAGCTTTTCACCTGCCACAGGCTCCTGGTCTCATAGAGTTCGTGGTCAACTGCGGGAGACATGAATGAATGAGTGAGTGAATGAATGAATGATTACCTTGTTTGTGGTCCACACACCATACTCTCCCCAGTGATCTCCCCAAATCATGCCCCTCATCATCCATTTCCATTCTCCTGCAGGCTTCCAGGTACTTCCTGGTTAAACCCAATCTCTTCCGCAGGCCACCCAAGAGGCCCACGGCCCAGTCCTTGTCCCATTTCTCCACCCTCCAATCCTACCGCTTCTCCCTCCCACCTGACCCGCTCCTCACTGAGCACCTTGCTGTTCCGCTAATTACTCCATACCTTGGGATGTGCTATGCCCTCTGCTGGCTATCTTTTTGTGCTCCCTCTCCTGTCCCCCTCCTCACCTGCCCATCAGCCTGTCTCTTGTCCCATCCTCTCTGCTCCCACATTTCTAGAATAGCTCTTAGATCTGTGATTCCCAAACTCTGCTGCACTTTAGAATCTCCTGGGGAGACCTGAAGTCATCACACCCCATACCAATAAAATCAGATTGTCACAGTGTGGGAACCAGATCAGTTTGTTAGTTAGTTAGTTTGCTTATTCCAGCCTGGGTGACAGAGCAAGACTCTGTCTCAAAACACAGTGGTGCAATCTTGGCTCACTGCAACCTCCGCCTCCTGGGCTCAAGCAATTCTCCTGCCTCAGTCTTCCAAGTAGCTGGGATTACAGGCACATGCCACCATGCTCGGCTAATTTTTTGTATTTTTAGTAGAGAAGGGGTTTCACCATTTTGCCCAGGCTAGTCTCGAACTCCCAACCTCAAGTGATCCACCTGCCTCGGCCTCCCAAAGTGCTGGGATTATAGGCCTGGGCCACCATGCCCGGTCCCAGATCAGGAGTTTTTAAAGATTCTCAGGTGACTCCAACATGCAGCAAGATTTCAAAATTACTGTTCGGGACATTCTAGCCATATTTCTCTTCCCATGCCTGTTTCCCCAGCTAGTCTATGAACTTCCCACAGGCTGGGTGGTAAACAAGCAGAATATTTTTTTTTTTTTTTTTTTATGAGACGAGTCTCACTCTGTCACCCAGGCTGGAGTTCTGTGGTGCAATCTTGGCTCACTGCAGCCTCCACTTCCTGAGTTCAAGCGATTCTCCTGCCTCAGCCTCCTGAGTAGCTGGGACTACTGGCACGTGCCACCACACCCGGCTAATTTTTTGTTGTTGTTGTTGTTTTGTATTTTTAGTAGAGACAGGATTTCGTTGTGTTAGCCAGGGTGGTCTCAATCTCCTAACCTTGTGATCCGCCCACCTCAGCCTCCCAAAGTGCTGGGATTACAGGCGTGAGCCACCATGCCCAGCCAGAAATTTTTTTCTCATGGTTATGGAAGCTAAGAGTCCCGGATCAAGGTTCCAGCTGACTTGGTTTCTGGTGAGGATACTCTTCCTGACTTGCAGACACCCCTTCGCGGCCCTTCCTCGGTGTGTGCACACAAGAGAGAGAGGAAGCTCCCTGGTGTCTCCTTTTATAAGGACACTAATCCTAGGGGATCAGGTCCCCACCCCAGGACCTTGCTTAACTTTCATTACTTCCTACAGGACCTATCTTCAGTCACATTGTGGGGTTAGGGCTTCGATATAGGAATTTTGAGGGACACATTCAGTCCCTAATGCCCTCCAAGAGCAGAGACCCTTTCTCTTGCACAGCACCAGGCCCCGTGCTAGCATCCTCCCTGGTCATAGGCCCTCAGTGGGTGTTGATGGAACCCACAAGGCCTGTGTTGGCCTCACACATACTCCTCATCCTCTAAGCAGAGTTGGAGGCATGTTCTGAGATGCCTGAGAAGGTTGGTAGGTGCCCGGGAGAAGAGTTGGCATGAGGCTCAAGAGAACCCTGCGGGATACCTCCCCTGTGGTGGGGAAGCCAGGCACCTCCCATGGAGACTCAGTCTATCTCTGGCTGGAAATGCACATGGGCCTCTGGGACAAGGAAGGCCATTGGTGTAGCTACCATTTTGAAAAGGCTCAGAATCCACAGAGAAGGGGGTCTCTGTGTGGTGAAAATATGGCGCCTGGAGTCAGACCCCCAGCACATCCCCCGCATTTTCAGTGTGTTTGTTTATGGTGGTGTGAAAGGATGGACTGTCCCCTTGAAAAGCAAGGCCAGGGGAGCTGCAGAGAGGCTGAGGCCTAGGCAGGAGTGGGGTCCCTTCCTAGGAGCCAGGAGGCATCCCTCGGTCTCCAGCCTCGGAGGAGCTGTTGCTTCAAAAGGTTTTAAAATGCTTATTAGTCAGCTCTCCCTAGGGAAGCAGGTCAGCGTCATTATCTGCATTAATAAATGACAAGTGAGGGTTCCAATGGCTGACTCACTTCCACAGCACAGCCAGGGCCGCAGTGGCCACAGAGGAGATGCCAGGAGTGCCACGTAGAGGAGCTCCCAAACCCCAGTGCCCAGTGAGGGCCACAGAAAGAACCCAGGGCATGCAGCCAGGAAACCTGGGCATTCTTCTGGGTTCCACCAACTCCCTGCACGTCCTTGGGTGGGTTGCTCCACTTGCCCCTTGACCACTGTGGAACATTCCCTCTGGAACTCGGGGTTCCCATCTATGAAGCTGTTGATGCTGATCTTCTGAGGTCCACATTTTGAGTAGCAAGGGCTGGTCCACTAGGAATCCCCTTCTGAATCCTGGCAGGACAGCACTCCTGGCAGGGGTTAAAATAAGATCATATGGACAGGGCAATGCCTCATCAACAGCAGCAGTCTCATCCTGGTGGGCTTTCAGGCACAGTGGCAGGCTAAGGGACAGCATTGGGGACTGACTGTTCTCTCTCAGCTCACGTACACCGACTCCTGGCCACTCCACTTAGGAAAAGCCCCAGCCACAATGCCATGGCTTGCAAGTGTCTGGAAAGACCAACGTGAGGAATACTTCCTGCTGTTTTTCAGTCCTGTGGAAGCGGACTCTGCTGGTGAGCACAGGGACCTGAACTTGGGCTGGCAGGTGGATACCACACGGCAGTTCTCTCACAAGCAGAGGCCCACAAGCATCAGTGCACATCAACCATCTGTCCATGCGGTCATTCAGTAAACATACATGTGTACCCACTATGGGCCAGGCGTCACTCCAGGTTCTGGAGACACAGCAGAAACCGAGAAGGACGAAGATCCCTCCTTCACAGGAATTTTATTCTAGCGAGAGTAGACAGACAAGAAGCAATAGATATAAGTAAATTATAGCGTATATTGGAGAAGCACGATAGATAAAGGAAACGGTGAGCAGGTTAAGGGCGATAAAAGTGACAGGAGTGCAATGGGGCAGGCCGCAGTAGGGTGGTTAGGGTAGACCTTGGTTTGAGTAGACTTGAAGGAAATAAGGGAGTTGGTCATGGGAATATCTCGGTGGGTGTGTGAGGGCTGTGGGGAGCAAATGCGAAGGCCCTGAGACGTGAACGCATGTGGGGTGCTGGAGCACTAGCTGGAAGCCAGTGTATCTGGAGTATGAAAGAGACCACAGAAGTAACAGAGGGCGATGACTCCAGAACTTGAAGACCATGGTGAGGCCTTGGCTTTTATACTGAAATAAGTGGGGAGCCATGGCAGGGCTCGGAGCAGATGAGAGAATTGGGATTTAGAAGGTCTCTCATCTGCGTGAAGGATGAATAGGGAGGGACCCTTTAAGGTGCAGAGGTGTGGGTCCTACTTCCAGAGTCTGGTTTAATGGGGCTCATGTGGGCTTGGTAATCTGCATTTGAGAAAGCTCCCATGATTGGTTCTCTTGGAAATAGTCCAGAGATGCAGCACCAGCCCCAGCACAGCGCCAGGTGGCCCATTCACAATTTTCTATGCAAATGGTGCCAGTTACTGAGACTGCATTGTGAGTGACATCCGCTGGAGGCATGCACTGAGGCAGTCCTGCAGAGTGCACCCTGGAAGGCACCCCAACTTAAGTGCTTCCTGGAAGCAGGGTGCCCCAGGTGCTTCTGCAGGCATTAATTTGGATGTACACACATAGGGTAGCAAGGGCTTCAGTTGGCTCCCAGCCAACACCTTGAGTGTTTCATCATCCTCAAAGGCCTGAGACAGAGCCTCTGTAGATTCCTGAACTATGAAGATGGAGGGAGTGGGGACCTGTCAATCTTCTCATCCTCTGTGGGACTAAATCTCCCATTGGCCAGATGAGTTCCAGGTATGTGTGGCATGCAGCTCTGCACGGCACTGAGAAGAAGTGAGGTTTTTATCTGGGCACTAAAGGCTGTGCCCACACAAGGGTGGGCATAAGCAGATGTGAGAGGAAACTCTCTGGTGTGTGACCTGGGCACCATGCTGATGCACTTACCTTTGTCACCTGTTCTTAATCCTATGGGATTAGGGAAGGCAGTGTTGGCATCCACTTTATAGATGAGGGAAGTAAAGCTTCAGAGAGGTCTTTTCACAGGAATGGCTTGGGAGAAGGACCGTGCCAGCCGAAGAAAGCAATCAACCACTTCAGTCCAAGCCGGCCTCCTGAGGGGCCTGGGGCTCACAGCAAAGACCGTGGACTTGCAACCCAGTTTAAACCAACCCCAGCTCTGCTCCTTCCTAGTCATGTGCTAAGCCTGTTTCTTCATCCATAGAGTGGGCACCAAGAGGGGTGATGTTAACGATAAGCGAGAAACACACTGGCCGGGTGAGGTGGCTCACACCTGTAATCCAGCACTTTGGGAGGGTGAGGTAGGCGGATCACCTGAAGTCAGGAATTCAGGACCACCCTGGCCAACATGGCAAAACCCTGTATCTACTAAAAAACAAAAAAAACAAAAATTAATTGGGCGTGGTGGTGGGCGCCTGTGGTCCCAGCTACTTGGGAGGCTGAGAAAAAGAATCACTTGAACCTGGGAGGTAGAGGTTGCAGTGAGCCAATATCACGCCACTGCACTCCAACCTGGGCAACAGGGTGAGACTCCATGTCAAAAAAACCCAACAAACAAACAAACAAACGAAAACCACATACCAGTGCCTGCCTGGTGCTGGTGCTGATAAACACTAGGAGCTCCAGGGGTGCTCCTGCTTGGACCTAATGCAGCTGGGCTGTGTCCCTTTTCAGGCATGGATCGAGCCTGCCTGGCCTGGAGACACATAGTCAGAGCATAGCCTGGCCGCTCATGGGCTGGAGAAGTTTTCCTGCCCAGTGACCTGAGTCACACTCTTCCCCCAGGCCTGCCCTTCCTGCCCTTCACATCTGGCTCAGGACTCTGCCGAGGCCTTCTGGGGCAGCTGCCAATTCTCGCCCTGTCAGGAACTGCTTCTCGCTTCCCAGGACTGTCTTTCTGCGAAGGGACGGGCACATCTCGTGTGAAGAGCAGATCCAAAGCGGGGCTCTGGGGTACAACATGGTATTTGGGTGAGACTACAATTAGAATCCTGTAGCCCCACACAGCTTCCTGTCTACATTATTCCACTGTCTTTTCCAGCATCACAGTACTAGTCCTAGAAACTCTTGCCTGGGAAGACAAAGTTGTAAATAACTTTATTGTTCGTTTCAGGGGCCTTCTGAAGGAATCATTTAAAGCATTTGCTTTAAGTGATTGATCAGAATGATCAAACTGATCAACTCTTAATCGCATCAAAAGACAGTTTACGCGCCAAGACTCTTTGAACCCTTTGCCTCAAAATCCCCCCTTGCTGTGTCCACCGATCCTAAACTATGTCCTGATCTTTACCCAATCCTAATCAAGGTTTCCTTCTCTGCATTCAAAGTCCCACCTAAAACCAAACTCTGGAATCTCTCATCACTTCCTGACTGTCCTGGAATCTCTCATCACTTCCTGACTGTCCTGCCCAGTCTGACGCACTAGGAAAACTGTCAAGTTCGAGCAGGAAAAGTAGGATCAGCTTCCCCTGATTAACAGGTGGATCTGGTGATGTTTTCGGTGAGGCATCCTTCAACAGGAAACTACACAGGTGGGAGTCCTCTCTCTGACCTCTGACCTTTGGGGTGGGGAAGGCCAGCGGCCTGAGTCCAGGCTAATCCACAGGAGACAGTTATAAGTGATCACAGGGCCTTCAGGAGCTAAGAAATAGTGACCATATGAGTTCTGGAAAGGCCCTTGGGGGTCTCCTGGTGCAGCTCCTTAGTTTTACAGACAGGAAACCGGGCCTGGAGAGGAAAAGAGATTTGTCCAAATCACAAAGCTAGCTAGGATTGTTATAGGGATTAAATGAGTTAATATCTCTAATGCGCTAAGACACTGCCTGGTACCCACTAAGCTCTATGTGTGTTTGCTAAGTAAAAATAATGGGGCCAGGCGCAGTGGCTCACACCTGTAATCCCAGCACTTTGGAAGGCCGAGGAGGGTGGATCACCTGAGGTCAGGAGTTAAGACCAGTCTGGCCAATATGGTGAAACTCCATCTCTACTAAAAATACAAAAATTAGCCGGGCATGGTGGCATGTGCCTGTAATCCCAGCTACTAGTGGGGCTGAGGCAGGAGGATTGCTTGAACCTGGAAGGTGGAGTCTGCAGTGAGCCGAGATCATGCCACTGCACTCCAGCCTGGGCAACAGAGTGAGATTCTGTCTCAATAATAATAATAATAATAATATAATAATAATAATAATAATAATAGATGTGCCAGGAGTGGTGGCTCATGCCTATAATCCCAGCACTTTGGGAGGCCGAGGTAGGTGGATCACCTGAGGTCATGAGTTCGAGACCAGCCTGACCAACATGGTGAAACTCTGTTTCCACTAAAAATACAAAATTAGTCAGGCATGGTGGCGGGTGCCTGTAATCCCAGCTACTCAGGAGGCTGAGGCAGGAGAATTGCTTGAACTGGGAGGTAGAGGTTGCAGTGAACTGAGATCACGCCTGTGCACTCCAGCCTAGGCAACAATAGCTAAACTCCATCTCAAATAATAGTAATAATAATAAACAATGGAGCGTCTGGCCTAAAACTCAAGGAAAACTTAAGTTGGCCTCTCAGACTTAAAAAAAGTAAAACCTGACTTTAACATTGAACCTAGAGCAGTAGTTCTCTAACTTGAGCAAGCATCGGAACTACATGGAGTGCTCGTTAAAACAGAGTTCTGGGCCCAACCCCCGAGTTTCAGATTCTGCACATCTGGGGTGGGGTCAACAATTTGCATTTCTTTCTTTTTTTTCTTTTTTTTTTTTGAGACGGAGTCTCGCTCTGTTGCCCAGCCTGGAGTGCAGTGGCGTGATCTCGGCTCACTGCAAGCTCCACCTCCTGGGTTCACGCCATTCTCTTGCCTCAGCCTCCCGAGTAGCTGGGACTACAGGCGCCGGCCACCATGCCCGGCTAATTTTTTGTATTTTTAGTAGAGACTGGGTTTCACCGTGGTCTCCATCTCCTGACCTCGTGATCCGCCCGCCTCGGTCTCCCAAAGTGCTGGGATTACAGGCGTGAGCCACCGCGCCCGGCCATCAATTTGCACTTCTAACCAACTTCCTGGTGCTGCGGATGCTGCTGGCCCAGAGACCCCTCTTTGAGAACCATGGACTCAGAGGAACAAATTACTAAGGGAGTAATTTCTGGCACTGGTAAGGGAGAAATTTGGAGATAGCGGGTCTCTTCATCCTTTCCCAAATACAGTTTTCCCCTGATGTTTAGCCATCCTGCAGCAGCGCGGCTGGGGAGCACGCACCAATTCTGCTTGGCTGCACCTGTGCCCACCTGTGAATAATCCACGTTTCATCCCGTTCCAACTTTCTTTACCTCGTGCTTTCAACAAGAGGGCACCCCTCTTGCATGTGGGCTGGTTAGACGCCCAGGCGATAGGAGGTCCGTACAGTGAGAATGAATCAAACACCAACCAGGCAGATGAAACCAATGCATTCTTTATTGCAGACTGAAGCTTAGGGGCTCACTCACTGTGAGCTCTGATTTGGGGGCTTCTGTGGCTGCCCACACTTTCTGAGACAAAGGCAAACTAACTCTCCCAAGCAGAGG
The DNA here is from genome assembly GCF_024542745.1 of Macaca thibetana thibetana. Classification (NCBI taxonomy): domain Eukaryota; kingdom Metazoa; phylum Chordata; class Mammalia; order Primates; family Cercopithecidae; genus Macaca; species Macaca thibetana. The sequence continues at coordinate 63,177,553 of NC_065586.1, read as the reverse complement.
AGAAAACAACTTTCAGAAGCTGCCCCTTCACAGACCTGAGGTGAGGGACCTGGGACAGCAGGCAGCTTGGCATGCAGGGGTTAATCAGAAAGGCCAAGTCTGGAGGGCCGGGCACACCTAACCCTCATCTCCTGGTGACTGCAGGTCACTCCCTTCCTCAGGAGTGCCACGCAGACTCTGAAACAATCTAACAGGCCAAGGGCCTCCCAGGGCTGGGTTAGGGAGGAGGCTGAGCACAGGCTCGGCTCCCTGGAAGTGGCAGGGAGAGAACTTCACCCTCTGCTCGGAGGACATCCCCAGCCTAGGTCCTTGTTTCTCAAACTCTGAAGTGCTTATAGGAATCAGGTGAGGGTCTTGCTAAAATGCAGGGTCTGAGTCGGGAGGTCTAGCGTGAGGCCTAGACTCTGCATTCCTAACAAGCCCCCAGGTGTCACTGCCGCTGCCGGTCCACAGACCACACTTTGAGTTGCAAGGCTCTGGTCATACATTGCCTTTGTGCACAACAGAGAAGCATGCCTCATCTTCAACAAGGAGAAACCCCACTCCAGGACACAAGGCAGGTGGGGCCAGCACAGCCTGGACAGGACTTCAGTCCCCACTTGCCCCCAATACCCACCGATGAACTCGGTAGCTCTGCAGATCCTGTCTTGACTTCCTCATCCTGAAAACCCTTTGCCAAAAGTTTGACCAACCAGGCCCTGGGATATGAGCAGAATAAACAGTCTCTTGAGATACTGAGCACTCAGCTCAGTGATGGCCCAACGACGGCCCAAACTATCAGTTCCTTGCCAAGAGACAAGAGACCTGGGCAGGGACGGGGGAACTGGGAGCATTCTGAGCAGGGATTACTGCTCTAAGCAGTGGTCTGAGCTCTCAACACCTTAGCCTCAGGAGTAGTAAAGTGGCCACTCGTCCACAGGACACAGGATTTGGGTGGCCTGGCTTTGCCTCAAGCCCTGGGGTCTCAGGTGCCTCTGGAGATTCAAATGAAGGTGCAGATCAAGTGGGGTCTGGGGCACTGAGTCGGCTTGCTCCACAGATGAGGAGAAGTTGGGAGGTAGATACCTGAGGACCAAGCAGTCAAGGTTCTTCAAGCCACAGGTGTTCTCAGGAAGCAAGAGCCCCAGGCCCTCTCCTGGTAGGGGACCAAACATCCCCGCTTGCCAGGCACTGTCCCAGTTTTAGCACTGAAAGTTCCATGTCCCGGGAAACCAGGACAGCTGGTCACCCTGTTGCCTGACCATACCCTAAGATGCCAGGTTGAGGGCCTCAAAAGAACTAGGTCATCAGGGCTTTGGGCGTTGGCCTGGGAGCTGGCTGGCTACAAATCTGGTGTCCACAGCGCCTTCTGTCCCCAGGGGGCCATGACAAGGCAGCCATGCTGCTGCTGATGGGACGGTGATGAGGGTGGCCATCTAATCACTTTAGACCAGAGCCGCAGGTGCAAATGGCTCTGCTGTTCTCTGGGTCACCTCTCCTACAGCTCAGGAGTGATGCTAGAGGGACGGAGCACTCAGGACTTCCCACCCTGCCAGTTTGTTAACTGTGGGGAATGACAGAGCTGAAGAGATTTGCTCCCCATTCCCAGCCTGCCAGTCCTCGGGCTCCTATGTGAATGTTCTTGCCCTGCAGCAGTGCCAGCTCATATTCCCACCACAGCTCTCCCAGGACTTCTAGTTCAGGCTCCCGCCAGCCCAGGGACCACAGGACTGAAGATCAGGCCCTGCGGAGGGCCGCATCCAGGTCAGTTCTCAGGAAGCAATAAATAGATGGAGGTTGTCTTCTCTTCTCAGGGCAGCGACTGGCTCTCAGCACTAAAAACAAGGTCTCAAACCCACAGAGGCTCAGAAAATACCCAGCAATGCCCACTTGTGCCTGCTGATCTGGAGGTAACTTGGAGGCATGTACTGCTTAAAAACCTCCAGGGAGCCCAAAGGAGGTAAAGGGTCCCTTTTTTTCAAGTGACAAGGCTCAGAGAGGGCAGGAGATCTGCCTGAGTTTGCACAGCAGCTGTGAGTGCTGAGTCCAGGCTGCAGGCCCCACCTTGCCTCTTCCCTTGGGCATTCCAAAGCCCACTACTGCTGTAAGCTATCTATCCAGACCAGCTGTACCCCACCCACCACGTGCTGCTCGGCCCACCCTCCCCCAGCCCCCAAGCTTGGCCTCCCATGGGCCTCCCTCCCTTCCAGGATTATAGGCCAGTGGCCTCTGTCCCTTGCTGGGTGGGCATGAGGAGGGTGGCCTAAGGTAGGGGGGCTCTTGCGCCATCCGGAGACATGAGCATATCAAACTTGATGAGCGGCGGGGCGATCACGCGCACCTCAGCGTTGAGTGGGTTGAAGCGGAGGTTGATGCTGCGCAAGGCTGGCATGGCGGCCAGCTTCTCCACGGGCACATCTGTTGGGGACAGAATGGACAAGTTAGAGCGGTGGGGGCCAACCAGACAGAAAAGAAGGACGATGGGCCAGGAGGACTCTGAGCACATGATGGTGAGGGGCAGCTCTCCATTACCCACTGCACGTGGGCTCAGCTCCTGGTGCCCAGCCCTATGTGAGGCAACATCAGGCCCACCAGGATATGACAACCACATGGAGGAAAGCATCCTAAAAAATAAGAGTCAACTGCTTCAAAAAGTTAAACGTAGGATTGCCATATAACCCAGCAATTTTACTCCTAGGTGGAACTGAAAGAATTAAAAACTGGCATTCAAACAAATACTTTTATACAAATGTTCACAGCAGCACTATTTACAATAGTCAAATGTCCACCAATAGATGAATGGATAAATGAAATAATATATACATATAATGGAATACTATGCAGCCATTTAAAGGAACGAAATTCTGATACAGGCTACATCATGGATGAACCGTGAAAACATTGTGCTAAAGAAAGAAGGCAGGCACAAAAAGACAACTACCTCCACTTATGTGAGGTACGCAGAGTAGTTAAATTCATAGAAACAGAAAGTAGAACAGAGGTTCCCAGGGGCTAGGAGAAGGGGAAGTAGGGAATTATTGCTTAATAGCTACAGTTTCTGTTGGATGAAAATATTTTGGAAATAGATAGTGGTGATGGTTGTGCAACATGGTAAAAGTAATTAATGCCACTGAGCTACAGTGTGTTTAAAAATGGTTAAAATTAGTCGGGCTATAGTCTCAGCTAGTCAGGAGGCTGAGGCAGGAGAATCTCTTGAGCCCAGGAGTTCAAAGTCAGGATGGGCAACATGGCGAGACCCCAGTCTCTATTTCTTAAAAAAAAAAAAAAAAAAAAAGTTAAAATGGCACACATTGTGATATGTTTATCACAATTTAAAAATAATGTAATATGCCAAAACCACTGAATTGCATATTTTAAATGGGTGAATTGTATTGTATGTGAAGTATAGCTCAATAAAACTACTAAAAAACAAAGACTATTATGTGCATAAAGAATATTTTTGCCAAGAGATAGGAAGTTGCATACAGTGGCCTATGGAAATACTTCTTAACTATCGGAATGCCATTCTGTATCATGACATCATACCCCTAAACAGTCCCTAAAAAAGCAGACATGACTATCTTGGGTCTATCTAAGGGAGGTTAGTTACAGTTTGAGTTTATCAGGACTCTTGATAAGGTGCCCTACTTATATCACTGCTCCATAAGAGCTATCTGGGAAGTTCCAGACTATATTGGATCATCACTATGTTGGATCATCACTTAAGAGATGGAATGTTCCCTGGAATCAAAACAAACACATCTCCTGTCCCAGCTCTGGTTTCCAAAATTTAACGTGTAGAATTTGGAAATCAAGTTTCAAGCTGTCATCTACCTAACCTACATAAGATACTAGGGCATTTTCCAACACTTATCAAAAATGCCACAGTGTAATAAATATAAAGATAGTAGTGATCTACTAATTAATTAATTCCAGGTCCAATATTCTTAGTTATAACTGAAGAGGCAGCGCAGCCTAGTGTCATAGACGTGAAATTTAACAGACAGCCCTAAGCTGATGTCCCAGCTTTACCTCCTAAAAATTTGTATTACTTCCCGTACCTTGTTTTCCTAATCTTGAAAATGGAAATAACTAATATTTCCTCAAACAGAATTAAATTGGGGAGCAACTGCTTAAAGGATATGGGGACTCCTTTGGGGTGACAGAATTATTTTGGAATTAGATAGAGGTGATGATTGCACAACACTGTGAATGTCCTAAATGCCAGTGAATTGTATACTTTATGTGGTTAAGTGGTTCATTTTATGTTATGTGAATTTTGCCTCAGTTTTTTTTTTTTTTTTTTTTAAAAGAACCAGAATAAGGCAGCAGCTATATTAATACTTGGTAACCTGTTATAGTTCCTCCCACCTAACCTTTAGGATCACTCAGACAAGATTAGGACGCTTGCCCTCGATGCATGCCCTATCCAGACTGAGGCTCTGGCTGCATCTGCTCTTCCCTGATCCAACTCTGTGAGCAGCCAGATCCCATAGAACCTCCCACCCTAGCACAGGACGGGGCCAGACCTCATCCTATGGAGTCCTGCAAAACCTCAGGCCGATAGTGATGGCAAGAGCCAGCTCCTGTCCTCTCCTGGGCACAAAACATTGCCCAGAGTTGGGGGGTTTTTGTTTCTGTGGTTGTTTTGTTGTTAATTTTAAAACACACTGGTGGATATTATGCACATATTTTACTTTAGGCAAATGGTACTGTACTATATAGATCTCAGGCCACTTCTATATATATATAATATGTATTACATATATAATATATATTTATAATATATATTTTATATATTACACACATATAATATATATTATATAATATATATTACATATATACATATATATATTTTACTAAGCACCAATAACAATCTTTTTTAAAATTTATTTTTAACTGTCATAAAATACAAATAAATTTACCATCCTAACCATTTTTAGGTGTACAGTACAGCAGCATGAATACATTCACATTGTCGTACAACCAATCTCCAGAACTCGATCTTGCAAAACTGAAACTCTATACCCATTTAAACAAAAACTCCCTATCCCTCCCTCCTCCCAGCACCTGGCAACCACCACTCTACTTTCTGTCTCTATGAATTTGACTACCCTGGGTACCTCATATAAGTGGAATCATATAGTATTTGCCTTTTTGTGATGGGCTTATGCCGCTGAGCATAATGTCCTCAAGGCTCATCCATGTTATGGCATGTGGCATTGATAAGGCAGGATTATTCAGCCTTAAAAAGGAAGAAACGCCAGGCGCAGTGGCTCACACCTGTAATCCCAGCACTTTGGGCGGCCAAGGCGGGTGGATCACCTGAGGTCAGGAGTTCAAGACCAGCCTGACCAACACGGTGAAACCCCGTCTCTACTAAATACAAAAAATTAGCCAGGTGTGGTGGCACATGCCTGTAATCCCAGCTACTTGGGAAGCTGAGGCAGGAGAATCACTTGAACCTGGGAGGTGGAGGTTGCAGTGAGCTGAGATTGCACCATTGCACACCAGCCTGGGCAACAAGAGCTAAACTCCGTGTAAATAAATGAAGAATAAAAAGGAAGAAACTTCAGACACATGTCATAACATGAACAAACCTTGAGGTTCACCCGTCAATGGTCACTTGGGTCGCTCCCATCACTTGGCTATGATGAACAATGCTGCCAAGAACAGGAGTGCACCAATATCTCTTCGAGACCCTGCTTTCCATTCTTCCGGATATATATGCAGATGTATGTGACCCCCACCCAGATAAAAATAGAAAACATTCAAGAACCCCCAATAGGGTTCCTTTGTGCCCCTTTCCAGTTTATACCCCTGATCTTCTTCTTCATTAATTTGGTCTATTCCTGAACGTCATATAAATGGAACCACATAGCATGGGCCAGGCTTTTACTCAAATGTCTTTAGGACTTTCAGTTTCAGAAAGTCTTTTTTTTTTTTTTTTTTTGAGACGGAGTCTCGCTCTGTCACCCAGGCTGGAGTGCTGTGGCCGGATCTCAGCTCACTGCAAGCTCCGCCTCCCGGGTTCCCGCCATTCTCCTGCCTCAGCCTCCCGAGTAGCCGGGACTACAGGCGCCCGCCACCTCTCCCGGCTAGTTTTTTTTTGTATTTTTTAGTAGAGACGGGGTTTCACCGTGTTAGCCAGGATGGTCTCGATCTCCTGACCTCGTGATCCGCCCGTCTCGGCCTCCCAAAGTGCTGGGATTACAGGCTTGAGCCACCGCGCCCGGCTCAGAAAGTCTTAAACTTTTTTTTTTTGTTTGTTTTCATAATTGAGATTTTATTGGTTGAGGATCAGTACAGACATTTCAATTTGTACACACTTCTTAACTTATGTAACGAAATTCTAAAAAGCCATGTATTGTAATTCTTTTTTAAAGTTATTCCAGTGACTTTCCAGCTTAAAATTTGGAAGCAAATTTTTCCTTAAGAGGCTATCAACTACCAGTATCTTTACATGTTGGTCAGCTGTTACATATGGCCCATCAGTTCACAACTGAAGAGCATGTACACTACATATTCAAATCTGTAATCTTTCACAGCACAGTAACAAAGTTATTAGGAAAACAGGACTAACAACCAAAGATGTTACAGAGTGCACACAATTCCGACAGGGAGCACCATGATTAAGGAGTGGTTTTCTTTAGGAAACAATTCTACCAAAAAACATGAGAATAGAAGTAAAATAAAATGTTCAAGACATTAAATGCGGGACTGACTCCATATCGCCATTTAATATGCTTTGTATTACAGGATATAAAAACTAACCCCCCATCTATGGAATGTTAAGCCGACACCCAAGACAGTCAAAGCCTCCCATAATTCAATATCCCACACTATTTTCTGGTTGTACCAAAAAATAAACAACCAGCAAATGATTTCACCTTTTTTTTTTTTTTTTAGACGGAGTCTCGCTCTGTCCCCCAGACTGAAGTGCAGTGGCCCGATCTCAGCTCACTGCAAGCTCCGCCTCCCGGGTTCACGCCATTCTCCTGCCTCAGCCTCCCGAGTAGCTGGGACTACAGGTGCCCGCCACCTTGCCTGGCTAGTTTTTTGTATTTTTAGTAGAGATGGGGTTTCACTGTGTTAGCCAGGATGGTCTCGATCTCCTGATCTCATGATCCGCCCGTCTCGGCCTCCCAAAGTGCTGGGATTACAGGCTTGAGCCACCGCGCCCGTCCGATTTCACCTCTTTAAAAAAAGCATTTACACTTAAAAAATGGGATGAGGTGCGATTCCCTCCTTCTTAAAAATGTTTCTAGAGCTACTAAAAAACTTGCATTTACAAAATAGTTGATAAAGATATTCCTCTGGATTGTACAAGAAGGGAGACAGGGACCACTGGTAAGACATGGTATGAATCAGACTTGGCTTCTTTCTCTCCTGCTTCATCAGAGGCTGGACTCTCCTCAGTTTTCGTTTCCCCGTTTTCTGCAGGTAAATCTTCTTTAGTTTCTTGGTTAGCCACTTCGGCCTGTTTTCCCTTTGCTCCCCTTTTCCCTTTTGTTTGCACTTTTTTGTCTGAAGATTTATCCTTCGCTGCTGCCTTTTTCGGCTTCGCTTCCACTTTGGCAGGAGGTTTAGCTGACAACCTCGCTGATCTCCTCTTGGGCTCTTCCTTGGTGGCCCCTTCGGTGGAGCTGACCTTCCTCTTGAGCATCCCGGCGGCGGGGAAGGCGCGTGCTGGATGCCTGTGGGCCGCAGCACACCGAGAGCCTTCGCGAAACTGGGCTGCCTGGCCGCTGCCACTCCTCCCCTTTAAACTTTTTTTACTCAGAAAAGTTGAATATTATTGTCTTAAGTCTCTTCCTCCCTTCCTTTTTCATTTGGAAATAATTTCAAATGTATAAAATGTTCCAAAACTAAAAATAAAAACAGCAGCAAAAATACCAGATGACCTTTAGCTAGATTCGCCTTTTTTTTTTTTTTTTTTTTTTTTTTTTTTTTTGAGATGGAGTCTCACTCTGTCGCCCAGGCTGGAGTGCAGTGGTGTGATCTCAGCTCACTAAAACCTCCACCTCCCGGGTTCAAACAATTCTCCTGCCTCAGCCTCAAGAGTAGCTGGGACTACAGATGCGTGCCACCATGCCCGGCTAATTTTTAATATTTTTAGTAGAGACAGGTTTTACCATGTTAGCCAGGATGGTCTCAATCTCCTGACCTCATGATCCGCCCACCTCTGCCTCCCAAAGTGCTGGGATTATAGGCGTGAGCCACCATGCCCAGCCTAGATTCGCCAATTATTATCATTTTATCCTATTTGCTCTATCATTTGTGCATGCATTTTCTCTCTCTCTCTACACACACACACACACACACACACACACACACACACACACACACACACACACAGTTTTTCTGAATCATTTGAGTGTACCATACATACATCATGGCCCTCAGGGTGTATTTCCTAGGAACTGGGACATTCTCTTACATAACCACAGTGCAGTTAAGGATTCCAGGTGTTCACACATTGATAGAATGTGTATCTAAACCCATGGCCCAGAGTTCAGTGTGGTCAGATGCCCTAACATCCTGTACAGCACTTCCCCCTCTAGTACCAGACCCAGTCTGGAATCAAGGATTACATTTACTTCTAACTCTTTGGGCCCCTTTGTCTTTTATGACATTGACATTGGAGGAGTAGTGCACTACCCCCTTCCCTTTTTAAAAGTTCCTCATTTTGTGTTTGTCTGGTGTTTCTTCACGATTCGACCAAGACTTCGCATCCTCAGCTGAAGACTGCACAGATGCATGTCCTTCCTGGGGTATCACATCAGAGGCACACCAAGTTCATCTTTATTGTTCATTTGATCACTTGATCAATGTGTAACTTGCTTCTCCACTATAAAATTACTATTTTTTTTTCTCCCTTGCAACTAACAAGAAGTCTGTGGGGACACATCTTAAGAGCGTGCAAATATCCTAAATGCTGGTTCTCACCAACATTTAGCATTCATCACCCTTAGACTTAGCATCCACTAAAGATTCTCACCTGACCTGACCTTTGTGATGGCTGCAAAATGATTTCCCAATGTTAACAGCCCTCAGCATTCTACTTCTCTTCCACTTATCTATTATCAATATAGACTCCTATGTTTCTAGTGATTTATAATTCATTATTGGACTTCATTATCCTGATGCTCAAATTGTCCAGATTTGACAAGTGAGAGCCCCTTTGGCCTGGCTCCTGTATCTTTTGACATGGCTCCAGCACTTTCTGGATGTGCTGCCTGACTTTCTAGGAAGACATGTCTTGAGTCTTCCCTGTTCCCAGCCCTGGAATCAGCCACTTCTCCAAGAAGTCCTGGTTCCTTTCAATGGGGAAGAGTATTAGTGCCCAGTAGTAAGTGTGACTGACTAAGCCATGTTTTACATTCCATGCACGAGGACTGTGCACATCTAATCCATCTGCTTTTGACTGCTGCTTAATATATCATGCTGTTTACCCACCACGCTCTACCTCTCTACTCTGCCAGCGATGACACCCAGGCCTCTATCTGTCCTTAGGAGCCAGTGTGGGAAGTCATTGGATGTATGCCCAGGAGCAGGACTGATTGCTCTGTCAAAGAATATGTGTATATACATCCACTACCTGCTCTCTAGAATTCCTGTTGAATCTCCCAGGAGCTTCCTATCCTGTTTCCTATCCCAACAAAGGCTTTCAAAGAGGCTGCTGACCTGTCCTGAGAGAGTTTCCTGGAGATGTTCTCAAATTGCATCTGGAATCTTCCAGGCCTCCTTGTTCTGCTGTGGGTCACAGCACAGAACAAACCTATCCCTTCTTGTTCATGACACTTCTGAAGCCTGAAGCTTAGAAAACACCACCACCTTCTTTAGGCAAAGGCCCCAGATCCTTCGCTTCGTGTTGGGAATGGATGGGTGGTGGTTATTAAGATAAACAAGCTCTGGAGTCAGAAGGATACGCCCAGCTTTCCAGTGACTGTGGTGCCTCAGGCAGGATCCCTGTACCTGAGCTTTCTCACCTGTAAAATGGGGTCATACTGCCCACCTTGCACAGAGGCCCCAGAAGTTGACAGGACGCCTGCATGCAGTACAACAGCACAGTGCTCCAGCAACATGTGTCCAGCTAGTGCAGGTTCCCTGCTCCCTGTCACTGGTCTGGGGCCTGCATCTGCTGAGCAGCAGCCCAGATCGCTGGGGATAAGCCCACAGAGTTTGGCCAGCAGAGTCTCAAGCCTGAGTTCACCACCGAGATAACTCGGATGTCGGCTCACATAGAAAGGAACGAGGGTTGAGCCTCAGATGTCTCCTGAAAGCACTACGGCTCCTGGAGCCCCTCACCACCACTCATAGAAGGCCAAAGCTCCAGATTTGGCCTCCACTGAGAGCACCAACTAGAAAGTTCCTGGACACACTCATATTCATGGGCCACTGACAAGAAGCTGTACAGATCACGGCAGAGAGACCACGTGAGGTAGGAGGGTCCTGAGAGTTGGGAAAACCCAGGCTCAGTGGGAGGAAGTAATTTTGCCTGGGGTCACCCAGCCAGTGGGTGGCAGGGCTGACACAGAGACGGAGAAGATTCTTGGCCACAGAGAAGCGCTATGTAGGAGTCCCCAGGCCCCATAAACAGGCAGCCAGATTCCCTAACAGGAGGAGCTCGCCCACCTTTAGACTCTGGGGTGACCTGGCCTCTCAGTTCCCTGAAGGCAGGCTCTGTGTATGAGACCAGGGGCCCAGTCCATGGCCTTGAATGCTGGGGTCACAGGGAGCTCTGTCCCCAATAAGAAGACTGGCTATAGGGCAGCTGGGGTGGGGAGGGGGTGCTGGTCATCACCTGCCTGGAGCAGGAACCATGTGACCGGTGAGCGAGCCAGCAAGGAGGGGTGGGAGAGGCCGGGACTCCACGGCAAATGGAGGCTCAGGCAGGAAAAGACGCAGAGACAGGCTGTTTTCAGAAGGCAGGGTTATAAGCAGCCGTGACTCCTCGGAGAAGAGGAAAAGCAAAAACAAGTGATAGGAGTACCCACTCACCTCCTTCGCTTTCTCTGGAGCTCATGCGGGTGCAAATGTCACATCACACAGCTGCCAGCAACCTGGCCTCACTCATCCCGGCCTCTTGCAGGGTGTGGGGGCTAAAGAAAGGTGCTGCCGCCGGGCGCGGTGGCTCACGCCTGTAATCCCAGCACTTTGGGAGGCCGAGACGGGCGGATCACGAGGTCAGGAGATCGAGACCATCCTGGCTAACACGGTGAAACCCCGGAAGTACAAAAAAACTAGCCGGGCGAGGTGGCGGGCGCCTGTAGTCCCAGCTACTCGGGAGGCTGAGGTGGGAGAATGGCGTAAACCCGGGAGGCGGAGCTTGCAGTGAGCTGAGATCCGGCCACTGCACTCCAGCCTGGGCGACAGAGCGAGACTCCCTCTCATATTAAGGCCGGGAAAGAAGAAAAAAAAAAAAAAAAAAAAAAAAAAAAAAAAAAAAAAAAAAAAAAAAAAAAAAAGAAAGGTGCTGCCTATGGTAGTTCCTGAATCTCTTCTTTCAAGCAGGGCACCCATTTTCCCTACTAATAATGGCCGGGAAGAAAAGGGCTAATTCCTTGGACTCTTGCGCATCTCCACATTCAGCAGCTCTGTCGCAGCCATTCCCCAGCGGCACAGCCAGCAGCGTGGGCAGGGGTACAGATGCCATCCCCTGTGCCCCGATCACCCAGAATAAGAAAGACCCCTCACACTTGGCTTTTATTTCATGGGGCATCAACCTCCATTGGACACAGAAGGAAATCAAGGTGCAAGGAGGTGTAGCACCTTTGTCTAAATGGGCCCAGCAAAGGGGGCTGCTTCTGGGAACCGATGTTTGAGGCCCTACGCTAGACAGTTCCTCACAATGACCCATTTCTCAGGTAAGAAAACTTGATTCCCAGTTTCTTGATGCCCAAGGTCCCCACGCCAGTAAGTGGTGGAGGCAGGACAGTTCTTGACCCCAGAGCCCATACACTTCAACCCACAACACAGAGGGGCAAGGCCAAGGCCAGAACCTGGTCTCCTTGCACTGGCCCCTGGCCCCCAGAAGATAACAGTGATAGGCAAGTTTCGCTGAGCAATTCAGTAAGGGCTGGAGCCTGGGCTGAGAGATCACAACCTCAGTTGTCAAGATATTCCCATTTGAGAAATGGGGGCTCAGAGCTGCTGTCACCCCTTCTTCCCATCTGCTACTGAAGACCACTCATCCTGCCCCAGTTTCTCCAGAGGAGGCTGAACAGGGGCTTGCTAAGGACCCTCCCCACTCTGGACTCCGTGTCTCCTCTGTCCCTCAGCTGGGAAGGCCAGTGGCCCCCACAGTGGCTAGTACTTCTGAGGGTGGGAGGGGGGTCCCCCTGTCATGCTGCTGCCACAGGCTTGCTGGGCATGGCACGAAGACCCGCTGCAGCCCAGCCCTGGAACACATCCCCATGACTCCAGGCCTAGTGGGAGCGGCACTGCCGGGGTCTCAGCTTGTTGTTTCCATGTCTGCCATAGAGCTGGCCTCTCCGGGGTCTGTGGCATTTTCTGAACCACCCTGCTAAAGGCCAGTAATAGCTTTCACAGGCACAGAGCAGGGATTAGGTATAGCTCTTTCCCCTAATTTAACTGCAAAAGTCATTTGAGCAGCTTAGAGGAAGGAGCGATGGGATCATCAAACATGCCAAAGCTGGCAGAACCAACACATCAGAGCAGTCAAGCTCACAAGTGACAAGCCCAAGAAGGCAACTGGGAGTTTCCGGATAAAGCTGAAAGATCGTTTATGCTCACAGCATCCTGACAAGAGAGGGAGATCGCTGGAGGCTGCAGAGGAGAATATGAAATGATCTGCATTTTGTGGATGCGGAAACTGAGGCTTGGAGAAGTTAAATAAATGTCCCGAGGCTAGACAGCACAGTGGCCTCTGGACTCTGTTGTACCTGGAGAGGAAAGGGACCTCAGCTTTACTTTCAGTACCATGGGCCATGCTCCCATCACCACTTACCACGTCCTGCTTCTCCCCAAAATCCCAGCTCAAAGGCTGCTTCCTTTGCCACTCCCCTTCATCCCCCTCCAAACTCTCTGAACACTTTCTTTATACCACACTCATGTCATGCACCATGCTCTGCAACCTGTGAATATGTCTGTTCACTCCTGTAAATGTGACACAAAGCACAGTGCCCATGGGGTGCTCCGTATCTGTTGGATGAATGAATGTCTAACCTTCTGAACTAGACCACGAGTCCCTTCAGGCTGAGACCACCCTGAGCTGGGCAAACAGCAGATCCACCATCAATGCTGCTTAATCAGCTCTGTGACCACAGCTACACTCAAGAGTTGGGGCCCATTCCCTGGCCTCACCCATTCTGTGCACATTTGCCAGTCAGGGCCAGGCCTCTGTGGACCAAGGCTATGATAAAACACTTACCCTAGTCTTCCCCTTTGACACTAGTAATCTAATTTAGAAAATGCAAAGATATTGATGAACAAAAGTAAAATCATCACGTCCCATCATCTAGAATGAATCACTATTAATGTCTTGGTATATGGCCTTCCCCACTGTTTAATGTGTTTGTGTATGTGTGTATATACACTCACACACATATGTATTTCCAAATGGCCTCCTGGATAGCATGTCATGGCATGCTATTCTTCATGACATGCCATAAATATCTTTTCAGGTTGCAAATTGGTGACTTTCTATGGCTGCATCATAGTCCGTGGGATGGATGTACCACTTTGGCTCCTGTTCCTATTGTTGGACATCCAGGTTGTTTTCAAAGTTCCACTTTTTTGTTTTTGTTTTTTGAGACAGAGTCTTGCTCTGTTGCCCAGGCTGGAGTGCAGTAGCGTGATCTTGGCTCACTGCAACCTCCGCCTCCTGGGTTCAAGTGATTCTCCTGCCTCAGCCTACCTAGTAGCTGGGATTACAGGCGCATGCCGCCACACCCAGCTAATTTTTGCATTTTTAGTAGAGATGGGGTTTCACCATATTGGCCAGGCTGGTCTCGAACTCCTGACCTCAAGTGATCCGCCTGCCTCGGCCTCCCAAAGTGCTGGTATTACAGGCTTGAGCCACTGCACTCGGCCCCCAACATTCCACTATTCCAGATAATGAGAGGCTTTGAGTCTACAGGGCATTCTGGGGTTACTTCCATCTCTTTCAGCCTATGACCGTAGAATGTAGGATGTGAGGTTCTAGAGTCCTTTTATGAAGCCAGAGGAATGTTCCTTTAACTTTCCCATGGCCTCCAAGTATATGGGCTTCTGTTGCAAGGCTTCATGTCTTAGGTGGGGACTAAAGTCAAGGACTCAGTGGCCTATAGCAGGGTGAAAACCTCAAGCAGAATTAAACTAGGCACTGCCTGGCCGTCCTCCCATTGCAGACAGCAACCCTGGACTCCCACCTATGTCTGTGGGAAGTTTAGAGTAATCAATAGTAGTAGAAGCAGAGTGGGCAGTGTTTACAGAAAATTACTTCCCTGAGGTCAGCTTGCCCCCATCTCACTAACTGTTAGCAATATTGATGGGTAAACTTGATTCACATCAGTGGAACTGACTGAGAAGCAGGATGATTACAAATGATGGCTCCAGAGCTCTCTCCTGATCCAGTGTGGCGTCCACAGTGGCACCCTGTGAGAAGGAGGGGGTCAGGACCTGGGGAAGTGTCAAGGGCGGTGAGCGCCTAGCACAGAGGTAACCGGAACTGCTGGCTGGCCTCTGATTCCAGCATTGCTGGAGAATCTAGGCCAGCCCTGGCCCCACATCTCAGCCTCAAGGCAGCTCTAGTGCTTGGATACAAAAACAACCAAGATCAAGGCCGCCCTGCTGTGCTGTGCTGAGCTGCACACCCCCTTTCAAAATGCCACAAGAGATAAGCAAGCAGACTGTGGTAACCTGGCGGAGACAGGGGGTCATGCCGCAACAAGAAGGCTCTGGGGTCACACACACACACCTCTCAGACCACTCCACCACACCCTGCTGGGCAGAGTCAGGTGGGGACAGGGGCTGAGCCTTCCCTACCTCCACAGGGCCCTGGACTGGGCATCCTGGCAGGGGTGGGGCCAGAGTAAATGGAAATAGTACAGCTCCAGCCCTCAGAGAGCCAGGAGCACACTGCACAGCCTTGACAATCCTGCAGGCTGACTTCTAGCCTGCAGAAAAAGCTACACTGCAGGTAGACTGGAGTTCTGAGTCTCCTGCTGATGAAGGGCCATTTGGCAGGGTGAAAAGGGCCAGGGATACAGGCCCTAATTTTGGCACTGCCATTTAAAGTTGTGCACCCTCAGGCAAGCCCCTTCACGTCTCTGAACCTCAACCTTTCATCTTTAAGACCATCCTTCCACCTCATGGTCTGTGGGGTGGGATCATCGGTGCTCTCCAGGGAGGAGGGGCTAGTGAGGTGCAGGAAGTATGGTGGGCACGCCCATTGACAGGATGGGAAGCAAAGGATGTTTTAAGAATCTACTAATATCAAGCCTGTAATCCTAGCACTTTGGGAGGCCGAGACGGGCGGATCACGAGGTCAGGAGATCGAGACCATCCTGGCTAACACGGTGAAACCCCGTCTCTACTAAAAAAATACAAAAAACTAGCCGGGCGAAGTGGCGGGCACCTGTAGTTCCAGCTACTCGGGAGGCTGAGGCCGGAGAATGGCTAAACCCGGGAGGCGGAGCTTGCAGTGAGCTGAGATCCGGCCACTGCACTCCAGCCTGGGTGACAGAGCGAGACTCCATCTCAAAAAAAAAAAAAAAAAAAAAAAAAAAAGAATCTACTAATAAACCTAGAGACAATTTTCTGTCCTTAAGTATGAGCTGCAGGGAAAGAAAAGCAAAGGAGAAAAACCCTTGGCTTTGATTCCTCCTCTGTGCCCCAGGCTGGCCAGCAAGGGTGGGCTAATGGGCATCGAGGGGGCCACCCACCACAGCCTTTCCCTCCAAAGACTCCCCTGCACCCTGATCTAACATGTAATCAAAGCCAGATCATAACAGTTCTTTGCAGAAATGACTCAGTCTTCTTATTGGCCACTCTGGAGACAGCCAAATAAGCAGCTGAAACTGCTGAGCCCATGCCTGACATTTATCCTCCTTGCCCTCTGCACCCTCCCTCCTCCTCCCTTCTGCACTCCGGCCACTGGAAGGCCTGTGCCCTCCCACAGGCTGCTCTCAGGGCTCTCTCAGTTCCTCTGCTTTGGTTAAGGTGCTCTGGGAAGAGCCTCAGAAAAGAATGACAATTTTGCTGTCCCCTTTCATGTGCCTGTGTTCCCTGCCTCGGAGTTGGTGGTGCACACCTGGGGCAGAAGCGTTCATCAGAAGTTCTGGTCTAGCTCAGTGGTTCTATCTAGCCTGAACACTGGAATCATCTGGATAAAGCTGCCTCTGCAAAAGTTATGACAGGGAGAGAAATCTGACATAGCGGACTCCATCTTGCTTCTAACCTCACAAGCTGTCCTTGATCATTCTTGAGCATAAGCCAAGCTAACTATGGGAGGAATTTCTTTGTAGTTTAACCTTAAAACAAAAAAAATAACAGTCCCTTCCCAAAACTAACTCCCTCCTTGCTCAGGGACCACCTTTGTAAAACTAACAAGTTAGGCACAAGGTTAGAATTATGGTTCAGAAGTCGTGTGGCCAGGGTCACAAGATTCCTAACCTCCCCGACTGCTGCTACAGATAACATCACAAGTGTAAAACCTATGATTGGTGTTTGAGGTATCTTTCAGACTCTGCATTCTGATAAACCAGCCGGCACCACCTGGACCGGTGTATTAGTCCGTTTTCAGGCTGCTGATAAAGACATACTAGAGGCTGGGTAACGTATAAAGAAAAAGCGGTTTAAGGGACTCACAATCATGGCAGAAGGTGAAAGGCATGTCTTACATGGTAGCAGGCAAGACAGAATGAGAGCCAAGTGAAAGGGAAAACCCCTTACAAAACCATCAGATCTCGTGAGACTTATTCACTACCATGAGAACGTACGGGGGAAACCACCCCATGATTCAATCATGTCCCACCGGGTCCCTCCCACAACACGTGGGAATTATGGGAGCTACAATTCAAGATAAGATTTGGGTGGGGACACAGCCAAACCATATCAACCAGTAACCCATACCAAGAAACTGGCTCAGCTGGTCTTGCACCCAGGAACTGACTCAGCACAAGAATACAGCTTCAACCTCCTATGACTTTATCCCCAACCCAACCAATCAGCATTCCCCTTTCCCTAGTCTCCTGCCTGACAAACTATCCTTGAAAAATTCTAACCTCTAAATTCTCAAGAAGGCTGATTTGAGAATTCTCTCCCATCCTCTGGCTTGGCTGGCCCTGTGATTATTAAACTCTTTCTTTGCTGTGAAACCTGCTGTTCTCAGTGAATTGGCTTTCCTGGGCAGCAGGCAAGAAGAAACTACTGGGCAACTACATTGACAGCTTTAAAAAATCATGAAGCCCGAATCCCACCATCAGAGACTCTGATTTAATAGGCATGGGGTGTGGTCAAGACATGGAGTTTTAAAAGCCTGCCCAATGATTTGAATGCACAGCTAGTCTGAGCACCACTGGTCTTCTCAGTGAAGATTAATGAGAGAATCTGGTGAACATTTTTGCACAGTACTTCTATTCTGGGTGCCACCCTCCCCCGACTTGCAGAGTTGACCAAAGCTAGCAGGAGTGGGGCTGACTGCCTACCTGGCCTAGGGAAACCTGCCTCATTACCTTACACTGTTCTCTCCACCCCAAAGGGGTTTCCTTCCAACCAAAGTTATGCACTTCAGCCATAATGTTCCTGTGGCTTTCTATCCCCCTATAGCTATGTGCAAAAATCTCTCCCTATGCAAAGCACTGTCCTGAATAGTCTGCAGCAAGACTACTTGGGTTGGAATCCTGGCTCAGATGGAGTGACCTTGGCCAAGTTATTTAATCTCCCTGTGCCTTGGTTTCCTCACCTGAGGAGAATAATAGTATCTGCCTCATAAAGTTGTCATGAGGATTAAACAAGAGCATCCTTGGAAAGTGCTTAGAGAAGAGCTGGGTGTGCAGCAAATGGTCACTAGCACACGGGACAATGCCAGGAGCTCTGTGAGAGCAGGGAGTGTGTTTGTTCTATTTGTGTCTCGAGCTCAGCTCCAGCACAAAGTAAATCACTTAGTTAAAAACAGCAACTGGTGAATGAAGGAACATTTCCCAAATGCCTAAATTTAAAAGTGTCCCCAGAGTGTTGACAAAAATTGCATACACATTCTGGACTGAAATACAGTTATAATTAAGCATTAATTGGGCTGTACTTTGGCCCACTTCCTTGTTGCTGGAAGTCACACAGCACAAGATCCTGACCATGTGTATCTCAGTTGTTCCTGTAGATAGGATTTCTGACATTAGGGTCCAAAGATTGTTTATAAATTGATTCATGTCCCTGTTGTTCCTATAGACAGGATCACTGACATTAGAATCATGAGCTTTTGCTGCAGGATAGCTTAAGATGTTTTTCAGATCCCCAATTCCAGCAACCAGTCTGGAAACCCCCACAGAGGATCAGTATCAGCATGAAAGCACAGCTGCTTCCTCTCCCTGTCCCATGACCTCACCCTGCACTCTTCCACCCATTAATGATCTCCATGCTTCGGCCCACTCCCAAACTGTTAAAAACTCTAATTCCAAATTCCTTGGGGTGACAGATTTGAGGTATCCTCTCATGTCTTCATTCAGTGACTCTATGATTAAACCTCTTTCTCTGCTGCAACCCAGTGTCTTGGCGTACTGACTTGCTGAGTGCATCAGGCAACAAACCCATTATGGTTACATGCCCATGTCCATATCCCCACAAGCCTTTTATTCTTTGGATAAGGCATCCTTGCAAGGCTGGGCTTGGAGATCCAGGGCATCAGGTGGCTCTCCAGCACTCTGGACAGAGACAGGGACAGGCAGTAGTGGAGAGTGGCAGTAAATGCAGCCTGCAAGTCTTTTGTTGTGTTTTATTTTTTATTTTAATTTATTTTTTTCTTTTGAGACACAGTCTCACTCTGTCACCCAGGCTGGAGTGCTGTGGTGCAATCTTGGCTAACTGCAACCTCTGCTTCCTGGGTTCAAGCAATTTTCCTGCCTCAGCCTCCCGAGTAGCTGGGACTACAGGTACACGCCACCATGCCTGGCTAATTTTTGTATTTTTAGTAGAGAAGGGGTTTCACCACGTCGGCCAGGTCAATCTCAAACTCCTGACCACAAGTGATCCACCCACCTCAGCCTCCCAAAGTCCTGGGATTACAGGCATGAGCCACTGCGCCCGGCCCTTTTCTTGTGTTTTAAACAAGGGTCAAAGAACTTCTTGCTGTTGGCCTGTGTGCTACCAGCAGAGCACCAACAGTATCCTGGACAGCTGGAGGTTTTGGTTCACCCAGGTTTCACCACACAGTGGTTGGCACAGAGAATGCCATTTGGGCAAAGACCAAGTGTGTGGCTTGCTACTTCCCTGCGGGTGAACACAAGTGGGGCAGGGGCTGCAAATAGGAGCTTCCTGCACTCTCGTGTCTGAAGGCCACGTCTAATTTGCACTAATTGCTGTTGACACCTGTTTGTTTAATCCCAACCTCTCCCTCAGTGCGGCTGCACAGCCAGCAAGCACTGCCTGCACTGTTTGTCTAATGACCACCTCCTAAGTGCTGGCTAACACGATCGATGCCTGCACCTACTGCTTGATGCTTGTGAGTACAACTCAGAGCTCTGCATACACCAAGCAAGGGTGTGCAGGGCAGAAGGCATGAAGCTGCTGGGCATGCAGACAAGAAGCTACCACCTCAGAGGGCAAGTTATTCTTTCATGGGACTTGTGACACTCAGCGCACAGGGGTCGGGGCAAGGCTCAGACTCTGGGAAGCTGGCTGTGCTCAGGGAGCAATCCAAACTCCATACCCAGGAAGGGGACAAATCAACATCCCTCCAGATGGGCGTGGAGCCCCAGATCCAGGGGCAGGAGAGAAGTGCCACAGGTTTGACTTTGTCCTCCCAGATGTGCCAACCCAGAGGGTCCCTGCCCAGTCCAATCCTTGTCAGGCTCAAGACTGTGCATCATGATTGCTCCCTCTTCCAGATACTAAGTGGCCATCTCGAATCCCTTTTACCGATGTGGTAAGGAAGACAGGGAGGGAGGGAAGGAGGAAGGATCCCCTGCCACCCCAGCACTGTCAGTCCGTTGCAGCCAGCCTGCCATTCTGTACTGGCCAGTTACTGGCTCTAATCTTTCCATGCTACACCAGGGTCACTCTGAGATCTTGCCCAACTCATTGAGGTCTTGCCCAACTCTAACAGACCATGATTACATTCCACAAGCCCTCATCTGAGCTGCCCCTTACATTCTTAGAGAGCAACTACCACCATACAGAGAGCTCACTGCATGTCAGCATGGTTCGAAGTACACTGCATATACTGACTCATTTAATCCAGTATCATCCAGAGAAGGAAATGGAGATACTGAGAAATTGAACAACTTGCTGGAAACATAAACCCACATTTCCTTGATCCCCTGCAGTTAGGGTCGGCCAGTCAGTGCCCCAGAGAGGATAGGGTGTGAGTTTCTGTCTTAGCATCCCAGGGTCCAGGCCACCTGCATTGGCCTCCCAATCCCTACTTGGCAGTCCTGCAGAATGACGTGAGCTCACCAGTTCCACTGTGGCCTCCTGCTCTCCCATTCCTGACTATGGGAGGGAATAACTCACCTGGAGGGTTCATCAGCAGTGTTCTGAGAGTAACGGTTGGCAGCCCAGCCTGCAGCCACTGCCAAAGCCTCCCATGCTTTTGTAAGAACCTAAGTCCCCATGAATCCCTTTTTACTTAAAATGCCCACATGGTTTCTGTTTCCTGCACTTCCTGATCAGGTGTCTGGGAGATTAGGGGAAGCACAGTGGGGGAAGGTGCTTTATAACCAGGAGGTATCAGGCATGGGAAGGTTAGTCATCATGATCTACAAACCAGGACATAGAGGGGCCCCTTTACATATGCAGACACTTACACGGGGGGAGGATCAACAATCCCCTTGAAGTCCATGAAGGATTTTATGCTTTATAAAATGCGGTGTGTGCATTAATTTCATCTTATCCTCTGGAGAGGGCTGTGAGGATATAGGTAAGGACTATCTTCCTATTTTTCAGATTTGAAACTCAGTCTCTGTTTCCAGTTAATCGACCTCACACAGATGGTGTTGAAGCTGGGACTCAGACACAGACCTGCGGCCTCCCCACACAAGCTCCTTTCCATCATCCTTATAGTGGTAAGTGGGGGATTCCTCCTGTCAGTTACCCTCTCTGCAGAAACTATTTGTCCCCACTCTGTGAGCCACAATGGGACCCAAGACTGAGACCTGAAATGACGGAGCAGCATGCTTCCAGGTGTGTGCATGGGGAGAAGAAGGGGTGGGGGGGATCTGGGGGACCAGGGAGGGTGTGCCACAACTCTGCTAGGGGCTGGACGCTCAGAATCTTTCAGAAGGCCAACTATGGCAAACCTTCCCTGGCCAGCTGCCTCTGGCCCTGGGCCCTGCAACCATTGGCTAGCCTCCATCATACCTCTGAACAGTGCCCTCTGGTTCCTCTGTCCTGGCCCCTGGGTGCATGCAAGAAGTATATGCAACAAGTGGTCCCATGGGTTAGAGGGCCTTCAAGGAGTGAGTAGGCAGCATGTGGTCAGGACTCCAGGTGGGCTGAGTGGCAGGTGGTGGGCTAAGGCAGGAGGTGATCACAGTGACGCTGCCTCCAGACCCGATTCCAGTGGGTGGCACTGTCCTCCCCACTCTGCAGATGAGGAATTCGCAGAGAGGAGGAGGCCTGCTCATGCTAATGTTGTGTGTGGGGCTTCAGACCTTTGCCTTTCTTACTACAAAATTCTGAGAAGCCAAGGATAAGGAAGGGAGGAAAGGCAACAGTTGAACGTGGAGAGTGGTCAGGATTGAGCGGAGTTTGATTCAGAGGCTCTCTACCCTGCAGGGAGACACAAGTCATCAGGAGAGAAGCAGAAGGATGTGTAAGAGGGAGCCCTGGCTTCTGCTTCTGCTTCTGTTTTTGTTTTGTTTTGTTTTTTGAGACGGAGTCTTGCTCTGTTGCCCAGGTTGGAGTGCAGTGGTGTAATCTCGGTTCACTGCAACCTCTGCCTCCCGGGTTTATGCCATTCTCCTGCCTCAGCCTTCCGAGTAGCTGGGACTATAGGTGCTCGCCACTACGCCCCGCTAATTTTTTGTATTCTTTAGTAGAGACGGGGTTTCTCTGGCTAACACAGTAGAGACTGTGTTAGCCAGGATGGTCTCGATCTCCTGACCTCGTACTCCACCCGCCTCAGCCTCCTAAAGTGTTGGGATTACGGGCATGAGCCACCGCGCCCTGCCTCTGCTTCTGTTTTCACCATGGGAGTCTCCCTTTCTTTTTTCTTTTTTTCTTTTTTAATTGTTGTTGTTGTCGTTGAGACAAAGTTTCCCTCTGTCACCCAGACTGGAGTACAGTGCTGCAATCATAGTTCATTGCAGCCTTGAACTCCTGGGCTCAAGTACTCCTCTTGCTTCAGTCTCCTGAGTAGTTGGGACTACAGGTGTGTACCACCATGCCTGACTAATGGTTTTTAAAATGCTTTTGTAGAGATGGGGGCCTCATTATGTTGCTTAGGCTGGTTTTGAACTCCCGGCCTCAAGCGATCCTCCTGCCTTGGCCTCATAAAGTGCTGGGGTTACAGGCGTGAGCCCCCAGGCCTAGTCAGGCGTCTCCCTCTCTGTGTCATCCAGGCTGAAGACAGGCAGGCAGTCCCAGGGGACACTGACAAGACTTTTGTGACCATGTTTCAATCTGCCTTATGAGCCCAAAGGAAGTTCTGAGGGCAGCTGGCACTGACAGGTCAAGGCACCCTCCCTGGCAAGCTGGGAGGTCTGAAGCCTCCCACTATGCCACTGTCTGGCCTGGCAGGAGGCAGAGCTTTGGGTCCAGAAGCATTTGTTTCGGCCAAGATTCCCTACTTCCTGCTGACCCCATTCTACTGAGGGTTGGTGGGTCCATAGGATGGGCAGCAGGCCAGGTGTTGGCACAGTCCTTATTAAATGAGGACTTACTATACAAACAAATCACCAGGGATTCTTGCTCAGGTACAGATTCTGACTCAGGAGGTATGAAGTGAAACCTAAGGTTCTGCATTTCTAACAGGCTTCCGGGATGCCCATGCTGCTGGCCTATGGATGCCACTTTGAGAACTGAAAGCCCAGGCAGAGCTCCTCAGGCTTCAGCATGCATGTGAATCAGAAAGCGGGGCATTGGGGGGCAGGTATTACAACAGACTGCTGCCCCCTCCCGGAGTTTCTGATGTAGGTCTGGGGCGAGGCCAGGGAATGCGCATTTCTAACCAGTTCTCTAGCAATGCTACTGCTGCTGGTCCTGGGACCACACTTTGAGAAATATCGGCTGGGATAGTAAGAGGTGAAACAGGACAAAGACAGAATTAAGTAAATGCAGCCCAAAGCATCCTATATGACACAGATACTTTTCCTCCTAAAAGTGCTGTTGGCTGGGCGCAGTGGCTTGCGCCTGTAATCCCAGCACTTTGGGAGGCCGAGGCAGGCAGATCACTTGAGCTTAGGAATTTGAGACCAGCCAGGGCAACAAGGCAAAAACCCATCTCTACCAAAAATACAAAAATTAGCCGGGCATGGTGGTGGGCGCCTGTGGTTCCAGCTACTTGAGAGGCTGAGGTGGGAGGATCACTTGAGCCTGGGAAGTCGAGGTTGCAGTGAGCCAAGATCATGCCACTGCACTCCAGCCTGTGTGACAGAGCGAGACCCCATCTCAAAAAAAAAAAAAAAAAGTGTTGTAGTGTTGTTACTCTATTTAATCAATTCTTTTTTGTTTTAGTTTTTTGTCTCACTCTTTGGCCCAGGCTGGAGTGCAGTGGTGCAATCACAGCTCACTGCAACCTCAACCTCCCAGGCTCAATTGATCCTACCACCTCAGCCTCCCGAGTAGCTGGAACCACAGGTTCACACTACCACACGCGGCTAATTTTTGTACTTTTTATAGAGATGGGGTTTTGCCATGTTGTCCAGGTTGGTCTCAAACTCCTGGGCTCAGGCAATTCTCCCACCTTGGCCTGCCAAAGTGCTGGAATTACAGGTGTGAGCCACCATGCCCAGCTTAAATTCTTAATGAAGACTCGTTTTCCTCTAATCTCTTGTATTCTCTGGAGCAGTGGGTGCATAGGAAAAAACAAAACAAAACAGAGAACTGAGGGTTATGGAAAGTTAAATTCCAGCTTAACTGAAATAATATCTCTTACTGGGCAAAATGAATTCTCTCAAATATGTGATGTTTGTCTTCACCCTCACATGTTCCGGGACTGAATTGCTAAGCAGCACTAAGTGCCGGTGAGCAAGTGGTGAGGCCCCGCTGTCCCGCATCCACCTTCAAGTCATGTGTGTCAGCTACTGGGGTGAACGAGCTGACTGCCCCCACCAATCATGTCCCCATGTCATCACTCAGACTACATGCCTCCACCTCCTTAGAAACCCTCCCACAAGGACACAAGGACAGCTACCCTCCCACTGAGAGTCCTCTCCCTAGCTCTCCATGGCACATCTGCCCTCCCCTATGCCTGTGACCAGGTGCTATTTAGCTATCTAGTGTCTGCTGACACTAATACCTGTAAGCTACTTGAGGTCGAGACTTGCATCTCATTCATCTCTGCAGCCTCTCCTTCTCCAGAGATGACATTTCCCAGGTGGTCTTATTTATAAATACTTAAAAACTTCCATACACCACTTTCTGATTTGAAAAATATAGGAACCATCTCATATCCCAGAAACTTATAAATGGCTCTTGTCTGAACAAATATTCTAAGCTACGAACCCTTTTCTTCCTCTTGCAAGTGCCTAGAGTAAACAACTGTGTCCTGGCAGGCCAGTCCCCAAGGACCCCGGAAGCCTCTCATCTGGGCGGGAGACACCTGCTGCTGTGTGTCTGCCAGGGAGTCAGCTGGGAAAGGGAGAAGCCTCTTGACCCGCTCTGCTTCCCTTTCACCTGAACCGGGCCCAGACCTTCAGACCCAGGGGATTTGGCCACAGGCAGAGAAAATGGTAAGACACGAGAAAAGACTTCCAGACTGAGAGCATGGGCCATGTGGGGTGGGTGAAGGGGAGGGATGAGAGGAGGAAGGCTGTATAATGTGGTTGGGGCATGAGCTGGGGAGGATGGGTGGCTGAGTTGGCTGAGAACAGACCCCCAAATCTCTGCAGGACAACTCATAAGAGCAGCTTTCAATATTTTTTCATCATGACTAAGAGTAAGAAATACCATTTTTCATCACGTCCCAGGAGATAGATAGATAGAGAGATAGAGAGATAGATAGATAGATAGATAGATAGATAGATAGATAGATAGATAGATAGATAGATCGATCTGTGCATGCACATAGTAAAACTGAAATTAAAAGTTACAACATAGTAATTACCATTTTATATGTGATGATGTACTCTGACATTTTCTATTTTATTGCATTAAAAAATTGCTGGTCTCAACCCACTGACTTGACTTAACAATTCACTAGCAGGTCATAGTATGCAACTTGAAAAACTGCCCTATCCTGTCTCATTTATTTCAGAGGAGCTTCGAGGCTTTGGAATTCCTGCTCTACACAATGCTCCCACCCAGCTGAGCGCCTGCTGTATGCCGCACACCATGCCCAATGCTGGCAGACGTGGGGATGGCAGAGAAGGGTCACACACATAGACCAGAGGGCCGTGTGCTAAAGGTGGCAACAAAGGCATCCACGTGCCACACAGACCGGAAACCTGAGGGCATTAAGCTACCAGTGAGCACCAAGGTCAGGCACCACCTCCCAGTGGTTGGTATCAGAAAGCAGACAGAAGTATCCTTGTCCCTCTCAGCCTCCATGCCCTGTTGAGATCCCAACCTCCCCCCTTCTCTCCCTGAGAATGGCTCAGAGGGTGGAGGAAGATCACATGGCAGCTCTATTTGGAAACACGAGGATGACTGAGTTGATCCTGGCAGCCGCCTGGATGCTGAGAGCCTCCATGGCTTTCCAGCGCCAGGCTGGGGACGCTTTGGGGAGGTCCCTTTAGAGTGGCTGTCATGATTCACTTAGGGGCTTGTTTCAGAGCTGCCTGTTCCCCACTTACTAAAGCTTTAACGGGAACTCATGCATCTCAAATTTATTTCTCATAAAAATTTTGTTTTATTTTTTCCACCACCCTCTAAGCATTCTAGAAGGAAAAAATAAGCCACTCTGAAGGCATCCTAAGCTTCTACAATCATCCCAGTGAGGTGCTGCAGGAGCTCAGCTACAAGTAGCAAAGAGTGCAGAACTATTTCCATAATGGAAGACCGTGCAGCCCTACCTTCGTTGCTGTCACTGCAGCCCCTCCTTCCTCCAGCAGGCTCTTTCATTCTCACCTCCCTCCAGCCTGGGGATGAAGGCTGTGGCCTGGCTCTCCTGCTGGTTTGGGAGTTGAGAAGCCACTCAGATCACTCGGATGGATCAGGGAGAAGTAGAAAATAGAAGCAGGGAGACTCCAGCAAGGAAACAGTGGCTGCCTCCATATGCCCCCTCTCTCCAGCTCGGGGGCAGGGGAAGAACAACCAAGGCCTCCTGCAGTGGACAGGGACCTGGGATCAGTCAAGCTCTTTCAGGAGCAGCTGGCCACTTGAGGTAAGCCAGGAGCCCCTCCTGGACAGGGGCAGCCCCTGGCTTCTCCATATCACCCAGGCGTGGCCGAGGCCGGGCAGCAGAGGCTCTATCCCAGGCTGAACTGACTGGGAAACACAGCCCAGTCACTGATGTCTCTCTTACCTGACCAGGTGTGTGATAGGCACTTGGCCATGAAGGCTTAGAGCTTTAGTTTCTACCTGTGTCAAAGGGAGACCATCACCCTGTGGATGTGGGACGGCACATGACCATTCTTGGTAAGATGTAAGATGCTTCCACATGTCGAAATTATTACTGACATTCTGCAGAAAAGCAGAATATGTCTATGCAAGAGGAGCCAAAACAGCCGATCTTTGCTCTGTGGCTGTGCCTGCTAAGAGATATTGTCTGCCTTTTAGAAGGGTAAGGACCAGGAGATCTGGGCCATCCTTGCTGCCCACTTTGGTGCAAGTCGCTTCTTGGACTGCAGCCGACATAGATACCCACTTGACCTGCTCCCCTACCTGGGGAAAAGCCACCTTCTTATCTTGAACCACCTTTTGGGGGTGGGGGATAAGCTTCATCTGAAAGATGAGAGGGCGCTGAGATTCACAGAGCTGCTGTGAGCCTTCCAAGGCCACAGTTAGGATATGGGGAAGCCAAAGCCGGTGCTGGTGAAACCCACCTGTCCACCCACTGCACACCCAGCTCTGGTCTCGCTCAGTTACTGCCCCATTTGGATGAGCAGCAGAAGGAAGCGGAGGCATCAGGAGGGGTCACAATGAACAGAGACAGGAGAGGAAGGACCCAGGCAAGAAGGGCCTGGCCAGGAATGCAGGGGGCGAGGGGCTCAAAAGCAAGCCCCTGGGTGGGCAGGACAGCACAGGAGGGAGAGCTGCACAGGCCAAGGCACTTCTGGGCAGGCTCCTTCTGCTTAGAGACTACTCAGAGGCCCCAGTGACCCAGGAGCCAATCCAGGGGCAAGACACTTGAGGACTCTGGTCTTGGGAGCATAAGACTGAACCAGAGCCCACCCCCAGGGGCTTCCCAGAGTCCAGGCAAGAGAAGTCCATCCTGGGCACAGGGCTGTTCTGGAATCACATATTCCTGTCCTGGCACCGCGGCAGTGTCACTGTACAACCCGATGCTCTCTCATGATGTGTTTGGGCCTCGGTTGATTCATCTATCCAAGGAAACATCCAGAACCTCAAAGGTCAGCTGGTCTCACCTCCCACCCAGCCAGGGTCAGAGTCCTGCCTGTGGCACCTCTGACAGACGGGCACTCGCCATCACATGAGGCAGGCCATTCCCCATCAGATGGGCCGAAACTACTAGGACCCATCTGATGGAGAATAGCTCTCACCCTGCCTGGGCCAGGAAGGCATAGAGGAAGCCCTAGGCCACAGAGGGAGCCCCACACAGGGCTGATTCCATGTTCATTTGCACTAGAGGAGGGGTCACCCTCCTACCACTGCCCAGGGCCTACCACCTGTCACTCCAGCTGAGGTTGCCTGCTGCTGACTTTGGAATGGAAGGCTCTCCCAGCAGAAGCCTGGGCCTCAGCGAGGGGTCAGGAGGTACTGGCTCCTCTCTCAGAGAAATGGCCTCATGTTGCTTTTAATCAAATGGCATAATGGCTATAAAAGGGCTTAAGAAAATGAAAGCATAACTGAAGGGGGTTATGATGAACATCACTGGCGAGGCCATGTGAGACAGGATGAACTGGGGCGAAGCCACCGAAGGAGGGTGCTGCGGAGGGGAGGGCACACAGAGACCCCACTCAGTGCCCAGGTTCTCTGGGCAGGTTGGACCACTAGCTGGAGTTGAGGCGCGGCTCTCTGAGGTCCTAATGAGACAGAAGACACATAATTGCTGCAAGAGGAAGGAGGGACAGCTTCCTGACCTCAGCAGAACCAACCTTCCTGGGGTTTGCTGTTTGCAGAAGGCACCTATCAGACCCCTGGTTCCCTGGTGGTGAGGGCCCTGGCGGGCTGGGCTGACAGGGAGCAGTGTGTTTGTTCTGGAAGGCATAGAGAGGCTGTGCTGAACATGGCTGTCTAGTGGGCCCTGCTCACCCCTATGAAGAGGTCTCTGTGAAGCCAGGGGACTCAGGGAGGAAAAAGCACACAGCGGGCCAGAGCCGAAGGGTCTGAGACAGCCTAGGCTGGCAGGTGAGATCTGGAGAGGGAGAGCTTGTGGTCCACAGTGGCCTGGCTAGTTCACAGCTACACTGTGGTGAAAGCCAAGGCCATCTACCTGCCAGGGAATGCCAGTGTCCCACCCAGCACCCAGCAGGTGACAGGGCCTCAAAATGTGTACCTTCCCAGGCCCCATGTCCTTTGCTTAGGCATCTCAGACAGAAGGCCCAAGCTTCTCCTCCCGCCTGTGAAGGTCAACTCCAGAGCCCTGTGCCCTGTGAGCGCCTCGTGCAGCAGCCCAGGGCCAGGTGGGCCAGGCCCACTCACCTACGATCTCGTTCTCCTCCAGGTTGATGGTCTCTAGCGCCGGCAGGGCGGTGAGCTGCTCAGGGAAGTCCTGGAACTGGTTCCGGGACAGGTCAATGGCCTTGAGGTGCTGCAGGGCACTGACTTCGCTGGGGAGGCGGTGTAGGAAGTTCCCCTCCAGGCGGAGCTCTGCCATGTGCAGGGAAGGAGAGAGAACAGGATGAGGAGGGGGACACCCCGAGACCACAGTGACTGCCTGCTGTGGCTCTCACCCTGCCGGGGCCAGGAAGGCATAGAGGAAGCCCTAGGCCACAGAGGGAGCCCCGCACAGGACTGATTCCATGTTTATTTGCACTAGAGGAGGGTCACCCTCCTACCACTGCCCGGGGCCTGTCACCTGTCACTCCAGCTGAGGTCGCCTGCTGCTGGCTTTAGAATGGAAGGCTCTCCCAGCAGAAGCCTGGGCCTCAGCGAGGGGTCAGGAGGTACTGGCTCCTCCCTCAGACAAAGCTTCAGCTCCAGGCCCTGATGGGGCAGGTCAGGATGGGCAGCCTCTCCCCCTCGGGGCTCCCCATACTCCATTTAGGGGACACCACTCTCCATGGCCCTCCCTGCTCAAGGGGCCACCAGGGGCAGCCACATTCTTTCAGTGTCATGTGCCCCTTCTCCCCTGGCCAACCACAGCTGACCCAATGTGGGTGGGTTCCTGCTCTGAGAGCAGCCGCTCTGAAAGTTGGCTAGCGACACATGCAGGGACCTGCGTCGGAAGGTAGCTGGGTCGGGGGAGTCCCTCTGCTGGGAACCCCGCTGAGGCAGTGCCAAGAGATGGGGCCAGATATAGTGTGGGCTGAAGCTGAGATGCTGCGATTTAGTGACAGAAGCCGGGTGCCCACAGGGCCCTGTGCAGGGAGGAGAGCTGGGGGGCAGGAAGCAAGGGCGGTAGGTGGCAGAGGAGCACAGCCCAGGGCTGACGGGAGGAGGACCTGGGGTCCCCATGCTTGGGTACACACCTGCCATGCCCCTGCTTTCACTGTTCTTCCTTAGGACGTTATTTAATCCCCACAGAAAGGACATCGTCTCACCTGTAGAAAGGAGCTAACATCACAATGCCTATCTCTAGGGCTGTGAGAAGATTAATCTGTGAACACAGGTGAAGCAGCATGACAGGGAGAGGCAGAGCTGAGGTCCTAGGGGCTGCCCAGTCCCCGTCCAGGTGTGGCCTTACAGTGAGTCTCTCCCCACCCTGTCTGACCCGAGGGAAACTGAGGCCCAGAAATGCTGAGTAACCTGAAGAATGTCCCCCAGTTCTTCTCCCAGGGCTGGCTTTGTGGGCATGGGGCCAGTATATTCACACGAGGTCTCACGATCAGAAGGGCCCCACACTTGGGGTGGAATGCCCTGTATGGCCATCTTGAAAGTCTTAATAATTTTATCCTTCAACCTGTATTTTGTCAGTGGAGCTGGGTCATGGAGTCTGAGCTCGCACATGATCCAACCTCCTACTGCCTCCCCAGGATGGCTGCCGGCTCTCCCGCCTGGCCTCCGCCTCCCCATCCCCGCTCTGCAATGACACTGCAGCCCTCCACCTCAGCAGGGAGGGTCACAGTCAGGCGTGCGTTCCATGTGTCTCAGTGTGGAGCACGTAGGCAGCAGCTCTCCCTCACCCTCACTCAGGGCCCCTGGGGCTTAGCAGGAGTGAGCCTCTTACCCACCCCTGAGCTAGGTACTGGGCAGGTCCTGACGCACAGGTTTAAAGAGCCTTGGAGTTGCCTGCCTGCCATGGCTGAGGGTGGTGGACACTTAGGAAGGGAAAACCTGGCTCAGCTTCTTCAGATCACCCCAGGCCAGGGCGGAAGGCAGTCAGTCCAGCATCTGGTAAGAGCAGAAACCTAGCAGCTGTCAGGCCTGAGGGTGGCTGCGTGGGTGCCCTGCATTGTGGACAGGGGCCCCGGGCCCTCTGAGTCTGTCCTTCCTCCCTTCCGCCTTCCAACCTTCCTGAGTCTGGTTTGAGTTTGTCCTTCTGGCCTACTCCAGGCACCTCCGGAGAAAATAAGCCACAAAATATGAATTATATAATTTCATGATTCTACACGATTTTAATGCTCTCATAATCGCACTTAAAACTGGCATTCCACAACATAAAGATAAATGGTAAAATTCATGCTAAATTTTGATCTTTCCTTACTTAGAACGACATGAAATAGTAAATGAAAGGCACCATGACACACTGAGAGAGACTGCAAAAGAAAGGGAAAAGCTTCCTATGTAACTTTTAGAAAAATGACCCCTGATTTCTGGAGTCATTTATCTCTGTGCCCCACCAGTTTTGCAGCTGGCCCTGCCCCGCTCAGTGTCCACGCCTGCTCTTCCATAGCCCCACAACGCAGCTGCTCTGAGCTCCCCACAGCCCCTCCCAGGTATCCCTACAGTGAAAGCTGACCCCCTGCGCCCTTCCCAGTGCGCTGCATACACACACACACACACACACACACACACACACAGACACGCATGCACGCGCGCCTGACTACCAGCCCCGCTGCAAGTGCCTTGCTCCAGCACACTGGGGCTCTGGGGAGACAGGAACTACATCTGATTCATCTTCGTCCCTACATCCAGCCTCTTGCAGACACCTTGTGTCACTCAGCAAATACGGGCTGAACAATGACTCTTCTCCCCTCAGGAGGCAAATAGACAGTGCAGGAGGCCTGGACTGCCTCCCATTTTTCCATCTTCAGGGACGTCAGAACCCAAGGTTCCATCAACAGGTCCAGTGCTCGCTTCATGCAAACCCAGGCCTCCCCTGGCAGCCAGGTTCTTGAATAGCCACACCTTAAATCACAGAACGCTGCTATCCAGATCACCATTAGGTCACAGTGTTGGGGGCTGGGCAGAGTGGCTTATGCCTGTAATCCCACACTTTGGGAGCTCAAGGCAGGAGGATGACTTGAGGCCAGCAGCTCAAGACCAGCATAGGAAAACCCTGTCTCTATAAAAAATACAAAAAAATTAGCCAGGCATGGTGGTGTGTGGTTGTAGTCCCAGCTACTCAGGAGGCTGAGGTGGGAGGATCACGTGAGCCCAGGAGGTGGAGGCTGCAGTGTGAGCCATGATGGTGCCTCTGCACTCCATCCTGGGCAACAGAGCGAGTCCCTGTCTCAAAAGTAAATAAGTAATAAAAATAAAATGCTCTTTACCCACATATTTGTGAGGCTTGCTACCTGACTTTATGTGTGTCTTTGCTCAAATGTTACTCTATCTAAAGTAAGATCCCCTCCCATTGGATTCCCACTCTCTGCAGTATTTACCTTCATAGCATGTTATCACCTAACATGCTGACTTACCTGTGTATTCACTGCCTCTTCCCATAAGAAGGTAGGCTGCACGAGGGTGAGCTTTGCCTGCATTGTAGAAACGTGTGCATGACACTGCCCAGTACATGGTGAGTGATCAACAATGATGAGTACATGATGATGATTATATAAATGAATTAGTGATGAGTGAATGAATGAATGAATATATCACCCTCCCAGTTCTGCCAAATATCTGTTCCATACACACCACTGTTTGTCCTTAAAATTGATTTGTTCTTTTTTACTTATATAAAAAGAAAATAGGCTGGGTGCAGTGGCTCACATCTGTAATTCTAGCACTTTGGGAGGCCGAGGCAGGCGAATGACTGGAGGTCAGGAGTTCAGCCTGGCCAACGTGGTGAAACGCTGTCTCTACTGAAAATATAAAAATTAGCCAGGCGTGGTGGCATACACCTGTAATCCCAGTTATTTGGGAGGCTGAGGCAGGAGAATCCCTTGAACCCAAGAGGCGTAGGTTGCAGTTGCTGAGATTGTGCCATTGCACTCCAGCCTGGGCAACAAGAGAAAACTCCATCTCAAAAAAAAAAAAAAAAAAAAAAGGAAAGAAAATAGTTGTTAGTGCGTCCCACAAAAATAATGTTATTCATTTCCCTCTGGACACTGTTGCCAGATGAGGAATCAGGGCCCTGGGTGGATTTATACCAGTCTGGCGTTGGCGGGAAGAGCACATTGCAGGCTGGGGGCAGCTGCCCCATGGAGTTGCTCCGAAGTCACTTCGCTGGAACACACATTTCTTCTTAGCTGAGAACACGGTCCACTTTCTCTGGCTAGTTGGTTCTTGTTTAACGCATTTCTCTAAGCCCTCATTTCCTAGGAACAGGCTGTCATGCTCCATGGTCTGGCTGCCAACAGCACCTTCAAATCCGCAGTTCACAGCCTGTGTGTCAGTAAGGCCTGTATGGGCCACAGAGGGAGCAGCCTGGCCTCTGTGGGGCATCAGTGGGTGCTCATAGGGCATTTTTGAGGACACAGCTTTGCTTCCAGGTTGCAGACAGGGAGGTGGCCAAAGTCCTTGATGGTGCCAGCTGTGCCCAGGTTTGTTTCATTTTCATTTCTGGAATCCCAGCATGCCTACACCACCTACAGGAAGGCTCCCCAACAGCTCACCTAGCCCTCACCCCTCCCTCCCTGGGACATGCTGCATTCTGCACCCCACCAGAAGATCCGCTGGCCTACACAGACACCCAGGACATGAGCCAGTGCTCAGAAGTGGGGTATGGCCCCATGCAGAGTGGGGAGTGGGGCCGCCCTGAACCTCTCCCCCTGAGGCTTGTGGTGGGAGGCTGTACAGTGGGTGTGGGGGTTACAAACACATGCTGTGGGGCAAGGTGTCCCAGGATTCTGCCTGACTGTGTGACCTTGGGCAAGCTGTTTATCTTTGCCTCCATTTCTTCATCTGTGAAATGATAACAGTACTAGATCCTCTTTCTCTGCAGGGTTGTTGTAAAGTTTCGATGAATTAATACATGAAAAAGACTGAACAGTGCTAGGCACACAGTAAATTCCACGTACGTATTGAGATAGACATGAGGATGGATGGACGGAGACAGACTGATAGATAACGGCAAACCACGCAGGGCACCCAGAGCAACCCAGAAATCTGGTTAGTACTGAGTTACTTATGTCCTAGAGCTGCATGGCTAACTGCCCATGCTTAGACTGAGGAAAGAAGAAAATGCTCTTTGCCTGAAGCAACAAGAATACCCTCTGTTGCTTCAAAAAGCCCCGGTGAATTAGCCGGGCGCGGCAGCGTGCTCCTGTAATCCCAGTTACTCGGGAGGCTGAGGCAGGAGAATTGCTTGAACCCAGGAAGTGGAGGTTGCCGTGAGCCAAGATCGCGCCACTGCACTCCACCCTGGGCGACAGAGTGAGACTCCGTTTCCGGGGTAAAAACAAACAAACAAACAAAAATCTCCCGCGGGGCCCTGAGGCATTTGGGAACAGGGGTTTGGAACACCAAGCATCAGGAAGCTGATAAACACAGCCAGTGTCACAGACACACAGCATATTCACTTGGGGGGAATCTCAGAAGCTGCTGGCCCAGGCTCTCACGCTATAGGGCCAGACCCCACACACAGCTCTGCAGGGCCACCAGGATAACTGCCAGAGGGAGGGGAGGAGAATCTCTCCTTGCTTGATTTTGTTATCCCCAGTTTTTTGACATATTCAGAATTTTTTTAAATGGCCTTTTATCAAACCAATTCAGGCATGAGTCTAATTATATCCCCACAGTGGCTGAGAAAAGTAAGCATCTACCCCTGGAGACATTTCCAAGAGCCTGCTGGGAGCTGGCCCCTGTGTGCAGTGTTGGGGGTCACGGTCGATGTGGCCGTGGAAGCTGATGTGGGGGCTGTAATGGTTAATTTTCTGTGTCAACTTGACTAGGCTAAGGGATGCCCAGATAGCTGGGCATGATTTCTGGATGTGTCTGTGAGGTTTTTCTGGAGGAGATCAGCATTTAAATGGGTGGATTGAGTAAAGATCTCAGGCGGGCACGGTGGCTCACGACTGTAATCCCAGCAGTTTGGGAGGCTGAGGCAGACGGATCGTTTGAAGTCAGGAGTTCGAGACCAGCCTGGTCAACATGGTGAAACCTTGTCTCTACTAAAACTACAAAAATTAGCCAGGCGTGGTGGCATGGCAAGAAGCCTGCAATCCCAGCTTCTTGAGAGGCTGAGGCATGATAATCCGAGGCATGAGAATCCAAGGCATAAGAATCCCAGGAGGCAGAGGTTGCAGTAGCTGAGATCGCACCACTGCACTCCAGCCTGGGCTACAAAACGAGACTCTGTCTCAAAAAAAAAAAAAAGTAATAATGATAGCTAACACCTATTACTACACTAATAGAGCACTACTACATTTGAGGCTCTTGTTCTAGGGATTTACATGTAATCGTCATTGTGATTTTTCCATAACCCATTACCATCAATTTACAAAGAGGTGAAATAACTTGTCCAAGATCACAGAAACCCCAACTTCTCCACAAGGTATGTGACTTTCCTCTCCCAACCCCCAAATCAGGATTTGAACCCCAGTCAGCCGTGTCCAGAGCCTGACTCCTCATCTCATCAATCACTGTCCTGTCTCATGGGCTCTGCATCTGTCCCTTCCCCCAAGAGAAGCAGGCCACCGTGGCACATCACTTCATCCAGTTTTGCACCCCTAATCCCTTCAATACCTGTTCTCAGAATACATAACCAGCAAATCCTTGCTTATTCAGTGGCCAGAGAATCACAAGAGGGGAACCAGGAAGGACCTGGTTATGTTCTAACTCATCAGGTGTCCTTGGGCCCATCCTCTTTCCAGGTGACCTCATGAGAAGGTCTTTCCTACCCATTTATCATAGGCTGTGATGACGAGCTGAGAGGGATGTGAAAGGCAGGATGAACCACACAAGTCACATATTTACTAAGCACCTACTATATGCTTAGCCTTGTAACTGAATGTAAAAAGGGTAATCTTTGTTTTTTGGAGGTTTTTTTTGAGCTGGAGTTTTGTTCTTTCACCCAGCTGGAGTGAAGTGGTACAATCTTAGCTCACTGCAACCTCTGCTCCCCGGGTTCAAGCAATTCTCTTGCCTCAGCCTCCCAAGAAGCTGGGATTATAGGCACCCGCCACCACACCCGGCTAATATTTGTATTTTTAGTAGAGACAGGGTTTTGCTATGTTGGCCAGGCTGGTCTCGAACTCCTGACCACAGGTGATACACCCGCCTCAACCTTCCAAAGTGCTGGGATTACAGGCACGAGCCACCGTGCCCGGCCAGAAAAGGGTAATCTTTGAAAATTAAATACACTCAACAAGGCCAGGTGCAGTGGCTCATTCCTGTAATCCCAGCATTTTGGGAGGCCAAGGTGGGTGGATCACTTGGGGCCAGGAATTCAAGACCAGCCTGCACAATATGGCGAAACTCTGTCTCTACTAAATATACAAAAATCAGCCAGGCATGGTGGTACACAGCTGTAATCCTAGCTACTCAGGAGCTGCGGCAGGAGAATCGCTTGAATCCGGGAGGTGGAGGTTGCAGTGAGCCAAGATCACACCACTGCATTCCAGCCTGGGCAACAGAGTGAGAGTGAGACTCTATTAGAGATACAAGACACATGACACTTGGTTCCTGGATTATGGAACCTTTGCAGAAACAAAACTGAAAGCCAACATGAAAGCAGGAATCAAAAGGGAAAATAAGAGAGGGTCAGTGCAGCTGTGACACATGGATTGCAGGAAGCCAGTCAGAGCCAATGATGCCAAAACAGCCTCCACTTACTCAACAAATATTACTCAGCACCTACCACAGGGCAGGCTCTGCTAGACAGCGGGAAATCATGGCTAATGAGACGGACTAGATCCCAACCTTAACAAGCTTACAGATGAGTGCAGGGAGAAATAGTAAACAAGAAAAGAAGGTTATTTCAGATTGCTGGAAAGGCATTTGAGGTCAGAGTAAAAAAAAAAAACCAGTTCTGCAAAAAGCCCACAGAAGAACTATCTTCTTCTTGTTGTCGTTTTATTGCAATGGTTAGAACTTTGAGGATGAGAGTGGACATCCTTGCCTTGTTCCCAGCTTGCGGGAAAGCCTTTCATCATTAGGTCTGATGTTAGCTGTAGGATTTTTGAAGATGCTCTTTACCAAGTTGAGGTAGTTTCCCTGTATTCTTTGTGTAATGAGAGTTGAAGTTTGTCAAATGCTTGTTCTTTGTCAAATGATATGATTGTCTGATTCTTCTTCTTAAACATTTTTTTTTTTTTTTTGAGATGGAGTCCAGCTCTGTCCCCCAGACTGGAATGCAGTGGCGCGATCTCGGCTCACTGCAGCTTCTGCCTTCCAAGTTCAAGCGATTCTCCTGTCTCAGCCTCCCGAGTAGCTGGTATTATAGGTGCATGCCGCCACTACACCCAGCTAATTTTTTGTATTTTAGTAGAGATGGGATTTCCCCATGTTGCCCAGGCTGGTCTTGAACTCCTGAGCTCAGGCAATCCACCGACCTCAGCCTCCCAAAGTGTTAGGATTACAGGCGTGAGCCACCTCACCCAGCCTAGCCTTTTCATATGATATATTACACTGATTTCTAAAGTTGGACCCAGCCTTGCACACCTGGAATAATTGATAAATCCCGCTAACACATGTCATATGCTCTTTTTATACATTGCTGAATTTGACTGGTAATATTTTGCTGAGAATCTTTCCATCTATGTTCATGGGAGATATTGGTCTGTATTTTCTTTTACTTTCGCATTTTTGGTACTGTCTTTGTCTGCATTTGATATCAGAATAATATCAGTTTCCTAGCATGGATTGGGAAGTATGCCCTTCTCTTCTGTTTTCTGGAAGAGGCTGTGTAAAATTGATGTGAATTCTCATTTTAAAAGTTTGATAGAATTCCCCAATGCAATCATCTGGGCTTGGAGATTTCTTCTTTGGGATCTTTTTATTTATGAATTCCACTTATTTGATAGTCATAGGTCTATTCTGGTTGTCTATTTCATCTTGGCTGAGTTTTCGTGGTTTGTGGTTTTCAATAACGTGGTCCATTTCTTCTAAGTTGCCAGATTGATAAGAATAAAGTTGTTTATAATAAACCTGGGAGGTTTTGAGTGGGAACAAAACCATGGAGCTGCTTCTAGGCCCCCTCCCCAAGGGAGGGCAAAGAGAGCAGATTTCTGGGGATGGATGTCCCACCCCTGTCAGTCACCCTCTTGCCCAACCCCTAGGGCTTTATGAATGTCAGCATATGTGCCAAATTCCACCCAAATTGTTAGAGTAAATCTCCAGGTAGCCAATCTGAGCTCCATGGAAAGGAAGCATTCCAGAAAAAGGCCTTGAATTGGACAGAATGGGGCATGCTTCCTGATGTGGGGGGTGGGGCTGGCAAAACAGCAAGTTCTCCCCAGCCATACAGCTTCACTTCTCAGAAGCCATGGCCCAGCAGGGTCTCTGAGTTGCTTCTGTTCCCACCGTGGTGTCCACTGCCTGTATCATGAGCTGCCTGTATCATGAGCTCTAAAAATCCTCTGTGCAGTAAGGTGGGGTATATATACACAATCAGTTAAAAACAGCCTCTCAGCATTAGCTGAGAAGCAGGTGACCACACTACCTGCTTCCATGGCAAAGAGCCTGACCGGGGACCCGGGGACCCGGGGACCCTGAACTGAGGTCTCGCCCTGCATCTTCCTGGAGGTAGGTCAGAAAAGCCACTTCTCCCTTCTGAGCCTCAGGGTCCCCATCCGTGAAGACATGGACTTGGGGATCTCTCCAGTTCTTTTCTCACTGAAATTCCTTGTGGAGAGACAGATTCCTATGACTGGACCATTGTCCTGACTACTTGACCAGAGACCTCTCTTGTCGACAACTAAGGCCCCCAGTGTCTTCACCATCACCGTATCAGAAGCATCATTCATCAAGAATTTTGCATGCACCAAACCCTACACAGGGTGCTTTATATGCATTATCTCCAACCTCACAAAATCACTGTGGAGTAGATGTTTCCCCATTTCTCAGATAGGGAAACTGAGGCCCACAAAGGCCAACTTGGGCCAGCAAGGCTGCTGATGCCTTAGCTTTCTTTTTATCTCTTATACGGCCCCAAACCGGCCGCTTAAGGTTTTCTCTATTTTTTCCAGTTCAGAGGAAGAACAAAAGTGTGGCCAAAGCCCCAGCCGCGGGATCAGCCAGTGTGCTGAGCTTCCAGCCTAACACAGCCACAGCCACGTCTGGCTTCGCTTCTCCCCTCTGGAGTCACAGCACCCCGGCCATCTGCCCAAGGTGTCACTGCCTCCTCTTCTGGACAGAGAGGGCTGAGATCTTCTGGTCCCAGATGACTGCATTAGGGGTTCCAAAGATTCTTCCTGCACTCAGGCCAGGGTTCAGAGTGGAACAACCAGGGCTCCCAGGATGGACCGGGGCTCTGGAAAAAGACCCCACTCCATTCCACTCCCAAGGTTCTACCCAGCCTGAGAGCAGCCCCCATCATGACATTTCCTTATTGATTACACCTACTGAACTGTGGTTTCCGGTGTCTGTTAAATGGACCTCTTCTTCCCCAAGTTCCTCTTATTACTTCCTGTACCATCCTTATCTTGGACAATTGCCAAGGCTGACTCAGAGGCCTTAGATTAACCCCAGCTGAGAGAG
The DNA here is from genome assembly GCF_024542745.1 of Macaca thibetana thibetana. NCBI lineage: Eukaryota > Metazoa > Chordata > Mammalia > Primates > Cercopithecidae > Macaca > Macaca thibetana. The sequence goes on along the minus strand of NC_065586.1, from coordinate 63,138,007 downwards.
AAGCTTGCCGATTCCATTAAGGGACAGACAAAGCTGGCCTGCAGTAATTATACAACCCATGCTCGAAGGAATGTGCCAGCTCCAAAAATACCTGCTCACCAGAGCTCAATCAGCAACTCAGCTCTGAACCTGCGTCAATGAGCAGTCACAGTCCCTGACTGCACGGACTCCCCCGCAGGGCAGAGTCAGATGGTCAGGTAGGCAGTGTCCTTCCAACGGCCCATGCTCAGTGCTGAGGAGGCTTCACACAGAGACAGCTGCTGCCCACAGGGGTCAGAGGGCATTTCCAGATGCCACACTCACTCCTCAGGGGTGAACAAGGGGAAGGGGAGAAAAAGCACTTTTAACTAGGTCTGGAACAGACTAAAATGAAGTACTAAACATTTTGCCTCTGTGAAAAGACTAAGGCAGGCCAGGTGCGGTGGCTCACGCCTGTAATCCCAACACTTTGGGAGGCTGAGACACAGATCACTTGAGTCTAGGAGTTCAAGACTAGCCTGGGCAACATGGCAAGACCCTGTCTCCACAAATAATACAAAAGATTAGCTGGGTGTGATGGTGTGCCATAGTCCCAGCTAGTCAGGAGGCTAACGTGAGATCACTTGAGCCCAGGAGGCAGAGGTTGTAGAGAGCCGAGATTGCACCACTGCACTCCAGCCTGGGTGACAGAGGGAGACCTGTTTCAAAAAAGAAAAAAGACTAAGGTAGCTCTTTTTTCTTGCTGTGTGACGTTGGGCAAGTTACTTGTTACTTATGCTCTGTTTGCTTACAACAGTACCTACCCGTGGTATATTATAAATGCTACTATTATGAAGTATATTTATATTTATATAGGCATGGAATATCTCTAGTACTGGTAATGGTGGTTGTCTCTGGACATGGACTTAGATGTCTGGGGACAGGAGTAGAAGAGCAGCCTTATTTTTCCCTCCTATCCTTTCAATCTTCAAAATATCACATTGTGTGCATCTACTGTCTAATCAAAAATAAGTAAGTAAATAGGATATGCTTTTCAAATGAAGCCTTAGAGCTCTGGAGGTGTGGCAGAGACACAAACAGCAACTAGAGAGGTGCTCGGGAATGGGTAAGAAGGGCAGAGGCAGGTATGGAAACATTTGAATCGCAGAGCTAAGAGCAAAGGAGAGCTGCACGGAGAGCCTGGAAGAGGGAAGTGAAGGGAAACTGCAAAGTCTTCTGCCGTACAGGGTTGCAAGAAGTGTTAGCTTGAGCTCTGGAGGACAGAGGTACCAGAGGCTCAGAGCCACACTGTCCTGGTGTTCCAGTGGGCCCTCCTCCGCCAACACACTGTACAGAGTTCTGGGCCAGGGGTGTAAGGGGGCTGTTGAGGTCTGCTGGTTTCTAGGGGTGGTTAAGATACAGGATGGAAGCGATGCTCTCCTGCTGGTGCAGCAGTAATACATCTCCAGGCTGCCCCAACTCCCCTTCACAGGGAATTTAACTTATTTTTTCTAGCTCTGTAGGTTGGTTGGTCTCTGCTGCATGGTTCTTCCGCTATATGTCGCAGAGCCTTAAAATGCCCTCTGACCTCAGTGATCCTGTTTCTGGGATTCTATTAAGGATGCCGAAGCCCATGACGCTTGGGTTCCTTAACACTGCTAGGAAGGGCTGACCCACTGCCCAGAAGCAGCCATGCAGGGGTCACAAACAGTTTGGCCTTTGCTTCACTGAGGTCATCCAGGTAGCTCCAGGGGTGCGGCGCCCTTGAGGACTGACGGCAAAAACTGAGCAGAAGGCCACACCTAGTCACTGCCTTGATATCAGGTAGGGATTCTTGATCATCTGCAATTGGGGTCTGCCCCTTGTGCATAACTCAGGGGAGATAGACTCTCCCAGACCCCACTATTCCAGTGCTGGGCTGCACCGAAGGCACCAGAAAATGTGCTTCTGGCCGGGTGCTGTGGCTCAGGCCTATTATCCCAACACTTTGGGAGGACAAGATGGGTGGATCATCTGAGGCCAAGAGTTTGAGACCAGCCTGGCCAACATGGTTAAACCCTGTCTCTACTAAAAATACAAAAATTAGCCAGGCATGGTGGCAGGTGCCTGTAATCCCAGCTACTCGGGAGGCTGAGGCAGGAGAATCAGTTGAACCTGGGAGGTAGAGGTGGCAGTGAGCAGAGATAGTGCTACTGCACTCCAGCCTGGGCGACAGAGCGAGACTCCATCTTAAAAAAAAAGAAAAAAGAAAAAGAAAATGTGTTTCTGACAGAGTAGATCTGCCCGATCCTAGGCTACAACCAAAACCTCAGCATCCCCCACCAAACTCACAGACCTTCCACGTCCGCCCGGCTCTCCCAGCACATTTCTGGGCCCCCCTTTTCTTTTCTCTTTTGTCCACTAAGTAACATCAGCTATTTAAAAGAGTAAACCCAGAGGGTTGAAGTGAAGTAGGAAGTTGGGGAGGAACAGCGCACTGTGACCCCACCACGCTAACAGCCTTTCTGAGGACGGTTCCCTTGCTCCCCAGGTTTGGAAATGTAATGTGCCCAGAGGACACCCGCCTTCTCCTCCCTCCCCAGAACACCAGAAAATAAGTCCTGTGGGGCCCTGACATACACCGTTCACTGGCACACCCTCTTTCCACCCCCAAATACTGCCTAAGACTCCTGACCAGGCGTGGACAGCAGCAGCTTTGATGGTATGGCCTGAGGAACAGAGGGGCCCGCCCCATCCTCACCACCCTGGCCTGTCAGCATGGACTCAGTTGCTTTAAACTAGCTTCTCCATGCCCTCTGCCCACACCCACCCCAGGCACCAGGCATGTACGGCCTTTGGAGCAGGAAGACCACTCCCCAAGGTGTGCAGAGAGTAGCTGAGGCTGAGGCGTGGCCCCTCTGGCACCAAGGTGGTTGCCAGAGGTAAAGATAAAGCCTGGCGCCTCACTCCCGCCTGTCCTAATTGCTGAGATAATGAGGAAAATTGCCCCATTTTATCTGGCAGGCACCAGGAGCTGCTGCCTGGAGAGCCCTGTGGGGAGGGTAAAGGGCGGCCCAGTGAGCAGCCAAGAGCCCTCTGCAGACAGGCTCCCCCCAGGTGTCATGCACCCCGTGGGCTCGCCCTGGGCACATCTCCAAGGTCACCCCTGGGAGGGTCTGGCTCTGAGGAGGAAACCACACCCCCTCCTGGAGTTTATGGCTGGCTGGCATCTCCCTGTCAGGGACAGTGTAAGGAACACACACTTGGGGAAACAGAAAGAGGCAAGAAGCCTGCTGCTGCTGAAAAATCAGAGAAAATGAGCCGTGAGCCCCAGGGAACATCTCAACACATTGCTGGATGCTCCCCAACTACTCACAAGCCCTCTGGGGCCCAGTTCCACCAGGCTGTGTTGCCTCCAGATGCAGGGTCTTGGGGTCAGCAAGTCTCCATGGAGGTCTCAGGCCGGCTGACTGGAGCAACCCACCTCCCGGTCCTCCCGCACCCACACACACCTGCTCCCGACCAACCAAAGCCCGCCTCCTGTCCTGCAGCAGCCGCAGCAGCCACCTCCTGTTGCCCTGGCCCAGGCCCAGGCTCTTGAGGTGAGGGAACTCATCGTTTTGGAGGGCAGAAGGAGCTCGCAACCTCCCTTATGACTCGGCTTTGAGGCCCTGCCTGTTCTGCGCCTTCCCGGCCTGGCCTCACACTGCTTCTCCCTGCTAGGATGCTTCTCTTGGCCTTTTCCACAGGGCCTATCCCCTCCCAACCTCCCAGAACTCTTCCCAAATGTTCCCGCCCAGGCAGATGACTCCTTCCAGCCAGTCCCTAACAACACACCATCCCTCTGCTCTGTAACACTCAGTCTTGTACCACTTTTCTAGTTTTTTCCCAAACACACCTTTCACTGTACCAAAAGATGCTATAGAAACTCCTTCTTATTTACCTGGTAAAGCCCTTCTCATCTGTCAAATCCACGCTTTAAGCCATTTCCTCTGGAGGTTTTCTGATTTCCTGCTCACTGAAGGCAGAACTGACTTCCACTGCCTGGACACCCACAGACCGTGGGCAAATGTCTGCTGCACCGCCCCTCACATCATGTATGACATGGTGTCTGCTCATAAACCTGCCTCCCCTGCAAGATAGGGAGCTCCTCCGGGGCCACATCCAGCTCTCAGTTTTCTTATCATTCCCAAATGACACAGGTGCTACCAGGACTAAATGACATGATGCAGGGAGAGCGCTCAGCATGGAGCCGGGGGAGCTGAGCACCTGTGAATTTGGGCTCTGCTGTTATCACTCACCCATGCATCCCCACAGCTACACCAAACCCAATGCCTGTAGGAATCCGCTGGATTGAGTTGATGGGCAGGGGTGTGAGAGACTGAATATACAAACAGACAATGACCAGGCCAAATATAAAAACAGAACTCCACTCACAACCCACAGCAGCCTGCCCAGGAAACCAACCCACGATCCACAGTAACCAGCCAGGACACCAGCCTGCCATACGTCAGATTTGTGAGAAGTCAGACTGCTATCTCTAGCAATCATCCAGGAGGCCAAACAATAATCCCTGTAACAACTGGTCCCAAGTGGCCGGGACTCAATTAATAACTAACAGCTTCCCGATTTTTGTCCCCACTTCCAATTAACCAACAAGAGAAAGCCAATATGCCCCCCTCGTCAATCGCAGAGGATGCTCCGCCTCTAGTTAGAACTCCCCCATGCCAACAATCAGAGAGTACCTGAAGTCTCCCCTTTTTTCCACTCTACCACTCTACTGCCTGCCTTTGAGTCTCTGCCAACACACAAGTGATGGTGGCTGACTCCTTTGCTGTAGCAAGCTCTGAATACATAGCCTTTGCTTGTCTCATTTGGCTGGGCTTCGTTTATTGCCATAGATGTGTCTCCTACACCTCTGGCCTGGCAGTCCCAGGACACACTCACTAAAAAGAGCTAAGACTACAGGAAGAGGGGAAACAGGGATACAGGAGCAGAAGGGACAGAAGAGCCACAGCAGGACATGGGGACACTCTCTGCAGGGCCCACCTGCGATCAGACCAATTCCATGTATGCCCTTGGCTTTCTCACGTCTTGTTTTTTCCTTCCATAAAATGGATGAAGGACATCAAGGGGATGGAATCACTTAGAGATGACTCACCCCTGCCAGGGCCTTGGGCCTTGCAGAAGAGTCCCGAGGGCAGCCCCGGGAAACATTGTGACAGGCAGGGACGAAGCAGCTTGTTCCCTCCCCAGCACCGAGGCAGCCCACCTCTGTCAGGCACCCAGAGGAGGACACAGCAGGTCTGTTGAGCTCAGTCAGGCCTGTTTAAGCCTCCTCTTCACACATAAAAGAAGAGGGCTTTTCTATTTGAAAGAGAAACCACAACAAAGGCTCAGGCCCAGAGCCATCTCTCAAGGTAAGGTGAGAGCCCAACAGGGTGCTCAGCTCCCACCCCCGCTGCTGCTACCACATCCCTCAATCTGCTGCCTCTGTGAATTCAATTAGCAGGCACTTTGTGATTCGAAAGCAGCATGAGGGAGTCAGCAGCCACTGGCAGCAGGGAAGGAGTTCAAACAGCATCTTCAACAGACTTCTGACCAGAAGGTGCTATGTAAATACATTTCCGCATCCCACAGATGCACGGGCTAAGGGCCATTTCTCTGGTACATTTCCCCGTGCCCTCTGGAGAGGGCCTACTTACCACTCCCCAAATGTCAAGCACTTTCAAAGTTCTTGCATCCATACCCAGGCTCTGCCCATGGCACTCTCTAAGAATTCATTCCTCTTCCCAGCAGTCCCTTCCAGCATTTTGTCCATACCCATATCACAGCACCGGGTGGTGAGGACAATGTGTCCTGCAACCCTAGTCTCCGCAGGGAGAGACTCTGGTGGAGACCTAGGCCTCCAGACCTGGGTCTGGGAGACAAAGGTGTTCGAGGGAAGGTCTAATGAAGGAAAAGTACAAATGAACTCTCCTCTCACCCAAAGGGCCTGACTGTGCCCTTCCCCAAGGCCCCAGACAGCCCCACCCTCCATTTTCAATCATTCTATCCTCCTTGGGAAAGCAAATATCCAATCCCAATTGGCTAGGTATAGCACTAGAGGACCCTGGGACTGACATAGGTGGCCTGGAAAGGCAGCCATGGCCTGGAAAGTTCCAGACCTGGAAATCTACCCCTAGGGGCCTCTCCGTGTCCTCCAAGTCATAGGGATTTTAGCTTTTCAGACACAAATGCAACAAACTCTGTGAGCTTCACTCAGAAACAGCTATATAGACGAATCCCTCCTCCTTGTCCTTTTGTTTGCATGATGGCCTTTCCAGGTCCTGCCTGGAGCTCCCTCCTGAGCCACTGTCCCTGCACTGTATTTGCCACTTCACGCATCCTCTCCCTCCTGGCCTGCCCAATGCCCATACCTCCTTTAGGAAGCTTGCCCAGCCTAAAGTCAGCCCTATGAGATAGGCTTGCTTGGGTCCCTCATGCATCATCAGCATTTCACGTATTTCTTTCTCTAAACCCTTTTCTCTTAGACCCTTTTCATATCCCTATCATGTAGAGCATTCCCAGAACCTGGATGATATTCCCTTTCATGGGGAGACCACATTTTGTGGATCCATTTCCCAGTTGATGGACATTTGTATGTTTCTACTTTCTAGCTTTCAGGCTGTTAAGAATAATGCTGCCATGAACATTCGTGAGTAATGTGTTTTTGCACAGATGTATGGTTTTGTTTTTGGGTTTCTTTTTTGGTTTTTTGTTTGTTTGTTTGTTTGTTTTTGAGACAGAGTCTTGCTCTATCACCCAGACTAGAGTGCAATGGCACAATCTCGGCTCACTGCATCCTCCACCTTCTGGGTTCACGCGATTCTCCTCAGCCTCCCAAGTACTTGGGATTACAGGCATGCGCCATCACACCCGGCTAATTTTTGTATTTTTAGTAGAGACAGGGTTTTGCCATCTTGAACTCCTGACCTCAGGCGCTCCACCTGCCTCAGCCTCCCAAAGTGCTGGGATTATAGGCGTGAGCCACCGTGCCTGGCAACGTGGACGTATGTCTTTACATATCTTGGGTATATACCTAGGAGGGGAGTGACTGGGTCATTTGGTAAACCTGTGCTCTGTGTTTAAGCATTTGAGGAACTGCCTGACCGTTCTGCACGGCGGCTTCCCAGCTGCTGTGTGTACGAGGCTTGCCTTCAGTGTGACAGGACTAGGAAGAAGATCAAACCACAAAGTCTGTGTGAATTGCCTGTTTTGAAAGAAGTAGACTATTGTGAAGCACTCTTTAGACTGCATCTGTGCTGTTGAGTCTTTGATGATTCCAAAGGGACTTGTGGATTCTGCAGGGTTTCGAGGGCACTGCTATGAATGCCAGTCATCTTTGTGCCGGCAGACATGATTCTGGCTAGCAGACTGTGGCAACAGAGACGGCGCTGGTACAAATCCTTAAGTTCAGGGTGCAAGGGAGGGACAGGTATGAGTCAATGCCTGTGACGAAGGCTGCTGGAAGACAGAGGCTCTGAAGCCTGGTCCAGGGGAGACAGGTGGGAGGGCAAGGAGGCTGGAAGGGGGCATGGAGTTAGGGTCCATGTGAGTCTGGGATGAAGCAGGATCTGCCCCCCTAGGCTTCCTGTGCCCTCTGCAATTCTCCCACTCCACCCTTTCACAAACGTGCAACAGGCGCCCACGCCACAGCTCTGCCACATGGGTCACTGAGCAGCAGTGACCTCTCATAGAAGGATGGAGGGACTGCTCTCTGGAGAAGACGGCAGGCACTGCAGCAGTCAAGGCACACTGCTTGTCCATCCAGAGGAACTATTTCTAGAGCATCTATGAGGCCCACCTGCTGGCCTCCTGCCACTTTGATACCAAGCACCTACATCCACATGCTCTGCATATGCCCAGCAGAGAAAATGTCAACATCAGCCAGGCGTAGTGGCTCACACCTGTAATCCCAGCACTTTGGGAGACCGAGGCAGGCAGATCACCTGAGGTCAGGAGTTTGAGACCAGCTTGGCCAACATGGTGAAGCCCCACCTCTACTAAAAATACTAAAATTAGCCGGATGTGGTGGCACATGCCTATAATCCCAGCTACTTGGGAGGCTGAGGCAGGAGAATTGCTTGAACCTGGGAGGTGGAGGCTGCAGTGAGCCAAGATCACACCACTTCACTCCAGCCTGAGCGACAGAGCAAGACTCAAAAAATAAAAAGGAAAGAAAGAAAATGCCAACATCCCTGGCATCTCTCACTCCTGAACTGAGACAGCAACACAGGAGAACAATACTAGATTGGAAGGTGAGAAGGGGGCTCATTCAAGACTACTGGGAAATAATGACTCCCAGGGCCTCAGGACCCAAACATCCCGCGGGTCTGTTCAGAACAAGAGAATCACTCCAAGAACCACACCCTTGACCCTTGGTCAATGTGCTTCACAGCCAGCTAGAGGCAGAAGTGACCTAGAGAGTTCCAAGCTGCAGAGAACACAGGTCCATTTTCAAAGTCTACCCATGGGAATGACTTCATGGTGTCACTGACCAGGGACCAGCTCTGGTGGCACTCCCCAGACAGGGTCAGAGCCTGAAGGATGAGGGCTGGCCATGCCCTTCTGGCTAGAGCTGACCAGGGCCTACCTCGGAGCTGACTGAACGTGGTCATGAACTTGCTGGTGAGGGACTTGAGCTCGTTGTTAGCCAGGGTGATGAGGTGGATCTGGCCGGAGACATTCCGCAGGACCTTGTAGATGCCAATGGGAAAGGAGACCAGCTTGCACTCGGCCAGGTCTGCAGCCAAAGGACAAAGACAAACCAGAGTTATCAGCCACAGCTGCCTGAGAACTTGTCCCAGACTCACATGGACCCCACCTCCATGCCTCCTTCCAGCCTCCTTGCCCTCCCACCTGTCTCCCCTGGACCAGGCTTCAGAGCCTGCCCTCTGTCTTCCAGCAACCTTCCTCACAGACATTAGCTCACACCTATCCCTCCCTTGCACCCTGAACTTAAGGATTTGTACCAGCGCCGTCTCTGTTGCCACAGTCTGCTAGCCAGAATCATGTCTGCCGGCACAAAGATGACTGGCATTCATAGCAGTGCCCTCGAAACCCTGCAGAATCCACAAGTCCCTTTAGAATCAACAAAGACTCAACAGCACAGACACAGTCTAAAGAGTGCTTTACAATAGTCTATTTCTTTGAAAACAGGCAATTCACACAGACTTTATGGTTTGATCTTCTTCCTAGTCCTGTCATGCTAAAGGCAAGTCTCGTACAAGCAGCAGCTGGGAAGCCGCTGCATGGAACAGTCAGGCAGTTCCTCAAACGGTTAAACACAGAGCACAGAGTTACCATATGACCCAGTCACTCCACTCCTAGGTATATACCCAAGAGACAAAAACATACGTCCATAAAAAAACACATTACATGTGGATGTTCTTGGCAGCATTATTCACAACCGCCCAAAAGCCGGAAAGTGGAAAAACACAAATGTTGACCAACTGGGGAATGGATCAGCAAAATGTGGTCTCTCCATGAAAGGCAATATCATCCAGCAATAAAAAGAAATGAAGTGGCTAGGCGTGGTGGCTCACGCCTGTAATCCCAGCACTTTGGGAGGCCAAAGTGGGTGGGTAGCTTGAGGCCAGGAGTTCGAGACCAGCCTGGCCAACGTGGTGAAATCCTATCTCCACTAAAAATAAAAAAATTAGCCAGGCATGGTGGTACATACCTGTAATCCCAGCTACTCACGAGGCTGAGACACGAGAATCACTTGAACCTGGGAGGTGGAAGTTGCGGTGAGCCCAGATCACACCACTGCACTCCAGCCTGGGCAACAGAGCAAGACTCTGTCTTCCCCACAAAAAAACATTTTAAAAACAGAAATGAAGTACCAATGTATGTTATAGCAGCTATAGCATGGCTGAACCGTGAAAACATGACGTCAGGCAAAAGAAGCCAGTTACAAAGGCCGGAATATTGTACAGTTTCATTTATATGAAATGTCAAGAACAGGCAAATGCATACAGACGGAAAGGAGATTAGTGAATGCCAGCGCTGCAAGGGATGGGGGGGCGGGGGAGTTCTTTGTAGGGGAATAAAAATGTTCTACAATTGGGCTGGGCGCAGTGGCTCATGCCTGTAATCCCAGCACTTTGGGAGGCTGAGGTGGCCAGATCACTTGAGGCCAGGAGTTCAAGACCAGCCTGGCCAATATAGAGAAACCCCATCTCTACTAAAAATACAAAAAAAAAAAAAAAAATTAGCCAGGCATGGTGGCACATGCCTGCAATCCCAACTACTTGGGAGGCTGAGTCATGAGAATCCCTTGAACACGGAAGGCGGAGGTTGCAGTGAGCCGAAATCACACCACTGCACTTCAACCTGGGCAACAGAGTAAGACTATCACACACACACACAAAAAGTTCTAAGATTGGATTGTGGTGACAACTGCTCAACTCTGAACATAGTAAAACCACTGAGTTGTACACTTTAAGTGGATGAATTGTATGGCATGTGAATTATATCTCAATAAAGCTGATATATATACATATATAATTATATATATTATTATATCAATGACATATATATATATAGCAGCAGACAGACACAAAAAGTATAGGGGTTCAGAAATTAGTCTGTCCAGCTCATCAAGGTGTCACTCAAGTTCCCTGAGCCTCAGTTTCCTTAACTGTAGAATGAAGGTACCATCATCTGCCTAGGAGAGCTGTTGGGAAAAATTTAATGTAGTAAAATAATGACTAACAAAGCGCCTAGAAGATATTTAGCAGGAATGCTACAAATATTGTAGCAGCCCTCCGCTTCCACTTTACCTCCTCTTCCCACTCGATCTAAAGCCTCTCTAGGCTTCCAGGCCAGCTTCCATCCCATCTCTCCCAGAAGTCTTCTGGGTCACTCCTGTGCTGGTGTCCAGTCAGCCCCCAACCTCCCACCCAGCAGCACTCATCGACCCTGACAGCACCACCCCAGTTATCTCTCAGAAAACTCTCATCTTTTCCCCAAAGAGGCCAGGCTCTCCCAGGCTTCTAAGCCTTTGAAAATTGCTCCAAAATAAACATGCGAAACTCAATAATATTTCTATATGCCAGCAGTAAAATACGGTTTTAAAAGATTGTATTCCTAACCAGTAAAATACGGTTTTAAAAGATTGTATTCCTAACCAGTAAAATACGGTTTTAAAAGATTCTATTCCTAACAGCAACAATAATACAAAATACATGGAAATAATCACAATTGAAGCCTTTCTCCCTCATCTGCCTCACAGATTTATTCTCTTGCTCCAAGACCCAGCTCAAATGTCACCTCCTCCATGAAGCCTTCTCTGACTGTCCTAAGCAGTCAGTTGCTCCAGGAGCTGAGCCTCATATAATGCAAACAAGACTTCCTCATCCTGTGTTGTATTAACCCCTTTTTGTGCTGTTTTCCCAGTGGACTGAGAAGACCCCCAGAGCATAGTACCAGAAGTCCAGCAGACTCATGGGAAAAAAGAGACAGGTGGGAAAAGGGCAAAATTACAGATGACTGAGGGTCCACAGGGCTCCTCTGCCAGGCAGCCTATAAGGGGTGTTGTTAATGCCTCCTCTGGTCCAGGGCTGCACTTGGTAACCCAGCCCTGCAGCTGTCCGATGTCAATCCCCAGCTCTTCTATCAGCAGGTGGGGTTGGCAGGAGAGACTGCTAAATCCTGCCAGGGAGGAACAAGGTCCCAAAAGTCAGGCTTTCAGAAGAGGGAGAGCAAGGGCTGAGCTGGAAGCAAACAGGCACTGTGGGCTCAGAGTTTGGGGCAAGCTGGGGATTCTAAAAAGAGTAATACTTCCAAACAATAAGCCCTCTAGCACTTTGTGACAGATATATTAAGGGCTAGAAAGAAGTTTTGTTGGAGTTGTTGTGAATTACACCAGTCCCTTTGGGTAGGAGTAGACAGATCTCATCATACATCCCAGGAGCAACATCAAAGTAATGGAAGAAGCTTTCCCTTTAAAACAAAGAGCAAAACAAGGATGCCTTTCATCACTAGTATCCCTGAATAGCATCATGAAAGTTCTTGCCAGGCCGGGCGTAGTGGCTCATATCTGTAAGCCCAGTACTTTGGGAGACCAAGGTGGAAGGATTGCCTGAGCCCAGGAGTTTGAGACCAGCCTGGGCAACATAGTGAGACCCTGCCTCTACAAAAAAATTTAAAAACTAGCTGGGCATGGTGGTGTGTGCCTGGAGTCGCAGATACTTGGGGGGTTGAGGTGGGAAGAAGATCGCTTGAACGCAGGAGGTCAGGGCTGCAGTGAGCCGCTGCACTCCACTGTACTCCAGCCTGAGTGACAGTGAAACTTTGTCTGAAAAAAGATAAGAAAAAGAAAAGAAAAGAAAAGTCAAGTTAGGTCTGGCCAATTAAATAGAAAGCACAGACATTGAAAACAGACCAAGTGATTCTTAGGTGCATATGAAATGACTGTATAAACTCAGAAACTCAAGACAGTCATCTGACAAACAACATAAATTAAAATGGTCTCAGCAAAGCAGCTAATCAAATAAGCATGCGAAAGGCAATAATATTCCTATGCGCCAGCAAGAAAATAGTTTTTAAAGATACTGTTCCTAACAACAATATAAAATATAGAGAAATGAGCATAATGAGAAATGTATCTGACCAATATTAAAAAAAAAAAGTAGAAAAGTTCACAAAGATATTTTGTTTTGTTTTGTTTTGGTTTGCTTATTGAGACAGGGTCTTGCTCTGTCGCCCGGGCTGGAGCGCAGTGGTGCGATCTCAGCTCACTGCGGTCTCGAACTCCTGGGCTTAAGCGATCCTCCCACCTCAGCTTCCTGGGTAGATGGGACTACAGGCACATGCCATCAAACCCGGCTAATTTTTGTATTTTTTGTAGTTGGGGTTTTGCCATGTTACTCAGGCTAGTCTTGAATTCCTGAGCTCAAGTGATCCGCCCACCTAGGCCTCCCGAAGTGCTAGGATTATAGTCGCGAGCCACAGCAACCGGCCCACAAAGACATTTTTAAGAATGGTTTTGTATGTGGAGATATAACGTGTCCATTGATGACAAGTCAAAATATTGAAACACTGGTTTTTTTAAAGAAATTAATTTATATATTGTTGAATGTAACTACTACCCAAATCCTCACAAGGTGTTTTTTTTTGTTTGTTTGTTTTTGTTTTTTTTTTTAACCTTAACTAAATGGTTTTAAAGTTCAGCTAGGGAAATATATAAGCAAGACCCTCTAAAAAAGGTGAGGTTATAACCAATATTATAAGCCAAAAATAATTAAAACAGAGGGCAAAAGGGAAAATAGATCATAGAAAGAAATTATATAGTTCCGAAAATATAGTCCAGAAATAATGTCATAATAAATGCTAAAGGAGGCTTCACAAATAAACTGGAGAGGGAAGGATTAATCAACTGATGTCAGAATAACCCCTTAACAATTTTGAGAAAGACTCAATCCAAGAATCAAAATACATCCTAGATATAATTACACTTTAAATACTTTTTAGACCAAATTTTTAAAAGTAAACAGAATTGAACATTTATACAACCTTTTAAGTGAGGATGACTTCCCAAATCTAGGAGTATAACAGAATCACAAAGGAACAGATCAAAAACTAACTGCATTGAAAACATAGAAAACACTTTGAAGCTTAGAATAAAGCCAGCAACAGGGATCTGTAAATAGGATGCGTACAGAGTCCTCTTTATTACTGAAACTACTCAATATAATTGAATAAAGAAAAAATTGAGACCACCTGAGAAGACAAGGACGTAAGATATTTACAAAGGAAAAAACATAATTAGTAAACAAATATGTAGCTCCTGATGTGTTTCCAAATTGCTTTCCAGAATATTTATGCCAATTTACATGTAACCTATCCAACAAACAATAGGATCATTAAAAAGAAAAGAAAGCCTTGCTAAGTTGATCAAGGGAAATAGTATCCCTGCTTTAATTTGCAATATTTTCAATAGTGAGACTGATTATCGTTCATGGTTAATTAACTGTTTTTCAGCTAGGCATGGTGGCTCACACCTATAATCCCCAAGCTTTGGAAGGCCTAGGTTGGAGGATCACTCGAGGCCAGTTCACAACCAACCTGGGCAACACAGCAAGACCCATCTCTACACAAAATAAAATACAGCCGGGCACGGTGGCTCACACCATAATCCCATCACTTTGAGAGGCTGAGGCAGGGAGATCACTTGAGTTTGAGACCAGCCTGGCCAACATGATGAAACCTCATCTCTACTAAAAATACAAAATTTAACCAGGTATGGTGACGGGCGCCTGTAATCCCAGCTACTCAGGAGGCTGAGGCAGAAGAACTGCCTGAACCCAGAAGGCCGAGATTGTATCACTGCACTCCAGCCTGGGTGACAGAATGACAGAGAGACTCCGTCTCAAAAAACTAAATAAAATAAATTTGTTTGACATGGTGGTGCCTGTATGTAGTCCCAGGTACTCGGGAGGATGAGGCGGGAGGATCACTTGAGCCCAGTTCAAGGCTGCAGTAAGCTGTGATTGCATCACTGCACTCAGGCTGGGCAACAGGGCAAGACCCTATCTCTAATAAAATAAAATAAGTATTAACCATTTGTTTCCCCTGTGGAAAATTCTATTCATGTCTCACTATTTTTCTACTTGGAGCTGTGGCATTTTTTTCTCCCAAATGTTGGTAGAGCTCCTTAAATAGCATTATCAACCCAGGTGTGTTGATTGTTTCTCTTGTTGAATCATTCATGTTACAGAGCGTAGGGTTTTTTCTGAAGCAGGACATAAAAAGCATATGCACACTGTAATTCCAACTAGGTATAAAATGATACATGCCTGGAAAAGACAATAGAAAGAAAAATAACGAGAATGCTAACCGTGGTTATTTCAAAGGATTTGAGCAATTTGTTACTAAATTATAGTCTTCATGGTTGTTTACTTTATACAAAGTAAAATACCATTCTATATTTATATAAAACCATTTGCCAAGTATCTGTATACAGTGATACTGTACTTTTTAAATAAAAAATTAATGTATCATAAAATTAGCTATTTTTCTGAGACAGGATCTCGCTCTGTCACCCATGCTGGAGGGCAGTGGCATGATCTTGGCTCACTGCAACCTTCACCTCCCAAGCTCAAGTGATTCTCCCACCTCAGCCTCCCAAGTAGCTGGGACTACAGGTACATGCCACCATGCCCTGCTAATTTTTGTATTTTTAGTAGAGACAGTGTTTCATCATGCTGCCCAGGCTGGTCTCCAACTCCTGGCCTCAAGCGATCCACCTGCCTCATGCTCCCTAAGTGCTAAAATGAACTTTTATTGGAAAAAATAACTTGGCAAATTCACAGATAAATTGAGGGCAGCCAGCTCTTCGTCAGTGAGGGAAATAGGGAAAAGCAGACCCAAGAAATACAGGAACTCTGCATTGGGCTGGGGCAGAGCTGTGAATAGAAGCTTTCAGGCACCACCACTCCTCACAGTGGGGAGAGAAAGTGCTTACAAAGGAGGAAGAAGCCATAAAACCATGCAAGTTATTTCCAAAGGTACTCAAAGCAGCCTGTCTTCCTGGAGTAGATCAGCCCAGAAATGTCCAGCCCACAGTCTCATTCCAGCCACCTGGGCCATCCACACACTATCCCAGCCTCACACCACCCACCCTTCCAGTCTTTGGTTTAGGCAACATACAAGTGCCAGGCATGGCAGCTCACGCATGTAATCCCAGCACTTTGGGAGGCCAAGGCAGGCAAATCACTTGAGGTCATGAGTTCAAGACCAGCCTGGCCAACATGGTAAAACCCCATCTCTACTAAAAATACAAAAATTCGCTGGGTATGGGGGCGTGTCCTGTAATCTCAGATACTTGGGGGGCTGAGATGGAAGAATTGCTTGAGCCCGGGAGGCAGAGGTTACAGTGAGCTGAGATGATACCACTGTACTCCAGCCTGGGTGACAGAACGAGACTCGGTCTCAGAAAAAAAAAACCCAAAAAACAAACACACACACACAAAAAAAACAAGCAACATACAAGCCCTCTGCGGCTTCATCTGGCCAACTGACAAGTCGCAAGACCACACTTCCCTAATACTAGAGGATGCTGAGGGTCTGGAATGTCGCCGCCGACACCTGCTTCTTCCTTTCACTCTCCACAAATAGCTATTGAGGCCCTCCTGTGTGCCAGGCACTGATCTGCACTGTATCCTGTGACTTTTTTGTGTCCCCAGGGATTCCATCTCTTTCCTCCATTATGTGACCCCTACACCACCCACCAGAGGCCGGGATGCATGTGACAGGGGTGCACCACCAAGCTCCTACCCAGAACAGCCTGGCTGCCACCAACAGCCAAGGCCATCCAGGAGTTCCACAGAAGGGCCCTGCTGGGATGTAATGCAAACACCCCTCATCCCAGCCCCATCGCCAGCCGCTAACACAGCACGTGGACTCTCACCCCTGCTGGGAGGAGAGTGGTCCATGATCTCCAGAACAGTTCTCCATGGTCCCGGGACAAGAAAATGGAGATCCAGGAGCAAATCTCATCCTTACCCAGTCATGTTCCCATCTGTACACAAGGGGCAATATACTGCATGCCATGCAAGGGGGATGGGAATGATAACCATAAACAACACCATTTACTATTTCACATGTGCTATATAAGTATGAACTATCCCCTCTGCACACGGGAAACTGTAATAAAGTGACTTGCCCAAGGTCATACAGCCAGAAGTGAGGACGGGGAGATTTGGATCCAGGTTAGGTGGATCAGGAAGCCAGGGGTCCCAACCACTCCACTCTACTGCCCCCTTGAGCCAAAAACACACCTAAAGCAGGCCAGAGAAAGGGAGTCTATGCTGAGCTCCCCCACGAGAAACTGCGGTCTTGACTACAAACTCCTGTAGGCCCTTCCAGTTCAGAGCCCTCAATGCCTCCGGGGAAGGGGCCAACAGCCTTCTGCACGAGCCAGTCACCTTCTCTCCTCTGGAAATTTCTCTGCAGGTCTCATTCGGAGGTTGGGCACCATCTATACCCATTCTACCTATTTGCAGAAGGAAAAAGCCCCAGGAGCCCTAAGTTCAATGTTGGGCCCTGAGTTTATAGGAACAGACAGCACTGCTGCCAGAGAACACAGCCAAGATGTGGCTGGGGGCCAGGTCCCACTAGGGAAGGGGGGCCCCACCCAGAGAAGAGAAGATCCAGGCTGTAGACAGGAGAGAGTTGTCCTCAAGGAGCTGTGGGATGTCATTGAGAAGGTCTCATTCTCTATGGGTCTTCAGCACAGACAGTATATAGTTCATCAAGGCATAAAGAAAAGGCTCCTGGGTGGGGATGTGAGGACTGCATCAAGGAGCATGGTCAGGCAGGGTCCCCACAGAGAGAATTCCTAAACCAGACAGAGGCTGAGCTGGTGATCTCAAAGGTCCCATTCAAGTTAATAAACACAGTGCTGGGCGCGGTGGCTCATGCCTGTAATCCCAGCACTTTGGGAGGCTGAGGCAGGTGGATCACTTGAGGTCAGGAGTTCGAGACCATCCTGGTCAACATGGTAAAACCCTGTCTCTACCAAAAATACAAAAAGTAGCTGGTCATGGTGGTGCATGCCTGTAATCCCAGTTACTCAGGAGGCTGAGGCAGGAGAATTGCTTGAACCCAGGAGGCAGAGGTTGCAGTGAGCAGAGATCGTGCCACTGCACTCCAGGCTGGGCAACAGAGCAAGACTCCATCTCAATAAATAAATAAATAAATAAATAAATAAATAAATAAACAAACAAACACAGCTAACAGCACTGAATATTTGCTATGTGCCAGACACAGTTCTAGGCACTTTTTCTATATTAACTCATTTAATTCCTTTAACAACCTGAGTTATCCTCATAGCAGGAGAATGAGGCTGGTGTTGATAGGTGTTGATAGTGTAGGGGTCACATATGGTCATTGTGATACAGCGATGGGATAAAAAAATCTGAATGCAAAGATTCAACACCAAAGATTCAAGTAGGGTGACCAGTAGGGTAGTTTAAGCAGGACTTTCCTAATTTTAGCACTGAGAGTCCTTCATCCTGGGGAATCCCTCCTCCATCACTGGCAGATTGGGGTGTTTACGGTCACCCTAGATTCAGGGGGATGGATGAGAGTTCTACAGACAAAAAGGAGAGAGGGAAGGGAACCCAGGAGTGAGCCACAGCATGAGCAAAGGGCTGTCACCCCTCTGGGACTCCCCCCTTGAGCTCTGCCTTCTTCTACCATTTCTCAGAGCCTCGCCCTTGCTGCATGAATGCTCAGAGAGGAAGGCTCCTGGCATTGGAATCTTTTAGTGCTAAATGATTAGCATCATTTTGGCGGTCACAGACCCCGACAGGGGTCAGGAATGGCGTGGTGGGTAATTGGCTACAAGGGGCAATGCCAGGCTCCTCCAGCACCATGTAGACAGCAGCCAGACTTTCCCTAGCAGCCCCAGCCGCTGACACCTGGGCTGCAGCAGGGAACAGAAAGATCCTTGCGGGAGGCGGTAGCGGTACAATAAACACAAGCCATAATAATCCTCTCAATTATAACTATTATTGTAAGAAAACCAAACTGTATGTCCCCAAACTTCTAATTAGAACAGTACTTTGTGTCAATAAAGAAGCCTTTTATTCAAATCGCTTGGGTCCTTTATTAAAGCTTATCTCATTAATTCTAGTGAATGCCTGATGAAAGGTAACCAGTGGGCAGAATCAGGGCAGAAGGAGCAAAATCCAAGAGAGAACATTCAGTTGGAATTCAAGAGCGCCCGGTAGAGCTTGCATGGTGACTTAGAAATATAGAACTTTGACCCCTGCCAGCCCCTGCTGAGAAGTGGGCCTGGTGACAGGGCCTAAGAGTGGGAAGTGGAGAGGGACTTCCCTGGCAACCAAGTCACAGGGCCCAGAGGCAAGGGTGTCAGGGACTCAGGCCAGTAAGCACATGGGCTTGTGAACTAGCCAAGAAGTAAGGCTCCCAAGGCTACTGGAGGAACTCTGTGGCCAGAGTGACCCACTCTCACTGAGAAGCTTTCTTCATGGAACCTCAGGGTTAGGAGACTGGGGGTCATTTGGCCCACGTTTGCCAAACGTCCAAGTTAGAATTAACTGGAGGCTGGGCACATGCCTGTAATCCTAGCACTTCGGGAGACTGAGGCAGGAGGATTGCTTGAACCAAGGAGTTTGAGACCAGCCTGGGCAACATAGTGAGACCCTGTCTCTAGAAATACAAAAAAATTAGCCAGTCATGGTGGTGCACACCTGTAGTCCCAGCTACTCAGGAGGCTGAGGTGGGAGGATTGCTTGAGCCCAGGAAGTCAGGGCCTCAGTGAGCCGAGATCGTGCCATGGTACTCCAGCCTAGGCGACGGAGTGAGACCCTGTCTCAAAAAGAAAAAAAAAAAAAAAGAGAGAGAGAATCATCTGATGAGGCTGGTCTTTGCACCCTCCCCCAGATATTCTACCTTTCAGTGAATCTGGGATGGTGCCAGGAAATTTGTTTTTAACAATATCCCCAGGTGATTCTTACCAATAGGCAAACTTGGGAAACACTGAGTAACACTGTCTCCAATCTGAGGCCTGAAATCTCTCCATGTCTCCATGTGAGGTCATAGAGTTCTCCTTGAATACTGGTGATGGGGGGGCTCACTCCTCCTTCCATAGAATGAGTTTAACTGTTAGAGAGCTCTTTCATGAACTGTGTTAATAACTGCAATGCTCCACCACTCACTAGTCCTGCTGCTCTCTCTTCTGCATGGTAATCCTTTACATAAATGATGACAAAGGACATTATAAACAGTTTCTTTTTAATTATTGTAAAATACACATAACATAAAAATTTAGCAAGCGATATGACCAAGTTTCACAGGAAAACTCCACTGATTTTCAATCAAACATTGCATAGGTAGCCAAGGAGCAATGAATAGCAGCAACTAGAGTGGTGGAAGCTGTGCATCTGTGGGCATGAGTGGAATGAGAGGGATGTCTAACACGTCCAGTGTGAGAGGTGGAGGGAAATGGAATCGATCAATCCTAATCACTGACTCTTGGTCAACTTAAAAAAAAAAAAAAACTTCAGCTTAACAGTTTCTGCAGTACAAGCTTGTGATTTATGCTTACTCTCTAGTGGAAATCAGGATTGTTATGAAGACTTAAGGCTCATTATTTTGTAACACAATACTCACCTAGGATGTAACAGTGAAGCCAAGTGAACTACAGCTGTTAAACAAGTTCCAGCTTTTCTCAAGTTAGTTGTATTATAGGATGCACTTAGCGTATTTTAGTGAAGTTGAATTATGTTAAATATTGAACACTGTTTGGTTCAATATGTTTGCTTCAATGTGGAAAGACATACTTTTTTTTTTTTTGGAAAAACTCAAGGTAAGAGCTGTGTCTGGAAACATTTTGGCATGTTTGTTAATTCTAGTTTCATTTAATAACCTGTAACGCATGTAAGTTTAAGCTTTTTTTTTTAAGTTAATGGGAAAAATTTGAAACGCAATACCAATACTTTAAAATTTTGGTCTTGGTGTTTATATGAAATTCTGAGGCCTTGATTTAAATCTTTCATTGTAGTGTGACTTCCTTTTAGGTATATTGTGCTAAGTGAAACTTGTCAAATAAATCCTCCTTTTAAAAACTGCTTTAAAAAATGTAGCATTTTATCAGTGGCAAGGGATTAGCAGGCAGAGCACAGAGGATGCTCAGGCAGTGAAAGTGACGTGTGGCAGACACATGTCATTATACATTAATCTAAGCCTAAGACTGTGCAACACCAGGAGTGAACCCTGATGTGAACCATGGACTTTGGGTGACAATGATGCACCATAGGTTCACCAATTGTGGCAAATATGCCCCTCTGGTGGAGGATGTTGATCACGGAGAAGGCTATGCCTGTTTGTGGGCAGAGGGGAGTATATTGGAAAATCTCTATTTTTAACTCTTAATTTTGCTCTGAACCTTGGGAACCTAACACTGCCCTTTAAAAATTAAGTATTTTTAAAAATGTGCCATCTTAACCATTTTTAAATGTACAGTTCAGTAGCTTTAAGTGTATTTATATTGTTGTGCAATCAACCAATCTCCAGGACTTTTGCACCTTGCGAAACTGAAACTCTTTACTTGTTAACCCCCCATTTTCCCATCCCCCAGCTGCTGGCAACCACGGAACATTATAAACTTTTTTCCAGGCAAAAACATCCCCAGAAACTTCAATCCTCATGATTCTAGCTGCTCCCGTGAGAGGAGCAGGACCAAGCTAGCTCAGACTCAGACTCTGGCCTGGCCAGAACTTTCTCCTGCAGTGTTGAGTCTCTAACACATAACTGCAGCCACCACTGATTGACAACAGGTGTGTGACAGAAGTTGTGCTGGGGCTTCAGACCTTGTATTCCATCCACTCCTCACAACCACCCTATAAATAGGTCACTACTATGCTTACCCCCGGTTAACAGTTAAGGAAACTGAATCACGGAGAAGTTAAACAAATTGTTCTAAGTCATATGACTTATTCAAGGCCAACCAGTTAATGAAATAATAAAAAAAATTTACAAAGTGCCTGCTGCTTGCAATTAGTGACCTCAGCATTGTCATGTATTAACTCAGTTAACCCCCACAACATCCCCACGAGATAGGCACCATTTATTATGTTTTATTTTTTTTGAGATGGAGTCTTGCTCTGTCGCCCAGGCTGGAGTGCAGTGGTGTGATCTCGGCTCACTGCAACCTCCGCCTCCCAGGTTCAAGTGATTCTCCTGCCTCAGCCTCCTGAGTAGCTGGGACTACAGGCACGCACCACCACGTCTGGCTGATTTTTGTATTTTTAGTAGAGATGGGGTTTCACCATTTTGGTCAGGCTGGTCTGGAACTCCTGACCTCAGATGATCCACGAGATGGGCACTATTATTACTATTCCTTTTGTATAGAGGATGAATCGAGACACAGAGCCATGGGTCTTGGTTAGTAAGCTGCAGAGCTTACTTGGCTAGCAAGCCGCTGAGCTTAAGGGTTTGCCCCTAACCACCAAGCTACATTGCCTCCCTAGAATATGTAACCCGCATTCAGGACAGCCTGCCATGCTGAAACAGAATGGGAGATAGTAGGTTTCCAACGAGCAGACAGATCTTCCATGACTCACAATGGGTTCCCCGGGAACACTGGTATATTGCAGTTCCCATGGAGCTATATAAAAGGGGACTTAGAGTTGAAAGAGCTGGTGAAAGAGTCTTCAGGGTATCAAGAGCCTGGATTTGTCACTTACTGTCTTTGGGACCTTGGGTCCTTATGCCCTTAGTTTTCAAATCTTGGTAAATTGCAACTGATCATCTCCAAGGCCCCTCGCAGCTGCCACTGTGGATTCTAGGATTTGGCCACGACCAGGAGCCACCTTGGGAGCTCTCTAGACTCTCCATGCCTAAGCCTCTCTCCCAGAGTCTGACTGAATTAGTGGGGGCTGGGGCTTGGGAATGGGAGGGAGGGTAAAACTCCCTGGGTGATTCTAACGTGCAGCCACGTGAACTCTGCACCATACCATTGCCTCTTAAACTACAGTGTGCCACCTGGGGACACTGCCAATGTGCGATTCTGATGTCACATGTCTGGGTGAGGCCTAAGAATCTGCATTTCCACCCAGCAGGTCCAAGGACCACACTGAATAGCAAGAGCTAGTCCAGTGCAGTGGTTCTCCAAGGGCATCAGCATCACCCACAGCATCAGCATCACCCCAGAACTTGTCAGAAAGGCACATTCTCAGGCACCACCCCAGTCCCATAGAATGAGAAACTCTGGGGGTAGGGCCCAGGCATCTGTGTCTTAACTGAAGCATCACTGGCCTAGAGGGGCCAGGCCTCCTCCTGCTGTAGCTGCTTCCCGTTCTGATGATGATAATGGGTGGTAATGACAGTAACAGAGCTGGCTGCTCCTGCCTGCCTAAGGGCATGAGGTTTACTCACTCCTGGAAATTTTTTGTGCCGGGGTGCCTCCTGCCTCCCCTCTGAGCAGACTATTTCAGGACAGAGCCGCAGACACAGAGTCTCTTCACTCTCTTCTCTTGCTTTGTTCACGCTTCTGGTGCTCAGAGGCACATGTGACCCTCGGTGTGGAGGCCACCCTGGGCTGTAACTCAGGAGGCCAAATTCTCATCCCAGCCCCTCCACTATCAGCCAGGGGGCTCAGACACACTGCTTCTTCATGGGCCTTGTCCCCTCATCTGTAAAATGAGGGTTTGGACTAGATGATTTGGGGTCTCAACCTGGCCAGACATCCTCTGACTCCATGATTCTGCTAAACAAAGGCTTTTCAGGCAGCCCTCTGCCAAAGAGGAGCCCCCCATGACTTGAGCTGCCAGTCTCTGAAATGCCACTCAATTTCCAAAGTAGGGACACACAGGATGCAGAAAGCGAGAAAACAACTGCTCATCAAGGGACCCTGCACACTGGGCACAGTTAGGCATCACTTTAACAAAGCTGTTTGTTGCAGTGCTTACAGAGTTGGCTAGCTCTAAAAGGCTTAAGACACAAAGCAGCCAGACTTGCTCCCCCTCGACAAATCCCCTCCCCCAGGGACAACCACTTTTAGGTCTTTGGGGGTGTTTAACTCCTGATCTCTAGAGCAGTGTCTCTGAGCCTGTTTCCTGTCTCATGCCCCTTATAGAGAAAAGGGCATGGGAGGAATAGCTCACCGAGGACCACATACGTCCAGAAAGTCCCACCACAATAGCACACACAGCTACTGGGCCCGGGAGGGTCGTCGGGGAGAGAAGGGCAGAAAGGCACTTCGGGAACGGGCGTCTTCTAAGACGTGGGGAAACCACTCAACTTGAATGTGCCAGTGGGTTTAGGGGGATTTTTTTCTTTCACTTCCTATTTCATGGACTTGCATATTGTGCAAGAGTTTTACAAGAACTTAATGACTTCTTACAAATACCTTCAGTTTAAAGAAAGGAACATCCCTAACATGCAGTGACCCTTGGGGTATGTTTTCCCTCAAAAACCCAGCTCAGTGGAGATGGGTGTTGATGGGGACATGAGGAACAGAGCTAAAGTCCTGCCAGGGAAAAGCTCACAGGAGCTGCTGGGGAGAGCAGCCGACGGCTCACCAGCTGTGCGGACAACCCTCTGACAAACGCCGCACACACAAATCCTGCATCTCAGAAGTGCCTTCTCAAATCCTGCTGCAGAAGCCCCAGCCTCTCTAGGAAATAATGTGCTACAGAGAGTCGGCCTCGGAGAAGAAAGCTGAGCCCCAGGCCCTCCAGCCAGTGGCTGTCACGCTCAAACAGTCAGAATAGCTTCTAACCACACAAGAGACCTAGAAAGCAACATCTTCTCATAATCCAAATTGAGTCCTTTCTTGGGCCAACTCTTTCTTGCTGTGGGACCTCAGGCAAGTTACTTAACCCCAATCTCAGCTTCCTCTTCAGTAAAGCAAGGACAAGAGCTCTTTCAAAAACCTGTATGCAATCTGGGCACGGTGGCTCACACCTGTCACCCAAGCACTTTGGGAGGCCAAGGCAGGAGGATCACTTGAGTTCAAGAGTTCAAGACCATCCTGGGCAACACGGTAAAACCCTGGTTCTATAAAAAAAAAAAATACAAAAAGTAGCTGGGTGTGGTAGTGCATGCCTGTAGTCCCAGCCAGCTACTTGGGAGGCTGAGGTGGGAGGATCACTTGAGCTTGGGAGGCAGAGGTTGCAGTGAGCCAAGATCATGCCACTGTACCCCAGCCTGGGTAACAGAGATAGACCTTTTGAGACTTTGTCTCAAAAAAATAAAAATAAATAAATAAAGTTTTAAAACCTGTATGTAGTACTGGGCACAGTAGCTCACGCCTGTAATCCCAGCACTTTGGGAGGCCGAGGCAGGCAGATCACAAGGTTAGGAGTTCGAGACCAGCCTGGCCAATATGGTGAAAGCCCATCTCCACTAAAAACACAAAAATTAGTCGGGCATGGTGGCAGGTGCTTGTAGTCCCAGCTACTCGGGAGGCTGAGGCAGAAGAATTGCTTGAACCCGGGAGGCGGAGGTTGCAGTGAGCCAAGATGGCGCCACTGCACTCCAGCCTGGACGACAGAGTGAGACTCCATCTCAAAACAAAACAAAACAAAAAACAAAGCAAACAAAACAAAAAACCCACCTTTATACAAATGTTCACAGCAGCATTTTCACAATAGCCCAAAAGTGGAGACAATCCAAATGTCCATCAGCTGATGAACAGATAAAGGACATGTTGTATATCCATTCAATGGAATAGTATTCAGTCATAAAAAGGAATGAAATCCTGACATGCGCTACAACATGAATGAACCTTGAAAACATTTTGCTATGTGAAGGAAGCCAGTCACAAAACGACAAATGTTGCATGATTCCATTTACATAAAATGTCCAGAAGAGACAATCTATAGAGACACAAAGTAGACTGATAATGGCCCGGGGCTTGGCGGAGGTCAGGAAATGGGAAAGGATTCCTCATGGTACGGGGTTTCTTTTTTGAGTGATGAAAATGGCTTAGGATCAGACAGCAGTGATGGTTATACAATCTTCTGAATATACAAATAAACACTGCATTGTATATTTTTAAATGTAAATGTTACAGTATTTGAATATACCTCAAAAAGAAATGAGGACAACAGGATCCAATGAACAGGTCGTTCTGATCATGAAATAAAACATCTGCAAGGCTCTTAGCACAGCGCCTGGCAGGTAGTTTGTGCTCAGTAAGTAAGAGATGCTGCTATAAGGATGCAAAAATATTGTTTTTATTTGAGAATCTGAAAAAGATGTGCTTCAGCTCTGTCATCCCTGGAGGAGAGAAATGACCCCTGGATTGCATTTATTCTAACAACCCCTGGACAAGGAGACAACTGCGTGTGCTATCATGGGCTTTGGGACTTCCCCCCCAAAAAAAAAAAATCTCCTTCCTGGCAAGCCAGTAAGGAGAAAAGAAGCCCATATTCAATTAAAATCAAAAGTAAACCCCACACAGAATACAATCAAATGACACACAGTCAACAATTTGAGATATTAAATTATTTTAATTTAACCGATGACTCACCACAAACATATACATACAAAAGGGAATAGAAACAGCAGCCAGGATGACACTAACAGTGTGGCCACCAATGGCTCTAAAGGGACCACAGCTGGTCCAAGTGGAGGAGGCCATGTGGCCAAGCCAGACCTTGGAGAGGCCTGGGCAGGCCCTGAGGTCTTCCTGCAAGGAAAGCAGCAATCAGTCCCTTTTTGCAGATAAGAAAACAAAAGCCCAGAGAAGTTAAGAACTTGCTCAAAGCCACACAGTAAGTAGGCAAAGGGTGGACCTTGACTTCTTCTTGAGAACATCGCCCTACAGAGAAAGTCCAGAAACCCGGATCTGCTGCTGCCTTTAACTCAGGTGTCCTTGGGCAAGTCACGTGTGAGGCCTCAACCTCCCTATCTGTGAAACGCAGAAATGAACACAGGCTATGTCTCTCCAAACGTGGGATGCACAAAACTACTCTCAAGGTTATCTTCAGGTGTGATGAGATGCCAGACAACCCAATCCACCTGCAGCAGGGCAGAGGGCGAGGGGGGCCGCAGCTGGAAACTGCGAGAGCTGTACCCGCTGAACCGACAAGGCACCCTGGGGATAGAGGGCTTCAGTTACCGACTGACCAGATTTCTACAGTACCTTTCTCCTCATCACACAATCTTTCGGGGCTTGATAGAGCAAGGAATCCATCCCTGTAAGCAATGGTTTCTCAGAGCAGTTGTTTGTCTTCCTGAGCTCACAGATGCATGACCAATGGGACCCAGGAAACAGCAACAAACGTCGCCAACCAGTGCCTTGTGCACCATGTCTTCCCTGGACAAACACCACTGCCTGGAGACTGGGAGCACAAGAATCACTTGAACCCAGGAGGCAGAGGTTGCAGTGTGCTGAGATCGTGCCACTGCACCCCAGCCTGGGTGACACAGTGAGATGCCATCTTGAAAAAAAAGAAGCATTTAGGCTGGGCCTTAAAGTATAAGAAGGGCCCAGACACATGAAGAACAGGGAAGAGCATCCCAGGCAAAGGGAACAGCATGTGCAAAGGCCTGTGGCTAGAAAGGCTTAATAGTTCAAAGGACTGATAGTCTGGGCTGTAAAGATGAGGGAAGCCCCAAGCTACTCAAAGTGCAGTCAGAGAATTTGGCAAGTGTCAGGCCATCCACAGCTTTGTGGTATGAGCTTGGGTTTTACTCATTGCGTAGAAGAAGCCAATGAGGGTTTAATACAGACAGAACTGCTAAAGGTCAGCACTGGAGTCCCACATTTGACAGATGAGAACCTGGCCCTACAATGGGGAGTTAGAGCGAGGACCAGAACCCCAGCTTCCTAATTTCTGGACCACAGCCTCCTATAAAACAGAACTCTCATCTTTTCACATCACCCAACTTTACTTGGTGTGAGCCCTGTCCTGACAGAGCTGACTCCACCCAGCGCCAGGCTTGGCCCCTTACAGGCATGACCTCCCAGAGCAGTGGGCCTCAACGGGGGCAGTTTTGCCCCCAGGGGACATTCGGAAATGTCTGGAGACAAACTTGGCTGTTACAACTGGGGGTGGAATGAGGGCAGGGGGTGCTACTAGTGTTATCAACTGAATGTATGTGTCACCCCAAAATTCATAGGTTAAAACCTAATCTCTAATGTGATGGCATTTGAGGTGGGGCCTTTGGGAGGTGATAAGGTCATGAGGGTGGAGCCCCATGGACGGGATTAGTGTCCTTATGAAAGAGACCCCCAGACCAGTGCAGTGGTTCATACCTGTAACACCTATAATCTCAACATTTTGGGAGGCTGAGGCAGGAGGATCACTTGAGCCCAGGAGTTCGAGACTAGTCTGGGCAAGATGGCAAGACTCGTCTCCATTACAAAAAAAAAAAATTTAAATTAGCCAGGCATGGTGACATGTGCCTGTAGTCCCAGCTATTCAAGAGGCTGAGTCGGGAGGATCATTTTAGCCTAAGAGTTTGAGCCACTGCACTCCAGCCTGGGCAAAGGAGGGAAGGAGGGAGGGGAGGGGAGGGGAAGGGAGAAGAAACCCCAGAACATTCTCTCAAGGAAGGAAGGAAGGAAGGAAAAAGAGAGAGGAAAGGAGGAAGGAAGAAACCCCAGAAAAGTCTCTCCCTGGCCTCCCAACCACAGAGGACATAGAGAGAAACATCTGTTAATGAACCAGGAAGCAGCCCCTCACCAAACACTGAGCCTGCCAGTGCCTTGATTTTGGACTTC
Organism: Macaca thibetana thibetana; assembly: GCF_024542745.1. Lineage (NCBI taxonomy): Eukaryota > Metazoa > Chordata > Mammalia > Primates > Cercopithecidae > Macaca > Macaca thibetana. The sequence continues at coordinate 63,109,818 of NC_065586.1, read as the reverse complement.
CCAGCCTCCAGAATTGTGAAAAATAAGTCTCTGCTGTTTATATTTTGCTATAGAAAGCTGAATGAACTAAGGCATCTTGCCTCAAGTAGGTAGAGGCTGGGATGTTGCTAAACATCTTACCAAGCACAGGACAGCCCCCCAGAACAAAGAATTATCCAGCTCAAAAACCAAAGGCGTCAAGACGGACAAGTGCCCACCCAGGGATACAAAGCCTTCATTTTAAATAGGTGCCGAGCCCTCAAGGGAAGAAAGCCCTCCCCAGGGGCCACAGGAGAGAAGAGGGAGAAGGGTCATTCTTGGCCTCCCAGGAACCCCAATCCAGAGAGAGCACGTCTAGAGGTGGCATGCTAGGCAGAAGGCTCCAAGTCCCCCTCACCACAGCACACCACAGAGGAGGTAGAGTTGGGAAAGGTCTGTCTCCTTACAGAGGAACTCAGTCCCCTTGGAAGAGCAGCACAGACCCTGCAGTGGGGACCTCTGGCCCCCTCTCCTGCCTGGCAAACTCCCACCTGCTTCCCCCAAGAGGCAGGGAGCCAAGGATGGCAGATCTGAGGCCTCAGTCCTTGCGGCAAACACAGCCAGGCAGCCCCAGCCGTCTGGGGGCTGCTGTGTGAGAGCGACTCCCTCCCCTACGCTCTCAGAGTTGGACTGTGCCAGGCTGACCCTCAGGACTCGCCAGGCCAGGAAACATCACAGCAAAACACACTCCCCTCAACCCTACCAGGTGCCGGCCTCAGCTATGGGCCAGGAACTACAGGCCTACAAGCCCTGGTGAGGGCCAAGATCACCATCCCACCAGGCCAGAAAAACAGCTCCCACTCCAGTCCCTGGCTGCCCCCTTTCAGTGTAAGAATGTGCTAGAGAGATGTCTGCCTCCCCTCCAGACTGGGCACTCCCGGGCACATGCACTGCCCTTCAGGCAGGGCACACACAACAGCTGCTAAATGTATGTTTTTTTTAAAAAAGAGCCAGTGGTAATTTCTGAACCAAGAAAAGGTTGGGATTCAGTGAGTATCTATTAAGTGTTGGGATTCAGTGAGTATCTACTAAGTGTTTCCTGAGTACTCTTGTTCAGCAAAGGGGTTGCAACATCGGGTCCCTGCAGGTGTTGGACAGGAACATAAACACAAGAAGGGAATGGAAGCCTTGGTCAGGACACTGAGCAACTGCTCACCAGTCACAGCCTGGCCAGGTCCCCGGGCTTGGCTTCCGGTCCTTGGTTTGGCCTGTGACAGGGCGCCATCTGCCGGCTAGTACAGAAGGAAGCAAGCACTCAGCCAAAGCGCAGGCGGGCCTGGGAGGGAGGAAAGGTGGACACACCCCTCGCACTAGCCTTGGTCTCCCTGTTTTGATTCCACAGCTCCCAGCCTAGCTGCTCAGGTCCCTCCCCAGGAGCACATCACATCCATGTCCGTATTCATCATCTCCCACACGCACACATCCAGAGCCCTGCCAGGCAATGCCCCTGTCCCATCCCACGGCAGCCACCAGGACAGGAAGCTCCAAATTGTAAACAGTAAGCCAGTGATTCTCAAAATACAAGGCAAAGAAGAATCAGACACAGTTCATGTTAAAATGCAGATCACCAGACCCTCTCTGAGATTCTTTTTTTTTTTTTTTTTTTTTTTTTTGAGACGGAGTCTTGCTCTGCCGCCCAGGCTGCGGTGGCACGATCTCAGCTCACTGCACCCTCTACCTCCCAGGTTCAAGCAATTCTCCTGCCTCAGCCTCCTGAGTAGCTGGGATTACAGGCATGCGCCACCATGCCCAGCTAATTTTTGTACTTTTAGTAGAGACAGAGTTTCACCATGTTGGTCAGGCTGGTCTTGAACTCCTGACCTCATGATCCGCCCTCCTCAGCCTCCCAAAGTGCTGAGATTACAGGCATGAGCCACGGTGCCCGGCAAGATTCAACTTTTAAAGCTCTAGAGCAGGGTCCATGAATCTGTATGCTTAACCAATACCCAAATGATCCTGATAGGAGAAACTCTTCATGACCTTGGGTTAAGCAGACTTCTCACATACAATACCAAAAATACCATCAATAAAAGAAAAAACGATAAATAAAATTTCATCAAAATTAAAAATGTGAGACAGACAGGTGGCACGCACTTGTAGTTACAGCTACTCTGGAAGCTGAAATAGGAGGATCTCTTGAGCCCAGGAGTTCCAGGCTACAGTGTGCAATGATTGTGCCTGTGAACAGCCACTGCCCTCCAGCCTGGGCAACATACCCAGACCCCACCTCTAAAACACAAAACTAAAAAGAAAAAACCCAGTGTTTTTTAATGGGCAAAAGATTTGAATAGAGATATAATCAAAGACGAATGGATAGCCAACAAGCACATGAAAAGTTGTACAACATCGGCCAGGTGCATTGACTCACACCTGTAGTCCCAGCACTTTGGGAGGCCGAGGCAGGCAGATCACCTGAAGTCAGGAGTTCGAGACCAGCCGCGCCAACATAGTGAAACCCCATCTCTACTAAAAATACAAAAATTAACCGGGCATGATGGCAGATTCCTGTAATCCCAGTTGCTTGGGAGGCTAAGGCAGGAGAATCTCTTGAACCTGGGAGGCGGAGGTTTCAGTGAGGCGAGATTGTGCCATTGCACTCTAGCCTGGGTGACAAGAAGTGAAACTCTGTCTCAAAAAAAAAAAATGTTCAATATCACCAGAGAACTGTAAATTAAAACTACAACAATATACCTCTTAATACTATAAAAAAAGAAAAAATAAATCAAACTACAATGAGATACCTTACACCCTAGAGAATGTACAGTTATAAACATACTGAGTGTTGAAAAGGATGTGAAGGAACTGGAGCTCTCAATCTCTTTGGAAAAGAGTGTGGTAGTTTTTTATAGTCAAACATATACTTAATACATATAGTTGGCTCTCTACACCTGTGGGTTTTGTATCCACGAATTCAACCAAACACAGAAAATATTGAAAGTAAATAAATAATACAAAAGCAATACAACTATTTACATAGTATTTACATTGTATTATGTACTATAAGCAATCTAGAAATGATTTAAAGTATACAGAAGGATGTGTGCAGGTTAGATGCAAATACTATAACACTTTATATAAAGGACTTGAGTATCCTTGAATATTGGTACCTGTGGGGCTCCTGGAACCAATCCCCACAGATACGGAGGGGCAACTGTACAACCCAGTAATCCTACTCCTGTGTGTTTATCTGAGAGAAATGAAAACCTTACTGACCAGATGCCGTGGTTTGTGCCCATAACCCCAGCACTTTGGGAGGCTGAGGCGGGAGGAATGCTTGAGCCCAGGAGTTTGAGACCAGCCTCTCCCACACAGGGAGACCCCATCTCTACAAAAAATACAAAAATTAGCCAGGTACGGTGGTGCACACATGTAGTCTTTTTTTTTTTTTTTTTTTTTTTTTTTTTTTTGAGACGGAGTCTCACGCTGTTGCCCAGGCTGGAGTACAGTGGCGCGATCTCGGCTCACTGCAAGCTCCGCCTCCCGGGTTCCCGCCATTCTCCTGCCTCAGCCTCCTGAGTAGCTGGGACTACAGGCGCCCGCCACCGCGCCCGGCTAATTTTTTGTATTTTTAGTAGAGACGGGGTTTCACTGTGGTCTCGATCTCCTGACCTTGTGATCCGCCCGCCTCGGCCTCCCAAAGTGCTGGGATTACAGGCTTGAGCCACCGCGCCCGGCCTGCACACATGTAGTCTTAGGTACTCAGGAGGCGAGGTGGGAGGACGCTTGAGCCCAGGGGGTGGAGGCTGCAGTGAGCCAAGATCATACCATTGCACTCTAGCCTGGGCAAAAGAGTGAGACCCTGTCTAAAAAAGAAAGAAAAGAAAGAGAAAACTTTGCTTCACAGCAAAATCTGTATGCAAATGTTTACAGGCTTTATTCATGATGTTAAAAAACTGGAAACAGTCCAAATGTCCTTCAGTAGATGAAAGGATAAATGGATCATGGAACACCCACACCATGTAACGCTATTCAGCAATGAAAGGAATGAACTACTGATTCCCACCAAACACAGATGAATCTCAAATACTTGATGCTAAAGCGAAAGAAGCCAGGCTCAAGAGTTTATTTACTCTATCATTCCATTTCCATGATATCCTAGAAAAGGCAAAACCACAGGGATGGAAAAGAGATCAGTGACTCCCAGGTACCGGGGATGGGGAGGGTTTGGCTGCAGGGGAGCACAAGGTGATAAAAAGGTTCTGAGTCTTGTTGTGGTTGGTTATAAAAACATATGTTTGTCAGAACTCAACTATATACTAAAAAGGGTAAATTATATATATATATAAAAATTATAACAATAAAATATATAAGGTCAAGACATGGCAGAATCATCTGGGAGGCTTGCTAAAATCCACACTACCAGCCCCCACCGTCAGAGACTCTATTTTCACAGCTCTGGAGTAGTACCCATAAATCTGCCTTTTTTTTTTTTTGAGATGGAGTCTCGCTCTGTCACCCAGGCTGGAGTGCAGTAGAACAATCTTGGCTCACTGCAACCTCCACGTCCCAGGTTGAAGAGATTCTCCAGCCCTCAAGTAGCTGGGACTACAGGCATGCATCACCACGCCTGGCTAATTTTTGCTTTTTTTTTTTTTGGAGACACAGTCTCACTCTGTCGCCCAGGCTGGAGTCCAGTGGCACAATCTCGGCTCACTGCAAGCTCTGCCTCCCGGGTTCAAGTGATTCTCCTGCCTCAGGCTCCCAAGTAGCTAGGACTACAGGCGCCCGCTGCCACGCCCAGCTAATTTTTTTGTATTTTTAGTAGAGACGGGGTTTCACTGTGTTAGTCAGGATGGTCTTGATCTCCTGACCTCGTGATCCGCCCACTTTGGCCTCCTAAAGTGCTGGGATTACAGGCATTAGTCACCACGCCCAGCCATTTTTGCATTTTAGTAGAGACGAGTTTCACCATGTTGGCCAGGCTGGTGTCTCCTGACCTTAAGTGATCTACCCACCACAAGGATTATAAGCATGAGCCACCGTGCCCAGCTTGAATCTGCATTTTTTTTCTGAAATTAACTGAGGTTTTATTTTTATTTATTTTTGGCAGCAGGGGGCACCAAGTCTCGCTCTGTCGCCCAAGCTGGAGTGCAATGGTGCGATCTCAGCTCACTGTGCAACCTCTGCCTCCCAGGTTCAAGCAATCCTCCTGCCTCAGCCTCCTGAGTAGCTGGGAAAACAGGCGCATGCCGCCAAGCCCAGCTAAGTTTTTGTATTTCAGTAGAGATGGGGTTTCACCGTGTTGCCCAGGCTGGTCTCGAACTCCTGAGCTCAGGCAATCTGCCCGCCTCAGCCTCCCAAAGTGCTAGGATTACAGGCGTGAGTCACCGTGCCTGGCCTGAATCTGCATTTTTAATCAGCACTCCTACAGTCCTGATGTTGGTTACCCAGGACCTACCCTTTAGAAAATCCTGCAGGAGTGAAGGAACTGATGGAGGGACATTTGCCCATGAAAGCAGTACATGGGGGCTGTCCCTATCGTTTCATTAACTTGAGACAGCCTAATAATAATGTAAATATTAGATACAAAAGTAGATGTCCACCTCTGATTATTTTGCTCCTTTTCAGGAACAGTGTGGGCTCACTGTGGTTCCAAGAAGACCTGGGAGGAGAGGTAGGTGTGCGGGTGGGCAGAGGCAGGAAGAGGGAGGTTCACATCATTGGCTTAGTTCTGTCAGCCCTCCTCCTCATCTCCACCCCCATCCCTCAGGCAGGCAGCAGGGTGGACGGGGAAAAGCAGGGCTGTGCACTACCTATGATAGGTCAGCTGTGCTGACCTATGAACTCTGCTCCCCCTCCAAACAGCTGTGTCACCAGCAGGTCACCTACACTCAGCCTAGCTCCAGCAGCTATAAAACAGAGGAAAAGTACTGCAAAAGCAACGCAGGAGATGAGGGAAGTTGAATACCCTTATACAACAAAACACGTAAAAAACACCAGATAAAATGCTGGAACCTGGGAGGCAGAGATTGCAGTGAGCCGAGATGGCACCACTGCACTCCAGCCTGGGTGACAGAGTAACACCTTGTCAAAAAAAAAAAAAAAGAAGAAAGAAAGAAGAAAAAAAGGAAGGAAGGAAGGAAGGAAGGAAGGAAGGAAGGAAGGAAGGAAGGAAGGAAGGAAGGAAGGAAGGAAGGAAGGAAGGAAGGAAGAGCGAGCACACACTGGATAAAAGATGTTTCTCACATCTTTGTTTCCTCATCTGTAAAATGGGGGTATTAACATCACCTCTGTCATAGGGTTATCACGGAAGATTAAATGAGGTAAAACCAGCAAACTGTTTACCACGATGCCTGACATTTAACAAGAGCAAGTCCAAAAGATCAAAAATAGAGAATCTGAGTCCAGGCGTGATGGCTCACGCCTGTAATCCCAGAACTTTGGGAGACCGAAACAGGTGGATCACTTGAGGTCAGGAGTTCGAGACCAGCCTGGGCAACATGGTGACACTCCCATCTCTACTAAATATACAAAAATTAGCTGGGAATGGTGGCAGGTGCCCAGTTGGTTTTTGGGGAAAGCTAAGGCAGGAGAATCACTTTGAACGCAGGAGGTGGAGGTTGTAATGAGCCAAATCTACTACTTGGTAACAAAAAACAATAAAATCATAAAAATCTACTACCTGATAAGACAAAAAGCAGTTTCGTCTTTGCCTGGGCAATGAATTTTTTTAAAAACAAAAATAAAAATCTCCACTAAGATTCTGAAACCACAGACCTGTTCTTACTTAGGGTTTGAATATCCACATTCCTTAATTCATATGCAGAAGCCCTTAGGGCTGAAACATTAACAGAAGACGTGCTTCTAGGCTGGTCACACTCAGGCATCTGACCAAAGCAATCACCACCCCTTCGGAGGACACAGCCCCGCAACCCAGGATTACACAGATAGTCCACCAGGCAGGAGCACAGGGTCCAAATTATTATATAAAGTCTGCCCAGAATAACCTACTGTGAGCAAGAGTCAGCAGGAACAACAGATTCAAACCCTCAAGAATGTCCTGTTATAGACAAAACAGGCTGGGCATGGTGGCTCAAGCCTGTAATCCTAGCACTTTGGGAGGCTGAGGCGGGTGGATCACTTGAGGCCAGGAGTTCAAGACCAGCCTGGCCAACACGATGAAACCCCATCTCTACTAAAAGTACAAAAATTAAAAAGTAACCAGGTGTGGTGGCACACACCTGTAATCCCAGCTACTTGGGAGGTTGAGGCAGGAGAATTGCTTGAACTCGGGAGGTGGAGGCTGCAGTGAGCTGAGATCACGCCACTGTACTCCAGCCCAGGTGACAGAGCAAGACTCCGTTTCAAAAAAAAGAAAAAGCAGTAAAGATTTAAAACAAGTATAGGCTGGGACAAGAGGATAGCATGAGGCCAGGAGTTTGAGACCAGCCTACGCAACATAGTGAGACCCCATCTCTACAAAAGATTTTAAAAATTAGTCGGTATAGTAGCAAGTGCCTGTAGTCTTAACTACTCGGAAGGCTGAGGTGGGAGGATCACTTGAGCACGGGAATTGAAGGCTGCAGGGAACTATGATTGCGCCACTGCACTCCAGCCTGGGTGACAGAACAAGACCTTATTTCTAAAATGATTAAAGAAATAAAAAATAGAGCATAAGAAAGAAATAAGATTATTCCCTTAAATCGGATTTTTTTTTTTCAGTAAGAAGCAAAAGATTCATTGGATCTGAAGAGAAACCAGAGTATATCATATCAGATTTTTTAAATAGAACTTTTTCTCGCCCAGGCTGGAGTGCAGTGGCCCGATCATGGCTCACTGCAGCCTCAACCTCCAAGACTCTTGCAATCTTCTCGCCTCCGCCTCCCAAAGTAGCTGACACTACAGGTGTGTGCCACTGCACCTGGCTAATTTTTTAAGTTTTATTTTTGGTAGAGACAGGGTCTCTACCAAAAATATAAGCAGTTAGCATGTATTGAGTACCTGCTGTGTACTAGGTGCTTGGGGGCTCCCAGGGATGTGTGTAGTAGAGTCTCAGGCCTCAGGCCTTTTCAAATCCTGCTCCTCTGCATCACGATCATTCTTTAAAAGCCAGCCCCCATGCACACAGCAGAGCTGGGAGCCTAAGACCCGGAGAGGAGCGGGGTGCAGGGAAGCCTGGCCTGCAACCACAGGCTGGAGGGAAGGGTGGGGTCAGACTGAAGCCCCTCAGAGGCCCAGGACCCATGGAAGCCCAGATGGAAAAGGGGCAGGGAAAGAGAGCCTGGCTCAGGGGAGGGAGACAACCTAAGGGGCAGTTTGCAACTCTGCATGCTCCTTAGAAGCATCTAGAAGATGATGCTGGGGAGGGGTGAGGGGCTGGGAGGAAAGCAGCTTCAACTCAAGGTGAGGGCCTCCCAGGGGCCAAATGGAAAGGAGCCCACATCTCCAGGGATGGAGAAGCCTGGAGTGGAGTGAGAAAGGCTGGGATCTATGCCTCGAGTTACAGGAGGAAGCAGGCCTGGCTCCAGCTCTAGCCAGCGGTGCCCCAGGAGCACTGGGGCAGCGTTCGAAGTGCTTACCAGGGTTACTTGCCTGAGTAAGGTGAGAGCAAGCCTGTAACTGAGCTCTTCCAGCCCAGTCTCTACAGGCGATCTCCCACTCTGCAGCAACACCTGTGGCTCTGGAGCACCACCCCGGGAGGGAACCCAGCAGGAAGGGAAAAGCCAGGGAAGCCTGTGCCTCTCCCAGGGGCCTCGACTTTGAGAATGAGTTACCCCTGAACTCTCATCTGTTGTCGAGATGTGTGTTATTTCCATAGTGGCAGGTAGCCCTTTCCCTAAAATCTGTTCTCTAATTTTAAGAGTAATACGTTCATTATAGAATATTTAGAAAAGGCAAAAATAGTATTTTCTAACTCCCATTTGCATATTGGTTATTTCCTTCCATTTTCTTTCCTACATACATGCACAGGTTTAACATAATTCGTATCTCACCCTACGAATTAGTTTGGCATTCTTGATTTTTTCCGATTCACATTATATATGAGAATGTGCCAGTCATTTTTTGTTTTGTGTTTTTTTTTTTTTGAGACGGAGTCTCGCTCTATTGCCCAGGCTGGAGTCCAGTGGCACAATCTTGGCTCACTGCAAGCTCCACCTCCCGGGTCCACACCAGTCTCCCACCTCAGCCTCCCGAGCAGCTGGGACTACAGGTGCCTGCCACCACACCCCGCTAATTTTTTTTGTATTTTTAGTAGAGACGGAGTTTCACCATGTTAGCCAGGATCTCGTGACCTTGTCTCGATCTCCTGACCTCGTGATCCACCCGCCTTGGCCTCCCAAAGTGCTGGGATTACAGAGCCACTGCACCTGGCCGAGAATGTGCCAGTCTTTATTCAATCGTACAATGAAATATTATGCTCCATTGTTGATGGCTACGTAAATAGCATTATATAGGCAGGGCACGGTGGCTCACGCCTGTAATCCCAGCACCTTAGGAGGCTGAGGCGGGTGGATAGCTTGAGGTCAGGTGTTCAAGACCAGCTTGGCCAACGTGGCAAAACCCCATCTCCACTAAAAAATAAATTAAAAAATTAGCCAGGCATGGTGACACACACCTGTAATCCCCGCTACTTGGGAGGCTGAAGGAGAATCACTTGAACCTGGGAGAGGGAGGTTGCAGTGAGCCAAGATTGTGCCATGGCACTCCAGCCTGGGCAAGCAAGATGACTCCATCTCAAAAAAAAAAAAAAGCATTGTATAGCTGTAGCCAAATTTTTTTACGCAATTTTCTGGTGCTGGATGTTTAGGATGCTTCAGATTGTTAGCAGTTTTACATGAGAACCATATGGAGTTACTTTATTATTCAATTCAATTACCATCTCCTCCAGAAAGCCTTCCCAGACTACTTCAATACCCAGCAATATCTCCCACCTCTGAACTAGGACAACCTGTGTTCCATCCGACACACCTTAGCATGGAGCCTGTGTGTCACTGCTCTCTGAAGACCATCTTGTGGGTGGTGGGCTGGTCTCAGGTCCAGGACTCTACTACACACATTCCTGGGAGCCCCCAAGCAACCAGTATACAGCAGGTATTCAATACATGCTAACTGCTTAGACCCAGCCCCCTTAGATTATATGAGCCTGGTCAGCTCCATTTCCTAAGGGTCAGGATTACAGGTGCCCACTATGGCCAGGTTGGAAATTTTGCTTCTTCTCTGGCCACTGCACAGGTACAAAGGATCCCTGTTATTCAGCCACAACTTTAAGACCCAGTCCTGGCCGGGCGCAGTGGCTCATGCCTGTAATCCCAGCACATTGGGAGGCTAAGGCAGGTGGATCACGAGGTCAGGAGATCGAGACCATCCTGGCTAACATGGTGAAACCCCGTCTCTACTAAAAATACAAAAAAAAAAAAAATTAGCCGGGTGTGGTGGCCGGCGCCTGTAGTCCCAGCTACTCGGGAGGCTGAGGCTGGAGAATGGCGTGAACCCGGGAGGCGGAGCTTGCAGTGAGCCAAGTTTGCACCACTGCACTCCAGCCCGGGTGACAGAGCGAGACTCTGTCTCAAAAAAAACCAAAAGACCCAGTCCCCTCCATATGAAAATCTTGAGCTTCAGGCAAGATCGCCATGGCTAAAGCCTCTCCCAACTTGACTAGAGCTTCACAGCAGTCATGACCCTGGCAATCACCAAAACCTGCTCCCACCCCAGGGCTGCATGGTAGAGACATGGCCCAGACTCTGGTGCCAGACAGTCAGGGTTCCAATCCCAGGCATGGCAGTGGTCTGGTAGAGACCACTGGCCAGAGAACTGCTTGGGTTCCTTGGTGGGTATGGCCCCCCGGCAGTGCAGGGGAGCTGGTCGCAGCATGCCCTGTCCTAGCCGCCCTGCACATTTCACCTGATGCAGGGTGCCCACTCTTCAGCTCACAGAAATGCCCACCTGGCCACCTGACCTTGCAATCTCCAGTCCACAGAGGTTGAAGTTCAGGGGGTCCTCAACACGACCTTCCAAGCTCTCCGCCTGCCAGGCACCATCCCTCAACACCTGCCCCAATGCTGCTGTGGTAATTGGGCAGGGTCTCTCCTCCAACTCAGGCACACCCCCGCCACTGCCTGGAGTGCCTGTTTCCTCACCGCTGCCCCCTGAAACATCCTCTCTCAAACAGCACCCACCCCCAAGCAGCTTCCCCAACGCCCCTGGTAAGAATTGTGTTCCCTCCCCTGCGGCCTCTCCACTCTTGCCACATCTGAGTGAAGTGGAGCTGCTGTGTCCCTATCCCCTGTGATGCTTTTTTTTTTTTTTTTTTTTTTTTTTTTGAGATGGAGCCTAGCTCCATCACCCAAGCTGGAGGTGCAATGGCAAGATCTTGACTGACTGCAACCTCCACCTCCTGGGTTCAGGCAATTCTCCTGCCTCAGCCTCCCAAGTAGCTGGGATTACAGGCGTGTACCACCACACCAGGCTAATTTTTTGAATTTTTAGTATGTTTTCGTATGTTGGCCAGGCTGGTCTTGAACTCCTGGCCCCAAGCGATCCACCTGCTTCGGCCTCCCAAAGTGCTGAGATTACAGGTACGAGCCACTATGCCCGGCCCCCTGTGACATTTTGAAGCAGGGGTAGGTTACTCACCACAGACATCTGTCAATTTGCACTGAATCCTCCACTGGAAGGCAGTAAGAAGCACACCCAGCACAGACCTGGCTGGCTGACACCCGCAGAAGGTGCATTTGCGAAAGGAAGGGCTTAGGTCCCACCGCCAGCTTTTGGGAATGAACAAAAATTAAAAATAATAGCTGCCATTAATTGAGCTTCCTATGTGCCAAACACCTTACAGACATTCCAATTACTCTTAACTGCCCTGATGAGGTAGACACAATTACCATTCCCATTTTATAGATGAAGAAACTGAGGATCTGAGAGGTTAAGCAATCTGCTACAGTACCAGGTGAGTGGGTGGCAGAGTAGGGATTCAAATCCAGGCCCATATGACTCAAAGCCTAGCTCTGAACCGCAGTCTCAGTGGTAGAGAGCTTTAAACAACCATATTACTGACCAGTACAGGATTCCAGAATTCCTTCACTGAGGGCTCACAGTCATCAGCTCACTAGCTTAAGGCTCCTTCCAAAGGCTTCCCTCCAACACCAATGACAATCTTCAGTGAACCTGCTGATAGAAGAAATGCCTCTCGCCTTAGCTAAGCTCAGCAAACACTTCCACATGTTTACAAAGTGCCTGACACTGAGCTGGGCTCTGGGGCAGGGCAGGGGGAAGCAAACAACCACAGGGTCCCTGTGCTGTACAGATGCTGAAGGGGTGCTACAGAGGAGAAAGGGAGCAAAGAATGGATGAGGTAAGGTGGAGGGCTTCCTGGAAGAGGCAGTGATCAAGCTCATCTTGAAGGCTGAGTGTCTCTCCACTTCCTGGACCACCTCTCTCTGCCTCTGACTGCCTTTCCAGTCTCTGTGACTTTGCTGAGGCAGTAACCACCATGGAAGGAAGCACTCCTTTGTGAGACAGACAGACAGACACACACACACACACACACACACACCCCTACCTGCCTGTGAAATTCCTCTCTGTGTACCTAGCTCCAATTCTGCCTGCCTATCTGCAAGATCATCCCCAAGGCAGGACTGTGCTCCAGGCCTCTACAGTAGTGCCTGCACTCCAGGGGTGAGACACATGCACACACACACACACGCACACAAACACACTCGGGCATGTGCACACACACACAGGCACACACACAGGTAACTGCACCGTATCCCCTGCTGCCCCTTGCACTTGGTGGACAGTCAATAAATATCTGCTGAATTCAATTAAATGGGATGGTTTGCCTAAATGCTTGGGAGTCTTGGGGTAATTGATGGAATAAAATGCCCTGGCCAATTCAAAGCAAAAAATACATAAGACACAATTCAAGAAAAATAGTGGAGTGTAAAGAGCTCTCCTAGCTGGGCAACCTCAAAGAAACCCATTTTGCCGTCACCTTTCTTCATGGGATGACTGAGGCTTGCCACGCCCAGCTGGCTTCATTCACCCCAGGAAGCCTGTGAAGATTCAACAAGATAACATTCAGGAGGCACCCAGCACGGGGCCTGGCACACAGATGCTACTTGGCCAGGACCAGCTCTGTTTTTTCACCTAGTCCAAGGGTACACACACTCAGTCATTGGCAGTCAAAGGACAAGCAGGCAGGCCCCATCACTCAGTGGTTTTCAAACCTCTTTGACCAGGACCCACAGTAAGAAATGTCTTACACAAACTACACACTGTTGCAATGAAAGTTCTACAAAACACTTATTCTCAGGATGAGGTTGTGCACTGACACTTGTGTCTTTCATCTCTATTTCATTTCTAAGTTGATCTCACAACTGCTTCCAGGGAAGTTGGGAAAAGCCCTGCCCTCACTCACCCAGAGTGTCAGAGCCGCTCTCCACCGTCTCGTTGACCTTCCTTGCTACTCTGGCCACAGCCTCACCCATCTTCTTCAGCATGCAGACACAGGTGTCCTGCCGCCAGCCCCCAGGCTGGTCTGCTGCTCACAAAAGGACCTGAGCCTGGGGAAGATGCAGTGCCATGAAGTGCCTGCCTGTCAGCCAGGGGCCCACCCAGGCATCCCCCTCTAGCATCCTTCTCCCCCAGGACCCAGGCTGCCAGGAAGCCTGCAGGGAGGGCCCCAGGCCACTCACCTCCTCTTGCAGGGCCGAGAGCTCAGGCCACATCCAGCTTGGCCTTTGCACAGGCTGGTCTGCCAGTCAGAGGGTGGGGGCAGCTGGGTCCTACTGGTTTTCGGGGAGGATCAACATGTGTGACCTCACCAGACATGGGGACCAGGCCTGAACCAGCAGCTAGGGAGGTGTGAGGACTCAGGGGTGTGCTGGCCTGTGATTCACTCTATAGGCGGGGCATTGGGAAGGAGGTAGGGTGCAGCCAACTGCAGGAGAAAGACACCTGTCCCTCCATCCCACAGCCTCTAAGCTGGTGCCCTGTCCACACCCCACCCAGGATAATTTCCTCAGCTCCCCTGTTCACTCCACCCGTATCTGCCTTGTGCATGGCAGGAAGTGGGGACATGAAGGCAAATTAGAGCCCTGTGAGCCCATCAGAACACACGGACTGGCAGTTGGCGGTCTGTAAGAATTCCTTTCCCATGTGCCAATAGGAAGGAGAGTTTACAGTACTAGCCTGTGTGATTATCAGCCTGATGCTGCGTCTTGCCGAGGCAAGAAAAGCGGGTGGCAGGGGAGAGGGGTGGGTGGAGATGGAAATGAGAGAAGAGAAAGCGGGTGGGGGAGGGGGTGGGTGGAGATGGAAATGAGAGAAGAGAGATTGGATCACTAGAGGAAAACAGGCTGAAAGAAAGGTGAGGAAGACAAAATGATAAGGTGTTAAGACATAAGGACTTGCAAACACCCTCAACTCCCGGTTTATTACAGAGAAGGAAATGAGCATAGAGAGGGGCTAGGTGACCTGGCCAAAGTCAAACTACAAGTGGCAAGAATCGGGTCAGCCCAGCTCCATATCCAGTGTTCACTTCTTTATAAAAATAGCAGCACCCCGGCCGGGCGCGGTGGCTCACGCCTGTAATCCCAGCACTTTGGGAGGCCGAGGCGGGCAGATCATGAGGTCAGGAGATCAAGATCATCCTGGCTAACACAGTGAAACCCCATCTCTACTAAAAATACAAAAAATTAGCCGGGCATGGTGGCAGGTGCCTGTAGTCCCAGCTACTCAGGAGGCTGAGGCAGGAGAATGGCGTGAACCCGGGAGGTGGAGCTTGCAGTGAGCCGAGATCGCACCACTGCACTCCAGCCTGTGTGACAGAGCGAGACTCCGTCTCAAAAAACAAAACAAAACAAAACAAAACAAAAAATAGGCCGGGCGCGGTGGCTCAAGCCTGTAATCCCAGCACTTTGGGAGGCCGAGACGGGCAGATCACGAGGTCGGGAGATCGAGACCATCCTGGCTAACATGGTGAAACCCCGTCTCTACTAAAAAATACAAAAAACTAGCCGGGCGAGGTGGCTGGCGCCTGTAGTCCCAGCTACTGGGGAGGCTGAGGCAGGAGAATGGCGTGAACCCGGGAGGCGGAGCTTGCAGTGAGCTGAGATCCAGCCACTGCACTCCAGCCTGGGCGACAGAGCGAGACTCCGTCTCAAAAAAAAAAAAAAAAAAAAAAATAGCAGCACCCCATGGAGAGAGGAATGAGCTCAAGTCCAAGGTCAGCACCCTGCTTTGCCCCCAGATCCCAGTCCCAGCTTCATAGACAGCTCAAGAAGCTCCAATGAACTCACTCCAAGGGCCAAAGGCAGAAGAAGGTGAAGGGCAGAGAGAAGGGGCATGGGGACAGTGCTAAGAGCTAACAGTCACCAAGAAAAAGTTCCCACATGGTCAACTGGACAAGCAGGGCAGGCAAGACCAAGCCAGGGTGGGCCAAGCCCACCCATCTGCTTCGGGGAGTTACTGTGAGTTTAGTATGTGTGTGTATTTCCACTAAGGAGGCTGGCACTAAAGGTTTGAGACACACGCATACAGAGCAGTGGGAAAACACTGATTTTGGAGACAGGTCAAATGCTCAACTCCCCCATTTATTAGCTGAGAAGACTTGGGAGAGTTTCTTAACTCCTCTGAGCCTGTTTCTTCATGTGAATAGGAGATCTAGTAATACCCAACTTGTTAGGTTAATATGAGGATTGAACAAAACACATATACGAGCTAGCTCAGAGCCCAGGACACGTAAATACTCAATAAAAGTT
This sequence comes from Macaca thibetana thibetana, assembly GCF_024542745.1. Classification (NCBI taxonomy): domain Eukaryota; kingdom Metazoa; phylum Chordata; class Mammalia; order Primates; family Cercopithecidae; genus Macaca; species Macaca thibetana. The sequence continues at coordinate 63,094,096 of NC_065586.1, read as the reverse complement.
AAGATGATAAAGCAGTGCACATGTGGATGTAACACCAGCATCTAACCCCAGTTTAATACTCATGTGACTCTGAACAAAACACTTAGGGAACTCATCTTTGAGGAATGAGTGGAATTTCTATCTCTCCCACCTCCAGGAAATCTCCTCTGATTGCCTCAGTGTTCTCTGCTCCCTCTGAGTTTCAGTAGCACTTAATGACTTAGCACAAGTCACCTGGATTATTTACGAGCTTTTAAATATACACTTGTCAGCCAGGCGCAGTGACTCATGCCTGTAATCCCAGCACTTTGGGAGGCCGAGGCAGGTGGATCACTTGAGGTCAGGAGTTGGAAACCAGCCTGACCAACATGGTAAAACTCCATCTCTACTGAAAATACAAAAAAAAAAAAAAAAAAAAATGGCCAGGCGCGGTGGCTCACACCCGTGATCCCAGCACTTTGGAAGGCCGAGGTGGGCAGATCACCTAAGGTCGGGAATTCAAGACCAGCTGGCCAACGTGGTAAAACCCCATCACTAGTAAAAATACAAAAATTAGCCAGGCGTGGTGGTGGGTGCCTCAGGAGGCTGAGGCAGGAGAATCACTCGAACCCAGGAGGCGGAGGTTGCAGTGAGTGAGATTGTGTCATTGCACTCCAGCATGGGCAACAAGAGCGAACCTCAACCTCAAAAAAAAAAAAATTAGCCAGGCATAGTGGCACATGCCTGCAATCCCAGGTACTCGGGAGGCTGAGACAGGAGAATCGCTTGAACCCAGGAGGCGGAGGTTGCAGTGAGCCGAGATCGTGCCATTGCACTCCAGCATGGGCAACAAGAGCAAAGCTCCATCTCAAAAATAAATAAACAAACAAACAAACAAACAAACATACACTTGTCTCCTCCATTGGCCTGTGGGCAGCTTGGGGGCAGGGAATAGATCTACACTGTGCTTCTCCCCACACACTGAACACAGGTGCTTGGTTAGTATCCCCTAACGGTGATGATCAACAGACATCATTTGTGTTTCCAATCTGAATACAGGTCAAGAGACTCTTATAACAAATCTAAGACACTGTCTAAATTGAAAAGGGTCAAAAACCAAAAGGCTAACAGTGCCAGGTGGCCAATCTGCATAAGGTGAGCCAGTGCAGGGCAGAAGGGAATAGAAAGGACTGTGGCAAACTGGACCCAACAACTTCACCATGCTGCCTCAAAGACTGTACCCCTAAGCCTAAATCATAGCCATGTTGCTAGCATCTTCGTGACTTTTTCTAACCCCTTTATGAATGGGAAAGCTGAGGATCCAACAGGGGAAGCAAATCAGCTAGATGAAAACAAAAAACCCACGTATCCTAAGTCCCAGCCTCGGACTCTTCCCACCATTCCATGCTCCCTCCTTTCTCCATCTCCAATTCATCATCAATAATCATAAACATTTACTGAGTATCTCCTAGGTGTGAGGGATAAGAATGAAGAGGGAGAAAGAAATGCAGGAAACAGTTCCGACTTGTGATTCTGATGAGGAATAGCCTTCTGAAGAACAGCACTGAAGCAATCTTGGCCTCACAGCAGAGAGGGAAAGGAAGGGAAGCCACCAAGCTGCCCAGGGTCTGGGGTAGCCCTGGTGGGATCGCCTGGGCTGAACACCTTCAATCAGGCACTATGCCTGCAATTCTACTAGCTGCCACCGGGTGGGGGAGGTGGTGCCTTAGACCAGCGTCCCCAAACTTTTCGGTTTCCTGGAAGACAATTCTTCCCACCGCAGGAGGAGAGGGATGAAACTATTCCACCTCAGATCATCAGGCATTAGATTATCATAAGGAGAGCACAACCTAGATCCATCGCATTCGCAGTTCACAATAGGGTTCAGGCTCCTAAGAGAATTGAATGTGGCCGCTGGTCTGACAGGAGGCAGAGCTCAGGCGGTAATGCTCACCGGTGCTCACCTCCTGCTGTGCAGCCAGGTTCCTCACAGGCCATGGACCTGTACCATCCACAGTCCATGGGTTGAGGACCCTTGCCTTAGACCACTGTAGAAAACTAGTCAGATTAAAAATTTCACCACCGGTGGCAAGTTCCCAAACATTCTACTATGTGGGTCAGAGTGGACACAGGCACAGGAATAGAAACATGTAAAGTCTAGGTGTCAGGGCAATTCAATCGGAAGAAGGGTCCCTTTTATGCCAGAGGATGGAGGATGCTCTGAGTACGGCACAGATGTGCTCTGGACCCCCAAAAGGTTCCTGCTGCCTAAAATCACCATGCTAAATTATTAACTAGCTAGGAAGCCATCCTCCCTTGACCTAAAACTGCCCCTTCCTCCACAAGGAAGAATTGTTTCATGAAGTCCAGCTGACAGGCCTGGGCTCCTCAGGGTACCTGGTCAATGCCATCTGCAGGGATGGTGGTAGTGGAGAGTCACAGAGTGTCCCGAAAGGGAGAAACAGACACCATCAGCCCACATGGGCCAGATCTCCACTTGGGGCACCCCAGCCAGCTGGCACTACTGGTCCCAGCCAGTCCCAGGCAATAGAGGGTAGGCCTTCGAAAATGTCAAGGAAAGTACTCCAAATCCCAGAGACGCTTCAGCACAAGGTCAAAGCTCATACTCACACTGCCTACATCCTCAAAGCAGGGCCCTCTCCACACACCCCCAACCCCGTTCCTCAGAGTGAGCATCCTGGTCCGGTGAAACGTTTAAATCCAGCAAACGTCTCCTGGGCACCTTGCATAAGGCCCCTACTGTAGGAGTAAAGGGGCAAAGATGGGGTATGGGCTAGAAGAAGCTTCCCACTGGGAGGCAGGATGAGCCTGATACTAGTAAGGCTACAGGGCCAGGCCTAAGGGGGCATGAAGGCACATGGCATGGCCAGGGGGAAGGGACAGGGGCCGAGCAGCAGGTGCACAGAGAGATTCAGGAAAGAGAGACAGGGAGCCAATGGGCTCCCAGATTACTGAAGAAGGGAACTGCAGGCCTCTTGCAAGGCTGTCCTCTGCTTCTCTGTAGTGAACTAAGAGAAGTTTTTTGAGGAAGGCAGCCGAATCCATAGTTTCGCAGTTAACAGTGTTGTGAGCAGTCCCATTTGTAAAATGGAAATACCACTTTCCTCACTGGATAATTGTGAGAAGTAACTGCTATGTAACTTTTGGGAAAGGACTTTGCAAACCATTACATGTTTCCCACACCAAGGCATTACCAGTAGGTAATTAAACAGGTGCAGAGAGGAAGTTTGGATGCAATAAATTCAACACCAGACAAAAACGTTGTCCTGCTTTGTGGGAGCTGGCAATACAGCCCTCCTCTTCCTATAACCTGGTTTCACCTGGACTCAGGCTGGCTGGGGGAGGGGCGATTTTTGCTTAAACCCTGACCTGGCCCCCTGACTCCAGCCCCTACCATCAAGAACTCTACCTTATCTGCAGTCCGGAGACCTCTGCAAAGGAGACGCTGCGACAGCCCGTCCCCACCGTCTGCTCCTATATTTAGTTACTGGTGTTGTCAGTTGGGAACGTTAGAGCCTGGCAGCGGCTCGGATGGGCAACCGGAGCCTCCGGAGCCATGTGTGCAAGCTGGCCCTACCGCTGGCTCCAGCCCGGGCTCTGGACCATGCCAAGCCAGGGAGCGGGTGAGGAGGTGAGGAGCGACCCAAGCAGTCCCAAACCCCCCTTCACGTCAGAACGAAGTTGACCCACTTTCCCACCCCAGGGTAAGAAGCCCGCTGGGACGTGAGCGGGACCTGCTGGCTCCCCGTTTTTGTGGCATGGGGTTCGGGAAGCTAAGCGCGTGCTCCCTCGCTAACATCCTAGGCATCCTCGGACTGAGCCTCCAGCACTACGCAAGATGGCCAGGCAAGGGTCCCCCCGCCCTTCGTGCCAGGACCCGCCTCACCCCTGGTGCCTGCAGCCAATGGCACCTCGTCCGGCTGGCCCGGCAGGCGGGGACTGGGAGAATAAAGCAGGCAGAGGGAAGAACGCTAGTGATCGCAGAGGGCCCGGGGCTCCTACGCTGCCCAGAGGCCGAGAGGCACGTTCTGGAGCAGGCGTCTACAGCTCCCCAGAGCGGAAGCAAACCCCGAAAGTGTCGCTTAGGGGACGAAATGCACAGCAGCCTCTCCCAGCAAGGGCGCCTCCCGCGAGGAATGGAGGCCCGCCTGGGAGCGCTTCTCCGAGCTCCCTATTCCCTGGCACGGCTGCACCCACTGCCCGGAACCATCGGAGTCCAGCTGCAGTGAGCAAGCAAGAGCCCGCGCATGCCGGGCGCCTTGGCACCGCCAGAGCCTCCGCTGGTGCAACCGCTGCTCTTTTCCACTGGGTGACCTGGGGGAGGGGAGGGGACGCTGCAAAAATCGGGACACTTCTCGCCCTCTCTCCCCCAGCCCCTGCAACGCTTGGCCTTGGACTACGTTTACTTTGCGGGGCAAGAAGCGTGTGGTCCCGCTCCGGGCCGCTTTTGGCTCCACTTACGGCAACAATGCCTCCTAGCGCCCTGCGCCTCGCAGTCACGCTCCCTCCGCCGCCGGCGGCGCCCCAGGCGAGTTCCGAGCCGGCGGGGCGGGGCGCGAGGGGCTGCGGGAACTGCGAGCGCGGCCACTCCGCCAATCCCCGCGCCAGGACCGGCGCCGCGTCGGGAGTAGGCTGGGCCCGGGCTGCGCGCAGCCAATCAACGCGGGAGCGGCGCGCGCGGAGGAGGCGCGCGCGGAAGGGCATCCCGCGCGCTCCCGCCCGAAGGGAGTAACCGCTTTGTGTGCTGCCTCTGGAGGGAGAACGCCAGAGAGGGCGGAAATACGGAGTGGGACGTGCGGTACATCCCAGGATCTATAGGACCGGGGCTCCAGATTGGATTTTCTCGAGGGAATGGAGTTGAATTAGCCAGATCAGGGATACTTCGAAACACGTGAACATGGAGCATAGGGAACTTTTCCTATGATGACTTCGGGTGCCCATTGTTTTTAGTATATGGAAGGCTCTGTGTCTCGGCCCTGTGTCTCCAAAGCCTAATGTTCTCATCTATATAATATGACTTGAGGGCGGGGCGCGGTGGCTACGCCTGTAATCCCAGCACTTTGGGAGGCCGAGGTAGACGGATCACCTGAGTTCGGGAGTTCGAGACCAGCCTGGCCAACATGGTGAAACCCCCGTCTCTACTAAAAATACAAAAATTAGCCGGGCGTGGTGGCTGGCCTCTGTAGCCGCAACGATTCGGGATGCTGAGGCAGGAGAATCGCTTGAACCCGGGAGACGGAGGTTGCAGTGAGCCGAGATTGGCACTCCAGCCTGAGCGGACAGAGTGAGAATCTGTCTCAAAGAGGGGAAAAAAATATTTAATTCTGCCTCTACGGGGTCTAGGCAGTCAAAGAATGCACATTCCCTTGGGCCTTGATGGATATTTAGGGTTTACTTATGCCCTCTCCACCCCCAACAATATGTTAAAGTTCATCAGAATGTGATCTTATTTGGAAGTAGGGCCATTGCAGATGTAATGACTTAAGGTCATGCTGGAGTAGGGCGGGCCCCTAATCCACTGAGACTGGTGTTGTAAGAGAAGAGACATAGAAGAGACGCACAGGGAGAACCACTGGTGGTGATGGCGACAGGCATCAGCTGATGCATTTTCAAGGCCAGCAGTGCCAAGCACTGCCAGCAGGGACCAGAAGCTAGGAACGTGCAGGGAATAGTTCCTCCTTCAGAGCCTCCAAAAAGTAACTAACCCTCCAGACACCTTGATTTTGGACTTAATAGCTTCCAGAGCTGTAAGTGAATAAATTTCTGTTGCTTTACACCACCCAGTTTATGTCCATTTGTTATAGCAGTCCTAGGAAAAATCTACAATAGTAGAAATAAAGAGAAGAGGATGGTAAATATCTCCAAACTAAGTCTTTTGAAACTGAATGCTTAATATATGCAAGGTCCTGCGTCTTGGGGTATACTGACATGAATCAGACACAGACCCTGCCCTCAAGGAGTTACCCAGTCAAGTAGATACTTAAGCAGCCATGTTTTCTGAGCCCTTGTGCCTTCCCAAGGAAGACTATGGAGACCTCTCTCAACCCATCAACACCACATCCCTACCAGATATATACCAAGTACCAGATATAAATAACTAATGGGTAGAGTCCCATTCTGCCCAAGCTGAGATGCTGCTTGTCACTGTAGACAAAACAGACATAGTTCTTTCTGTTTTCACTGAAAACCAGCATGACACTTCTACCCGACTTTTACACGTGGATGTCTTCTCTCCCCCGCTAGTCCATATGCAGACCTGAGACAGCCAGTACGGTGTTTCTGCACCCATGGTAAGGGCTCAGTATATACTGCTGGTTGATGGCCCCAGCCTGGGGTTTCCAACATTCATGCTTTCCCTCAGCCAGTCCCCTGTCCCAGGCAGTTCATCCTGGACCCTCTAACTCCACAGAGACAAGATCCCTCCCTAGCTCAAATCTACCACTTCTATTCCTACTGTGTTTGCTTCTCAGAGCACTTGGTGCATTACACCCATTATTGTATCATCTGTGCCCAAGTCTTTACTCCCAAGAGTCTGCCTGATTGCAAATACCAGAGCTTGATGCATGTTCAGTGCTTGTATCCATCAGTGTTTCCTGTATATTAAAATACCCCAAAACTTAGATGTGGCTTAAAACAACAACTACTTATTTAGTTCATGATTTTATGGGTCAGTATTTTAGGCTGCGTTTAGCTGGGCAGTTCTTCTGTTCTCAGCTGGACTCCCTCATGCGTCTGGGTTCATTGCCAGGCAGTCAGAAGGCTCTGCTTCTGGGAAGTAGCTAGCTGCCAACTGAGGCAAGTAGGTCGCATGTCTCTCATCTACTAACAGGCTAGCCTAATTTGTTCACATGGAACTGGAGGGCTCCAAGAGCAAGAGTGGAATCGTGCAAGGTCCCTCAAAGTCTAGGCTCGAAATTGGCACTACTCCACTTCTACAGTTGTATTGACTAAACCAAATGGCAAGGCCAACCGAGGTTCGAGGGTGAAGAAATAGACTCCATCTCCTGATGGGAGGAGCAGCAAAGTCACATTGCAAAGAACATTAGTACAGGGATGAGCAGAGAGTTGGGGCTAATTTTGTAATCTGTCACAGGACTCAGTAAGTATTCTTGGGCTGGGCACGGTGGCTCACACCTGTAATCCCAGCACTTTGGGAGACTGAGACGGGAGGATCACTTGAGCCCAGGAGTTCAAGAGCAGCCTGGGCAACATGGTGAAACCCCATCTCTACAAAAATTACAAAAAGTAGCCGGGAGTGGTGGCATGGGCCTGTAGTCCCAGCTACTCAGGAGGCTGAGGTGGGAGGATAGCTTGAGCCCAGGTGGAAGATGAGGTGTCAAAAAAAAAAAAAAAAAAAGTATTCTCACGATACCTAGCATGTAGTGGGTACTCAGAAAATATTTATCAACAGTGGTAAGATTTTCGCTCACTATGTTTACTGACTCCATTCAATGCAGTCAATTGGCAAAATATTATCCCTCACTGCTGGGGTCTAGAAGCCTCATGCCGTTCGTGGCCATTTTCAGTTTCAGAACAGCAAGTGAGGGAATCAGGGAGATAGGGCTGTGCAAGGGAAGCCCCTGAGGCTTCTCAATGAAGAAGCTCAACTGGCCCCAAACAAATAGGCTCCTCTGAAGAGATCCGGAGTATTTTTGGAGGCCTGGACCCCTTAACGAGGTGGTCCAAGCCTGGCCACCTGAGTCAGAAGCTGCACACCCTGAACAGACTCAGATGTTTGCCAGGGCTTGGCCACAGCCTCTGGAGATGTTTGAAACCCTTGCAAATTACTTGCAGATAGGAAAACTCTTGTGCTAAGACGAAATTGTTCTATGGCTATTCCCTGAAGGGTCTGCCCTTCACTAGGCAGGATAAATTCTCAGGGCACTTGTGAAAGGGACACTATCCCATTGACAGAGTCAGCATCTCAACTCCTGTGACTGAAGACCCTGATGGAGTCTGCTTCTCATCAAACAACTTCTAGGCCTGCTAATTGGTTAACTGGTGCACCCGCCCCCCACCCACCAGAAAAAGAAAAAAAGATATGTTGTAGTCCTAACCCCTAGTGCCTCAGAATGTGGCCTCATTTGGAGATAGGGTCTTTACAGAAGGAATCAAGTAAAAATTGAGGTCATTAGGGTGGGTCCTAATCCAATATGATTGGTGTCCTTATAAGAAGGGGTCATTGGTACACAGGCAGACATGTATAGAGGGAAGATCATGTGAAGAGACACAGGGAGAAGATGGCCATCTACAAGCTAAAGAGAAAGGCCTGAACAGATCCTTCCCTCACAGCTCTCAGAAGGACCCAACGACTACCTTGATTTCAGATTTCTAGACTCCAGACTATGAGACAATGAATTTCTGTTGGTAAGATACCTGGCCTGTAACACTTTGTTGTGGTAGCTGTAATATAATATAAAACTGTAAATCTCTCCTTTTCCATTCTATTCTCCTCATATTGGCCCTTATCTCACACCTCTTGTAAGAAAATCACCTTTGCCAGGTGCGGTGGCTCATGCCTGTAATCCTAGCACTTTGGGAGGCTGAGGCGGGTGAATCGCCTGAGGTCAGGAGTTCAAGACCAGCCTGGCCAACATAGTGAAACCCCATCTCTACTAAAAATACAAAAAATTAGCTGGGTGTTGTGGTGGGTGCCTGTAATCCCAGCTACTAGGGAGGCTGAGGCAGGAGCATCACTTGAACCCAGGAGGCGGAGGTTGCAGTAAGCTGAGACTGTGCCATTGCACTCTAGCCTGGGCAACAAGAGTGAAACTCCATCTCAAAAAAAAAAAGCAAGAAAGCAGGGAGGGAGGAAAGGAAGGAAGGAAGGAAGGAAGGAAGGAAGGAAGGAAGGAAGGAAGGAAGGAGGGAAGGAAGGGAAGGAAAAAGGAAAGAAAAGAAAAGAAGACAGGCCGGGCACGGTGGCTGATGCCTGTAATCCCAGCACTTTGGGAGGCCAAGGTAGGTGGATCACCTGAGGTCAGGAGTTCAAGACCAGCCTGACCAACCTGGTGAAACCCTGTCTCTACTAAAAATACAAAAATTAGCCAGGTGCTGTGGCGGACACCTGTAATTCCAGCTACTTGGGAGGCTGAGGCAGGGGAATTGCTTGAACCTGGGAGGCGGAGGTTGCAGTGAGCCAAGATTGGGCCATTGCACTCCAGCCTGGGTGACAAAAGCAAAACTCCGTCTCAAAAAAAAAAAAAAAAAAAAAAAAAAAAAAAAAAGGAAGGAAGGGAGGAAGGGAGGAAGGAACCTTTAAATAAGAACAAACAATGAAGTTCCTTCCTTCCACAGGTGTGAGTCAGACCCTGCCCCACACATCATCCTGTTTCTTACTGTGTCCTCCACCTGGGGCCGCACCTCTCCCTGGAGCTGAGCTAGCAACAGCCAGGAACTAGAGGTCACTCCAAGTCACTGCCATCCTAAGACAGAAGAGTAGTTCCCCCAGTACCTCTTCCAGAAGGTTCAGCCTGTTGAGAGGTGCTCACCCCTCTTACCCTGCCAGGTACTGCAGGTTTACAAAAATTAGCAAGAAGTAGTCAATGCCCTCAAGGCAGTTGTGCTCTGCTATGGAAAAATACGATTCTAATCAAAGGTGACTCAAAAAGCATTTCTCAAGCTTCAGTTGCCATACCACCTTGCTCATTTTTGCTATATCTGAGCCCCACCCAGTGGTGAGCTGGAGTCACTTGTGCAGACTTGGAGCTTGCTCCTTCTGCCCATCTTTTCCCAGCTCTGGGTACAGTGCCATCACCTGGATTACTAGAAATAGGCATGGCGGGAGAACTTAACACCTTAGAAATCAGCACACACCACAAATCATGACCTTTTTTTTTTCTGAAGGAAATACTTTACCAACACACTATAGTATTATTTACTTACATTTGTCCTTTGACTCACTTTTCAACTTAAAAAAATTTTATTTTAAAAAGAAATTTTATATCATTCCACAAGTGGAAAATAGTATCATTTGCCATAGATAAAAAGTAACCTTAAAAATAGGGCCTTGGGGCTGGGCCCAGTGGCTCAAGCCTGTAATCCCAGCACTTTGGGAGGCTGAGGCAGGTGAATCACTCGAGGTCAGGAGTTTGAGACTAGCCTGGCCAACATGGTTAAATCCTGTCTCTACTAAAATTATAAAAATTAGCTGGGGTTGGTGGCGTGCACCTGTAGTCCCAGCTACTTGGGAGGCTGAGGCATGAGAATTGCTTGAACCCAGGAGGCGGAGGTTGCAGTGAGCAGAAATCACACTACTACACTCCAGCCTGGGCAACAGAGCAAGACTCCATCTCAAAAAAAAAAAAAAAAAAAAAAAAGGGTCAGTCTTTTAGAATCCAATTCTGGTTGTGACATCTATACTTGAAACTGCCTTTGCTAAGTTATAACTGAGGAAATTATGACAGTGAAAGAAATCAGTCCTAACCGACCCTGTCTTACTTCTAATCCTTAAGCTGTCCTTGTTCATGCCTGGGCGTAGGCCAAACTAACTTTGGGAAGGAATTCAGTTCATGATTTTACTCTGAAACAAAATTGATAATAGCCCTTTCCCGAAAAGACTCCCTTCTTGTGGCCGGGCGTGGTGGCTCACGCCTGTAATTGCAGCACTTTGGGAGGCTGAGGCAGGCGGATCACGAGATCAATAGTTCGAGACAAGCCTGACCAACATGGTGAAACCCTGTCTCTACTGAAAATACAAAAATTAGCCGGGTGTGGTGTTGCACGCCTGTAATCCCAGCTACTCAGGAGGCTGAGGCAGGAGAATCGCTTGAACCCAGGAGACGGAGGTTGCGGTGAGCCGAGATCGCACCACTGCACTCCAGCCTGGGTAACAGAGTAAGACTCTGTCTAAAAAAAAAGACTCCCTTCTTGACCAGTCTGCCTTTGCAGGACTAACAAATTAGCTACAAGATTAGAAATTACAGTTTAGGGGTCATGCAACCTTTGGCTCCAAGAGTCTGAACCTCCCCAAATTGCTCCTGGGGATAACATCACTATGGTAAAACCTAAGATCGGTGCTTGAGAGATTTTCCAACCCCTGCACTCATGGATCAGTCGACACCACCCAGACCCACAATCTGGCTCAACCAGTTCTGCCATCGCACCCAGGAACAGAAGACAGCAAGAAAACCTCACTTCAACACCCTGTGATTTCATCTCCATGCTAACCAATCAGCACTCCCCACTTCCCAAGCCCCTACTTGCCAAATTATCTTTAAATGCTCTGATCCCCCAATGCTCAGGGAGACTAATTTGAGTAATAATTAAACTCTGGTCTCCTGCACAGCCAGCTCTGTGTGAATTACTCTTTCTCTATTGCAATTCCCCTGTCTTGATAAATCAGCTCTGTCTAGGCAGTGGGCAAGGTGAACCTGTTGGGCAGTTAAATACTCCTGTCATATTCTATTCAACAGAAGCAAGTCACTAGGTCCAGCCCACACTCAAGGGGACTGAATTACACAGGGCAAGAATACCAGGAGGTTGAAATCATTGGGAACCATATCAGCTAGTGCCAATCACAGTGGCTAATACCAACATTTCTTATAAATGGAATAGACTAAGGCCACGTGTGGTGGCTCACACTTGTAATCCCTGGACTTTGGCAGGCCGAGATGGGTGGATCACTTGAGGTCAGGAGTTAGAAACCAGCCCGGCCAACATGGCAAAACCCCATCTCTACTAAAAATACAAAAGAAAGAAAGAAAGAGAGAGAGAGAGAGAAAGAGAGAAAGAGGAAGGAAGGAAGGGAGGGAGGGAGGGAGGGAGGGAGGGAGGGAAGGAAGGAAAGGAGGGAAAAGAAACAAAGCACAAAAAACCATTTCCCCTGTGCATCCATTGATCCTTTCCCTTTTGCCTGTTTTGTTTTGTTTTGTTTTGTTTTTAAGCCATACAGAGCCAACAGATACATCACAGTCTTTCAGGTTCTCCCTATGGGACTAAGAGGCAGAAAAGACAGAAACAGAGAGAGGCACGTAGATATTTAAGAGAAAGAAAAGACAAGTCATTGTAACTGATTAGATATGAGGAATAAGGAAAAAGAGGAATTGAGGTTGACCTTTGGTTTTTGGCTGGAATGATCAGAAGGATCGTGATGTTATATACCAAGAGAGGGCATGCAGGGGAGGGGGGAGCTGGCAGGGGAGACAGCAGGCTTTGTTTAGGAGACATCCAGTTAGAGGGACACCTGGGGAAAGTTAGATATCTGAGCTGGGGGCTCAGCGAGGAATCTAGGCTGAAGCTACAGATTTGGGAACCATTGGAAGAAGCTGAAGCAATAGGAGTGGGTGTGTGGCTGAGGGAGGTGTGGACTGAGAAAAGAAGAAGACCAATGGCAAAACCTGGGGAACATCAACATTTCTGTGAGGGGCAGCAGGGCAGCAGACTGGAGATAAACACCAGAAAGGGTAGGGCATGGGGGTTTATGCCTGTAATCCCAGCTACTCAGGAGGCTGAGGCAGGAGAATCACTTGAACCTGGGAGGTAGAGACTGCAGTGAGCTGAGATTGCACCACTGCACTCCAGCCTGGTGACAGAGCAAGACTCCGTTAAAAAAAAAAAAAAAAAAATTAGCCAGATGTGGTAGCATTGACCTGTGATCCCAGCTTTGTGGGAGGCTGAGGCAAGAGAATTGCTTAAGCCCAGGAGGTCTATGCTACAGTGAGCCCAGATCACAAAACTGCACTCCAGTCTGGGCAATAGAGGGAGGCCCTCTCAAAACAAAAACAAAAACAAAAAGAAGGCCGGGTGCGGTGGCTCACGCCTGTAATCCCAGCAGTTTGGGAGGACGAGGCGGGCGGATCATGAGGTCAGGAGATCGAGACCATCCTGGCTAACATGGTGAAACCCCGTCTCTACTAAAAATACAGAAAATTAGCCAGGCGTGGTGGCAGGTGCCTGTAGTCCCAGCTACTCGGGAGGCTGAGGCAGGAGAATGGTGTGAACCTGGGAGGTGGAGCTTGCAGTGAGCCGAGATCGCGCCACTGCACTCCAGCCTGGGCGACAGAGCGAGACTCCATCTCAAAAAAAAGGAAGATGCCAAGAAGGAATGAGGAAAAGCAGAAGAGACCAGTGTCCAGAAATTTGAGGGAGGACAAAGGGTCAAAAAAGAGAACAGTAAGAGGAAGACCAAAATATCCACTGGATGTAACATCAAAGCAGTTTCTGACTGAGTAGAGGTCAAAACATAAGTGAGGAGTGAATGGATGGAAATGAGACAGTGTTTGGCAAATGTAGACAATGCTTTTAGGAAGCTTGGCTGGAAGGAAAGAGGAAAGCATGGTCATAGCTAGGAAGGGCCTTAGGACCTGGGAAAGGTTTAAGGCTGGAGACACTTGGACATATTTAAACTCTGATGCCAACAAAACAGAAGGGACAGAGAAAATCCAGTTGAAGATACTGGAGAACACAAGACTAAGAATGCTGAAGCCTCTCAACCTTATTTTTATAGCACAAAATGGGGCCTTTTGGATAACGCTTTATCTTAGCTCAGACTACCATAACAAAATACCATAGACTGGGTAGCTTAGGCAATAGAAATGTACTTTCTCACAGTTCTAGAGGTTGAGAAGTCCGAGGTGCTGGCTGATGGTTCTGGTGAGGGCTCTTTTCCTGGCTTGTAGATGGCCACCTTCTTGCTGTGTCCTCACATGCTTGCTCCAGGTTCTCTTCCTGTTCTTTTTTTTTTTTTTTTTTGAGACAGAGTCTCACTAGGAGTGCAGTGGCATGATCTTGGCTCACTGCAACCTCTGACTCCCTGGTTGAAGTGATTGCCCTGCTCCAGCCTCCCGAGTAGCTGGGGTTACAGGCACACACCACCATGCCCAGCTAATTTTTGTATTTTTAGTAGAGATGGGGTTTCACCATGTTGGCCAGGATAGTCTCAATCTCCTGACCTGGTGATCCGCCCGCCTTGGCCTCCCAAAGTGCTGGGATTACAGGCGTGAGCCACCACGTCTGGCCTCTCTTCCTGTTCTTAAAAGGGCACCAGTCCTATTGGATTAGGGTTCTAACCTCATGGCCTCATTTAACCATAATTAACTTTTTATGGGCTCCATTTCCAAAGACAATCACTTGGAAGGTTATGGCTTCAACATGAGAATTTTGAGGGGAATTCCATCCATAGCACCCCATGGACTCACCTTTCTATCTATCAGCTATTTGGCATTTTGTGGGCTTTATTACTGCCAAGCTGTAGCTCCCTTCTCCTCACTGCACCCCTCTCTTCTCCCCCTGCATTTCCCTTCTCTGACCATGAAGGTAGAATTCATAGGGAGGATATGGTTAAGAAAGTTATCTGGAGATCAGAATACAAGATGTTCTTCTAGAAGGAGGAAGGACCCTGGAGTTTCCAAGAGAAGCCAAGCCCTGTGGTGGCTCAGTGTGACTGTTTTATGGAAACATATTTCCATCAAGGATGTTCCTAAACATGCTTTAGCTCCCGTTGTTCAGATATGTCACAATAAAAGTGAGTTTCATCTGGGCGCAGTGGCTCATGCCTGTAATCCCAGCACTTTGGGAAGTCAAGGGGGGTAGGTCACTTGAGGTCAGGAGTTTGAGATCAGCCTGGCCAACATAGTGAAACCCTGTCTCTACTAAAAATACAAAAATTAGCTAAGTATGGTGGCAGGTGCCTGTAATCCCAACTACTCAGGAGGCTGAGGCTGGAGAATTGCTTGAACCTAGAAGGCAGAGGTTGCAGTGAGCTGAGATCGCACCACTGCACTCCAGCCTGGGCAGCAAAGGGAGACTCTGTCTCAAAAAAACAAAAAACAAAAAAAAAAAAAAAAAAAAAAAAAAAACCGGTGAGTTTTTAGGACTATATCATTAAACTTTTCCCTGTGCCATTTTAGCCTCTAACCACTGGGCAATCCAGCCCTTGCCTATCACTCCACTTCTCCTCACTCTGAATGTCCTACAAATCATTTATTTATTCAAAAGATATTTACTGACCACCTTACATGTGCCAGACACTGTGCTAGTCCCTGAGAAAAAGTGGAGAACATGACAGGCTGCTTTCAAAGAACATACAGTTTTAGTGGAGGGGCAGATATTAATTGAATCCTCAGACAATTATAACTGGACAGGTCCTGTGGAGGAGAGGCACACAGGGACATGAAAGCCTATCACAAGGAGATTGGGTCTTGGCAGAGAGGGTAGGGAGGGCTTCCATGACAAAATGAATCTGACTGGGAATGGGATTATAAGGGGTGCATAGGAGTCAACTAGGTGAATATTAGAGAATACATTAATTTCCTGTGCTGCATATAAGAAATAATAATGAATTTGTTCAGCCTTTTTTTTCCAACAACAAGCTCAATGGTTTAAAATAACACAATTATTATTATTATTATTTTGAGAAGGAGTCTTGCTCTGTCGCCCAGGTTGGAGTGCAGTGGCATGATCTTGGCTCACTGCAACCTCCGCCTCCCAGGTTCAAGCAATTCTCCTGTCTCAGTCTCCTGAGTAGCTAGGATTACAGGTGTCTGCCACTACACTGGCTAATTTTTGTATTTTTAATAGAGATGGGGTTTTGCCATGTTGGCCAGGCTGGTCTTGAACTCCTGACCTCAGGTGATCCACCCACCTCACCCTCCCAAAGTGCTGAGATTACAGGTGTGAGCCACTGAGCCCAGCAAAAACAGCACAATTATTATTATTATTATTTTGAGATGTAGTTTTGCTCTTGTTGCCCAGGTTGGAGTGCAATGGCACGATCTCAGCTCACACTAACCTCTGCCTCCTGGGTTTAAGCAATTCTCCTGTCTCACTCTCCTGAGTAGCTGGGATTCAGGTGCCTGACACCACACCCAGCTAATTTATATATTTTTTTAATTAAAAAAAATTTTTTTTATTAAAAAATTTTTTTTTTAATTTTTATATTTTTAATAGAGATGGAGTTTCACCATGTTGGCCAGGCTGGTCTTGAACTCCTGACATCAGGTGATCCACCTGCCTTGGCCTCCCAAAGTGCTGGGATTATAGGTGTGAGCCACAGCACCCAGTGAAAACAACACAATTATTATTATTATTATTATTATTATTATTATTATTATTATTATTTTGAGATGGAGTTTCACTCTTGTTTCCCAGGCTGGAGTGCAATGGCACAATCTCTGCTCATTGCAACCTACGCCTCCCAGGTTCAAGTGATTTTCCTGCCTCAACCTCCTGAGTAGCTGGGATTACAGGCACACACCACCACACCAGGCTAATTTTTTTGTATTTTTTTAGTAGAGACAAGGTTTCACCATGTTGGCCAAGCTGGTCTCAAACTCCTGACCTCAGTTGATCCACCCACCTTGGCCTCCCAAAGTGCTGGGATTACAGGTGTGAGCCACTGCACCCAGCCCAAAACAACACAGTTATTATATTGCAGTTTCTGCAGAAGTGGGTCCCTCACAGTGCTTCAATTAAGATGTGAGCTAGGGATGAGTTCTCATGTGGAGGCTTAATTGGGGAAGGGTCCACTTCCAAGTTCTCTTGGTTCTTAGCAGAGTTTATTTCCCATGGCTATAGGACTCATGTTTATTTAAAGCTAGTGTGCATGACAGAAGAATCTAGAGTGAGTCTACTAGCAAGATGGAATCTTATATAACTTAATATAAGCACAGGAGTGACATCCCATCACCTTTGCCATTTGGAATCACAGGCCCAACCCACACTTAAGGGTGTGAGCACCAAGATGTGGGGATCATGAGGGCAACCTTAAAGTCTGTTCACCACAGAGAACAACAAGGTAAAGGGAATAGCATGTGCAAAGACCTTAGAATGGGAGGAAGCATGGCCTGTTTGAGGAATCGGAGCACAGTAAGTGTGAGAGAGAGGGTGGGAGAGGAGGACAGACCATGCAGGGCCTTATTCAAGATCCCAAGAGTTATGGGGAGCCATGGAAGAAAGAGTGATGATGCAATCCAATCTACATTGGTCGTTATTGCTACCCCACAGCTTCTGAGTCCAGTTCAGTGTGGATGGATGAATTACCCATCCAAACCCAGCCAGAAGATAGAGATGCAAGGAGCTGTCACCAAGGCAGGTGGATCCCATGGCTAGATGGCAGCTCCATGAGGTCTGCCCTTGTTCACCCCTGAGTCCAAAGCTAGGGCCATACCGGGAGCTAGACAAATACTTCTGAATGAATTCATTGATGGATAAATGGAAGCCAAGTAGCTTGTCTAAAGCCTGCATGGAGAATCAGATGCCCAAGAGTCAAGTCAGCATCTTCCACCCTGAATCCAACAGTGCCCACCCAGTCATCGTAAAAATCTGGGCTCCACCCAAGAGAGGTAAGAGGTTCCCCTGGGCAGAGGGAGCCTCTTATCTCTTGCCTCAACTTGGCGAGGACTGGCACAGAGCAGGGCACACCATTCACTGTTTGGATGACAGTGCATTTCCATTTCAAAAGTGCTCTCTCTGGTTGAGCTCAAGCTATGAAAACCAGCACATCCCACCAGGTATGGTGTGGCATTAAGCATCCTACCCACTTTGATGGTTGCTTTCACCTGAAGTCCAGGGGTTATAGGGAGTGGTACCCATGAAGAATCTTCTACTAAATATCAGGATCAAGAGGAAGAAAGACATGAATGACAGGTGTTGAATTGTAGTAAGTAGGCAGAAAATAATACCGGTTTCAATAGATGACTTTATTAGGCCTATGTAACACCGAGCAACTGTACCTCATTTTCTGAAGTCTACAGCTACACACAAAAGGCATCACCTGACAAGACCTCCAAATGAGGGAAATACTAAAACTAAAGCATGGAGCCCTCCAGCATACTGGGCAGACAGACACACTGCTAGCCTGCTACTCCTCTCTAGCCCTAATGCCCCTGGCACCTTCCTGAATCCAGTTTGGTGCTTAATTGCCTTTCCCATCAGCCATGCCTTGGCTAGGCCTGATAGTCAATCCTCAGTAGAGCAATCTCTGAATGAAGGGTTTTTCCTCCTATTTTTTGGACAACAAGCTCAGAGCTCATGGTCATACAGCAAGCTGGTGTTTAGAGCTAGCATTTAAACCAAGGTACGCCTGATGTCAAAGCCTAGGCAGGTATGCCTGATGTCAAAGCCTAGGCACAGTGACCTGTTTCAAACAACTGTGAGAGGCCAGAGAAATTTCTAGAGATACAGCAGATCACTCTGGACAAGCTAGCTACTCTGAGGCTGCTTCCTCATTTGTAAAATAGGCATAATAATGCCTACTGTGTATGGCAGTGGTATGAGAAATAACATCTCTAAAAGACGCCTAACACAGCACCTGACGCAGCTTGGACACTTAAACATGCTATCTGTTATTATGATCACTTTCTCAACACATTCTGCCTTATATTTCAGGAGCTCAGGAGATGGATGCTGCTCACCCCGCAATGAGTTAAGCAGATGTGCTGATAAAGGGTGGGTGTCCAAGGGACACCTTGCATTCTTTAGGAGTGCAGGAAGCCAACAGGTGCAGGAGAAAATGCAGAGGGCCACCAACCAGGATCTTGTGTTCTAGTCCCAGCTCCACCAGGTCCTGGCTATAGGACCTCAGAGAAGTCACTCAATCTCTTTGAGCCTCAGCTTCACCTGTAAAATGTAGATAAGAATAATAAGCAGGCTGCCTCCATCACTGGGCTGTGGCTCAGCTTAAATGAGGGTAATTGTTGTTAAAGTGCTTTGTGAAGTGGAAAAGTGTTATCTAAATGTAAGGGGCTATTATCCTCACAATGATACAGATCTAGCATGAGTGGCTACAACACAGAGGGTGGAAACCAGCCTCCCTCTCCCACTGGGAAAGACAGAACTAGAGGGAACAGGGGCAGCAGGTGATTGCAGGTGATTAGAAAGAATGAGTTTTGGGAAGCCAAAGTGGCTGAACATTGGAATCAATGACTGCAGAAGCAGAAGGGATACCCCTAGGTCAGGAACACTGGACCACTTCCTTTTTTTTTTTTTTTTTTTTGAGACGGAGTCTGGCTCTGTCGCCCAGGCTGGAGTACAGTGGCATAATCTCTGCTCACAGCAACCTCCAAGTCCCGGATTCAAGTGATCCTCCTGTCTCAGCCTCCCAAGTAGCTAGGATTACAGGTGTGCACCACCACGCTCAGCTAATTTTTGTATTTTTAGTGGAGACAGGGTTTCACCATGTTGGCCAGGCTGGTCTTGAACTCTTGACCTCAAGTGATCCACCTGCCTCGGCCTCCCACAATGTTAGGATTACAGGCATGAGCCACTGAGCCTGGCCTTTTTTTTTTTTTTTTTTGAGACAGCGTTTCCCTCTTTTGCCCAGGCTGGAGTGCAATGGCACAATCTCAGCTCACTACAACCTCCACCTCCTGGATGCAAGTGATTTTCCTGCATCAGCCTCCCAAGTAACTGGGATTACAGGCATGCGCCACCATGCCTGGCTAATTTTGTATGTTTAGTAGAGACGAGGTTTCACTATGTTGGTCAGGCTAGTCTCAAACTCCTGACCTCAAGTGATCCACCCACCTCGGCCTCCCAAAGTGCTGGGATTACAGGTGTGAGCCACTGTGTCCGGCATTCATTTCTTTCAAACTCCAGTAATATCGATTAATTAAAAAAATTCAGAGACAGGGTTGCCCACATGTGGGATATCTTTCATGTTTGATCCTGGAAGTACATCAGGTATGAATCTAAAGATTCCTGTGTCTGTGGGGTCACAATTGCATCAGCAGCTCCCCAGTCCCCACCTATTTAGATAAACTCATTCAGAGATAATATCCACCTGTACATTTGAGGCCATGTAGAGGGCCTCCTTGTCTCCCATGGTAGGCTCTGGGGATGGGGAAGAAATAGATTTATCCTTTAAATTCTCATCTGAGGCTGGACATGGTGGCTCACACCTATAATTCCAGCACTTTGGAAAGCTGAGGTGGTGAGAGGATCACTTGAGAGGATAATTTGAGACCAGCCTAGACAACAGGGTGAGATCCCAAAAAAAGTTTTAAATGGGCAGGGCACATGCCTGTGGTCCCATCTACTCTGAAGGCCAAGGCAGGAGGATTGCTTGAGCCCGGGAAGTTGAGGCTGCAGTGAGCCATGATCATGCCACTGCACTCCAGCCTGGAAAACAGAGCAAGACCCTGTCTCAAAAAATCAATCGATAATAAATAAAAAATATAAACTTGACTGGGTGCAGTGGCTTGTACCTGTAATCCTAGCACATTAGGAAGCTGAGCGGGGAGGATTGCTTGAGCCCAGGAGTTCCAAGCTGCAGTAAGATATGATCTTCAGCTTGGGTGACAGACCAAGAGCCTGCCTCAAAATATATAAATAAATAAATAAATAAATAAATAAATAAAATTCCTCAGCATAAGCTCCATCAAGTTCAAGACATTTTGGTGAAAATGCAACTACTATGTGCCTGGGCTATCTTTTGGGGGCAATAAAAATGTTCTGGAATTAGATAATGGTGATGGATAAACAACTTTGTAAACATACTAAAAACCACTGAATTGCACATTTTAAAAAGGTTGACTTTTGACTGGGCACGGTGGCTCATGCCTGTAATCCCAGCACCTTGGGAGGCCGAGGCGGGCGGATCACGAGGTCAAGAGATCGAGACCATCCTGGCCAAGATGGTGAAATCCCGTCTCTATGAAAAATACAAAAATTAACTGGGCGTGGTGGCACACGCCTGTAGACCCAGCTACTCAGGAGGCTGAGGCTGGAGAATCGCTTGAACCCGGGAGGTGGAGGTTGCCGTAAGCCAAGGTTGCGCCACTGCACTCCAGCTTGGAGACAGAGCGAGACTCTATCTCAAAAAAAGAAAAAAAGGTTGACTTTTATAGTAGATAAGTATATCTCAATAAATCTGTTACCAAAAAAAAAAAAAAAAAAAGCAAGTTTTTAGAAAGTGTGAAAAAATTAGTTGAGTGAGCTTTTTATTTTTTATTTTTTGAGACGGAGTCTCGCTCTGTCGCTCAGGCTGGAGTGCAGCGGCGCTATCTCGGCTCACTGCACGCTCCGCCTCCCGGGTTCACGCCATTCTCCTGTCTCAGCCTCCCTAGTAGCTGGGACTACAGGCGCCTGCCACCACGCCCAGCTAATTTTTTTGTATTTTTAGTAGAGACGGGGTTTCACCATGTTAGCCAGGATGGTCTCGATCTCCTGACCTCAGGTGATCCGCCCGCCTCGGCCTCCCAAAGTGCTGAGATTACAGGCGTGAACCACCGCGCCGGCCTTGAGTGAGGTTTTTTAGGGTTTTTTAGAGGTGAAGAAATCCACAGATACACAACCACACTCACACACATTCACATGCACACATACATTTTATTTCAAAAGAGCACAAAGGCAATTTTGTGCTGCTACTTCTGAAACCAGACAGTTATAGACTTTTTTTGTTTTTGTTTTTGTTTTTTGAGACAGTCTCCCTCTGTCTCCTAGGCTGGAGTGCAGTGGCACTGCAACCTCCGCCTCCCTGGTTCAAGTGATCCTCCTGCCTCAGCCTCCCAAGGAGTAGCTGGGACCCAATGTGCACAATGATGCCTGGCTAATTTTTGTATTTTTGGTACAGATGGGGTTTCACCATGCTGGCCAGGCTGGTCTCGAACTCTTGAGCTCTTAAGCTCAAGTGATCCACCTCAGCTTCCCAAAGTGCTGGGATTACAGGCATCAGCCATTGCGCCTGGCCTGACTGTTGACTTTTAATTGAGGAAAAGGTGCAGGAGACAGCAGAGGTCCTAATGGGAAAATCTAAAACCTCAATTACCGAGGCAGGAGGATCACTTGAGTTCAGGAGTTTCAACATGGTGAAACCTCGTCTCTACTAAAAATACAAAAAATTAACCGGGTGTGGTGGCACGTGCCAGTAATCCCAGCTACTCGGGAGGCTGAGGCAGGAGAATCGCTTGAACTGGGGAGGCGGAGGTTGCAGTGAGCCGAGATCATGCCATTGCACTCCAGTCTGGGCGACAGAACGAGACTCTGTCTCTAAATAAATAAATAAATAAATAAAATTAAAACCTCAGCGGGGCATGGTGGCTCACACCTGTAATCTCAGCACTTTGGCAGGCCAAGGTCAGGAGTTTGAGACCAGCCTGGCCAAGAGACTAGCCTAGCCAATATGGTGAAACCCTGTCTCTACTAAAAATACAAAAATTAGCCAGGTGTGATGGCAGGCACCTGTAATCCCAGTTACTTGAGAGGCTGAGGCAGGAGAATTGCTTGAACCCAGGAAGTGGAGGTTGCAGTGAGCCGAAGATCACGTCATTGCACTCCAACCTGGGCAACAGAGCAAGACTCTGGCTCAAAAAATAATAGTAATAAAAAATAACACCTCAATTAATTTCAGTATGACTTTGTCAAGAGGCAATTATTTGCTAAGCACTTTATATGCTAACTCACAGGGCTACCAGATGAGGTAACATGGTTATTGCCACATTACAGATGAGGCTCAGAGAGCATAGGTACCTTGCCTGGGGTCACACAGCTTGTAAACGGCAGAGTTGGGATTCAAATCCAGTCTCTTTGTTCCCAAACCTGTGCTCTCTTCACTTCCCCCAGGCTGTCTGGCAAAATAAATAAAAAGCCACCTGTCCCCAAAACTTCCAAATTGTACTTTAGTTCCTTTATTCCATTTCATCCCGTCTTTAGTCCTAGCCTCTGTGTCTTTTTTTTTTTTTTTTTTTTTTTTTTTTGAGATGGAGTCTCGCTCTGTCACCCAGGCTGGAGTGCAGTGGCACGATCTCGGCTCACTGCAATCTCTGCCTCAAGGGTTCAAGGGATTCTCCAGCCTCAGCTTCCCAAGTAGCTGGGACTACAAGCGCATGCTACCACGTCCGGCAAATTTTTTTTTTTTTGGTATTTTTGTAGAGACGGGGTTTCACCATGTTGGCCAGGCTGGTCTTGAACTCCTGACCTCAGGTGATCTGCCTACCTCGGCCTCCCAAAGTGCTGGGATTACAGGCGTGTGTCACCACGCCCAGCTTAACTTTTTTGTACCATCTTCACCCTTTGCTCTGGCCAGAAGGGTCTCTCCTCACTGTCCCCAGAACACCCCCAGAATTTATAAATAAAGACAGTTCAAAGAGTGATGCACTTTATTTTTTAATTAATTAATTTTTTTAGAGACAGGGTTTTACTCTGTTAAGCTGGAGTGCAGTGGCACAATCATAGCTCACTACAGCCTTGAACTCCTGGGCTAAAGAGATCCTCCTGCCTTAGCCTCCTGAGTAGGCTGGAACTATAGGTGCACACCACCATGTCTGGATAATTTTTTATTTATTTTTATTTTTGCAGAAATGTGAGAGGAGGGTCTTGCTTTGCTATCCAGGCTGGTCTTGAACTCCTGGCTTCATGCCATCCTCTTGCCTGAGCTTCCCAAATTGCTGAGATTATAGGTGTGAGTTACTGTGCCCCTACTGGACTGATGCACTTTATAAACCACACACTGTAAGCTCTACACAAATGTAAACTAGTATCTTCTCCTTTCCTTCCACTAGAAGTGTCTCTGTTGGCATGTCCAAAGTCTCAGAGTTTTTCAAGGTTAAACTCAGTCCTCTGCAACTCTGGCAGCTTCCAGGTGGCAAGATAGGCAGGGGACTTTTTTTTTCTGGATTCTTGGGACACTCACCACAAAATCAGTACCATGTAATGCCCTGGCCTGCCCTGGGCTGTGTAAGTTCTTTTGTCTATGTTCTTGCCAAGCACCTGTTTGACCCTCTGAGCAGTGAAGCAATAGCTGTTTTCCACTCAACCTCTCTTACCCTTATTTTTCTCATTTGCAAAATGGGAATGATGGTAGCTATGTTGGCCTTACCCATGAGTCTCTTCCCAGTCCCACCTTGGGCATGTTGTGGGCAGAAGCAGTGCTGCCTTAGTGCAGTGGTTCTCAAAGTGTGATCTGCAGAGCCACTCAGGGATCTGAGACAATCTTCTTTTCTAACTACATACCTGTGTGAGGCTGGGTTTTCTTCATATACTTGAATCAACACATTACAACTGCTTGAACACAGAAACAGATATGAGAATACAGCTGTCTTCTATTAAGCCAGATGTTAAAGCATTTGCAAAAATATAAAATAAGGCCGGGCGCGGTGGCTCAAGCCTGTAATCCCAGTACTTTGGGAGGCCGAGGCGGGTGGATCACGAAGTCAGGAGATCGAGACCATCCTGGCTAACATGGTGAAACCCCGTCTCTACTAAAAATACAAAAAACTAGCCGGGCGCGGTTGTGGGCGCCTGTAGTCCCAGCTACTCGGAAATAATGGCGTAAACCCGGGAGGCGGAGCTTGCAGTGAGCCGAGATCGCGCCACTGCACTCCAGCCTGGGTTCCGTCTCAAAAAAAAAAAAAAAAAAAAATATATATATATATATAAAATAATGCCACTGTTCTATTTGTTTTAGATAATTAAAAAATATATGTCAACATGTAATAGGTTATTATTTTATGAATTAATAAACATTTAAAACATTCTCAGTTTTAATTTTTTTTTTTTTTTTTTTTTTTTTTGAGACGGAGTCTCGCTCTAGGCCTCACCCAGGCTGGAGTGCAGTGGCCGGATCTCAGCTCACTGCAAGCTCCGCCTCCCGGGTTCACGCCATTCTCCTGCCTCAGCCTCCCGAGTAGCTGAATACAGGCGCCCGCCACCTCGCCCGGCTAGTTTTTTGTATTTTTTAGTAGAGACTCACCGTTTTACCAGGATGGTCTCGATCTCCTGACCTCGTGATCCACCCGTCTCGGCCTCCCAAAGTGCTGGGATTACAGGCTTGAGCCACCGCGCCCGGCCAATTTTTTTTTTTTTTTTTTTTTTTTAAGAGACAGGCCTCACTCTGTGGCCCAGGCTGGAGTGCAGTGGCTATTCACAGGCACAATCCCACTACTGATCAGCAGGGACTCAGTTTTAATTTCTAATACAATAATTATCAGTACATATAATCCACACAAACAAAAGCTCTTGGAAATCCTCAATAATTTTCAAGAATATAGAGGTACTGAGACCCAAAGTTTGAGAACCCCTCGAGGAAATAATAGAGTTCCAGATCTAGATTTTTCAGGTACTTGGTGGTCTAAGCCCTCTCCTATGCCTCAATTTATCTCTAATACAATAATACTCATTGTTGTGGCGCGGGTGCCTCTTGGTTTCTTCCGTTTCCTAATGTTTAGATCTTGCTTTATGTGTGTATACAGGGATGGTCTTGGGAAGGATACACAATTAACTGGTACAGCGGTTGAAGGGAGTTCGGAAACTGGGAGAAAGTGGCACCATAAACCTTTCTGCTCTGTTTGATTTTAAAATACAGTACATCGTGGATGCAGTGCCTGAATTAATAATGAACAATTAAAAGTAAAATTACATTTGTAATCGTAGGAATGCATGAGAGACTCAAGTCTGCTCAAGTAAAGTGGTGTTAACCGGCAAAGACAAACAATAAGACAAAGAAAGTTATCCTTGTCTGCCCCGTCACCGGACTCACAAACACTTAGCTCAGGTTCCCTCTGGCTCCTCTCCCGCCCGCTGGGGTTAAGCCACTCTCATCCTCAGCCCCGCCCCTCGGCCCCACCCCCTCAACAACTGCAGCCACGCCCCTCACCGCCTCGCCCCGCCCCGCGGCGACGTCACCTCCGGCCAACCCGCTTCCCCAACTCCGTCTGGCTCCCGCCTTCGCCCGCTTCCGGTCGTCGTCGTCGCCGCTGCTGCCGCTGCTGCTGCTGCTGAGGCTGCTGGCGGAGGCCGGAGGATCGGGCGGCGGCGGCGGCGGCGGCTGAGAGGGCGGCGGCGGGAGCGGAGCGGGACGAGAGAACGAGAGGAAGCGAGCGAGGAGCGCGCAGAGCGCGCTTTTCCGTCCGCCTGAGGAGCCGAAGCAGCCCCGGCCCCGCCGCCGCCGCCTGCCCGCCGGACAAAGCCGAGAGCCCGCGCCCACAGCCATGTCCTCGTCAGCCGGCAGCGGCCACCAGCCCAGCCAGAGCCGCGCCATCCCCACCCGCACCGTGGCCATCAGCGACGCCGCGCAGCTACCTCATGACTATTGCACCACGCCCGGGGGGACGCTCTTCTCCACCACACCGGGAGGTGAGCGCCGGCCAGCCGTCCGCCGCGCCCGGTGTCCCGCCGCGGTCCTCTAACTCCTCGGCGTCTCGGTGCCCGGCCGCTTCGCCCCCGCCCCCGCCCCCAGCTCCACCGAAGCCCCGGGGACGCTGCCTTTGGGCTCGCCCGAGCGTTCGGGATCCTTTACTTCGTGTTCTTTCTTGCCCGCAGCTCGAGTCCGCGTGCGCCCCACTCGGGAATGTGGCTGTCCTGTCGCGAAAAAGAGCTCTTGTTTCCGCTTCGTGGCAGGCTTACGCACTCGACCCAGTTTTCTCTCCCCTCTCTGCCTCCTTCCCGGGCGGATTTGGCTCCACTTGGCCTTGCATTACATTCTGCATTGCCTGTCTCTTGCAGATTGTGCAAATTAATGCGTGATTTTGAAGCTGGCTCCGGGCCTTTTTAAAAAAGAACTTTGGGAGAGGAATTCGGCCCTGGGATCCTGCGATGGCTTGTTTTACTGCTTTTAGAACACCGGGAGGAGGCTGGAATGCCTAGTGTGGAAGCCTCACCCAGCGTTATCCCGCTTTGACAGCATTGTTTACTTTGCTGGACGAGGCCCCACGGGTGAGGGGAGTCCCCAGGCCGGGAGGATAGAGTGATAAAATAAAGCTCAAGTAATAGCCAAGGGAAAGTAGGTGGGGGTGGTAGGGCCCTGGCAGCTGTCTTTCGGCGGCGACGCCTTTTAAATGGATTGAAGGACCTTTGTCAAGGACACCCCAGTTGGGTGGGGTGGTTGCTTGATGCTGTGAAAGGGGCTAGAGAGAGGCAGTCCAGAGAGAGGGTGGTTCCCTGGCATTGCTTTTCAAGGCATGACCAGGAACTGTTTACAAATAAGTAACACTGGGGTAGAGGTGAAACTTGGTCACGGGAAGAGAGCTCAAAGGTTGTCTGTGCCCTAACTGGGCTGTCCTCCAGAGGGAGGAGCCTGGAAAGCGATTTTGAGGAGCCTTATTGAAGGGAACGGGGCCTCCTTTTTAACTTCAGAACTTTGTCTTCTTTTGGTGCTGGGGTGGCCTCTTGCTAGAGGGTGGGGACTTCGCAGCTCCTGCCGTCTAGAGGATTGCTAGCCTTGTTCCTGTGGGCAGGGCTCAGGAGCCGTACTGCAACCAATCCGGTGCAGTTAGGCCTGGACCATCCTTAGATCAGTTGCACAATAGCAAGGCCTGTGGAGTAAGACCTTCTTGCCAACACCAAGGGATAAAAATCTAGGAGAGAGCTTTACAGAGAAATTCAGCCAGGCCGCTCTAGGTGGGGGGGGCTGCCTTGGAAGGCTTTTTAAATGACCCAGGCAGAAGTTCATTAATATGTATGGAGAGCTGGGTTTAAGGAAATGTTAACTTTGCAGAATAGTCGAGTTCTTAGGTGGCTTAACTCATGGAAGAAATCTCCCCCCCGATATGATCAGTTCAAGACCAAGTCCTGTGTTTGAGCATGGGACAGGGTCTCGCTCTGTCGCCCAGTCTGGAGTACAGTGGCAGGACCTCGGCTCACTGCGTTCTCCACTTCCTGGGCTCAAGCGATCCTCCCACCTCAGCCTCCTGAGTAGCTGGGACCACAGGCACGTGCCACCACGGCTGGCTAATTTTTTTGTATTTTTGGTAGAGCCTGGGTTTCTCCATGTTGCCCAGGCTGGTGTTGAACTCGTGGGCTCAAGTTATTCGCCCCCTCAGCCTCCCAGAGTGCTGGGATTACAGGCGTGAGCCACTGCACCCGGCCAAGATCTTGCTTTTTAATCCCGAAAAATTTTGGCAGACCAGAATCTGCTCCATATAAGAGTTGTCTTGAACTTGAACTGATTGCTTTTAAGAAATAGATACTGCCGGGCGCGGTGGCTCAAGCCTGTAATCTCAGCACTTTGGGAGCCTGAGACAGGCGGATCACGAGGTCAGGAGATCAAGACCATCCTGGCTAACACGGTGAAACCCCATCTCTACTAAAAAAATACAAAAAACTAGCCAGGTGAGGTGGCGGGCGCCTGTAGTTCCAGCTACTTGGGAGGCTGAGACAGGAGAATGGCGTGAACCCGGGAGGCGGAGCTTGCAGTGAGCAGAGATCCGGCCACTGCACTCCAGCCTGGGCGACAGAGCGAGACTCTGTCTCAAAAAAAAAAAAAAAAAAAAAAAAAAAGAAAGAAAGAAAGAAATAGATACTGTTTTCTGAGGTGATGGAAAGGGATTGATAACTTCTTCCAGAATTCTTTGTGGTATTGCTCAGTAAATGCCTGCGCTTCTAGCAGGTCAGAACACTTCATAGTAACAACTGCACTCAGCTATAGTTTATTTGGGAAAGGAACTAAACTTTCAGCTCTATATTAATCCCCTGAGGGAAGAGCCACCTAGATGCGTTTTTGGCTTATGTCAAATAGTCAAGCTACCGTGCTTTTAAAAATAGGGGCATAGTCTTTAAGCGTTGCTTCAAAGATAGAAGCCTGTCTCATAGCCTGGATTAATTCTTAAAGTGCTTGCAAAGATTCTGCCAGAAATACTGATTCGTTACCCCTCCTCCTAACACTCAATCACTGTTTTCTCAAATATCACTTAACTTCCCCCCAAATTGTTTCTACACACAGTTTTTTTGTTTTGGATTTAAATATTTGTCATCTTGGCTCTTCTTTAATGTTGAGCCTGTATTTATTGGGAGAGCCCATCGTAATCTTTGGATTTTTTTGTTTATTTGTTTGTTTGTTGTTTTTTGGAGATGGAGTCTCGCTCTGTCGTCTAGGCTGGAGTGCAGTGGTGTGATCTCGGCTCACTGCAAGTTCCGCCTCCCAGGTTCACATCATTCTCCTGCCTCAGCCTCCCAAGTAGTTGGGACTACAGGTGCGCACTACCACGCCTGGCTAATTTTTTATATTTTTAGTAGAGACGGAGTTTCACCGTGTTAGCCAGGATGGTCTTGATCTCCTGACCTCATGATCCGCCCGCCTCGGCCTCCCAAAGTGCTGGGATTGCAGGCCTGAGCCACCGTGCCCAGCTGTAATCTTTGGATTTTTAACATGAGGGCTTATCTATTATCTTTATAAGGACATGGTACTGTTGCAGTTGGATTTAATCACTATTACAGCAATGAATGCTGTTTAGGTGTTCTTTACTTACTGATTTAACTTCCCCCTCTGATGGTTTGTGTATCTCTAATGCTACATTCATCTTCCTGTCACCATGTAATTTTATTTCCCTCAACCAGGGTGCAATAGTTTGTTATCTGGCCACCCCCAGACGCCTGGATTAATGTGGTTAGGTATCATTAGTAAATTTTGCGCACCCAGGGCAGTGGTTTGCACAAAAGGGAACAACAGACAAAAGTAGGAAATACAGTCCTTGGTCTGAACAGGTTTAAATTCTTGATTTGGGGGTAGGGGCAGACAGAGAAGATTTTTAGTTCTGAAAGGGTAGAGTCAAGTGCTAACATATATTTCAGACTTGAAAACATTTAGAAAAATGAGTGGTAGATTTGTATTGGAAATCTCTGTTTAGTGGTAAGGGAGGGGATTAACATTTCCTGCCTCAAACTTCTGGAAACCTTCTGGAGGGTCACGTACACATCAGAGCATTCCAGCATAACAA
Organism: Macaca thibetana thibetana; assembly: GCF_024542745.1. Classification (NCBI taxonomy): domain Eukaryota; kingdom Metazoa; phylum Chordata; class Mammalia; order Primates; family Cercopithecidae; genus Macaca; species Macaca thibetana. Next base: position 63,064,529 of record NC_065586.1, on the reverse strand, counting down.
CAGTTGATGGATCGAATGCCCTAAATGATCAGACTGAGCAAGGACATTCACAGCCTAGCAAATTTAGAGTTTCTCCCTCCTTGAAGAGTCCTTTATTCATTGGGGATCAGAGGAGATACAGCTTACCCTTGAGGTTTCTCAAAATTGCCTTCCTGTGGTTTGGGAAATGAGAAGTGGGTGAAAACACACTTGCTGTAACCTCTTGGATTTCTCATATTGCTAGAAGAGTACCCTTTCTCATTACAAAGGAAGAAGGGATTTTGTGTTGGGCGAATTTCAGGCCAAAAAAAAAGCTCTTGGATTTTATTTTATTTTTTTTTCTATCCGCCTGTGGAGGAGTGGATGATATTTGGTTCTTCCATTGAGAAGCTACTTCTGCCCTCAAAAGAAGGTAAAGTTACTATAGTCGGCTCCACTTTTAATAACACTAGTGACCTGGAAGAAACCTAATGCTTTCATTTTATTATTAAGAGAAACTGGGACCCAGAGAAGTTAAGTAACTTGTTAGTATTAAACAGCTAATTATTGTCCGTGGGTCCCTCAAATTTAGTATCCTGATCACTATTCCATTTTTTTCCTCCACTGTTTTGAGATGCTTATCTTACTAGGAAAGGAAGTTTGCAGACATTTTTAAAGAGACTTTTCTACCTCCAGAATGCTAGCTAATATGATTCTTTCTGCTACCTTATTTCCTTTCAAGGTGCTGAACTGCCCCCTTTTAGAAGAGTTGTTTTGCTCTGGGGAATGAGCAGAAACATAGACACGTCTTTTACCCTTTCTGTTTGCCTTTCTTTTCCAGCACAGCATTCTCATCAGCTATGGAAAAGTATGCTGTTACCATAACAGGGGCAACAGAGGGGAACTAACTGTGATGGTCTGAAATTTTATCTGGGCTGTAGCTCTTCCTTTCTGCCTCTTGGATAGTTGATGTGATTGGTTCACTGGGACAGAATTTCATAAAGGCTGTTGGATGGGTTTGGAAAAAAGGAGAAAGCAGGAAGAAGGGAAAATAATCCACTTGTTGTGAACTATCCCAAAATAAAGAGTATTGGGGGTGAAGAGAATTGCTTTTTTTTTTTTTTTTTTTTTCTTTTTTCTTTCTCTGAGACAGTTTCACTCTTGTTGCCCAGGCTGGAGTGCAATGGCGCCATCTCGGCTCACCGCAACCTCCACCTCCTGAGTTCAAGTGATTCTCCTGCCTCAGCCTCCCGAGTAGCTGGGGTTACAGGCATGTGTCACCACGACCGGCTAATTTTGCATTTTTAGTAGAGACGGAATTTCTCCATGTTGGTCAGGCTAGTCTCGAACTCCGGACCTCAGGTGATCCGCCCACCTCGGCCTCCCAAAGTGCTGGGATTACAGGCATGAGCCACCGTGCCTGGCGGGAGCTGCTTTTTAATCTGGTTCCTTTCTTGGGAGGAGTAAGTAGAGTTCTGGGAAGGAAAGCCAGCTTCTGACCATGTCATAAAATTTCTAACTCGGTATCCTTGGGCTGAGTTTATTCTAGGCCAGTAACTTCTGAACCCACAAATGGTGCTTATTGAACTCTCTAACTAAGTTATTAGCCAGAGGACTTAATTATTACATGTGAGAAGTGCATAAACAACATAGTTTAGGGTGTTCAAACCCTTTGCCTTGTGTTTGAGGAAGATGGCATTTACTTGTATCAGAGTAACACAACGTATGTTGTCATTTTGTGGGAGATTCAACTTTAATCTCATATTCATCAGCTGCCAATATATATGTAGAAGAGAGTATACCTCAGTTTTTATGTTGGGTGCATTTTTGCTGGCAAGGGACTGAATTCTAAGCCTGAGGAAGGCAGTAGTCCTCATCCTCAAGGCAGTGTACTGTGTGGAGGGAGCGCCCTTGCCTGACCTAAGCGAGCTACCGTCTGACAAGGGAGGAGGGCACAGGTGGATAGTGCAGCATGCACGACAGAGCTGTGCACAGCACCCTACCGCTCTCCTGAGGCCTGCTGTGTGTAGCAGGAAGAAGGAAAAGTCACTAGCCTGTAAACTGGCACTACTAAGGTTATTCAGCAGAAACTTTTTGAGGATAGGAGTCTTAAAGACAGTTTTATAAGAGGGATCTTGCGTGGTTTGGAGACTCTGTAGGCTTGATTGTGTGTGTGTGTGCGTGCGTGCGTGTGTGTGTGATGATTTGCAGATCAGATGGGGTAAAGTTAACATGGAGAAAGTTAGTTAATCTGGTTACAGAGGAAGAGAGCCTGAGCAGGAGGACAGTTTATTGGTAAATGGCAGAAAAACTTTCATCAAATTGGTGTTTATAAGTTGTTTTTTTTTTTTGAGATGGAGTCTCGCTCTGTTGTCCAGGCCGGAGTGCAGTGGCATGATCTCGGCTCACGGCAACCTCCACCTCCCAGGTTCAAGCAATTCTCCTGCCTCAGCCTCCCGAGTAACTGGGATTACAGGTGACTGCCACCACGCCTGGCTAATTTTTGTATTTCTTGTAAAGATGGGTTTTACTGTGTTGGCCAGGCTGGTCTTGAACTTCGGACTTCGAGTGATCCACCTGTCTTGGCTTCTCAAAAGTGCTGGGATTACAGGCATGAGCCACCGTGCTTGGCCTTTTAAAAGATTTTTGACATTTATTTATTTTTTTTATTTTTTTGAGACAGAATCTCACTCTGTAGCCAAGGCTGGAGTGCAGTGGCATGATTTTGGCTGACTGCAATCTCCGCCTCCCAGGTTCAAGCAATTCTCATGCCTCAGCCTCCTGAGTAGCTGGGATTACAGACATGCACCACCACACCTGACTAATTTTTGTATTTTCAGTAGAGACAAGGTTTCACCATGTTGGCCAGGCTGGTCTCAAACTCCTGACCTCAGGTTATCCACGCACCTTGGCCTCCCAAAGTGTTGGGATTTCTGGTGTGAGCCACCGTGCCCGGCCTGTGGGCTCAAAAGATCTGAAATCCATGAAAGAAAACCCTGTGCACTCTCTTTAACACCCAGTAGCTGTCCATGCAGTATGTAGCTGGTTCTCAGGCCACAGCTTGAAGCCGAAAGCTCAGAAATCTTTGAGTGTTTACATCTAAATAAATAATCGTTCAGCTCTCTAGGACAAATGCTTTGACAAACAGAAACTGTTCATTTTATTGAGTAGTTATAAAAAGTAAAAACTTTAAAAAGGATAAACAAGGATAAACTGGAAAATACAATTCAGTGCTTGTGTATTCCTTGGGATTTTCTGCATACAAGATCATGCTATCTGTGACTAGAGATTGTTTTATATTTTCCTTATCAATCTGGATGCTTTTGATTTATATTTCTTGCCTAATTGCCTTAGCTAGAACCTTAAGTATTGAATAGATGTGGTGAGTCATCAAGAATGGACATCCTTGCCTTGTTGCTGTTCCCTAAGAGGGGGAAAAACATTCAGTCTTTCACCATTTCACTATTAAGATGTTAGCTGTGTTTCCATAGATGTCGTTTATCAGGTTGAGAAAGTTTCCTTCTACTCCTAGTTTGTTTTTATCATGAAATGTTGTTGGATTTTGTCAAGTGCCTTTTTTCCCTCTATTGAGATGGTCATGTGACTTTCGATTTTCATTCTATTGACATGATAGATTAATTGATTTTGAGATGTCGAATCAGTCTTGGATTCCTTGGATAAATCTCAGTTGGTCATGGTGAGATTTATGGTCCTTTTCACATATTGCTGAATTTGGAGCTGGGCACAGTGGCTCACACCTGTAATCCCAGCACTTTGGGAGGCTGAGGTGGACAGATCACCTGAGGTCAGGAGTTTGAGACCAGCCTGACTAACATGGTGAAACCCCGTCTCTACTAAAATACACAAAATTAGCTGGGCATGGTGGCGCATGCCTGTAGTCCCAGCTACCTGGGAGGCTGGGGCGGGAGAATCACTTAAACCTGTGAGGCAGGGGTTGCAGTGAGCCGAGATCATGCCACTGCATTTCAGCCTGGGTGACAGAGCGAGACTCCATGTTACCAAAAAAAAAAATCAGAATTTGGGTTGTTAATATTTTGTTAAATTTTGCATGAGGGATATTAGTTTGTATTTTTCTTGTGATGTTTTAGTTTGGGTAATACCAAATTCAATTTTAATTTTTTAAGAAATGGTCTGTTGTTTATAGCAGAAGTGCTATTTACTGGTGAAGATAGACCATTGCAGCTTAGGTTCTAAGAAGCACTTACCAGAAAGCATGAAAGGCTTGCAATTCTTCATTTTAAGATGTCATGATTAATCATTAGTGCCTCAGAGAGGAGCTTGTCTCATTATCAAAGACTGTTTATGTTTGTGTTAGGTGTTGGGCTGCTTTTAAGTTGAAATAGAACTATTCTCTGGTCTGATAAGTTCCTAGAACTTTTATGAATTGGCAGCAGATAAAAATAGTAATGTAGACCAGGATATCCAATAGGATTATTTCAAGTTCCTTACTATAAGTAAAAATGGAAGATGTTGATAGATATCCATTATTTTATTTATTTGTTTGTTTGTTTTTGAGACAGAGCCTCACTCTGTCACCCAGGCTAGAGTGCAGTGGCATGATCTCAGCTCACTGCAACCTCCACCTCCAGGGTTCAAGGGATTCTCCTGCCTTAGCCTCTTGAGTAGCTGGGACTACAGGCGTGCACCACCACGCCTGACTAGTTTTTTGTATTTTTAGTGGATACGGAGTTTCATCATGTTGTCCAGGCTGGTCTCGAACTCCTGACTTAAGGTGATCCACCTGTCTCGGCCTCCCAAAGTGCTGGAATTACAGGCATGAGCCACCGGTCCTGACCTAAATATCCATTGTTTTTAAATAAGAGGTACCCAAGAGGATTGAAAATGAATTTGGGAGGTAAGCAAATAGTTGGAATGAAAGCCAGGTTTGAATCTGAATGTTTTCCACATACCATTAGCAGTGATCTTTCCTTATTTTTTTTATTTTTTATTTTTTATTTTTTTTTTAGATAGTCTCTCCATCACCCAGGCCTGGAGTGCAGTGGCACCATCTCAGCTCACTGCAGCCTTCACCTCCCGGGTTCAAGCAGTTCTCCTGCCTCAGCCTCCCAGGTAGCTGGGATTACAGGCACCAACCACCATGCCTGACTGATTTTTGTGTTTTTAGTAGAGATGGGGTTTTACCATGTTGGCCAGGCTGGTCTTGAACTCCTGACCTCAAGTGATCCTCTCGCGTCGGCCTCCCAAAGTGCTGGGATTGAACCACCATGCCCAGCCCTGTTTCTTTTGTTAAGATAAAAATTGTCTCTGTTGGTTTATTAGCATTTCAGGGATTTGATGGTTGTGCACACTGAATGTGGTTTGGCCACCACCCGTCTCCCTGGAGAATACAGAGTTAGGCAGCTTTTAATTTCCTCTGGGTTATTTGCCATAGAGCTTTTCAGGAGTCTGTCTCTTCATCCAGAGTCTCCATGAAGAACAGATGGTTAAAACTGAAGTTCATTCATGAATGTTCTATAACTCAGTCAATAAGACATGGACCTTGTTTCCACCTAAGTTGAAAGAATAAAAAGCAGAGAAAATGCTTTGTTAAGTCCTTTCTGTGTTTTCCTTTCTTATTTTCCCTTCTTATGGGGGTGGGAGAGAGAGAGACAGGCTTAGACTTCTTTTCTGAGTGCATTAGAAGCACTTGCTGCTTGTTCGTCTTGTATCTGTTTCTGATCTTTTGGTGGGCCCTTAACATGAGGCACAGCTGGAGAATTGTCAAGAATTCCTAGTAGAAAATTGAAGTTACATGCCAAATGCTTTGTCTGGGCTTGAAGGATACCTTCCTCCTCATGGTCCCTGCTGCCCTAGCAGTGTTGGTCTGTATGTATGTATTTATAAGATATTTTGTAAGCATCTTTTTTCTTAGTTCCTTATAATGATTTTTTAATATACTATCTCTTGATTTTTTAAACATACATAACAAAAATTTCCATTTTAGTCATTTTTAATTGCGCAGCTCAGTGGGATTAAATATATTCACCGTATTTTGCAACCATCACCACCATCCATCTTCAGAACTTTTCCTAAACTGAAACCTCATACCGATTAAACAATAACTTCCCATTAAGCACTACCACCGCAGCCCCCAGCAACTAGTCATCCTACTTTGTGTCTTCATGAATTTGACTACTCTAGGAACCTCAGTTAAGTGGAACCGTGTGGTAATTGTCCTTTTGTAAATGAACATTCATCAGTGTTCATGCTTTTTTCCCTCGCCATTTTGCTTTTTTTTTTTTTTACATTTTTTTTATACCTATGAAAGCAACAAAGTTTTAAAAGTCATATAGTCTTATTGACCATACGACAAAAAGCAGCATTCCAACATCCCATTCCTTTATCTCCATTTCCACTCCCAGAGAAACCATTTTAAATTCATTTAGCTAATGTGCACTGCAGCCTTGACCTGGGCTCAGCCTCTGGGATCACAGGAGTGCCACCAAGCACAGCTAATTTTTGAAATTTTTGTAGAAATGATTTGTCACCATGTTACCCAAGCTGGTCTTGAACTTCTGGGCTCAGGTGATCCTCTCACCTCAGCCTCCCAAAGTCCTGCCATTATAGTTGCGAGCTCCCACACCCAGCCTGTTTCTTAGTTCGGGATATTAACAATTCGTTTTCTGCTATGGCAGATGAGGATTTAGTTGCTATATACACCCTTCTCACAATGTATATACTTCTGTCCCCTATCCTCTTAATTTACCTTTCTTACCCTTTTTGGTTAAACTAATATGTATGTAATATTTACTAAATTTAGGTAAATATTGAATGCAGATTGGTTGACATTGTTGGTTTCCTGCTCAATAGCCATTCCCTCTTCTTGCTTGCTGCTGGATTCCTTCATTTTTTTAAATGGCAAGGTACTAAGCCCCGGGATATGCACCGTGACAGCTCTAAGCCAGTCATAGTTTCCGCAGTGTTTGCTCTGGTGGGCATCTGAACCAGTTCTGGCCAAATGAGATACAAAGGAAGTCTGCTGGTGGCTTCTGAAATTTTCCCCTTTGACAGAGAAAGTCCCAGGAGGAAAGCCCTGTTTGACTTCATGTTCTCCTTTCCTGCTTGGAACTCTATTTTATGAGGATGTAAGTCTATCTCAGCCTTTTTGGAGGGCTTGTGGGCAAGTTACTTAATGTTTCGTTTTCCAGGCCGTCTATTTGCATGAGTAAATGCTTAATTTAATTCTGGAAGCAGACTTAGTTAAACAGAATTTTATGATGTGGGGGGTCGTCTCTGTAAAAATATAGTTAACAACTACCCTGTAAGTTAACCATGTTGCCGGGCACAGTGGCTCAAGTCTGTAATCCCAGCACTTTGGGAGGCCGAGACTGGCGGATCACGAGGTCAGGAGATGGAGACCATCCTGGCTAACACGGTGAAACCCCATCTCTACTAAAAAAAAAAAAAAAAAAAAAAAAATAGCCGGGCGGGGTGGCGGGCGCCTGTAGTCCTAGTCTCAGCTACTTGGGAGGCTGAGGCAGGAGAATGGCTTAAACCCAGGAGGTGGAGTTTGCAGTGAACTGAGATCAGGCCACTGCACTCCAGCCTGGGCGACAGCGAGACTCCGTCTCAAAAAAAAAAAAAAAAAAAAGTTAACCGTGTTATAATGAATTTTCTCTGTGTGATTTTATTTCAGCTTACATAGTTTCTTAAGTATATAGCTTAATGCATGGATTATTTATCATTTAAAGTACTTGATATTGAAAGAGGCCCTTATGCTTGAATGACCTTGTTTCTATACTAGCCATCTTGGCAAGCATAACTTTGGGCTTTATTCATTGACCTTCTTGCTTTCTGCAGTTTGAGAATCACTGGTGTTTAGATTCAAAGGTAGATAGGGTTTTCCCCCCTCTCTATCAAAGGGACTCAGTTTTACTTTCATATTTCCCTAGTAATGTTAGTATCTAGAAAGTCCTGGATGAAAGTATTAGATTTATCCTAATATCTGGTCACTAAGGGATGAAAAATTTATAAATAGCTAATGTTAACCTAGATCTAAAGCTTCCTATTCTGAAATCCAAACAGGAAGACTAAGAAAAATATGTACATTTTTGAAACAAAACAGAAAAATGAAACTTAAACAGTGTAAAAGAGCATAAAATGCCAATAGACTGCCACTTTCAACAGTTTCTGTTTACAGTACTTTTGCTGGCTACCATTGTTGCTGTAAATAATATATGTATACTGTGATTTCTTGATTTTTTAACATTAGACAATACTGTTAACTCCCCGTTATGAAAGATGAGGAATCTAAGATACTTTTATTACTTTCTGTCTCGTTTCTCATCCTTTCTCCATTTACTAATTTCTGTAAATTGTATTATCATTTTTGGCTCTTCTAGTAGTTATCTTTAAAACTGAATAATATGTGTCTCAACCTGTCAACTTTAGCTCTCCACTATCTAAAAGTACACCATTCACCTGTCTTCCTGCCTTTACTTTGCTGATATGTAACCTCATTATTTTTATAATATCAGGGTTTGTTTGCAGACATGGTGGCTTACACCTATAATCCCAACACTGTGGGGCCAAGGCAGGAGAATTGCTTGAACCCAAGAGTTTGAGACCAGTCAGAGCAACACAGTGAGACCCTATGTCCACAAAATATAAAATTAGTTGGACTATAGTTCCAGTTACTTGGGAGGCTAAGGTGAGAGGATCACCTGAGCCCAAGAGGTCAAGGTTGCAGTAAGCTGTGATCGTGCCACTGCACTCAAGCCTGGGTGATAGAGCAAGACCCTGACTCTCAAGAAAAAAAAAAAAAATTAGAGTTTGTAACATTTACATACTCTTCCTTAACTGTAATTCTTCTATGCTTTTACTATAGTTTGACTGTAAACGTTGAAAATCAAACAGCATATACAATATTGTGATTTTTTTTTCACAACTTTCCAATATAAGACTAAGGAGCATGATTATTTTCATAGAAAAGGAATGGAAAATTGTTTTTCAGTTTTTGTAACACTCCATCAATTGATCACAATCATGCCCCATTTTAATATTGTGTTATATGAGCTATGGATTTCTTGTGTAGTCTGTTTTCCTTCTTCAGTAGCTTAAGGTTAGCTTGTTTCTAGTTACTTACGGCTGCACTGGTTGACATTAAATTGAGCTGACATAGTGTTGGAGGGAGTTTGGGTGAAATGTGAATTGCTAGGAATTCCTTGCTTCAGAAAATGTACATCTGTGCATGCATATGTATAAGAGACCTTAAATATTTTAGATTTTTTAATAGATTGTCTCGGAATTTATGTAAGTTTGTAGCAAACATAATATTCAATAAAGGAAATAAAGGGTTTTTTCCTGCCATTTTATCCATGATTGAATCTTAATTTTTTTCTTTGAATAATTTTGGTTTTTTAAAAGGTCAGTTTCTTTTGAATTACACTCTAAAATCATTAGTGATTAACAAGCTGATTCCCTATTTTTGCTTTATACCCACAATTAAATTTTTTTTAGCTTGCAGAGAGTACTAAAATTCAAAAACTTATAAATACTATACTTTCATAGTCATATTTTCCCTGACTATATTTGAGAACATTTACAGCATTAAGATGCTACTTCTTCAGTGTGTCTTGTTGTCTGAATTATTTGCTGTGTTGGCATTCAAAATCAAACATATCTTAGGAATGCATTAAAAAACTATTAGAAATCATAGGTGAATTTGCCAAGGTTGCAAGATAAAAGAGCCATATAGAAAAACCAGTTCTGGGCCTGGCACAGTGGCTCACGCCTGTAATCCTAGCACTTTGGGAGGCCGAGGCGGGCAGATCACTTGAGGTCAGGAGTTTGAGACCAGCCTGGCCAACATGGTGAAACCCCATCTCTACTAAAAATTCAAAAATTAGCTGGGCGTGGTAGCACATGCCTGTAATCCCAACTACTCGGGAGGCTGAGGCAGAAGAATCACTTGAACCCAGAAGATGGAGGTTGCAGTGAACTAAGATCACGCCCTGCACTCCAGCCTGGGTGACAGAGGGAGACTGTCTCAAAAAACAAAAAACTGGCCAGGCTTGCGCCTGTTATCCCATCATTTTGGAAGGCTGAGGTGGGCGGATGGCTTGAGCCCAGGATTTCGAGACCAGCCTGGGCAACATGGTGAAACCCTGTCTCTACAAAAAAATACAAAAAAAATTTTCTTTTTTTTTTTGGGTGATGTGTGCCTGTAGTCCCAACTGCTAGGGAGGCTGAGGCAGGAGGACCGCTTGGGCCCAGGAGGTATAGGTTGCAGTGAGCCAAGATTGCATTTCTGCCCTCTAGCCTGGACGACAGAGCAAGACCCTCTCTTGAAAGAACGAGAGAAAGAGAAAGAAAGAGAGAAAGAGAAAGGAAAGGAAGAAAAGAAAAAGCAATCCCACTTACAATAGCATGAAAACAATCTGATAGGAATAAATTTAGTCACAAAGCATAAAACTTTTACTCTGGAAACTACAAAACATTGTTGAAAGAAATTAAAGAAGACCCAAATAAGTAGAAAGACATTTGGTGGTCATGGATCAGAAGACTTAATATTGTTAAGACGGTAGTACTCCACAAATTGACTTTCACATTCAGCACCGTCCCTATCATAATCTCAGCTGGCTTCTTTGGCAAACTGACAAAATTCATATGGAACTTTAAGGGACCTAAAATAACCAGAATAATCTTGAAAAAGAAAAACTAAGTTGGGAGACTTACACTTCGTGGTTTCAAAACTTATTACACATCAAGACAGTGCGGTACTAGCGTATGGATAGACATATAGATCAATGGAATAAAATTGAGAGTCCAGAAATAAACTCTCACAGTAATGGCCCATTGATCTTCAACAAGGGTGCCAAGACAATTCCATGGAAAAAGAATAGTTTTTAACAGATAGTGCTGATACAACTGGATATGCACACAGAAAAACTGAAGGTGGACCAGATGGCTCAAAGACCTAAATGTCAGAGCAAAAGCTATTAATGTACAACCTTTAGAAGAAGACAGAGGCAAATCTGTATGACCTTGGATTAGGCCGTGGCCTAAGATACAACTCCAAAAGCACAAACAAACAAAAAAAAATTCCGTTGGATATCATGAAAATTAAGAACTTTTGTGCATCAAAGAACGTCATGAAGCAAATGAAAAGATAACCCACAGAATAGGAGAAAATATTTGCAGTCATATAAGAGATTTATATCCAAAATAAATAACTTATCATAATTTAGTAATAAAGGTTCTGAATAGACAGTTTCTTCAAAAGAAGATATATGGTGGAATGGCCTGTAAGTACATGAAAACAGCATGTTCAACATAATTAGCCATCAGGGAAACACAAATTAAGATCAAACCACAGTGAGAAACCTCTTCATATCTGCTATATGTTGGTTACAATATATAAAAATTAGAACTCTCACACACTGCTGATGGGAATGTAAAATGGTACAACCACTCTGAAAAACAGGCAGTTCTGGCTGGGCACAGTGGCTCACGCCTGTAATCCCAACAGTTTGGGAGGCCGAGCCGGGCAGATCACGAGGTCAAGAGATCGAGACCATCCTAGCCAACATGGTGAAACCCCGTCTCTACTAAAATACAAAAATTAGCCGGTCGTAGCAGCATGCGCCTGTAATCCCAGGTACTTGGGAGGCTGAGGCAGGAGAATCGCTTAAACCCAGGAGCCCAGGAGGCAGAGGTTGCTGTGAGCCGAGATCGCACAGTTGCACTCCAGCCTGGTGACAGAGCGAGACTGTCCCCGCAAAAAAACTGAAAGAAAAAAATGGCAATTCTTCAAATGGTTAAAGGTAGAGTTACCATATGACCCAGTAGTTCTACCTTTTGTTTGTTTGTTTGTTTGAGACAGGGTCTCACTCTGTTAGCTAGGCTGAGCGCAGTGGTGCAATCATGGCTCACTGTAGCCTCCATCTCCTGGGCTGAAGTCATCCTCCCACCTCAGCCTCCCCAGCAGCTGGACTACAGGCATGCATCACCACGCCTGGCTAATTTTTGTATGTTTTTAAGAGACAGGATTTTGCCATGTTGCCCAGGCTGGTCTTGAACTCCTGAGCTCAAGTGATCCACATACCTTGGCCTCCCAAAGTGCTGAGATTACAGGTGTGAGCCATCATGCCTGGCTAATTCCACTTTTTTAGTTTAGTATATACCCAAGAGAAAGGAAATGTGTTCACACAAAAACTTGTACATGAATGTTATAACAGACAAAAAGTGAGAACAACCCATTTATCAGTTGATGGACTGTTGTTTTTATCGACTTACCAGTCCATCAACTGATAAATTGATAAAGTGTGATATATACATACAATGAAATATTTGGTAATGAAAAATGAAGTACTGATAAATGCTACAACATAAACGAACTTTGAAGACATTATGAAAGTGAAAGAAGCAGTCACAAAAGACCATATATTGTAAGATTCCATTTATATGAAATGATCAGAATAGGTAAAAAAAAAAAACATATAGAGACAAAGTAGATTAGTGGTTGCCTAGGGCCAGAGGGTGTGGGGAGATTAGGTGGCATCTAAGGGGTTGAGGGGAGGTTATGGGGTAATGAAAAGGTTCTAAAATTGATTATGGTGATGATTGTACAGTTCTGCGTATCAACTAAAACTATTGAGTTATGCACTATAAGTGGATGAATTGTAAGTGAATGCTATTTCAGTAAACTTGTAAAATACCGTATCTTATCGGCTCTTCAAGATCATAGAGGTTCTTCAGAGTTTCTCTTATATCACACACATTTAGGCAGAATCTCTACTACCTATATCCTAGTTGGTTTAATTGCAATTCTTTAATGTATATGTTATTGCTGATATGTAATTTAGAAAGCTTGCTTCTGTGCTGTGCTTTTTCACCACCTCATCTCCACAATTTCCAGGTCTGATGTACTACAGAAGTAAGAATAATCTTGTTCCAATTTGCAGGTTGACTCATCTGACAGTGAAACCTCACCCTTCTGAAATCTAACCATGAACAAAAATGGGGTAACTCAAACAGATAGACAAAGTCCATCGATAAAGCTCCTTCCCTTTGTTCATTGGAAGACCATCAGACCCCCTTTCAGCCTATTTGCCCTTATTTTACACAGCATGCTAATAAGCAAGTTGCTGATTTCCAAACACAGCAGACTAGAAACACCAAGTTAGAAAGGGTGTTAAAGGTGTGCTATACAGATTGAATTGTGTCTCCCCCAAATTCTTATGTTGAAACCTTAATTCCCAACATGATGGTATTAGGAGGTGGTGCCTTTGGGAGTTAATTAGGTTGAGTTGAGGTCATAAAGGTGGGACCCTCATGATGGGATTAGTGCCCTTATAAGATGGAACACCACAGAGCTGTGGCCGCCTCACCCCCATGTAAGGGACACAATGAGAAGGCAGGAAAAGAGCCCTCACCAGAAACCATCCATGCTGGCACCTTAGTGTTGGACTTCTAGCCTCCAGAATTATTAGACAATTTCTGTTGTTTAAGTTGTGCAGTCTGTGGTATTTTGTTATGGCAGCCTGAGCTGACTGAGTCATAGTAGCCTGGAAAAAGCAGCTCTTAGTCTGACAAGAGACAAGGACACTGTGGGGGAAGGGTGCACCAGCACAACCTTGACCACCTGAACTCTGTATAGTGATTTTCAGCTCTACAGAGCATTAGCTTGATAGGGCTTGAGACTTCTTAGGTCATAATATAGTATAATAAACAATTTTCATAATAATGACTGTGATTCATTAAGAGGGTTGAATCGTTTTCTGTTGAAGGCCATAAAGGGATTTAAAATCTGTATTAGAAGTATTTCCATTCAAGATAATTGAAGTTGTTCACTCTTTGAAAGTTGAACTAAGTTTTGTGCTACCCAGAATACCTCGTTCCTCATAATATCTAGATGCCTTTTTGAGTGCTACTCTAGTTTTTGTTTTTCAAAGCAAAGAGGATGAAGGTAAGTTTCTACTTTCCTTGTCCTAAAATTATATTTGATTTAAATTTTGAGGCAGGATCTTGCTCTGTTGCCCAGGCTGGAGTGCAGTGGTGCAGTCATAGCTCACTGTAGCCTCGAACTCCCGGACGCAGGCTATTCTGGCTCAGCCTCCATGTAGTAGGGACTTCAGACCAACAACACCTCACTTGGCTCTTTAAATAATTTTTTTGGAGACAGGGTCTCCCTATGTTGCCCAGACTGGTCTCAGACTCCTGGGCTCAAGCAGTCCTCCTGCCTTGGACTCCCAAAGTGTTGGGATTACAGGCATGAGCCACCATGCCCAGGCTCTCTTGTCTTTTTGATAATAGCCATCCTAAGAGATGTGAAGTGATACCTCATCATGGTTTTGATTTGTATTACCTTGATGATTAGTGATGTCGAGCACCTTTTAATGTACCTATTGACCATTTGTAAGCAGCATAATTGTTTATCAGTTAAAGTGTATTCTTCAGAACTATTGTTTTTAAAACATTCAGGTAGTACTTACTGGTAAGCAGATTGTTTTGTAGAATAGAGAGGGACTGCCAGTTTCAGCTTTGATAATAGCTGTGAGAAGAATGTCAGTCTCAGTCCTTCTTTGGAAAGCCTTTAAAAGGGACTGTTTATTTTTTCTCATACTTGTTTATTCTTTCATTTAAAACTTTTTTTTTTCCTAGTTTCATAAATTTAAAACTTTTTTTTCTTAAAGATGTTAATATTAGGGCCTAGGTCACGTATAAATAAGACATAGCCCTGACATAAGAAACTCAAAGTCTATAAAGAGAGACAGATGGATAAACAGGAGTCCTGTAATACGTGATGTGTGTAAGATGGAGAGGAAGAACCTTTTAAAAAAGTGAGGGGTGGGGATGGCTTCATAAAGGAAGTGATGGTTGGAGCTGAGTCTTGGAGGATCAGCAGGAGTGTCCCTGGCAGAAGAGAAAGAGGGCATTCCAGATGGCAGAGGAGCCTGTTTACAGGCAGGGAGGTTAGAGATTATGCTTTTGACTTCAATTGTAAAATCCTTAAAAGTTAGGATTACATGGGATTTAAATTAAATTGCTGGATAGTATATGGTGATAACCCCTTAAATTGTTTCAAACTCTTTTTAACCCTGTTTTCCAGGAACTCGAATCATTTATGACAGAAAGTTTCTGTTGGATCGTCGCAATTCTCCCATGGCTCAGACCCCACCCTGCCATCTGCCCAATATCCCAGGAGTCACTAGCCCTGGCACCTTAATTGAAGACTCCAAAGTAGAAGTAAACAATTTGAACAACTTGAACAATCACGACAGGAAACATGCAGTTGGTAAGAGAATGGTGGTGTTGGGGACCTAGAGCGTGGCTCTTAGAATTTGAATGTCTGGTTGCTATAGGTTGAGAAGCTATTGATTCTTCAGTTTTTATTTTTTGTTTTTTTGTTTTTTTTTTGTTTTGAGACACAGTCTCATTCTGTCACTCAGGCTGGAGTGCAATGGCACGATCTCAGCACACTGCAACCTCCGTCTCCTGGGTTCAAGTGATTCTCCTGCCTCAGCCTCCCGAGTAGCTGAGATTACAGGCGCCTGCTACCACGCCTGGCTAATTTTTATATTTTTTAGTAGAGACGGGGTTTTGCCATGTTGCTCAGGCTGTTCTTGAACTCCTGACCTCAGGTGATCTGCCCTCCTCAGCCTCCCAAAGTGCTGGGATTACAGGTGTGAGCCACCGCGCCTGGCCAGTTCTTCAGTTATAACTAATGTTCAGTTATATGTCTGTAAAGTTTCCCTCCTCCCCCAAAGGTTTCTTGAAATGCTCTGAAAACCCTGAGTTCTAAATCATAAATCTGATGTAGTTGGTGGGAGAAAAGAATCCAGAATCAGTATGATAAACTCCAAAAGTGACTTCTTGAACCATGCCTTAAGGACTACCTGGCCTAGGCTTCATTGGACTAAGAATAACACAGAAAACAAAACAATTTCAGGGCGGGCACAGTGGCTCATGCCTGTAATCCCAGCACTCTGAGAGGCCAAGGTGGGCAGATCACGAGGTCAGGAGATCGAGACCATCCTGGCTAACACAGTGAAGCCCCATCTCTACTAAAAAATACAAAAAATTAGCCGGGCGTGGTGGCGGGCGCCTGTATTCCCAGCTACTCGGGACGCTGAGGCAGGAGAATGGCGTGAACCCGGGAGGCGGAGCTTGCAGTGAGCCGAGATCGCACCACTGCACTCCAGCCTGGGTGACATAGCGAGACTCCGTCTCAAATAAATAAATAAAAAGAAAGAAAGAAAATGAAACAATTTTCATAGCCCCCATTTCCATCACCCTCAGGCAAATAGACCTTGTTTCTTATATGAATTTCTTTTTTATAGTATGAGGAAAAGCAATATGGTTTATTTCCTCTATTTTCCGGAACTGCCTTTAAGATTTACCTAAATTACCCCTCCTCCAACACATTCTTTTATTCTTTATCTCTGTAGAAGCAGAATGGTGAGGTAGGAGTGGCCAACTCCTGAAATACTCCTCAGGGACTGCACTTAGTGACCCCTAGATGTGGGCCAGCATTCTGCTTTGTGATATTTCAGATGAGTTTTTTAATGGACAAAGTGTCAGTTTGGAGCGGGGCCAAAGTCCAAAGCCTCCAGAAGAATGTGCTCCCCTGAGAGACAGCAAAGAGCTCCCCAGGAGCTGCTGTTTATTCAACCTGAAGACAAAGAGACACTGGGGATGTTTTCACTTGTGTCCTTTTCCCCAAAGCTTCCCCCGATGGGCGATGGAACTGCCATTCTTCTTTTTCAGATTAAGACCAGCCAAAGCAAAGCAGAGTAATTGTTTCAAGGCAGCAGAGAGTGGGACAGTTTGAATTATTTTTTGTCTCTCAGATAAAGGGAATGACAGTTAAAACTGTTGTGCTTTTTTGTGTATGTGCTAAACTCTTCATTTCATTTGTCCTAACTAGGGGATGATGCTCAGTTCGAGATGGACATCTGACTCCCCTGCAAGGATTAGAAGAAAAGCAACACTGATACTTGTGTGCACCTGATTTGGCTAATAGGATCAACAGTGAAAAGACAGAAGAGGCAATACCAGCAGTCCCCATTACAGTCTCCACCTCCCCCTCTTCCTCTGGGTGCCAAATGATGGGAAGATGAGCTTCATCTGACCATTTCTTCTCCCTGTCTCCTGTTCCCCTTGCCAGTTAAACAGGTTAGATTGAAGGCTGTGTTTCTGTAGAGCTAAGCAGCCCTTAGAGGACAACAGTTCAATTCTGACTTTCCTAGTTGTTTTTTTATTGAGAGCCACCCTCCTACCCTGTAATTTTGTCCCACATCGAATCTCAACCTATCAACAACTGCCTGTCTGGGAAGGGATACAGAGGTTTGGTGGGCCTAACACCATTCATTTTCCTCACCCTCTGTCTCTCCTCCCTCTATCCCACCTATGGTTCAGTGTTGCAAGAGTCTGGGCTTGGGATCTTTACAACCAGCAGGGGGAAATGATAAAAAAGAGAGCTGCTTTCCCTTTTACCTTGAGGTATTTGTCCCTCGGGACAGAGCACAGCTTGTGCAACTCTAGTAGCATTACCTTGTGACACTGTTTTGAGGTCCACTTTCTTTCTTTCCTCTGGGAGGAATGTCTTCTGTCTTTGGTATTATAGTTCATCTTCCTGTTCTTTTACTTAGTGCATTTGTGCAGATATTTTTAACTCTGTACATCAGAAGAGAACCCTTGGTAACCAGTTTTGCTCTTCTTCTGCCACTCTTCCCTGCTTGCATCTTGTTGCTGGCAGAGTCCTCTTGTACTTCAAGAAAGCGAAGTGATTTTGTCTGCTCCTAAAGCAGGTCCATACCAAGTAATAGAAGCACTTTAGCCTCTACTTGGTGGGTAAAGCCTGATCATAGTATTCTGTCAGGTAATGCCTAAGAATGACCTCTGAAGAACATTGACCCATTTGAGTACCCGGTCTCAGTTGTCATTTTTAAGTCCAGTGAGCATTGTGATAGTTGTTCTTAGATTGCAGTTTCTTATGTTTTGAGTTTGAAGTTGATTTTCAGAATGTTCTTAGAAAAGAACTGCATTTTTTCCTTTGTGGATCTGCTTTGTTTGGCTGCTGGAATAGATAAGCATGGGCTTAAAAAATGTGTTCCTCCCAGTTTTCTTGCCTTTCCTGTTGTATTCTGAATTTCTCTCCCTACCTTCCTCACTTTCTTCCTCTCTCCTTCCTTTCCTTCCTTTTTCTCTACCAGGCCATTTTTCAAATTTACATCAAAGATACCTCAAGTGTTGGTATCTGAGAATATCTGTCACTCCTCTTATCTGAGAAGTGACCTTTTATTTTTAAGATGACTACAGACCTATTTTTAGATATGTTTTCAGTACAATTTTGAACAGCAACTTTTTAATTAAACATCTTCCAGTGTTAGGAAGATGAGAAATGTTCATAGGCGAGTCTGCTGTTCTATGTCACCATCTTTTGTCTCCCCTAGTCCCCCAGGAGCTCTTTCCTTTCCCCTCTAGTTTTGAGTGTGCATGTTTGGAGTTTGTAGTGGGTGGTTTGTAAAACTGGACCATTCTGCCTTGCTATGGGTTGTTCATGAAAGCCTCATTCTTTTCTCTGACCCTTTAGCTTTTGCATTCACCCTCCTTCCCACCTACCTCTCCTGGAACTATTGAGCAGCATAATAATCCCGGGAGAATGATTCCCCTCATAGAAAGACTAAAGCATCCATCCCCTTATAGTTAAGTAGCCACTGGTGTCCTGGGAATTTTTGGTTAGATTTGGTGCCCTGAACTTTTTTATTAAGAAATCAGATCCCAGGGTGAGAGTAACAGCCATTTGGCCAAGAAAGAAACCTGTTTTTCTTTTGAACTCTGAAAAGACCCTGTTTGTGAATACATTTTAGAAAGAAGAGAGAAAGGATGTCTACAGAACTTTGTTCTGTTTTCTGCTACAAAAATGTGAATAGTTCAGAGTGAAAACCTTTTGTGATGGTTGATGTCTCAGGAATAAGCTGGATCTCCAATGTTTTGGGGATGCTTTGAGTCTCAAAAAAATTGATAATCAGAAAAGTATTTTTTGTTTGTTTGTTTAATGTATCCCTGTTCTGTTTAATTAAACTCCAAGTCTCATTTTACATATTCTTGGAAAAACCTAAGTTGCGCTGTAATTTACATAAGAAGCATGCTCAGGACCTCTCTGCACCCTGGGGAGCCTGATTCTTTGGGAATGAAGCTTTTCGTTCTTCATACACTGGCCTTGGCATCCTGTGGAATTTGACCCAACTAGCAGCTAGTCAGTCCGTCAGTGAGCGGAAGAGTGAACTCTTCTTGATCTTTATTGCTATGTGTGAAAACTTGGCTTCCTCACTAATTGGTGGGGAATGGATTTAAAGCATGAGCTTTAGTAGTATCAAGATGCCATTTTCCTTTTTCTTGCCGTCTTGGGGAGCTTCTGCATGTGACCCCCTAATCAGAAGGCATGTTTTTAGTATTTCTTGGGAGTGTCAGCTGTATAATGCGGCAGCTGTTCAATCCCTTACCCTTCTCTGCAAGGACTTCCTTAAGGCTTGGTGCAGTTCTTTCCCAGAGGCCACCACTACTAGACAGTCTGTGACCTCCATAAGTTGGCATTTAAAAAATAATTTCACAGGGCATGAGATAAACTTCCAATAGATGATACCTTTGTGTCATGCCTCATAGAATTATTTTTAGAACAAGCCAGAGTCCATTGGGTGGTTTGCCTCTGCATGTTTGGAGGGAACCTCACAGATGAAACCCTTAATGAATGTGTCCTGGGTTTTTTAGAGGGAAGGAATACTCTTACCACTTTGACTGAGACAGCTCTTAACATCTTAGTTTCCATTTGTAGTTTTCTTTTTACGAGGAATCCATGCTTCTATACTTGTGGGGACAATTGATCTTAATGAAAAGTGACTTTCCTTCAAATTCCAACAGCAGACATGCATTGTCATGGTTCTGCCTTCTTTATAGTGTGTTTTATTGAGTTCAGCAGTTCTCATATGCTATTTAAATAGGTACAGCATTTTCAAGGGCACAGATAGAGAGAAGCTGACTTTCTAGGCGTTGGGCTTCCAAGCCAAGAGTTTTGTCCTTCCACCTGTATTAGTTATCTGTTGCTGTGTAACAAATTACCTTAAATTTAGTATGTTAAAATAGTAAACATTATGTGTCGGTTTCTGTGGGTTAAGAATTTGGGAGTAGTTTAACATGATGGTTCTGGCCCAGGGTATTATGAAGTTACAGTCAAGATGTGAGCAGGGGCTGCAGTCAGCTGGAGCTGGAGAAACCACTTCCAAGTTCTCTTTTTGTGGCCGTTGGCAGGATGCCTCAGTTTCTTCCCATGTGGGTCTCTGCATAAGGCACCTGGCTTCTCCCTGAGCAGCTGATCCCAGAGATCGTGGGGCAGGGCCAGGAGAAAGCTGCAGTGCCTTTTAAGACATAGTCTTGGAAAGGACACACCATCACTTCTTATCCTAGTCTTTAGAAGCAAGCCACTAAGCTCAGCCTGCACTCAAGGAGAAAGGAATTACACATACCTCTACCCCAGTGGAGCAGTAGCAAATAATTTATGGACATATCTTAAAAGCACCACACCCCAACTGAGGATGAAAGTAGGTCAACAGGGAGGTAGGTTTAATGTAGATAGGCTGAAAGACAGATGGCTATCAAAAACAATTCTCTAAGATGTGCATAACCAAACTGGGACAGAAGGCAAACTCCCCAAAGCTACCTGCTGGTTTTGAGAGGGTGGTAAGAAATGGCAATTCCTAGCAGTAGTAGAAAATAATATGCCTAACTACCAAAAGCTCAAGTATGCTTATTTGCACGTCCTAGACTTGGTGTCTGTAAGACTCATTTACCACTTTTATTTGCCTGTAGCTAGGAATTAATGAAAGGAACTGGGGCCTTCCAGCTGAGCCACTAAACCTGTCTTGTTTGGAATGGGGATTGTCCAGCAAAGGGAGCAAACATGAATTAGATGTTAAGCTATTGAGCTGAAGAAAAGAAAGCAGTTCACATTTAGGTGAAATAGATGTTATCAGGAAGCCAGGTTCCCACCAGAGTGGGTGCTCTCCAGTCTCAACAGACTCAGGTCAGGTCTCTCACCCAGGAAGCAACCACTCAATAAAATAGGGAACATCTAAGAATGACAAATGTCAGTGCTTGATTGCTCCTCTAAATCCAGTGCACAGGTTAACCCTGCATGCCCGCCCATCTCTTCCTGGGCTTCTTGATGGCAATGTGTTCTTAAAGAACTGGTCTTGTGTTCTCCCTCAAGACAAACTTAAGTTTTTCAGTTCAACACATTCTAGTGAATGGCTACTATGTGTTTCTGGCACTCATTCCTAACCAAGTCTTCTTTCTTTCTTCTTTTCTTTTCTTTCTTCTCTCTCTTTTTTTTTTTTTTTTCCTGAGGCAAGAGTTGCGCCCTGTCGCCCAGGCTGGAGTGCTGGAGTGCAGTGGTGTGATCTCGGCTCACTGCAGCTTCTGCCTCCCAGGTTCAAGTGTTTCTCCTGCCTCAGCCTTCCGAGTAGCTGGGATTACAGGCATATACCACCACGCCTGGCTAATTTTTAATTTTTGTATTTTTAGTAGAGACGGGGTTTCATCATGTTTGCCAGGCTGGTCTTGAACTTCTGGCCTCAAGTGATCCGCCCACCTCAGCCTCCCAGAGTGCTGGAATTACAGGTGTGAGCCATTGCACCCGGCCAAGTATGCAAATTCTTGTTTAGATTTATGCTCTGTCTCTTCCCAGCTTTTTCTTATCTGTAGCCCTGCTTGCTTGAGAGTACACTTGGATAAGAAGTACTGCTATTGAGGGAGCGATAAGAAAAGGATACTTCTTCCAGAAGTAAATAACTCATCTTTAGAGTACCCTTAAATGAATTTTGTTTTTCTTTCTTATTTTGAGGTGGATTGGTCTTCTCTTTTTTTGGGTTTCCAGCTCTTTGAGACTCTCAGACCTTATCTTTCCAGCTCAAACACCATTGGTTAAATTCCCTCATTCTCATTAGAATGCAGCCTGCTGAGTATGTGGGTTTCACTGCCGGAGTCCGTCCATTAGCCAGTATACATAGAGGGCCTGCTTCAAATCAAGGCAACTGGTGAAGGGCTCAGCATGTTGGCAGCAGTATCCAAGAGATTGAATCTATTTCCATTTTCCTCATCTAGAATAACAGCTGCTTGAAGCCAGGGCTCTTAGCCCTTTGCATTCCCCTTTAGAGAGGAAGCCACACTGCCTTTCTGTGTCTGGTTCAGAGCTCTTCCTTCTTGGCATGTTTTCTGGACTACATGCACATGGGCAGCTATTGATTAATCTGCAAAACCCAGTCACTTGCCTACCCATAATATCTGGGAAGGCGTGGTATTTGTTTTAAAGAAACGTTTCTTTGGGAGGGCAGTTTCTGTCAGGACTTTGAGGTGGACTTAGTTATCCCTACAGTTCTTTTAACTCTCAGCTTTTAATAAAAGATGAAATCAGATATTGATGCAGTTGGGTCACAATTCTTTAGGATGCTTCTACCCCAGGGCTGCTTCCTGTTCCTAGTCATGGTTTTCCAGTTTAGTAGTGGAGTTTCTTGAGGCTAACTTACAGAAATTTCTAACTGAAAACTTTAAGAGTTATTGATACTTACTTGTTTTTTCAGTTAATCATTTACATCACCTTTCCTACTCTCTGGAATTTAAATTTATTTCTCTAGGCTGGTCCTGGAAGTTGATAACCTTTTGGCAAAGCTTAGATTTAGGAGAAGGCTTATGAGTCCCTGTCCAGAGGGTCTGTAGATTCTCTTTGCTTATGACTCTCTGCCTGCAGCCCTGGCAGACCATACTGTATGTCATGGATACCCAATGGAAATATTACTGAGATGAAACACATTTCCCAGGGTATTTAAACTCTCTATCTGCCACCTTTCTAAGGGTGGGAGGCTGGCAGAGAGATGCTGCAATGCTTGATAATCATTTGGCCACACTGAAATTTCCAAAGGGAGCTCTTGCCGGTGCTTAAAACCAAAACACCTGGACACTTAGAAAATTCCATGAATCTAGCACAAAATATCCATTCTTGCCCAAGTGTATCCCCTTTCTCTCCAGCTTAATCTTTTTTTTTAAAGCCCAGGCCAAGGGTACTTTTAACTGGAAACCAGGGGAGGAGGGAAGAACACTAGCAGGGAGCTAAGAGGCAGGTTGCTGGGTAAGCCATCCTGCTCCTACCTGGTGCCTGTATCTGAATTGCTGAGTGCCGTGCGCCAGTGCCTTTCCTTCACCTGCAGATGGAGCCCATCTCTTTCCACCTGGGTGAGGAGACCCTCTGCTACTCCAGGGGTAAACCTTAAAGAAGGTGTCTTGAAGAGCCCAAAGGACACTCACATGCTAAGGTGTCCGTTTTATGCATCTTTAAAATATTTTATTTAAGAAAAAAAATAGCCCTGCCCTGTCTTAGTGCCATTAATGGCCCAGTTCCATCCATTCTGAATGGAAAAGCAGAGACTGCCAGCACTTTCCTTGGTCTTCCCTTTGTCTCCCATGATGTGTTGTCCCCTCATCCCTCCCGTCCATTTCACTGTGTGTGGATGGATAGCAGAGGGTACCACGCAGTCCTTGAGGCAGTCCTGTGTGATTCCATGATCAGTTGTTTTTGTATTCTAACTATCCTTCCAAACCAGCAGATGTTTGGAAATTAGGGAAAAAATTAAATTCTCATCAATGGTTGCTGTTATAGTTAAATCAATAAAGATCTTGAATATCAACTTGGTGTTTTAATTTTTAAAAAATACCAGGTGAAATCCTGCTAAGGGTATTTCACATTTCAGGAGTTTAAGCTGGGGGGAGGGGGGGAATATGGGCAGAGGTAGTTGGCTGTTTATCTGTTAGTTCTCCACACTTGTGGAGCATGCACTTTGTCCATGTGGACCTGTGTATGCAGAGGAGATGGTGGGACTCTCAGGGAGCATGACCCGGGTCCTGTGCTCAGGAGCTTGGAGGCAAACGTGTATATGCTGGGCTGACGGCACCCAAGCATGTCCTTCTCTTAAGTACCAGCCCTAAGGAAGCCCAAACAACTTTTCCTTTCGCAGAAGAGGGGCTGCCTGTGCCCCCGGGAGCACTGTTTAGACGTCCATCATGCCTGGTATCAAACCAAGCTGTGCTGCATGGGCGTCAGATTCCCTGCTGTTACTAATCTAGCAGGTCTCATGTATTAGTCCGGAGAACAAGAATTCTCATGTGAACAGAGGTCCACAGAATAAAACTGGACTGGAGAGGCCGGGCGCGGTGGCTCAAGCCTGTAATCCCAGCACTTTGGGAGGCCGAGACGGGTGGATCACGAGGTCAGGAGATCGAGACCATCCTGGCTAACCCGGTGAAACCCCATCTCTACTAAAAAATACAAAAAACTAGCCGGGCGAGGTGGCAGGCGCCTGTAGTCCCAGCTACTCGGGAGGCTGAGGCAGGAGAATGGCGTAAACCCGGGAGGCGGAGCTTGCAGTGAGCTGAGACCCGGCCACTGCACTCCAGCCTGGGCGACAGAGCGAGACTCCGTCTCAAAAAAAAAAAAAAAAAAAAAACTGGACTGGAGGAACCTTTCCCATTGGAACTGTGTAGAGGTTTGGGGCACAGGCTTTGGAATCAGGCAGCTTCAGTTCCAGCTGTGCTGCTTAGTAGCTGAATTACCCAGCAGAATTCCTACTCTACAAGCCTCAGTTTTCTCTAAACTAAGGTTAAGAAATAACTGTTTGGCCAGGTGCTGTGGCTCACGCCTGTAATCTCAGCACTTTGGGAGGCCAAGGCAGGCGGATCACGAGGTCAGGAGATTGAGACCATCCTGGCTAACAGTGAAACACAGTGTCTACTAAAAATACAAAAAAATCAGCCGGGCGTGGTGGCAGGTGCCTGTAGTCCCAGCTACTCGGGAGGCTGAGGCAGGAGAATGGCGTGAACCTGGGAGGTGGAGCTTGCAGTGAGCTGAGATCGCGCCACTGCACTCCAGCCCAGGCGACAAGAGCAAGACTCTGTCTCAACAAAAAAAAAAAAAGTAACTTTTCCATGTGGTTGTGAGGCCCAGTTGATGTCATAAAGAGCCCAGTGCCTAGTACACTCAGTTCAGTAAACAGCAGTTAAGGGACTCAAGCACAGCCTGGTTGACATGGACACCCAAAGATTATTCAGCCCCCTCTCCCCTTCCCTCCAAGTGTGTAAGTTTAGGAGTGGAACAGGTTTGAGCACTGCAGCTACCACCTACTCATGGAACCTGTAGAAGAACTAAAGAATCTAAGGGAAGATGGGACCAAAATCTTAAAAGCCCTTTCCTACATCCTTTACTGTGCCCTAAAGGCAATTAGGATAGATAAGGATCTTACTGCTAATGAAAGGGAAGACTTTTTTTTTTTTTTGAGACTGAATCTTGCTGTGTGTGTCGCTCAGGCTGGAGTGCAGTGGTGTGACCTCGGCTCACCGTAACCCCTGCTTCCCAGGTTCAAGTGATTCTCCTGCCTCAACCTCCTGAGTAGCTGGGATTACAGGCACGTGCTACCACACCCGGCTAATTTTTGTATTTTTAGTAGAGACGGGGTTTCACCATGTTGGTCAGGCTGGTCTCAAACTCCAGACCTCGTGATCCGCCTGCCTCAGCCTCCCAAAGTGCTGGGATTACAGGCGTGAGCAACTGCGCTGGCCCAAAAAGACTTTTAAAGATGGAGACAAACCCCAGGTTAGGGGTGCTATCCCAAGGTCACAGCCACTCCCCACATCTCTATGGATCCTGTGCTTCTGTTTCTTACAATGTTTCTAGTTTCTCCATGCTTACATACTGCCAGGCCCACCCACTTGCCCAGCCAAGGAGTGTAATGTGTCCAGTTTTTCTCACAACTGACTTGGCACTGCTTGAGAGCAAGTTAAAATAACTCTTGAATACTCTTAAAACCCTAGGTTCAGGCCAGGTGCAGTGGCTCACATCTGTAATCTCAACACGTTGGGAGGCCAAGACAGGACCATAGCTTGAGCCCAGAAGTTGGAGACCAGCCTTGGCAACATGGCGAGACCCTGTCTGTACAAAAAAAAATCTAAAAAATTAGTTGAGTATGATGGTGCATGCTTGCAGTCCCAGCTACTTGGGAGGCTGAGGTAGGAGGATTGCTTGAGCCCAGGATGGCAAGACTGCAGTGAGCCATGATTGTGCCACTGCACTCCAGTCTAGGTGACAGTGAGATCCTATCTCAAAACAACAGAAAACATCCCAGGTTCAGACAGGACACAATTCTCCTAAGTAGTATTTCCTGTGACTTACAGAGCCTTCAGCAAGCACATGGCCTAGAGCATGGAGCTATTCCCTAGGCTCCAGTAGGTAGGCTTTGCCCCAATTACTTTGTCCAGGCAACAGAATGACTCTGCTGCTGACATAGCAAACACTGGGCTTTCAGCAGGGGTCAGCAAAACACAGAGTTTCACTACTTTGTGCACTACTTTTGTTTGACATGAGGCAATGCCCTGTCGTCAAGGGTTTGTTCTTGGAGTCAATTGAGCCGCTGACTGTAAACACGCCCACAAGCTGTAGCTACAAATAGCTCGACCTTTCGCTCTCTGGCACCAGCCATGTAAGAAAGTCCTGGGGTGATTTTCACTTCTAAGAACTAGTTCAGTAGTATAATTGGGTTCAAATTTTTGGTTCTAAAGGCTAAGGCTTGGATCCCAAGATAGGTGAGCACAAACCTCTAGTTGCTATTAAGCAGTAATAGCAACTCTTGCCCCTAGGGCTCAAGAGACCAGAGCTCAGCTCTTGGCCCTGCCACCCCTAGCTGTGTGGTCAGGCCCTGAGGTCTCACAGGGGTCTCATTTAGGAATGGGGATCAGACAAGCTGACCTCACAAGTTTGCCCGTGCTCGGCTGTTCTGTACATGGTCAGATGCAGAATCCTGTTGTGATTCTGAATTGTTGGGTCTGGGCAGTCTATTTCTAGTCCAGGCAGTGAACAGCTGGATCAGCTTTGTTGTGGAATCAAGGCACTGAGGTTTCTCAAGCCCAGGCCTGGCTCTAGCCCCTTTCTGGGCCACGACTATGGTATTGACTCAACCAAAGCCTCAGTTGAGTTCGTCTGAGCTCAACAGGGTTCACAAATGATTGGAATCATTTTCTTAAGGCTGTAGCGTTAAGTGGGTAGGCTTCTTGGGAAAGCAGGATCTGGTAGATACACTGTGGGCTCACATTCCCAATAAAGTGGCCCCTTTGCTCCATGAAACTACAAAAAAGTGCCTCTGCTTTGGCAATGTTCAATGAGATCAAGGTGTTAAGAGCAGAATTGCTGCTTTTGTTTGTTTTATTTAAACAGAGACAGGTTCTCACTATGTTGCCCAGGCTGGTCTTGAACTACTGGACTCAAGCGGTCTTTCCACCTCTGCCTCCCAAAGTGCTGGAATTATAGGCGTGAGCCACTGCACCCAGCCAGAATTGTTGCCTCTGAGGTCTTTTTACCCGGAAGATAACTGTGGTCAGGGGTTTTGGGGGGTAGAGCTGCCTCATTCAGGCTCCTTTTGCTGTGCTGCCCATGTGGAACCTGAAATTAAGTCCGTCTTAGAACCCTGAGTAACAAAAGAGCTGATAAAGGTTATATTAAGGGCATATGGCAGGGACTGGGTTTAGCAGGCTTTAGAAGCTTTAGAGGGAAATAGGGATAAGGCAGCATTTCCTATTCAGTCTACAGCTTAAAGCTGATGACTCTTCTGAGCCTGACCACAGACATTTAATATGAATGCGTTAGGAATCACCAGCGTTCCTTTTTCTTTTTTTTCTTTTTTTTTGAGACGGAGTCTCGCTCTGTCGCCCAGGCTGGAGTGCGGTGGTGCGATCTCAGCTCACTGCAAGCCCCACCTCCTGGGTTCACGGCATTCTCCTGCCTCAGCCTCCGGAGTAGCTGGGACTACAGGCAACCACTCTGCCACCACACCACACCCGGCTCATTTTTTTGTATTTTTAGTAGAGACGGGGTTTCACCGTGTTAGCTGGGATGGTCTCGATCTCCTTACCTCGTGATCCGCCCGCCTCAGCCTCGCAAAGTGCTGGGATTGCAGGCGTGAGCCACCATGCCTGGCCCACACCAGCATTCCTTTTACAAGTGGAGTCTGGACAGTGAATTGCTCACCTGAGGTCACACAGCTTCCAGTGGCTGAGCTGTGACCATAGAGCAAGTATCTTGCCACCCAGGGCAAGGCCTTTACCACTGCTGGATAGGAAGCTCAGAGGCCTCATTAATAGCACACATTGAGAGACTGAGGTGAATTGTCAGCAACTTTAATAGATTCAGGTTGTGTCTGCCTAAGCAGACTGACATGGGGATGTCTGAAAGCTCCAGCTTCTGTAACCTAACATGGCCAGTCCTCTTGGATGAGTTCCTGCCTCTGCCTTCACAGGCACCAGCTGGCCCAGGAGAACTAGACAATGGCTTTATTGTTGTACAGCTCATTAGCAGAAGCCCACTCCAATGAGCCTCTGGACAAGGCCAGTAGATTACCACTGGCCAGCCAGAAAGCTGTGGGGCTCCCCCAACCCAGCCTGAGGCAATGAGAGTGATGGACTCTTTTTAATCTATACAGCGATCCTTAATCTTTGGGGAGGGGCACAGGTCACACACAGACTACTTTGGAAAATACGTGAAAGCTATAGGTGACCTCATCCCACCTCCAGAATACATGCACATATGTCTCAACTTTCACATACAGTTTCAGGGGGTTCACAGGTTTTTTAAAAATCCATTAGAGAACTCAACGCACTTGTGCTTTTCCTCACCACTGTCTTTTCAGTAAAGAGAACATCCAGCAAGCCCCCTGCACAGGCTTCTTCCTCCCTCTTCCTGACAGTGGCCTCTGTGCTTGGCCAGACTCCACCGAGCCCTTCATTTACAGAGTGGGCAGCCCTTCCTCTTCAGTTCCGGTGGGCAGAGCAACTTTGCCCCTCTCTCTTTCTCCTTACTGGATTAGATAGTTATCATGTCTTCCAGGAGCTTCCCGGTCTTCCAGAGTGCAGGTAAATCCAGTCTCCTTCCAGGATGTCATCAGAGGCACCCACATTCTTCCACAATCATGTCTTTGTGGTGATCTAGGAGCACTCTGCCATTGTCCACATACAGCATGCTCAGCGGCTTGGTCTTCACTGGGGCACAGCAAGTAGAAGGGACTCGGTGGGGCTGGTAACGTTTCAGCAGACTCTGTAAAGGAAAGGAAAGGAATGTCAATTCACATCCTGATGGGCAGGTCAGAATAGTAGTATTTCTGGGTAAAGAGTAAAAAAGTTATGGAGTTAAAGTCATTTCCTGAGTGCAAAAATAGAAGAAAATTATTTTCATAAAGGAATTAGCTTGCCAATATATCATCAACTCTAAAGTCTAAACTGACTTTAGCTCTGTGCTTGTTTTGTGAAAACAGCCTTTAAACAGATTCAAAAAATCACATGTATCTGGGTAGAGTAGTAGCTAATTTTTTTTTTTTAGTAGTAGCTAATTTTTATGTTCTCCTATTATTCTAATCTAAAGCAAATACTATTTTTTTTTTCTTTTTTGAGATGATCTTGCTCTGTTGCCCAGGCTGGTGTGCAGTGGTGTAATCACAGCTCACTGCATCCTCAACCTCCTGGGCTCAGGTGATCCTCCCACCTCAACCTCTTGAGTAGCTGGGACTACAGGTGCATGCCACCATACCTGGCTAATTTTTGTATTTTTTGTAGAAATAGGGTTTCGGCATGTTGCCCAGGCTGGTCTTGACCTCCTGGGCTCAAGCGATCCACCCACCTCAGCCTCCCAAAATGTTGGAATTACAGGAGTGAGCCACCATGCCCAGCTGTGAATACCAATTTTTAAAATATTCCAAGAAACTCATGGTTTAGTTCTAGAAATATGAAGCAGAATAGTTAGTCATGTGGAAATTCTTATGGGATTTGCTGTCAGCCAGAGAAGGACAGAGAGAGTCAATAGGAGGAAAGGTAACAAGACCTTGGCATTTTGGAACCAGGCCCTGTCCCTGTGGTCTACTAACATCTTTTTAGATCAGAGTGTCAGAGTTGGCAATTGGGACTGTCTGAGTCTTTGTGGTGCTGCAGGTGGGTGATGAAAATCAGCAGGCCTGGGTGAGGCTCAGGACAGGTCCTTGGAAGCTCTAGCGCCCCCGGTGACTCCTTGCATGTCCTTAGCCCATGTGCTCACGCTCTCTAGAGACCCTGAACCCTGCCTGAGGCTTGGCATGGAGGATATACTGCAAGTCCAGGAGATTCTCATTCCAGACTTCATGGAGTAAAATGAAAACATTTTGGTCCCATATGACCTGTGACAGCAGGGCAGGGCCACCTATAACATCAGATCTACCATATTAGGCTCTATTTTCTGTTCTCTCCAGCTTATTCTCTTTCCTAACTCACCAGCCCTGTTCTTCCTCCACCACCTCCTAGACCTTAGGCTGACTAGTGGCACCAAGTGGCAGCCTCTGGCCTTGTCTACTTCTTTTTCTTGTTTTTGAGACAGAGTTTCGCTCTTGTTGCCCAGGCTAGAGTGCAATGGCATGGTCTCGGCTCACTGCAACCTCTGCCTCCTGGGTTCAAGCGATTCTCCTGCCTCAGCCTCCCAAGTAGCTGGGATTACAGGCACGTGCCACAATACCTGGCTGATTTTTGTATTTTGTGTCACCGTGCTGGTCAGCCTGGTCTCAAACTCCTAACTTCAGGTGATCCACCCACCTCAGCCTCCCAAAGTGCTGGGATTATAGGCATGTGCCACCGCACCTGGCCGGCCTTGTCTACTTCTGTAGAATGAGTAGTCAATTCTCAACCAAAATACTGTAGCTGGAACAGTGTGATTCCAACCATGGCCCCATAATGCAGCCAAACATGCCTGTTACCTACCAACTACTTTACATGTCATATGCATGTCATCTCATTAACCCTACAGCATCCCTATGAAATATGGCATTGCCCTCCTCATCTTATAGATGGAAAAACTGAAGCTTGAGAGAATAAGCAACCTAATCAGTATCACACAGCTAATAAGGAGTCAAATGCAGGCCTGCCTGTCCCCAAAGTCCAGATTCTTCCTTTCCTAGAATGTCAGGGCTAGGGAAGTGCTGAGACCCTCTGGTCTACCCCCACCCCCTAATTTTATGAAAGACAAGGATAAAGTCCCAGGGAAACAATGTGTTCAAGGCTACCCAATGACGCATGACCCCATACAGGCTTTATAAGGATGTTACACTCGGTCATCTCTACATCCCTGGTACCTAGCACAGGATCTGGCACATTGGAGATGCTTGAGTAGCTGTGAATGCAGGAACACAGTCATTTAATAGCTAAGCTAGAGCCCTGTCCCCCAAGGCTGGCTTACTGCCTCCCCTTTGCCTCATGCCTGGCATCCCACCTGGATGTATGCATGGTTGGTTGGATGAAACTCCTCCCCGACAGGATTAGGACACTCGCCCTCGCAGCGATAGGCGTTGTACTGCTTGGGGTAGATGATCCAGGAGCCCCATCCGATCAGGTTGAAGTCCACCTGGAACTTGACCTTCCGACACAGTTGACTTCTGTCTGGCAAGTGATGTCGACGGTGCCTCTTGCCCCACTCCCAGGACAGCTGTCCCTCCTGGGCCCGCCAGGAGCTCTCAGCTTCCCACAGCAAGGTGGACCCACCCAGCTGTCTCTGCTCCTGCGAGAGGTTGGAGTAGAGCATAAGGAGCACATCGGTGGCAGGCGGTGTGGGGGGCCGCTGCCAGCACTCTCCAGCTACCCTGGACATCTGCTTCTCCAGGGTCCTAGGGTGCTTCAGCCACTTGGAGAGTGGCCTGGTCACCTCCAAGACCATGTTGCCCAAGGAAAAGGTGACCTGGGACAAAGTGACAGTGAACAGGTCCATCTGAAACCGCTCAAAGCAGCTGGCTGAAGCCTGCTCTGTGTCAGGCTTTGGCTGGTGGAAAATCTCAATGGCAAGTGAGCCCTCAGTGGGGAGGTCCACGGGGCTGGACAGCTGCAGCCGGAGCTCAGCCCATGCCAGATCCTCTTGTTGGCTCAGGAAGGAGAAGTCAAAAGCAAAGGTCCAGTTCTGCCCATCCACCTCCACATCTGGGTAGAAGAAAACCAGGAAGGAAGCAGGGTGAGTGAGGGCCTCCCCCAGCCTCAGTCCATGTCACAACCAACATAGCTCTTGCTGGAGGCCTTACCTTATATAGAATTACCTTCGAATTCTCACCCCAACCCTGTGAATTGGTAAGATTTTTGAGTCCCTTTTACAGATGAGGAAAACTGAGGCTCACAGTGGTTAAAAGACCTGACCAAGGTGTCATTCTTGGAAGGTGGCAGAGCCAAGAGTAAACCTGGATTTGCCCAACTGCCAAGCCCAGACTCCAAATCACTGTTCTTCCAGTCCCCCTTCCAAGATAACTTGCAAAGCCAGAGGACAGTCAGTAAAAATGTGATGAGTTGCATCTCCCTCTCCCCTCTCTCCTCTGGTACATAAAGTCTGACCAACATGGAGAAACCCCATCTCTATTAAAAATACAAAATTAGGCCGGGTGCGGTGGCTCAAGCCTGTAATCCCAGCACTTTGGGAGGCCGAGACGGGCGGATCATGAGGTCAGGAGATCGAGACCATCCTGGCTAACACGGCGAAACCCCATCTCTACTAAAAAATACAAAAAACTAGCCAGGCGAGGTGGTAGGCGCCTGTAGTCCCAGCTACTCGGGAGGCTGAGGCAGGAGAATGGCATGAACCCGGGAGGCGGAGCTTGCAGTGAGCCGAGATCCAGCCACTGCACTCCAGCCTGGGCGACAGAGGGAGACTCCGTCTCAAAAAAAAAAAAAAAAAATACAAAATTAGATTGGTGTGGTGGTTTGCACCGGTAATCCCAGCTACTCGAGAGGCTGAGGCAGGAGAATCATTTGAACCCAGGAGGCAGAAGTTGCAGTGAGCCGAGACAGTGCCATTGCACTCCAGCCTGAGCAACAAGAGTGAAACTCTGTCTCAAAAAAAAAAAAAAAAAAAAAAAAAAAAAAAGACAAAACAGAGTGGCCTGTTTTACAGACACATTGAGTTAAATGTGAATATCATGGAAAAGCTCAGAGCTCTCAGGGAGGCACAGGCAGTAGAAGCCAAAGACTGGGCCGGGCTCAGTGGCTCACACTATAGTCCCAGCATTTTAGGAGTCCGAGGTGGGCAGATCACAAGGTCAGGAGATTGAGACTGTTTGTGAATGGTGAAACCCCGTCTCTACTGAAAATACAAAAAATTAGCCGGGTGTGGTGGCAGGCACCTGTAGTCCCAGATACTTGGGAGGCTGAGGAGGGAGAATGGCATGAACCCAGGAGGCGGAGTTTACAGTGAGCTGAGATTGCGCCACTGCACTGCAGTCTGGGCGACAGAGCGAGACTCCATCTCAAAAAAAAAAAAAAAAAAGAAGGAGCCAAAGACTGGTCACCCTCTGCCCACTCCCAGGTTCCTAAGAGTTTTTGGCAACCTTACAAATAGGTTTCTAAAGGCTTTTTAGGCATGACTACCCACCTACAGGATGCTCGCCCATTCCTTTCCCAGGTCATTCACACACCTAGGGCACACAGCAATCGCATGCACCCAGAAGCTTCCAGAAGGCTGAAAGTGGGAGTTGCCCCATTACAATGCAAGGTGGATTATTTCCCAAAGAAATTCAGTTTCTCTCTGACCAAAGATGCTCTGTGAGACAATAGATGAATAAACTGTTAGATGCTCAGACTGGACCTACCTCAGAGATCATCACCCGGAAGACACACACACCCAGCCCTGTTCCACTCACCCAAGACAACCAAACCCAAACTGGATGACAAGGAGTAGGGGAGCACACTCCATTTATTCTGGTCCTGGATTGATTTTCCCTGATGTCTGGGAATAGCACAGATTTGTGGATTTTCAGGTCACTTAATAGTGATGCCGGGCGCAGTGGCTCACGCCTGTAATCCCAGCACTTTGGGAGGCCGAGGCGGGTGGATCACCTGAGGTCGGGAGTTTGAAACCAGCCTGACCAACATGGAGAAACCCTGTCTCTACTAAAAATACAAAATTAGCTGGGTGTGGTGGCTCACACCTGTAATCCTAGCTACTCAGGAAGGCTGAGGCAGGAGAATTGCTTGAACCCAGGAGGTGGAGGTTGCGGTGAGCCGGGATCACGCCACTGAACTCCAGTCTGGGTGACATCAGCAAAACTCTGTCTCAAAAAAAACAAAGTGATGAACTTTCTTCAAGCTCAGTTTCCTCTTCTTTGCAATGGGAATAATGCTGCACCACCCTCTCTAATTATCACAAGGATCCAGAGAAATAAAGAGGTTTGAAGGTTTATTGCTAAATAAAAGTCAGGGGTTATTCATTAGAAATAAGACAGGGCGTTTGTAACTCTTTGTGAATAGACTCTGGAGTTAGTTATGATCTCTAATGTAGTTCTAGCCTGGCTGCATAACAGTTTATTCATGGACTGTCTCCTAGAGGATCTTTGGTCAGAGAGGAAGTGAATTTCTCTGGGAAATCCAGCTTGTATTGTAAAGGGGCCACTCCCAATCTCAGCCTTGTGGCAGCTTCTCCCACCCCATCTCCAGCAGCTCTTTTTCACTTAATTTCCACTTCCCTCCTCATTAGCACCTATAGGAGGCAATAACCGGCCCCTGACTAGCAGCTTTCCCCAGAAGTGTGGGGAGGAAGCTAACATTACTCAGTACCCACTGCTGCCACCTGTACCTGGAGGCTTGGGGCAGTGAGTTTAAAAACACTTTATCTTGGCCAGGTCTGGTGGCTCACGCCTATAATCCCAGCACTTTGGGAGGCTGAGGTGAGTGGATCACTTGAGGTCAGGAGTTCGAGACCAGCCTGATCAACATGGTGAAACCCTGTCTCTACTAAAAAAAAAACAAAATTAGCCAGGCATGGTGGTGCACGCCTGTAATCCCAGCTACTTGAGAGGCTGAGGCAGGAGAATCCCTTGAACCCAGGAAGTGGACGTTGCAGTGAACCGACATTGCGCCATTGCACTCCAGCCTGGGCAACAAAAAGCAAAAACTGTCTCAAAAAAAAAAAAAAACTCTTTTAGAAGAAGGCACTCCTGCTCAAAGGTTAAGAGCGGGGCCCCTGAGTCCCCCCATGATGGCTCAAATTCTGTCACTTGCTGTTTGACATTGGTCAGGCTACTTTCCTTCTCTGAGCCTCAGTTTCCCTCTCTTAAAAGGGAGATGGAGGGGCCGGGCGCGGTGGCTCACGCCTGTAATCCCAGCACTTTGGGAGGCCAAGGCGGGCGGATCACGAGGTCAGGAGATTGAGACCATCCTGGCTAACACCGTGAAATCCCATCTCTACTAAAAATACAAAAAAAATTAGCCGGGCATGGTGGCGGGCGCCTGTAGTCCCAGCTACTCGGGAGGCTGAGGCAGGAGAATGGCGTGAACCCAGGTGGGGAGCTTGCAGTGAGCCGAGATCACGCCACAGCACTCCAGCCTGGGCGACAGAGCAGACTCCGTCTCAAAACAAAACAAAACAAAACAAAACAAAACGGGAGATGGTAAGAGTAGCCACCTCACAGGGGTGTTAGGATTAACAGATAATTCATGTAATGTGCTTTGCCCAGCACAACCAAAATTCATAAACACTGGCCATCATCAGCTGCCTCATTATTTCCCAGGTCCAAAAGTTAGAAACGAAGGTGTCCGGACAGGCCACAAGGGACCTGGACAGAAGTGCAAAGTCCCCTGTGAACAGGATGGACAGTGGTCAAGGCTGGGTAGGGAAGAGACCGCTCCTTCCTGCTGAAAGACGTCTGTGACTCCACCACCCTTCCTGCCTTCTCCCACTGCTGCCAGGGTGCCCTGGGACAGGGCTGATAGGTTCTCTGGTTCATCTTAGAATAAGAGTTCTAACATTGTGGGTGTCACTGGTGCCTGACGCAAGGTAGGAATGTTCTCAGAAAAAAACAAATGCATCCAAATACAACAAATGTGATTTTAAGGTGGGTATGAGGAAGGGATTCATGGACACCCAAAAACCCATTCATATGCTGAATGCAGACTTAGCCACACAGATGCCCCTGATGTCCTCCTGGCCCACCTCCAGTTCTTTTTTTTTTTTTTGAGATGAGTCTCGCTCTGTCGCCAGGCTGGAGTGCAGTGGTGCAATCTCGGCTCACTGCAGCCTCCACCTCCTGGGTACAAGCGATTCTGCTGCCTTACCCTCCCGAGTAGCTGGGACTACAAGTGCGCATCACCATGCCCAGCTAATTTTTGTACTTTTAGTACAGACGGGGTTTCATCATGTTGGGCAGGGTGGTCCTGATCTCTTGACCTCATGATCCGACCGCCTTGGCCTCCCAAAGTGCTGGGATTACAGGTGTGAGCCACTGCGCCCGGCCCCACCTCCCCTTCTGAAGAAGAAAGTGGCTGGGCTCACGCCCTTGGGTTCTCTTCCTGTCGGACACCACTGTCCCCAGACAGGGCTGTGAGGCAGGGCTGTGAGGGCCTGACACTGAGTGCCCACTCTACATTTTCATAAATTATAAGGGTCGTTATCACCAGTGGCTTCCCGTGTGCCAAGTGTTTCACAGGCATTCTCTAAATCTCCTCACTGTTCCTCTCATCTCACCATTTACAGATGAGAAAACTGAAGGTCCAAGGTGAAGGTTAAATATCAACAGATACAGATGTAAACCCAATTGGACTCCAACATCCCTTTCATGCAACTGCGGTGCAGCTTATTCGAAATAAATCCAAGATGGAAGAAGTAGGGCTAGGACATCCCTTCTCCTCCAGTCTCCCTCCAGGCGGGCTCTTCCCACTGCTCTTAGAAAATGAGGCCGATTCACAACGTAAATGTGCCGCATGCCGCTGTACACTCAAAAGCAGTGTTTAGGCCCGGTGCGGTGGCTCACGCTTGTAATTCCAACACTTTGAGAGGCCAAGGCAAGCGGATCACGAGGCCAGGAATTCGAGACCAGCCTGGTCAGTATGGTGAAACCCTGTCTGTCCTAAAAATATAAAAAAAATAGCTGGGCGCGGTGGCGCGCGCCTGTAGTCTCAGTTACTCGGGAGGCTGAAGCAGGAGAATTGCTTGAACCTGGGAGGCGGAGGTTGCAGTGAGCCGAAATCGTGTCACTGCACCCCAGCCTGGGCGACAGAGGGAGACTCCGTCTCGAAGAAAAAACGAAAAACAGTGTTTAGCTGAAAGAGAACGGTCTCCTAATTTACAGAAGGGAAGGCAGAAAGAGAACCCAAGCCGCGCCAGGGACAACAGGGAATCAGGAAGCAGGATTTGAGGCCTAGAACCCAGTTTTCCAGATTCCTGTCCATCACCGCACACATCTCGAACTTTCCAGAAGGGAGTGAACTGGAAAAGCGCTCCCTCCCTTCTTTGACCACTCCCATCCCCGGCCGCTTTTCGGTGGAGGGGCCGAGCAATCCAGCAAATTTCTCATTGCCCCGCCCCCGAGGGTGTCCCCTACTCTGGCTGGTCCCCAGATGACCCTTCTGGAGAGGGTCACTGGCTGGCTGACCCCAGACGCGGGAGCGAGGAGCCCCCGGCATCAGGTCACAAGGGGCGGGCAGGCGGCAGGTCGGATCAGATTAGCCGATGTGGATTGCGCCCCAGCCCCGGGGAGGGCCGTCTGGCCCCCTCAGGCGGAGGGAGGCGCGGGCGGCCGCGACTGCCCAGGTGGCGGGATGTGGATTGAGGCGCGGAAGGGGCTCCCCCTCCGCAGCACCCACCTGCTCGCCGCGCTGGGTGCCCAGAAAGCGCTGCCAGGTACTCGAGGGCGATACCCTCAGATCCCTGCCGTCCTAGACACCCACTCCCCTGCAAATCATGGCCCCGAACCCGGGGTTAACTGAGACACTTGACACCTCCCCGGCGCGGCTGGAGGACCCAAGGCTGCCACAGTTCGCGACTTCGGGACAGCCCATCCCTGATCTCCGGACCGTGAGCCCGAATCTCCGATGTTACCAGCTCAGCTGCCGATACTCCCGACGTCACACCCCGGGACCCCTTCACCCTCACTCGCAGAAAGAAAAAAATTCGCCAAGACGGAACCATTTCAGTAATACCAACGACCATTTACTGTGCCGTGCCGGGTACTGCGCTGAGCGTTTCGCGCGCATTGTCGTCTCGCGCATTCCACAGTCTGATAGACGAGGTGCTATTTATTACACCTATCCTACAGATGCGCAGACCCAGGCGCCGGGATAAGCAGCTTCACAAGACGGCAGCGATCAGCGCCTCCCACCCTTCTGCGCTGCACTCCGCGCAATCCCAAATCAAAACTCAGAGACTATGGTCCCCGTCGAGGACACACCCTGAACGCTAGAATCCCTACCCGACTGGGCCGTGGATACGCCCCCAGCCACCGACGCTGCACCCGGAGCCTGCTGACACGGAGACACCGGCAGAGCCAGGCCCTGGGCTCGGGACGCCCAGGCGGCTGCAAGCCGGGCTCGGAGCCGCAGGCCTCCAAACCAGGGCACTTCCCGAGTCCGCCGGCTGGAAGCGGCGGAGGCGCCCCGGGGTGCCCAGCGGAGCGCGGCAAGCGGCATAGCCTACCTTGTGCCTGCAGGCTGCGGATGATGTCCGCCAGCGGCAGCGGGTTGCGGTAGAGGCTCAGCATGTACGCCAGAGGGGACGGCGACGAGGGCTGCCCCCGCGTACGCAGGTGCGCAGTGGCCACTGTCGCATCACCCGCCTGGAGCAGGGCCCACCAGGCGTGCAGGAGGAAGGGCAGGCAGTGGGCGTGCATGGTGGGCTGGCCAGGCCTGAAAGCAGCACCTCCAGCCCTTATATCCTGGGCCTCAGCAGCCGCCCCGCCCCCACCTTTCCTCCCTCCGGGGAAGTTTTAAGATCATATAACCCCCGTCCGGAGGGTGGGGGGCAGAGAGACCTCCTGCTGGGGATGGGCGAGACCTGATCCTGGTGCGGAGGAGGCCCGCAAAGCTGGCGGAGGACCTAGTTCCAGGGACGGGATCTAGGGCTCCTGGTTTGCCTGGTCTGGACACCCTGGCACCCTGCTCCTGTAGGTACCAAAGGCCTTGATGCTGAGACAGAGCAGGCTTGTCCCGGCAGACTCCCGGGTCAGAACTGCAACTTCCTTACTCGGCCTCACCTGGGATCCCTGCCCCATCCTCTCCACTCACGCTGCAAATGGACCGCTGACTCCTCAAGAAGCAGGAAGAGAATGCCAAGGGATCCTCGCGGCCCTCAGGCAGACTTTGGCCCAATCTGGCCGGGGCAGCCTCCCTGGCCACTGTCTAGATGGCCTCGGGGAGCACCCCTGGCCCTACCAAATACTGAAGTGCTCTCCTGGGGAAGACAGAAGGCAGGAGGGACTAGGACGATGACTTCTTCGTCTGAAAAGGGAGTGTTCAACAGAAGCTGGAGCCGGAAGGAGCAAACGGGATGATCTTGGTTCATCAGGCTCTTCCCCTACAGGCAGACATCACCCCAGTAATTTCAGGAGGAAAGGTGTTACCCTTGTTGCCCACATCCCCCAATCCCTGCCTGGTGTGGCAGGGCCACAGAAGACCTGGGTGGCGGCTCAGGGCCACTCACTTTGATCTCTGGGCCCTGCTTTCCTTATTTGCACAAGAGTGATCCTTGTCTGGCCTCCTCCCTTCCAGGTGCAAAGTCAAGTCAGGGCTGGAATGACCTTTAAAGAAATGTAAATCCCCGCTCCAGTGTCAGGCCCCATCCGTTTTCCTTTACACCTGAGGGCTCTTTCTCTTCCCAGCTCCCCCCACCTACCTAGCCTTGACAAGCACGTTAGCTGCGGGCCACTTACTAAGTGCCAGGCACAGAGCTAAGTGCTCTATACACCTGGCTTCTTTCACAGGATGCCTCTAGCTCCAAAGAACTGTAGGCTGCTGGCTGGGCACAGTGGCTCACACCTGTAATTTCAGCACTTTGGGAAGCTGAGACTGGCAGATTGCCTGAGCCCAGGAGTTCAAGACCAGCCTGGTCAACATGGCGAAACCCTGTCTCTACCCAAAAATATAAAAATTAGCCAGGCATGGTGATGTGCGCCTGTAGTCCCAGCTCCTCTGGAGGCTGAGGTGGGAGGACTGCTTGAGCCTGGGAGGCGAAGGTTGCAATAAGCCAAGATCGGGCTACTGGACTCCAGCCTGGGCGACAGAGTGAGACCCTGTCTCAAAAAAAGAAAACAACAACAACACAACAACAAAAGAACCATAGGCTGCAACCTGAGCAGGTGTTAGAAAATGGAGAAAGGTCCAGCAGGCTCAACTAGGAGCTCCAAGCCTTCGTCCTCTGTCTTAGGGGAAGAGGCTGTACCACCTAGCTGGGGGCCTCACCTAAGATTCAGGAGACCTGGGCTGTCCACCACATGAGCCCTGGACGGTCTGTTAGTTTCCTAAAGCTGGAACTGTCTTGTTCATCCTGCTGTCACACAGTATATACCATCATCATCGTTGGAACTCAAAAAATCTGTGTTAAGTAAATCATTCAGGCCAGGTGTGGTGGTTCATGCCTGTAATCCCAACACACTGGGAGGCCAAGGCTGGAGGATAGCTTGAGGCCAGGAGTTTGAGACCAGTCTGGTCAACATAGCAAGACCCTCTTAAAAAAAAAAAAAGAGAAATTTAAAAACAAGTAAATAATTCAGTGAGGCCAGACGCAGTGGCTCACACCTGTAATCCTAGCACTTTGGGAGGCCGAGGTGGGCAGATCACCTGAGTTCGGGAGTTCGAGACCAGCTTGACCAACATGGAGAAACTCTGTCTCTACTAAAAATACAAAATTAGCTGGGCATGGTGGCACATGCCTATAATCCCAGCTACTTGGGAGGCTGAGGCAGGAATATCATTTGAACCCAGGAGGTGGAGGTTGCAGTGAGCCAAGATTGCGCCATTGCACTCCAGCCTGGGCAAGAGCGAAACTCCATCTCAAAAAAAAAAAAAAAAAATTCAGTGAATGGCACTATGTCTGGACTTCCCTGAAGATAAGCATCACCTTGGTGTTTGTTAAACTATTGATTCCCCCCCCTTTTTTTTTTTGAGATGTAGTTTCGCTCTTGTTGCCCAGGCTAGAGTACAATGGCACAACCTCGGCTCACTGCAACCTCTGCCTCCCCAGTTCAAGTAATTCTTCTGCTTCAG
The DNA here is from genome assembly GCF_024542745.1 of Macaca thibetana thibetana. Taxonomy (NCBI): domain Eukaryota; kingdom Metazoa; phylum Chordata; class Mammalia; order Primates; family Cercopithecidae; genus Macaca; species Macaca thibetana. The sequence continues at coordinate 63,023,504 of NC_065586.1, read as the reverse complement.
CCTCCCGAGTAGTTGGGATTACAGGTCCCCACCACCATGCCCGGCTAATATTTGTAGTTTTAGTAGAGGTGGGGTTTTGCCATGTCATCCACCCACCTCAGCCTCCCAAAGTGCTGGGATTACAGGCGTGAGCCACTGCGCCTGGCCAAAGTATTGATTCTCAAGTCCAGACCCAAACCTTCAGATTTAGAATTTGGTGAGAGGGCGTGGTCATCTACATATTTCACAAACATCCCAGTGATACTTTTTTCTTTTTTTGAGACAGGGTCTCACTCTGTCACCCAGGCTGGCATGCAGTGACATGATCTCGGTTCACTGCAGCCTCTACCTCCCAGGTTCAAGGGATTCTCCTGCCTCAGTAGCTGTAATTCCTGCCTCAGGAGCTGGGATTATAGGCACATGCCACTACGCCTGGTTAATTTTTGTACTGTTAGTAGAGACAGGAGTTTCACCATCTTGGTCTCGAACTCCTGACCTCGAGTGATCTGCCCACCTTGGCCTCCATAAGTGCTGGGATTACAGGCATGAGCCACCATGCCCGGCCCTCCAGTGATTCTGATCAGCCAACTTTGGGACCCACGTGGGCTAGGGTTCTTGCTGCAGTTTGTAACTCACCTCTCTACATTGTTTCCTCATCTGCAAAACATGTCGAGAGATTACTCCTCCCATGTAGACTAAACGAAATGAATGTAAAAATGCTTTACTGGCTGGGCGCGGTAGCTGAAGCCTGTAATCCCAGCACTTTGGGAGGCCGAGACGGGCAGATCACGAGGTCAGGAGATCGAGACCATCCTGGCTAACACGGTGAAACCCCGTCTCTACTAAAAAATACAAAAAAACTAGCCAGGTGAGGTGGCGGGCGCCTGTAGTCCCAGCTACTGGGGAGGCTGAGGCAGGAGAATGGTGTAAACCCAGGAGGCTGAGCTTACAGTGAGCTGAGATCCAGCCACTGCACTCCAGCCCGGGTGACAGAGTGAGACTCTGTCTCAAAAAAAAAAAAATGCTTTACAAGCTCTAAAACCTGATGTCATTGTAGAGGATGATGCATGCGGGTATTATTGTGAGTGGTCCATGGTTGTCATCTGACTTCCCCAGCCTAGAGACTCAGCCTCGGCCCTCTGTATCAGACCCGTCCCCAGAGGCAGAAGGCACCCTCATCCAGGTCATGCACATATTGTGGTTAGTGCTGTGGGAGCCTCTGACCAGGACTCAGGTTCCAAGGATGGCAGTACAGGGAAGGCACAGACAACTAGATGGAGGTACGGGAGTCAGACTCAGTGAAACCAGCTCCAGAACCCAAGTCTACCAGATCACCATGTGGCCTAGTGTGTAGGTGGTCCCTGTTTAAACATGCTCAGCTCAGCTCAGAGCACCCTCATCCACTGAGACTGGAAACGAACAAAAACCATGGCATGCTTCCCATCCAGGACCAGAAGCTTCTTCTTCTTCTTCTTTTTTTTTTTTTTTTTTGAGATGGAGTCTGGCTCTATCACCCAGGCTGAAGAGCAGTGGCACAATCTCAGCTCACTACAACCTCTGCCTCCTGGGTTCAAGCAATTCTCATACCTCAGCCTCCAGAGTAGCTGGGATTATAGGCATGCACCACCATGCCCAGCTATTTTTTTTTTGTATTTTTAGTATGTTTAGTATGTTAGCCAGGCTAGTGTTGAACTCCTGACCTCAAGTGATCCACCCGCCTCAGCCTCCCAAAGTTCTGGGATTACAGGCATGGGCCAATACACCCAGCCCAGAAGCTTCTTGAAATTAGGGCTAAAGCTTTATTCATCACATGTCCCTTGCACTACAGGCACTTAATGGGTGCTCACTAACTGTTTAAGGTAAAATGAATGATAACCATAGCTAACATTTATTGAGCACCTAATGCACTAGACATTCTGCTAATAATTGCATTGATTTTATCCTCATCCCCACTTCAGAGGTGATGAGAAAACAGAAGCTCAGATAATTTACCCAAAGCCACAAATTTACAAGTGGAAACAGCCAGTATGTGAAGGGTCAGTCTGCTTGTTGCCCAAACCCGTTGCTTCCCCATAGAAGAGGAGTGAAAATGTGCTTTGTACTAAGACTTTTAAGAAAACTCTCAATGTCTTGCCTTTCCCAGGGTCCAACAGCTGCAGACAGCTCATTTCTGATGTGTATTGGCTTAGAGCCCTGTGGAGGCCTGGAATTTCTCTCTGACCCGCAAGAGCAACTAGCTGACAAAGCTCATCCATCTCTGAACTTTCTTGGGCTCTGGCACTATCCCTGGAAGAACCTGAATCTCTGTTGCTTTTTTAGGACCGAGGCTAACAGTCACCCTCACTTTTTAAAGACCTTAGTTGGTCCAGGATCTCTTTCGTATAAGAAAAACCAGAAGTGCCCTTTTCCCAGGTGAGGAATGACACCTTCTCATTTCCTCTGCCCCAGACAGACTGACCGTCAGATTCCCTGACCTGGGAGATAACCTTTGAGGCCATCCCAGCTGGCAGGAGGGTGGGGGCAAAGTCCCTTGAGATTCTCAGATGCTTTCCAGTGCTCTCCATCGAGACATTTGGGACCCTCCCTTGACATGAGCAGCAATGTGTGACATGGTTAAGTGCTTGGACCCTGAAGCTGAGCCTCCAGGAGGCAGAATCTGGATGCTTCTCTGCCACTTCCTACCTAGGGATATTAGACTTAGCATCCTGAAGCTTCTGCTTGCTCAGCTGTAAAATGGAGACAAATAATATCTACTGACAGGAATGCTATAAATAGTAAATGTGTGTGAAATGCATAGTGCACGTAGCATTTAGTCATTCATTCATTCATCGAACAAACCTGCTTGTCTAGTGAGTCTCTGGCAGGCTAACTCAGAGCTAGATTCTCAGGGAATCAAGGACACGTGTTTAGTGAGCATTTCCTGTACAGCCAGGGCGCCTGTATATGTTGCCTACGTAAGCAATCCTGTTCACCCCTCACTGATGTTCTCTGTGCGGCAAGCCTTTCAGGGATGGAGAAACTGAGGTACCCACGAATTAAAGCTTAAGCTTTGTGAGGGTGGAGGGCACCTGCTTCGTCATATCCCTCTGTGCCTAGCATAGCTCCTAGCACACAGGTACCAGTGAGTATTTGCTAAGTGATTGAATGAACCCCGTATTCCCAAAGTGGGGCCCCCAAGCACCCTTGCCTTTCACTTGTTCTTTCCTCCTGCTGTCTGTATTTTATCTCCCCCAGTAAACTCCTAAACTCCTACTCATTTATCAAGACATAGTTTTATTTATTTATTTATTTATTTATTTTATTTATTTTTTATTTTTTATTTTTTGAGATGGAGTCTCGCTCTGTCGCCCAGGCTGGAGTGCAGTGGCGTGATCTCGGCTCACTGCAAGCTCTGCCCCCCGGGTTCACGCCATTCTCCTGCCTCAGCCTCCCGAGTAGCTGGGACTACAGGCGCCCGCCACCTCGCCTGGCTAGTTTTTTGTATTTTTTAGTAGAGACGGGGTTTCACCGTGTTCGCCAGGATGGTCTCGATCTCCTGACCTTGTGATCCACCCGTCTCGGCCTCCCAAAGTGCTTGGATTACAGGCTTGAGCCACCGCACCCGGTCAAGACATAGTTTTAAAGTCTCCTCTTCTATAAACCTGTAACTGCCCCCGCAGCAATTTAGCAGAGCCCTCCTCCTCCTCCTCCTCCTCCTTCTCCTTCTTCTTCCAGAGTCTCACTGTGTCGCCAGGGTGGTTTCTTCTTCTTCTGACAGAGTCTCACTCTGTCGCCAGGCTGGAGTGCACTGGTACGATCTTGGCTCACTGCAACCTCTGCCTCCTGGGTTCAAGTACTTCTCCTGCCTTAGCCTCCTGAGTAGGTGGTATTACAAGTGAGTGCCACCAGGCCTGGCTAAAGTTTGTATTTTTAGTAGAGATGGGGTTTCAGTATGTTGGCCAGGCTGGTCTCAAACTCTTGACCTCAGATGATCCATCCACCTCGGCCTCCCAAAGTGCTGGGATTACAGGTGTGAGCCACTGCGCCCGGCCAGCAGAGCCCTCTTCTAAGTAAAGCATCAGGGCGGGGTGTGGTGGCTGGTGCCTGCAATCCCAGTGCTTTGGGAAGCCAAGATGGAAGGATCGATTGAGACCAGGAGTTTGAGACCAGCCTAGGCAATATGGTGAGACCCTGTCTCTACAAAAAATTTAAAAATTAGCCAGCTTGGGCCGGGCGCGGTGGCTCAAGCCTGTAATCCCAGCACTTTGGGAGGCCGAGGCGGGAGGATCACGAGGTCAGGAGATCGAGACCATCCTGGCTGACACGGTGAAACCCCGTCTCTACTAAAAAATACAAAAAACTAGCCGGGCGAGGTGGTGGGCGCCTGTAGTCCCAGCTACTGGGGAGGCTGAGGCAGGAGAATTGCGTGAACCCGGGAGGCGGAGCCTGCAGTGAGCTGAGATCCGGCCACTGCACTCCAGCCTGGGCGGCAGAGCGAGACTCCGTCTCAAAAAAAAAAAAAAAAAAAAAAAAAAAAAATTAGCCAGCTTGTGCCTGTAGTCCCAGCTACTTGGGAGGCTGAGATGGCAGGAGGTCAAGGCTCCAGTGAGCCATGATCACACCACTCCACTCCAGCCTGGGTGACAGAGTGAGACCCTGTCTCAGAAAAAAAAAAAAGGAAGAAGAAAATCAACAAACAAAGTAAAGCATCATAGAGCAGTTGTCTAAACTCTCTTCAGTGAAGGCCACCAGCCTATCAGACTGTGAGCTGCCTAGGAGCAGGGGGGACCCCTGACTCCTTTCTCTCTGAGACCCCAGCCCCTGGTTTATAACTGCCCACTGTTTGCTGGAATCTGCAACCTACGTGAATGAATTCAGTCTCGTAAAGGCAGGTCTAAGACAAGTCTCTTGTTTCTACCTTTAGTCTGTACCCCCAACTGTTGGTCTTGGAGGCTGATGCCCAGGCTCAGAGGTGCCATCCAGTGACTCTGCTGGGCACATGTGGCTCTCTGTGATCTCAAGCTAGAAATGAGCCTCCATCTCCCGCCTGGTTTTCCAGAGCCCTCCCCTGCAAACCCCTTGGAGCCCAGAAGCACTCCAGCCCCATGCAAATACTTGCCCTTCCCCAAAGTTCAAAGTGGTTCTTTCTCCGCCCAAAATGAGTTTGCCTCCTCTTCATTCAACAAAACATTCCTATTTATCCCACAGATCCAGCCCAAGAGTCTCTTCTACCATGAAGTTTTCCTTATATGATCTCTCTCCCCTCAGGCACTCTCCCCGAGACCCCTTCCTTATCCAGGCTCCGATCCAGCCATTCTTTGTTTATGGGACAAGATCTTCGAGCCCCTGGGAGTTTCCCACCAGCAAGCCTGGTGCTGGTTTGCACTGTAGTCTTCAAAGTGCTGGGCAAAGGGCCTGGTATACAGTAAATGGAGGTTGCAAACCACCATGCCTGCAGCTGGCCCCGGCTGATGTGGTGTTTTGTCTGCCACCAACTATGTTGTTTTTAAAAGTTTTTTACTGACTGCCATGACTCGCACCTGTAATCCCAGCAGTTTTGGAGGCTGAGACAGGAGGATCATTTGAGTCCAGGAGTTTAAGACCAGCCTGGGCAGCATAGCATGACCTCATCTCTAAAAAAAACAAAAAAGTACATCCAGGCCAACATGGTGAAACCGTGTCTCTACTAAAAATACAAAAATTAGCCGGGCGTGGTGGTGCTTGCATGTAATCACAACTATTTGGGAGGCTGAGGTAGGAGAATCGCTTGAACCATGGAGTCGGAGGTTGCAGTGAGCCGAGATCGCGCCTCTGCACTCCAGCCTGGGTGACAGAGCGAGACTCCACCTCGAGAAAAAAAGAAAAAGAAAAAGAAAAAAAAAGTGTCTGGGCGTGGTGGCCTACGCATGTAGTTTCAGCTATGCAGGAGGCTAAGGAGGGAAGATGGCTTGAGTACAGGAGGTTGAGGCTGCAGTGAGCCATGATTGTACTACTGTACTCCAGTCTAGGTCACAGACTGAGACCCTGTCTCAAACACAACAAAATGAAAACAGAAAGAAAAGTCTTGAAGATGCCGGGTGTGGTGTCACATGCCTGTAATTTTTGAGATTGTTCATAAAAATGTTTTTGTTTTCTTCTCTTCATTTGAGAAATGGAAAGAAAGTTCTGGGCCCTCATTTCAACATGGCAAAGGTTCCCTAAAGCCAAATAGTCACTATTTCCTTTAGGCAGGGTCTATTCTCTCTTTTTTTTTTTTGAGACAGAGTTTTGCTCTGTCACCCAGGCTAGAGTGCAGCGGCTCAATCTCAGCTCACTGCAAGCTCTGCCTCCTGGGTTTATGCCATTCTCCTGCCTCCGCCTCCCGAGTAGCTGGGACCACAGGCGCCCACCACCACACCCGCTAATTTTTTGTATTTTTAGTAGAGATGGCGTTTCACTGTGTTAGCCAGGATGGTCTCGATCTCCTCACCTCGTGATCCACCCGCCTTGGCCTCCCAAAGTGCTGGGATTACAAGTGTAAGCCACCGTGCCCGGCTGGGTCTATTCTCTTAAGTGCTAGAGTCAATCCTTAACTTATTACATCTATTTGCCTGGCCCTGGAGATCCTTGTTATATTTTATTTTATTTTAAAATTATTATTAGTTTTTTCTTTTCTTTTTTTTTTTTTTTTTTGAGATGGAGTCTCACTCTGTCGCCCAGGCTGGAGTGCAGTGGTGTGATCTCCACTCACTGCAATTTGTGCCTCCCAGGTTCATGCCATTCTCCTGCCTCAGCCTCCTGAGTAGCTGGGACTATAGGCGCCCACCACCATGCCCGGCTAATTTTTTGTATTTTTTTTTTTTTAGTAGAGATGGGGTTTGACCGTAGCCAGGATGGTCTCGATCTCCTGACCTCGTGATCCGCCTGCCTTGGCTTCCCAAAGTGCTGGGATTACAGGCGTGAGCCACCGCGCCTGGCCTATTATTAGTTTTTTGAGATGGAGTCTTACTCTGTCACCCAGACTGGAGTGCAGTGGACTGATCTTGTCTCACTGCAACCTCTGCCTCCCGGTTGAAGTGATTCTCATGCCTCAGCCTCCTGAGTAGCTGGGATTACAGGCATGCACCAGTACGCCCATCTAATTTTTGTATTTTTAGTAGAGACGGGGTTTCACTTTGTTGGCAGGCTGGTCTTGAACTCCTGACCTCAGGTGATCTGTCCCTCTCAGCCTACCAAAGTAGTAGGATTACAGGTGTGAGCCACTGCTCCCAGCCCCCCTTGTTATATTTTAGATGAGAGAAAGACACTCTGGAGTCAGTTAGGAGTGTTTGGGTTGGGCTCATCTCATTGTCCTTCTCCAAAGGGACTAACTCATGCATTGTGGGTAGGTGGCCCAGGCTGGATAAGATAGACATAATCTTACCATAAATGCTTACCATAATGTGTTTGCACTCTCCTATCAATCCTATGAAGTGGATTGGATGGTTACTCCCATTTTACAGGTGAGGAAACTGAGGCTCAGAGAGGTTAAGCAGCTTGCCAAGGTGGAGAATCTAGCAGGTGGTAAAGTTGTGAGGGGCTCCAAATCGCTGTGACTTGAGAACCCACACTGGATGCTCCCAAAGTTGTACAGGCCCACCGCGCCCGGCCCAGAGTCACTTATTATTACTTTCCTTGCACAGAGAGGTCTTTCCCAGCTTCCCCCATCTAAACTGACATCCTGCACTCTGTTCTATCACTGTTTATTTTCTCCACAGCTCTTCCATGGTCAGAAATTACCTTGTGGCTGGGTGCAGTGGCTCATGCCTGCAATCCCAGCACTTTGGGAGGCTGAGGCGGGCAGATCACTTGATGTCAGGAGTTTGAGACCAGCCTGGTCAACATGGCGAAACCCTGTCTCTACTAAAAATACAAAAATTAGCCGGGCGTGGTGGCACATGCCTGTAAGTCCAGCAACTTGGGAGGCTGAGGCAAGAGAATCGCTTGAACCTGGGAGGTGGAGGTTACAGTGAGCCGAGGTCGTGCCATTGCACTCCAGCCTGGGCAACAAGAGCAAGACTTTGCCTCAAAAAAAAAAAAAAAAGAAATTACCTTATTTTGTTTTGTACTGTGTGTTTCTTTTTTATCCTTTCCCCTCCCCAGCACTAGGCTGGCTATAAGCAGCTTCTCTGTTTAGTTCGTTGCTGGACCCCAGTCGTTAGCACAGTTCTCGACACATGCAAGTGTTCATAGTACATGTTTGTTGAATGAACGCATTTAACCCGGTGTCTGCATTGCAGGACACAGAGGTAAGAAGGCAAAGACAGGGAAGGTGCTTCTTGGTGCGGTGGTCACCAAAAGGACATAAGTCCCTCAGGTCAGCAGCTTCCACTGCTCTCAAGTTCTTCCACCTCACTCTCCTGAGCACATGGTCGGGTCCACAGTGGGTCTCACATACTGGGTGCACTGTCTTGGCATGCCGACATCTGGACATCAGCAAGACAATGGCTTCTGTGTCCCCATCTCCTTATGGACACGATTCGTGTTACTGCACTTTCTGTGTGCATCACTCATGCCTCCAGTCTCTCTCGTGGTCCTTGCAGGAGCTATGTGACCTAAGCAGGGCTGGTACCACCCTCAGACAGAGTGACTGGCCCCACATTGTCCAGCTGGCAGGGCCTGGCCTGTCTGACTCTGAAACTCAGGCTCCTCCAGCTCCCATGGCCCCCCAGCCTCTTGGGGTGGAGCCAAGTCGAGGCTTGTGCTTCCCACAGGGTCAGGAGGTGAAGGCACAGCCTGGCCTTGGAACCCCCGCGGAATGGGAAGGTTTTGTGAAACAAACAGAGAGACCACCAGGAGGGTGCCCTCCCCTCCCACCCCGGAAGCTTCTCAGAGATTCCCACAGCCCGGCCAGCTGCCTCTGCCTTCTACCTTCCCACTTCCCCTCCACGGGGAGTCACTGGTGCTGAAGTTAAGCTGGAGTTTGATGACCTAACTCTGAGCCTGGGGGTGGGAGAAAGGCTCTGTGCTTGAAAGGAAGATAGAGAGAGAGAGAGAGAGAGAAAAGCCATGAATAAGAATCAGAACTGACCGGGCGCGGTGGTTCACACCTGTAATTCCAGCACTTTGGGAGGCCAAGGCAAGCGGATCACCTGAGATCAGGAGTTCAAGATCAGTCTGGCCAAAGTGGTGAAACCCTGTCTGTACAAAAAATACAAAAATTATTCGGGCATGATGGTGGGTGCCTGTAATTCCAGCTATTCAGGAGGCTGAGGCAGAAGAATTGCTTGAACCCAGGAGGCAGAGATTGCTGTGAGCCAAGATTGTGCCATTGCACTCCAGCCTGGGCAACATAGTGAGACTATGTCTCAAAAAAAAAATGAGGCCGGGGACGGTGGCTCACGCCTCTAATCTCAGCACTTTGAGAGGCTGAGGCGGGTGGATCACCTGGGGTCAGGAGTTTGAGACCAACCTGGCCAACATAGTGAAACCTCCTCTCTACTAAAAATACAAACTGGGCGTGATGGCGGGCACCTGTAATCCCAGCTACTCGGAAGGCTGAGGCAGGAGAATCGCTTGAACCTGGGAGGCAGTGGTTGCAGTGAGCTGAGGTGGTGCCACTGCACTCCAGCCCAGGCGACAGAGAGAGATTCTGTCTCAAAAACAAAACAAAACAAAACACAAAACAAACAAAAAAAACGCCAGGAGCGGTGGCTCATACCTGTAATCCCAGCACTTTGGGAGGGCGAGGCGGGGGGATCACGAGGTCAGGAGATCGAGACCATCCTGGCTAACACAGTGAAACCCCATCTCCACTAAAAATACATAAAAGTTAGCTGGGCGTGGTGGTGGGTGCCTGTAATCCCAGTAATCCCAGCCACTCGGGAGGCTGAGGCAGGAGAATGGTGTGAACCCGAGAGGTGGAGCTTGCAGTGAGCCGAGATCTCGCCACTGTACTCCAGCCTGGGTGACAGAGCAAGACTCCATCTAAAAAAAAAAAAAGAAAAAAGAATCAGAACTAAGAATAAACACTAAATAAACTAAGAATAACACTAAGCACTTAGGGAGTGCTTACTGTGTGCCGGGCACTGACTGCGCCAGAGATTTATATGTGCAATTAACTCATTGTCTCCCAAAATTGCTTGATGACGGTTATCACTGGGAGCAATTATTAATCATAAAGGGAGCTCTAAAAGTCCTAGTGCTCTGTTTTAGTCATATTTAATCTTTGATAACTTCAAAAGTATAAATGATAGAAACTTACAAAACCAGCTTCTGATAATTTATTGATATTTCTTTTATACTTATTTAGTTTTGCGATCTTTGAGTAATATATTTTCAATTTTATTGTTTTGTTTCCGTCAACATGGGCTATCTTCAAAAAGCATTTATATTAAAAACGTATTATTCAAAATTCAAAATCGTCCAAAAGACCATTGATAATTCAAGTTCAAAGCTGAACAGATAATGACCAGGCATGGTGGCTGTGATCTCAGTACTTTGGGAGGCCAAGGCAGGAGGATCACTTGTGCCCAAGAGTTCAAGGCTGCAGTGAAATATGATCACGCCACTGCACTCCAGCCTGGGTGATAGAGTGAGATCCTGTCTCTTAAAAAAAAAAAAAAAAGTGAATGAGTAAACAAATTGTGGTATATCCATATATTGAAATACTATCTGACAATAAAACGGAATGCACTATTGATACACATGAAGGGGATGAATCTCAAAACAATGATACGACAATGATGTGGAGTGAAAGAAGCCCAACAAAAAGTAGTATGCACTGGATGATTCCATTTCTATAAAATTCTAGAAAATGCAGACTAATGTATAGTGACAGAAGCAGATCAATGGGTTGCCTAGGGATGGGGAAGAGGGAGGGATAACAAAGAGCAGAAGGAAAGTTTTGGGAGTGATAAATATGTTCGTTTTCTTTTTTTTTTTTTTTTTTTTGAGACAGAGTCTCACTCTGTCACCCAGGCTGGAGTGCAGAGGTGCAATCTCTGCTCAATGCAACCTCTACCTCTGGGGTTCAAGTGATTCTCGTGCCTTAGCCTCTGGAGTAGCTGAGGTCACAGGCGCACGCCACCGTGACTGGGTAATTTTTGCATTTTTAGTAGAGACGGGGTTTCACCATGTTGGTCAGGCTGGTCTCAAACTCCTGACCTCAGGTGATCTGCCTGTCTTGGCCTCCCAAAGTGCTGGGATTATAGGCGTGAGCCACTGTGCCTGGCCTATTAATTTTCTTAATCGTGGTGATGGTTGTATATATATATGAAAGCTTATCAAAATGCACACTTTAAATATTTGCAGTTGTAGCCTGGTCAACATGGTGAAACCCCGTCTCTGCAAAAAATATAAAAATTAATCGAGTGTGGTGGTGCATACCTATAGTCCCAGCAACTCCAGGGGCTGAGGCAGGAGGATCGCTTGAGCCTAGGAGGTAGAGGTTGCAGTGAGCTGAGATCATGTCACTGCACTCCAGCCTGGGTGACAGAGTGAGACCCTGCCTCAAAAAAAAAAAAAAGAAAAAGAAAAAGAAAATATTCACAGTTGTGTGTTCATTATACCTTACTAAAGCTGTAAAAATGAAATTCAATGTAATAAACTTTAGAACTATAAAACTTGGCTAGGCACAGTGGCTCATGCCTGTAATCCCAGCACTTTGGGAGGGTGAGGCAGGAGAATTGCTTGAGGCCAGGACTTCCAGACGAGCCTGGGCAACATGATGACACTGTGTCTCCACAAAAACTACAAAAAGTAGCCAAGTGTGGAGGCAAGCACCTGTAATTTCAGCTACTCAGGAGGCTGAAGTGGGAGGATAGCTTGGTCTCAAGAGATTAAGGCTACAATGAGTTGTGATTGCACTCCAGCCTGGGTGACAGAGTGAGACCCTGTCTCAAAAAAATTACAGATATCTCTATATGTATCTTATTTGAAACTCATAAAACTAATATGTGTAAAAAATTTAAATAAACTTTGATGTTCTTTGTAAGTTTATAGCATTTATACTTCTGAAACAGTATACTTAATAGAATATACTTCTATTAGAGCTTAAAAGTGCTCTAAAACTTTTAAGGATATCAGTCTTGTAGGTCTATTGCCTCGGGGTCCCTGGAGTGGGACCCAGGAATCCTTGCTCTTTCAAAGAGTCTTAGGTAAGATGGGAAACAGAGCATAAACTCTTCTCTCTCTCTCTCTGTCTCTCTCTCTCCCTCTCTTTCGCTCTCTGGCTTTTCACAAACACATAAGATAGGTATTTCTAAAGATGAGGGATCTGAGGCTCAGAGAGGCTTGGTGACTTGCCCCAGGTCACACAGCTCATTAACAGCGGTGCTGGGATTGGAACCCAAGCAGTCTGACTCCAAAGTCCACACAGGCAGGGGTTGGGGGCATTTACATCATCTCAAACTCCCCAGTCCCTATTCCTTGTTGGCCACTGACCCCAGAGCTCTCAAGAGCCCCAGGCTGGTGCATCCCCCACTAACATCAAAGGGCCCCAGGCTTCAAAGGCAGGTGAGGAAGATGCACATACCCCATACCTGGCTGAGTATGCAGGGAAGCCTGGGAGAGCTAATACGATTAAGCAGAGACCCAGTGGGGCCGGAAGTAGCTTCCCTGAGTAGATCATTCGCTGGAAGTGACTTGCATACATTCTCACCCACCAACCACCCTCAGAGTCTTTCATTCTAGGTCTACTAACAAAACCTCTGGACACTTGGGAATCAGGACAGCAGTGGGGGCTGTGCCAAGTATGTGTCCATCCCATAGATGGACAAATTTGTTTGAAACCAGTTGCTACCAAATTTGTGCCAGGCATGGTGCTGAGTGCTTCGGACATGTCTCATTTTTATCCTGAAATTAGGTACAGGGTAACCATTAAATGTATGACTCCAAGGAGCTCCTTTGATGTTGCATTCTCTAGGTATAATTATTCCCATTTTACTGATGAGAAAACGAAGGCGTGGAATACCTGCCCAAGGTCAAGTTGGTACTAAGTGGCTAGAATTGGAGCCCAGGACTATTTTGATTCTAACCTCCATTCCCTGCCTTGGCTGTCAGGAGGGAACAAACAGCTAAGACCCCAGCATGTTCTCCTAGCCCTTTCCCTTCACTCTGGGTGTCAGGAGTGGCAGGGGTTAACTCTGTGTCTGTTTGCCCAAATTACCCCACATATCTTTAGGGAATGGGAAATAGACAATCTAAAGCTGAGATCACCTCCTCATGATTCGAGACGTTACAAAACCACAAGGCCTCCCCGACCTTCTTCCATTGCTCCCATGTTCATGCCACCATCCCCTAATCATTCTCCCACCAACCTGCACTGCAAGCACTCCCTGACAAAGGCTGCTGTTTCAGAGCCAGAAAGCGCTGGGGTTATGAGGAGTGAGGGAGGCTCCAAGCGCAGGGCCACTTCCCCCCAGCTCCTGTCTTGGCCACACCAGCCTCTTTCCCAGGGGAGCTTCCAGTCCAACCTTCCCAGCCTATTCTTGCCTACTCCTGCCCTCCTACCCTACCCCTCAGCTCTGTTTTTCTGTCCTCTCTGTCCCTGTCTGTCTTTCCTTCCCCACTGGAAGATCTAAGGTCACATACCCTTTCTCTGTCTGTACCTGCCTCAGGTCCTAAGCTGCCCCAGCAGGGATGGTGGGGTCAGCAACAAAAATTTGGAGGGACCCGCCCTGCTGGGGAAATCGTCCTTGCTGGGAAAGTGCAGCCAAGGAAACTCCCTGAGGGCAGAGGTGGGGGAGCGGGAGGGTTGTTTAAATTAGTACCAGGTAGGCTGGGGTATGGAGGGCAGGACACCTAGATCCTGCTCCCAGCTCAACCCAGACCAGCACATGACCTTGTTGAGCCTCCGTTTCCACATCTCGGATGATTCCTAGCCCTGTCTCCACACTCGACTGTCTTGTGCTTGGTGGAACTCTGAGGCCAGCGGGTGGAAGTGTCTCCTAACATTCAAGGCCTGCACAGCTTCTTCTCCCTCTCCTCTACCCACTCTTTGATGAAGTGCAGCCGATTCCCACACACACCACCCCCTGCTCTCCCTCCCCTGCCTGCTTAGTTCTTATTTATTGTGCTATTGTGCTTTTTTTGTTTTGTTTTGTTTTGTTTTGAGATGAAGTTTCACTCTTGTTGCCCAGGCTGGAGGGCAATGACGCGGTCTCGGCTCACTGCAAACTCCACTTCCTGAGTTCAACCAATTTTCCTGCCTCAGCCTCCCAAGTGGCTGGGATTACAGGCACCTGCCACCACACCCAGCTAATTTTTGTATTTTTAGTAGAGACAGGGTTTCTCCATGTTGGCCAGGCTGGTCTCGAACTCCTGACCTCAGGTGATCCACCTGCCTCGACCTCCCAAACTGCTGGGATTACAGATGTGAGCCAGGGCACCCGGCCATACAGTGCCTTGTTTTTTTTTTTGGTTTTTTTTTTTTTTTTTGTTTGTTTGTTTTTGAGACGGAGTCTTCCTCTGCGTCCAGCCTGGAGGTGCAATGGAGCAATCTCGGCTCACTGCAAGCTCTGCCTCCCAGGCTCACGCCATTCTCCTGCCTCAGCCTCCGGACCACAGGCACCCACACCACGCCCAGCTAATTTTTTGTATTGTTTTTAGTAGAGACGGGGTTTCACCCTGTTAGCCAGGATGGTCTCGATCTCCTGACCTTGTGATCCGCCCGCCTCGGCCTCCCAAAGTGCTGGGATTACAGGCATAAGCCACAGCACCCAGCCTTTTTTTTTTTTTTTTTTGAGATGGAGTTTCGCTCTGGTTGCCCAGGCTGGAGGACAATGGCATGATCTCGGCTCACTGCAACCTCCGCCTCCCAGGTTCAAGTGATTCTCCTGCCTCACGTAGTGGCTGGGATTACAGGCGCCCGCCTCCAAGCCCGTCTAATTTTTGTATTTTTAGTAGAGATGGGGTTTCACCATGTTGGTCAGCAGGGTCTCGAACTCCTGATCTCAGGTGATCCACCCACCTTGGCCTCCCAAAGTGCTGGGGTTACAGGCATGAGCCACCGTGCCCGTCCTGTATTGTGCTTTTTAAACACAAAATGCATGCCTATTCGCTGTAGAAAAAGTGCAGACTATATAATGGTATATACAGGAAGAGAAAAATCCCCTGTAACCCCGTGATCTAGATATAACCATGGTTAATCCTTTGGGGGTACATTCTTCCTGCCCCTTGCACTTAGGTATTGATATGCACATGCATTTATGTGCACTTAGAAGAATCACACCATGTGAACTGTTCTGTAAACTACTTCTTTTATGAAACCTGAACATCTTTCCAGGCCATAAAGCATCCTCTCCACTACCATTTAAAAATAAACGTTGGCTGGGTGTGGTGGCTCATGACTGTAATCCCAGCCCTTTGGGAGGCTGAGGCAGGCAGATTGTTTGAGCCTGGGAGTTCGAGACCAGCCTGGCCAACATGGTGAAACCTAGTCTCTACTAAAAATACAATAATTAGCTGAGAGTGGTGGCGGAGGTCTGTAATCCTAGCTACCAAGAAGACTGAGGCAGGAGAATAGCTTGAACCCGGGAGGCGGAGGTTGCAGTGAGCCCAGATCTCACCCCTGCTCTCCAGCCTGGGCTACAGAGGGAGACTCCGTCTCAAAAAAAAAAAAAAAAAAAAAAAAAAAAAAAATCTTAATTCTTTAGGCCTCCTCCTCCAGGAAGCCAGCCTGGAGGATTTCTCTAGCCCAGTCAGCCTCTCTCAAGGTCCTTACACCAAGTTCCGTGTTATCCACCTTCTCTTGGACTGTGAGCTTTCAGGGGACAGAAGGCCCCTCCGGACCCTTTCACTCAGTGCCCGGTGTACGTAATAGGTGCTTAATAAATGAGGCTGGAAAGGGTACTTTTCTTGATTGCTGTCAGCAGGAGGAGGCCGAGGCAGAGGAAAAGAGCACTGGACTTGGAGTCGGCGTGCCTCCCTGTCTCTAGCTTCGCGTTCTTGTTTGCAGCGAGGAGGCATAGTGGTCTGTGCGACGCAGGGCCCAACCCCGCTTGCCCCGCCCGCCCCGTCGCGCCTGGCCGGGCGCCTGGCACAGCCAAGGCGCCCAGCGGAAGCCCCAGCCATGGCAGAACCGACGGAGCCCGGTGAGGTGAGCGCGCCTGGCAGGCCCGCGGGGCTGGAGGCGGAGGCCCAGGCGCCCGCCCCCGTGGGAAAGCGCGCGGAGGGCGACCCGGGTGAGTCAGCCTGCTAGCAGACGGGCTGCGGAGCTAGAGGACCGAGGCCCGAGGCGGCGGTGAGTGTTCCCGCCGGGCGGGGAGCGTAGTCGCCGCCAAGGGGGACCCGCCCCTCTCCCTTGTTCCCCGCACTGCGGGTCCCGCCGCCGGGGCCGGGACACGAGCCTAGCGAGACAGAGACGCTCCGGCGCGAGCTCCCGCCCCGGGCCTGTGGTCGGGCGGGGTGGGGGTTACCCAGGGTTCTGCCCTCAGCAGGGTGTGTCCCCTCCCATCTGTCCCGTCCCCTCGCTGGGTTTCTGTCCAGTGGCCTCATTCTCTTGCTGCTGGTGGGAAGGGTGGGATGTGCCTGGTTGGTAAATTGTGGGGCGCCACCAAACGCGGGTAGCCCCCATTTGGTGCCAGGCTGGGCCTAGTGCGTGGGCAGGAGAGGCAGGATGGGCTCCGCACACCATCACCGCCTTACCACGGTGCTGCACTGCTAAACAAGGGGTTACTGCTGCTCCTGGGCTCAGGAAGAGAGCGGCTCCCCCACCTTTATCCCCCGCCATCCGCCTACCCACTGCTTCACCCTTCCCCCACCCTGCCCCACTCCAAGTCCCAAGGAGCCCAGTTTAAAAGAGCCACTGCCACCGTTTGTCCAGCGCTCACTGGGACGCTGCCTTGTTATAAACATTTTGCACAGTTACCTCAGTTAGCCCTCCCGCTGGCACTATACTGACGGCTGCCTTTTCAGATGAGGAACCGGGGCTCGGAGAGGTGAAGTCACTTGTTCAAGGTCACTGCAGTCAGAGGCGGAGTTACCCTGAGGCTAATTGAAGCCCTTAAGTTTCAGACCCTTGCAAGGCCGGGACCTAATTTTTGCATTTCTATTTTTGTGTTCTATTCCTTTAGAAGCCCCCTCCCCCAACAGTAGGAGGGTCAAGCCCCTTCAAAATGGATCTCTCTGGCCGTGCCTGGTCTGTCTGCTGTCCTCTGTGGCACTGCCCCGGATGGGTGGGGATGGGGGATTGCTAGGGCTGGGCAGTGCCAACCTGGCAGGGAGGGAAGGACGTCCAGATTTGGTCAAGGGGCCCACATGCCCTCTGCATGAGTCTTGGCAGACTCCAAACAGCCTGCTGTGTGCGGAGCCAGCTTAGGCAGAGCCCTCCTTGTGACGTTGGGATCTTCTCTGGGACTCAGCTGTCCTCATCTGAGTTAGGGGTGGTTATTATGGGGTAACTGCAGACACGAGGTGAAAGTGGAAGGAACAGAGGCTGGAAAGCTCGAAGCCCTGCCTGTCCTGCGTTCCCCCTCCCACCCCCCCCCAGCCACCCCACAGGTGCCTGCCACTCTGCCCTGTGCCCTGTCTTCACAGCCAGCCCTCTCCTCTACAGCTGCCGCATCTTCTCCACAGCCAAGTTGTCCGTGGTGCCGTCTCCCTACACTCCCCGCTTCACGGTCACCCTTCACCCCGTTCCATTGTTTGCCTCCTGCCTCCACCCACCATGGCGTCTGCCCTGGCTTGGGTTGTATAAGAGAGATTCCGTGTTACCAAATTGGCTCCAGCCCTGCCTGGCCGCACAGCAGCCTTTGACACGGTTGAAATGCTCCCCACCTCTTAGCTTTTGTGCAGCTAAGCTTCCCTTCCGCCGTCTGGGCCCCTCCTCAGTTCTCTTTGTCTTCTGAGCCTCTTCCCCCTGCCCCAGGCCTCCCCTCCCCTGGGCCCGCCCTCCAAGGCTGTGCTTGGACTTCTCCTCTCCCCTGCCACTACCTGCCTCTCCTAGAGACCCTCACCCATCCTGGGGCTTAAAACCCACCAATACCCATGGTGCCCGGCCTTTGTCTACCTCAGACCAGTCCTCACAGCTCTGGACCCCTGCACCCACCAGCCCACCCGTGTGTCTCCCGTGGGCTCCCTCATAGTCATCTCTGGCTCCACTCATCAAGACTGAACTCCTCTGTGCCTTCTCCAGCGTTCTCTCTGCAGCCAAGCCCCTGGTTGCTGATTCCTTCCTCCCCCAACACCACAACATCCAACCCCAAACCAGCCCTGTGGATCCCACTTCCAAAATGGCTCTCTAGAATCCACCTGCTCCTCCCCATCTCCTCTGTCACCACCTGGTCCCAGCCACCATCATCTCTCTCCTGGACAACTGCAGGGGCATCTCTCTCCTGGACAATTCCCTGCAGTTGTCCAGGAGGGGCCTCCCTGCCTCCACCCTGGCCCTCCAGAATCCACTCCTCTCAGGAGCTACTGCGCTAGATGGGATGGCATCACTCCCCTCACTGACACCTTCAGTGCCTCCCATTGCCTGTAGGATAAAATACAAGCTCCAGGCCGGGCCAGGTGGCTCACACCTGTAATCCCAGCACTTTGGGAGGCCAAGGTGGGCAGATCACCTGAGGTCGGAAGTTCAAGACGAGCCTGACCAACATGGAGAAACCCAGTCTCTACTATAAATACAAAATTAGCTGGTCATGGTGGTGCATGCCTGCTACTCGGGAGTAATCCCAGGCTGAGGCAGGAGAATTGCTTGAACCCAGGAGGCAGAGGTTGCAGTGAGCTGAGATTGTGCCGCTGCACTCCAGCCTGGGCAACAAGAGCGAAACTCCGTCTCAAAAAAAAAGAAAAGAAAATGCAAGCTCCAGAACCCCGGCCGGCGGGCCTCAGCCCACTGGGCTCATTGATGTGCAGCTGCAGCAGCCTTCTTTCTGCTTCTGGAGTGTGATGTGGGTGTTCCCATTGTAGGGCCTTTGCCCCTGCTGTCCCCTCTGGCTGGAATGCCCTTTCTCCCACTCTTTGCCTGGCACACATCTAATTAGCCTTCAAGTCTTAGCTTAAGGATGACCTCCTTGGAGAGGCCTTCCCCATGACCCCCTGTCACACTCCCTAAGAGCACCCTGAGTACTTACTGTCAGCTGGAATTATGCCTTTATTTCTAGGGCTATGGGTTAATGTCTGCCACCCTCACCAAACTGCAAGCTCCACAGGGCTGTCTGGTTTACTGTCTGTGTTGCTCTGCCTCTCCCGTGCCTAGCGTGGTGCCAGGCACACAGTGGGCACCCAGGAAACACGTATGAAGGAGAGGCGTGGAGACCCAGCTGCCAAGGTTGTCCTGCTGCCATCTGTCCAGCAGGTGGCCTCCCAAACCAGAGCTTTACCTCTGGAGATGAGTACCCACGGCAGTCCTCAGATTTTGGAACAGCTCCTATGCAAATCCTGGGGCCCCCCACTTGAGATCCACATGGCAGATATGTCTTCAGTCCCAGAGACCCCTTGGCACTTGCTTTTTTGAGATTTACGACTTGGCATTGTGATTTTTTCTGTTTTTTGTTTTTGTTTTTATTTTTGAGGCAGGGTCTTGCTCTGTCACCCAGGCTGGAGTGCAATGGCACAATCATGACTAATTGCAGCCTCAACCTCCCTAGCTCAAGCCGTTCTCCCACCTCAGCCTCCTGAGTAGCTGGGACTACAGGCATGTGCCATCATGCCCGGCATATTTTCGTATTATTTGTAGAGATGGAGTTTCACCATGTTGCCCAGGCTGGGCTCGAACTCCTGACCTTAAGCGATCTTCCCACCTCAGCCTTCCATAGTGCTGGGAATACAGGTGTGAGCCCTCACCCTCAGCTTGGCATCACGATTGTCTACCTGCATGTCCTGCAAGGGGACTAGGGGCAACTCAGGCCAGAGACCTGATCTAACCTGTGGAGAGACTGCTCCTGGAAGTTAACATTAAGGCTTTGGAGCCCCATGCCTGGGTTCTAATCTTGGCTCTGGGGCTTCCTCGTTGTGAGGCTTAGGTGAATTGCTTAACTAACCTATGCCTCCCCTGTAAAGTGGTAATACTACCTGCCTCATAGGATTGTTGTGAGACTTGAATGAGGAAATACATGAAGAGTACTTTTTCTGGTGCCTGGCATGTAATCAATGCTCAGTAAATGGGAGCTTTTATCACTGAACAATTCTTTACCCCTACTGGAAGCCCAGTCTCAGCTGGGGAGAGGCTGCCCACTGTTGCACTGGGCACAATTGTGCATGCTTGTGCAGGGCATGCACACACATATGCAGGAACAACACACAACTCTCCCAGCTGTGGCGTGAGCTGGCCAAGGTGCCTCCCTTGCCAGAACAAGGGAGCCTGGCAGATGCCTTGTGCCCCCTGGCACTGTGCCTCCTGTGCCCAGTACCATTGGCTTGGCAAGACAAGTTGCCATGGCAGCAGGTGATTGGGCCTGCAGGCGGGGACAGTGGCTGGCCTTGGCTGAGCTCTCTGGCTTTTTAGAAGGTGATGGCTTGCTGCCAAGGCACAGGCTTTCCTGTTACTTGGCTGCATCCATGGCCACACCCGGGAGCCCTTTTGGGCTCCCAGCCCTGGGAACTGGGAGACTGAGCCAGCCACTCACTCTGGGCATTCCCCCAGGCCTGGACACATGCCCCATTGTCCATCACTCACACTCCACTAGAAAGATCTGGCGTGGGTCTTTTTCCTCTACCCCATGGGGAACTCCTGGAGAGTTCAGGTTGCACCCAACACATTGTAGGTCTCTCTGGAATGTTTGTGGGGTGAATCAAAAAACAAAAAATGAACAGGTAGAGCAGGTAGAATTATGACTTTACTCTCTACTCACCACCTGGAGGAGAAGAGGTGGTGAGAGGAGTGTAAAGTCTCCAGACGTAATTCTACCTGCTCTAGACATTAATACCTAGTTAATAATATTAATTTAGTACCCACTGTGTGCCAGACATTGCTCTAGGTGAAGCCAAGATTTAAACCCAGATGGATACATTCCTGCTGTCATGGAGCTAATATCCTAGTGGAGGGAGACAGACAATAAACAAACAGGCAAACAAAACCAGGAAAACATCAGATAAGGACTACAGGTGCTGTCTGAGAATTACAATAGGGGGATGCAGTAGGGAGGAACTGAGTGGCCGCTTCAGATGTGGGGACAGGGGAGGCCTCTCCAAGGAGGCGACATTTAAGCAAACACCTAACTGGAAGAAAGGAAGATCTGGATGGGGAGCCTTCTAGGAAGACGTATGAACTAGTGCAAAGGCCCTGAGGACAGACCACACTTGACCGGTGTGGAAAGAAGTGAGGTTGAACTTAGTAGGTGAAGGGGATGATGAAGATACACATACAGTAAAATGTACTAATCCTAAAGTTACAACTTGATGAGTTTTCACACATGCATTTGTCCGCATAACCCCTATCCAGATCAAGCTATAGCACCCCAGCAGTTTCCCTCAGGTCCCTCCCAGTCAGTGTCGCCACTCACCCATGGGCTGCTCTTCTGGCCTTGATGATTGTCATAGGCTAATTTTGCCTGTCCCTGGACTTCATATAAGTGATGAGATCTTATGCTGTGTTCTTGTTTGTATCTGGCTTTTTCCTTTTTTTTTTTTTTTTTTTTTTTTCTTTTTTCTGAGACAGTGTTTCACTCTTGTTGCCTAGGCTGGAGTGCAGTGGCATGATCTCGGCTCACTGCAACCTCTACCTCCCGGGTTCAAGCAATTCTTCCACCTCAGCCCCCTGAGTAGCTGGGATTACAGGCATGTGCCACCACACCCAGCTAATTTTTTTGTATTTTTAGTTGAGATGGGGTTTTATCATGTTGGCCAGGCTGATCTTGAACTCCTGACCTCAGGTGATCCGTCCGCCTCGGCCTCCCAAAGTACTGGTATTACAGGTATGAGCCACTGTGCCTGGCCTGGCTTCTTTCATTCATCATTAGCTTTGTGATGTTCATCCATAATGTTGCTTTGTATCAGCAATTCACTCATTTCAGTTGCTGGGGTATTCCAGGCTAAAACTGTACTTCCTTTTTTTTTTTTTTTTTTTTTTTTTTTTTTTTAAGATGGGGTTTCGCTCTGTCGCCCAGGCTGGAGTGCAGTGGTGCAGTCTCGGCTCATTACAGCCTCCACCTCCCAGATTCAAGCTATTCTCCTGCCTCAGCCTCCCAAGCAGCTGGGATTACAGGCACATACCACCATGCCTGGCTAATTTTTTGTACTTTTAGTGGAGATGGGGTTTCACCATGTTGGCCAGGCTGGTCTCCAACTCCTGGCCTCAGGAGATCCGCCCATCTTGGCCTTCCAAAGTGCTGGGATTACAGGAGTGAGCCACCATGCCCGGCCTCTACATACACTTTTAAGCAGCTTATATATGCTGGTGAAAGTTCCCCTAGTTCTCTTCCATTTTACAGGTGGGGAAACTGAGGCTCAGAGAAGGGAATAGACTTATCCCTGGTTACTCAGGCAGTTAGGGGCTGACACTGGTGCTGCTGACTCTGCAGAAGGCAGAGTCTCTGGGTTCCAGGGAGGGAGGAGGAGAGAATGAATATTTACTGAGCACCTACTATATATCAGGTCCTCCATAGGTATTATGTCATTTGCCGTCATCCTCAAAATAACCCCGCCAATTAGGCGTGATTATGTTAGTTTTACAGGTGAGGGGCCTGAGTCTAAGAAACATATTTACAGAGTGGAGTCAGGACTCAGGCAGGCCAGTCTGACTCCAAAGCCTGACACCCTCCAAGACATCACGCTGCCACTCAGGGAGGGGTAAAGCCTCCACGTGCCAAGGCTGCACAGGCAGAATGCCGAACTCACAGGTGAATGAAGAGCTTGAGGGGGCTCGTTGGATTAGGCTGGTCCCTCCTCAGGATGGAGGACAGCAGGGAGAAAGGTCCTGGTCTTCTGTTTTCAACCCCTGCCAGGGTCCCACAGACATTTACCCTCTGAGGCCCCAGTTTCATGGTTAACTTGCTGTTAACTTTGGGCCAGGTACTCCCTCTCTGGCTCCTTTTAGCTCTGCTCTTCTGAGTGGGGTTTGGACGGGGAGTCTCTTGCCCTTTACTGTTCTGATCCTGCCCCATGCCCCAGGGCTGTTACTGGGGAGGCTGGAGGGGAGAGGGGCTTTGAGACCTCCAGGGTCTCCACCTCCTCCACATGCTGGTCTTCCTGATTCAGAACCGGACCTCAGGCACCCTTGGGACTTTGTGGGGAGGCCTTTTGTTGGAGGAGGACAATTATTTTCTTGCATTTGGTGGGTTATCTTTAAAAAAAATTGTGGTAAAATATACATAACATAAAGTTTGCCATTTTAACCTTTTGTTTTTTCTTTTGCTTTTTGAGGCAGAGTCTCACTCTGTCGCTCAGGCTGGAGTGTAGTGGCACTATCTTGGCTCACTGCAACCTCTGTCTCCTGGGTTCAAGCGATTCTCCTTTCTCAGCCTCTGAGTACTTGAGATTACAGGCGCCCGCCACCACGCCTGGCTAATTTTTGTATTTTTAGTAGAGACGGGGTTTCACCATGTTGGCCAGGCTGGTCTCTAACTCCTGACCTGGTGATCTGCCCACTTCGGCCTCCCAAAGTGTCAGGATTACAGGTGTGAGCCACCGTGCCCGGCCATTTTAACGATTTTTAATTAAACACTACAGTGGCATTAAGTACATTCTTGTAACTGTGCAACCATCAGCACCATCCGTCTCCAGAACCTTTACATCTTCTCAGGCTGGAACTCCTTACCCATTAAACAATCACCGAGGCTTTTAAAATAGTGGTTTTTGGAGATGGCAGATGCCCTCCTTGAGAAGCGTGGGGGAAGTTGTAAGAGAACGTGAGAGAATGTGGAACACTCTGAGGAGAAGGGGCAGGAATTTGAGGGGAGAAAGCAAGGGCCCCGGGGCAGGCAGACTTAGCAAGTTCACCTCCGGGATGCTGCCAGGGCTTCGAGAGTCCCCTGCATGGGCCCTTTCCTTCCTTCCACAGCCACCCCAGCCCACCATCCTGGACTCGCCCTCTCTCCCTGTAAGGAAACAGTGGGCATTTTAATGATTTCGCTTCCTCCTGCCAGCAGCAGCCCACTCCTGCACCCTCTTCAGAGACTTGAAGTTGGGGACAACTGACGGGCGGGCCTAGTGGGTGCAAAAAGGGACTTGTCCACAGGTCTCTAAGTGTCAAACGTCAGGTAGGTGTGAAGTCAGAGCCAGGAGACCAGCTTCTGGGGGGTATGGGAGGTGTTGAGTGTTGAGAGAAAGCAGGGTTTCATTCTCTTTTTGACCCCCTTGGGAAAGAGGTCCCCTGGGGAGCTGGAGGTAGAATCACAATTAAGGCCTATTCTGGTCCTAGAGGTTCCCACCAGCCTTTGAAAGTCCTCGGATGTTTAGCTGGAGAAGCCTGGGGGTCGGGGTATGAGATGGTGTTTCTCAAATATTTGAGAGGCAGCCCCCTGGGAGGAGGTACCTATGCTCTGGTGGTCCCAGTGGCAGAGGTGGGGGGTGGGAGGCAAGGGGAAGTAAAAGACTAGCTGGAGAGTGAGGGGAGCCACTGAGAAGTGGATGTCGGGCTCACGTGTGGAGAAAGGTGAAGGACATCCTAACACCCAGCACACATCTCAGAAGCGGATGGCCTCTGAAGGAGTGAGATCCCTGTCACTGGGAGGATTCAAGTCAGGCAGCAGTTTAGTAGCCGAACACAAGAGCTCTGGAGTCAGAGAGGGCTGGGGGACATTGAGCAAGTTCCTCAATTGCTGTGTGCCTCAATTTCTTCATTTATAAAATGAGGATAGCAATGGAATTTGCTCTAGGGGTTTTGTGAGGAGTGAGATCATGATTCTGACACAGTAGCCAGCACTCAGAACACACCCAGGACAGGACAGGAGTGCGTGGAGGGGATTCTTGGATGAGGTGGGCAGTTAGATTAACTCCTCACTATGAGCTCCCCGCCCTGATTTTCATGGAAGGAGTGCCCTGGGGCTCATTGTGACAATGTCCCTGAGTTATCGGAAGTTCGCCACCTGCCACCAAATGGGCAGTTTACCCGCTCCCCCCTGCCCCCGCCACCTCCCACTGATGGGGTCTGAGGACAGTACCTTGTGATAACGCACAAGGCAGGGGTTATTTATCCCATTTTATAGATGAGGAGACTGAGGCTGAGAGGCTCCTTGGCTTTCCCAATGTAAACATGGGAAGGCAGGAATGAGACGAGGATTCTAGTTTCCAGAAGCCTGGTCAGGGGCCTTGACCTGTCGTGATGGCCCTTATGGAGCCTGGCCCCTGGGCTTCCCTCTGTCAGGGTAGTTGCCTCTCTTACTAGGAAGAAGGCAGGTGCAGTCCACCAAGCAAGGTTTTTTTTTTGAGATGTAGTTTCGCTCTTGTCGTCCAGGCTGGAGTACAATGGCGAGATCTCGGCTCACTGCAACCTCCACCTCCCGGATTCAAGTGATTCTCCTGCCTCAGTCAGCTTCCTGGGTATCTGAGATTACAGGCGCCCACGACCACACCCAGCTAATTTTTGTATTTTTAATAGAGACGAGATTTCACCACATTGGCCAGGATGGGCTCGAACTCCTGACCTCAGGTGATCCATCCAGCTCGGCCTCCCAAAGTGCTGGGATTACAGGCTTGAGCCACCGCACCTGGTCACCAGGCAAAGTTTTTAAGGAAACTTTCTTTCCCTAGAACTCAAGTGTGGAGCCCCCATTCCCTGCCTTTGCCCCACAAGGAGCCCCTGCCCAGGACTTCTTATGGACGGGGTGTAGTGGGCAGAGCACAGCAGCCTCACCCTAGCCCATGAGGCGGGACTCTGTGTGTGTGTGTATGTGTATGTGTGTGTGTGTGTATTTTTTTTTTGAGATAGTCTCACTCTGTCGCCCAGGCTGGAGTGCAGTGGTGTGATCTTGGCTCATTGCAACCTCTGCCTCCCAGGTTCAAGCGATTCTCCTGAGGCAGGACTCTTATTATGGCCTATATAGATGAAGAGACTGAGACTCGGGGCACACAGCTGGTAAGGGACAGAGCTGGGATTTAAATCCGGCAGCCTGGCTTTAAAGCTTGCCTTTATCTACCCACAGTGGAGGGGGCACAGTACCATCTCTGAATCCATTACCTCTAGCCGCGGAAGGCACCTTGGATTTAGGGCTGCATGTGTTCCTTCTGAGCCTTGGCCAGCACACCCTTAAGAGGAGCTGGCATTGCTGGGCCCCTGCCAGCTGGAGTTGGGAACATCTCACCCCCCAGGCTGGCAGGCGGCTAAGGGTCAGATTGGCCTATCAGCCAGAGGAAAACCTCGGAGTCCCTTGGAACATGGATTCTCAAATGTGAAACACTCTACCATGGCCTTACACCCTCCTAGCGGGCTTTCCCAGGCTCAGCTCTGGAGATTCTGGCTGAGGAGGGCTGGGCGGAGCCTGGGAGTCTGTCGTGTAACCCCTCTGCCAGTGATTCAAATGCATACACAGGCAGGCTGGGGAACAACTGTTTACTCCGAACTGCCGAACTGCCGGACTGTGAATGCCTGTCTCGGATTGTCTGGGGGTGTCTGGAGGGGCCTTCCAAGCCAGCGGAGCTCCCGTATCTGCTAGTTGAAGTGAATGTGCATTGCATACGTTATGCTTCTGAGTTTGCTGTAGAGGTGAGCGGGCCGATAAGCTGGGCTGGGTTCCCCTGGGCCACCCCTGCCTGCTGCTGGGTGCCTGCAAGATGCAAAGGGTGGGTGGACTGGCTGGTGTCTGTGCCTTCTGAGAAGCCTAGATCTCAGTCAGCACCACAAGGAAGGAGACTGAGTCAGGTTGTGACTCCTCATTGCTGGGAATAGTCAAGCAGAGGCAAGGGGGCTTAGTACAGGGCTGCTCCAGGTCTGGCAGGGTGCACTGACTTGCTTCTCAGACTGTTTCTTTTTTCTTTTCTTTTTTTTTTTTTGAGACAGAGTCTTGCTCTGTCACCCAGGCTGGAGTGCAGTGGCGTAATCTTGACTCACTGCAACCTCTGGCCCCTAGGTTCAAGCGATTCTCCTGCCTCAGCCTCCCGAGTAGCTAGGACTACAGGTGCCTGCCGCCACGCCTGGTTAATTTTTGTATTTTTAGTAGGAACATGGTTTCACCATGTTGGCCAGGCTGGTCTCAAACTCCTGACCTCAGGTGATCTGCCTGCCTCGGCATCCCAAAGTACTGGGATTACAGGCATGAACCACCATGCCCGGCCCTGACTCTGTTTCTTTAAATTGCATTTGTTATGTCTGTTGTATTCTGATGGAGGAAGGAGTGAATGGTGTGATATTTGGGGGCTGCTTTAAAACACTCCAACAAGGAAATGGAAAACAGTAGATGAAGCAAGTGTGGCAAAATCTTGATAACTGTCATATCTGGACAATGGGTATATAGAATCGATTATACTACTCTCTACATTTGTACATATGTAAGAACGTTCCAAATTAAAATGACAAATGACTTAATTATTAGAATGTCAGAAATGCATGATGTAAAAAACTCAACTATACAGTAGGATAGTGGGACGTCAGTCTGCTCCCCTCTCCCAGGCCCCAGTCCCTTTTAGGACTAAGTCCTCTTTCCAGCCTCTTCTACAGCCTTCCAGAGGTTGACCGTGTGTATACAAGCCTATGAATGTAAGTGTGGTTTATTATTTTATTTTATTTTTTGACACAGGATCTTACTCTGTCACCCAGGCTGGAGTGCAGTGGCGTGATCTCAGCTAACTGCAACTCTGCCTCCTGGGTTCAAGCGATTCTCCTGCCTCAGCCTCCCAAGTAGCTGGAACTACAGGCATGCACCACGACGCCCAGGGAATTTTTGTATTTTTAGTAGAGACGGGGTTTCTCCACGTTAGCCAGGCTGGTCTTGAACTCCTGACCTCAGGTTATCCATTGGCCTTGGCCTCCCAAAGTGCTGGGATTATAGGCATGACCACCTCGTCCAGCCTCAATAGTATTATACATTTATTACTCTTATCCCTGGATACTGGGTTTCCAAGCTCACTGCATATTTCTGTGTATGCACCTGGGTGGGTGTAACTGTTGGACAGGATTCTGTGGTTGGAATCCATGTGACTTATTCATCACCCTAGAGACAGATACCGAGGCTGCCTCCAGCACCCACTGTCATGGTCAACACCACTGTGGCCATCCTTGTCCATGTCCACCTCTGAACCTTGCCCCTTACTGTAGCAAGCATTTTTTCTCAGCCTACATACATCTGCCTTGGGTTTTAAAATAGCTGCATGGTGTTCCTCATTTTGGATGTTCCATAGTTTAGCTAATCATCTCTCTATTGAAAGACTTTTCAATCTTCTCTTTCATCATCTCACTCAAACTATGAATAGCCTTGTTCAGTTGTCAGTTTGCACACATGCAAGCACATTTTTAGGCGAAAGTCCTAGGGATGGAATTGCTGAGGCAGAGGGCCTGTGTCCTTGTCATTTGCATGGATACTGACAGAAAAGTGTGGGAATGTCTCTTTCCCACCCATCAGCAAAGCTGTCTTCTAGCACTCAGGTTCTTTGAGACTCAGAGTGGTGGCCTGGCTGGGATAACACAGCCAGCGAGGGTTGGCACTGAGCCTGGCATGCAGGAAACTGAACCCTGGCCTTTCCAAGGCACCGCTTCAGCTTCTTCGTGCCCAAAGCTTCACAGAGTCTCGGACCTTCCTAGCAAGTCTATGGGCTTCAGCCTTTGGAATGTGCCTGGTAAGCAACCCCTCCAAGTGTCCGCTAGCCTACAGCAGTGTCAGCCTTGGAGCTCGTCACGTGAAAGCCCCTGGGAGGTTGTGTCAGGCCCAGCCTCTGTAGATCCCTGACCCTTTCCCCACCCCACCTCCCCTGCAGCATCTTCATAAATGGCTCTGTCGGAGTTAGACATCCTTGGGAGCCTGGAGTGGTGTTGCCTGGAGACAACTGGGCAACAGATCTGAGTTATTTATTTATTTATTTATTTATTGAGACGGAGTTTCGCTCTTGTCGCCTAGGCTGGAGTGCAATGACGCAATCTCGGCTCACTGCAACCTCCACCTCCCGGGTTCAAGTGATTCTCCTGCCTCAGCCTCCCCAGTAGCTGGGACTACAGGCGCCTGCCACCATGCCTGGCTAATTTTGGTATTTTTAGTAGAGATGGGATTTCACCACATTGGCCAGGCTGGTCTCAAACTCCTGACCTCAGGTGATCCGCCTGCCTCAGCCTCCCAAAGTTCTGGGATTACAGGTGCCAGCCACTGTGCCTGGCCAGATCTGAGTTATTTAAAGGAGGGAGAGGGTGGGAGGGAAGGGGTGACAGCCTGTTTATTCAGGGATGGATGGTCCCGCTGCTGCAGGGTTTGGCAGCCTCTCCCACCTCTCGTCTTTCTCAGTGTCCAGAGCCGGGGACTCTGCAGCGAGACCCAGTAGAAGGCCACTTGGACCACCTTTCTGATGGCAGTAGGGGTTGGAGAGTCTCTGCATGCCCCAGGGGGCTCTGTACAAGTGCTGGCTCAGAGAGCGAGGAGGTGTGGGCAGAAGGACCAAGCCTTGGAGAGAAATCTTCTGATGTTGATAACCACAACTCCTATTATGAGCTTCCTCTCAGACAGCTATTCGATAACAATTTTAAATTTATTAGTTCATTTGATCTCAAAACTCATCAAGGTAGGTATGACTATCCCCATTTTATAGATGTGGAAACTGAGACTCAGAGACATTAAGTGACTTGCCTGAGGTCACACAGCTAAGTGGCAGAAACCAAATGAAAACTCACGTCTGTCTGATGCAGAAGCCAGAACAAACCTCCGTATGTTGCTAGAGATGGCAGGGCCCTTGAATGCACCCACGTCTCCCCACCCCGAGCTGCCCTGGAAGGTCCT
This sequence comes from Macaca thibetana thibetana, assembly GCF_024542745.1. Lineage (NCBI taxonomy): Eukaryota > Metazoa > Chordata > Mammalia > Primates > Cercopithecidae > Macaca > Macaca thibetana. The sequence continues at coordinate 62,993,793 of NC_065586.1, read as the reverse complement.
GCATCCTGTCCTGCTGTGTGCCACCAATCGTGCTTCTCCAGCACCCTGGTCCCACCCCGACCCTGCAGGAAACACAGGGCTCTGAAATGATCCGAGACTTGTCTGCCTTTCCCACAGGTCTGTGAGCACCTCGAGGGCAGGGCAGGGTTTTACTCATCTCTGTGTCCTGAGCCCGGGGTCAGGCACATAGTGGGTACTTAAAGAGCATTTCCACATGGAGCTTGGGTGTTTGAGCACTCTCCCTCAGACAGGGGCCAGCTGTCTATCTATGGGCCCTCACTCTCTCCCCGACAGCCCTGCAGGGGCCAGAAGAAATGATCCTTCTTTTTTTGTTGTGTACTTGTTTACTGTCCTCCCAGCCCACTAAAATGTCAGTTCCATGAAGGCAGGAGCTTGTCTGCCTCATTCACTTCTCAGGGGATAGAACAGTCTTGGAATATAGAAGGGGCTCCATAAATGTTTGTTGACAGACTACTTTTTTTTTTTTTTTTTAATTGAGACAGAGTCTTATTCTGTTGCCCCGGCTGGAGTGCAGTGGCATGATCTCAGCTCACTGCAACCTCTGCCTCCCAGTTTCAAGCAATTCTCGTGCCTCAGCCTGCCACGTAGCTGGGATTACAGGGGCGTGCCACTATGCCTGGCTAATTTTTTTGTATTTTTAGTAGAGATGGGGTTTCACCATGTTGGCCAGGCTGGTCTCGAACTCCTGACCTCAGGTGATCCACCCGCCTCAGCCTCCCAAAGTGCTGGGATTACAGGTGTGAGAAACAGTACCCTGCCTGACTGACTAAATAAATGAATGAAATATATTTGTGGAATGAATGAGCCAGGATTCCTCCCTCCTTTTCTCTCTTGATCTGATGGAGCATCTCCCTGTAGAACCTGAAGAATGTTCTGGAGCTAGAATCACCCTCCTGCCACATGTCCTGGGTGCTCTTCAGTCAGGCCTTTAAGTAGTCCCGTGGGGAGGGAGGGGAGCAAGATCTGGTGCCTGCTCTTAGGAATCTCATTGTTCTGTGCAGCATGTTCAAACTGCAGGTCATGGGCAAAATCAGTGTAGTGCCCTGCAGTCAGCAATAACAAAACGAAATAGAATAAGATAGATTAGAGGGCTGTGCGTGGTGGCTCACACCTGTAATCCCAACACTTTGGGCGGCCGAGGCAGGTGGATCACCTGAGGTCAGGAGTTCAAGACCAGCCTGGCCAACATGGTGAAACCCTGTCTCTACTAAAAATACAAAAATTAGCTGGCCATGGTGGCGGGAACCTGTAATTCTAGCTACTTGGGAGGCTGAGGCAGGAGAATTGCTTGAACCCAGGAGGTGGAGGCAGCAGTGAGCCGAGATTGTGCCACCGCCACTGCACTCCAGCCTGAGGCTCTGTCGAAGGAAGCAGGATGCATCCAATGCAGTAAGGCTAAGCGTTTTTTGTGAATAACACACATTCACATAACTGTGTAGCCGGCCCCGGTGTAAAATGTATTTCTTACTTTGGGTCTTGGTAAAAAAAAAGGTTTGAATCTTGTGTGTGAATTTGGGAGTTGGGGGATGTAATCCTTAGGCTTAGACCCAAAGAAGGGTATAACCAATTAAATGAATAATCCTGCCCATAGTATGATGCCGATAACCAAACATGTATCCTGTGCCAGGCGGGGTGCTCGGGTCCCAGTGCCTGGCAGGGAAGGGAGGGGAAGGAGTCCTGAGTGGACAGAGATCCCATGGGCAGATAGGGGAGGAGTCCAAGGCAAATTGCCTGGAGGAGGAACCTGAACTCAGGCTCCAAACACCCCTCTGCCCTGGCAGGTTCAGGGCTAGGTCATAGTTTGAGCTTGGGTGGCAACAGCAATGACAGGAACAGCTGTCATCAGTAAGTACTGGCTGAGTGCCAAGCACCTTTTATCCTCCAGACTTTCCCAGGAAGCAAGAACTGCTCTTCGCATCATTTTACAAATGAGGAGACTTGGAGCAATGTGGTAACTTGTAGCATGGGGTCACATGGTGGTAAAGTTGCTGTGGCTAGATCCAAGCCCAGGTCTGCCCTGCTTAAAGCCCTTGTCTTTAGGATTGCACACAGAAGGGGGCCGAAAAAATGGGAGTGCTGGATGCTGGAGATGGGGCAGTGGGCCTGGAAGGGCAGATGGCAGACAGGGGATCTGTCTGTGTGGGGACTCAGGCATCAGGGATGAGTTTGCCTGAAGCTCAGAGACCACTGGGCTCAGGGGGAAATCGCAGGCCCCAAAACTCCCACCCTGGAGGGTGCACATGATTCCTGTTCTTGGCAGTAATGCAGTTACAAGGAGCAAGGCCAGGCCAGCCCGTGTTCTGATGTTGTCCACTCCTCAGGCCCAGTGTTCCCCAGCTGTGGCAGATGTCAGGGGAAGAGCAGCTAGGGCCTGTTTCCTGTCTTTGATCAGGATTCATCTTTGCTGGTTTGAATCCAGCTCCTCTGCTTTCCAGCGAGTCATTTGTGCCTGTCAGGAAATAATTTTTGGTTTAAGCGTTCTCTCAAGGGAATCTGGGGTTCCCACAGCTCATGTTTCTGCCCAGGGACTGAACTTGGGAGCTCTCTCCTGAGAGCACCAGCACCTTGCTTGGGCTGACAGGGCAGTGGACGGCCACAGGCGAGTCTGTCGGGGTGTGAGTAACAGGTTACTTACATTCTTTGCAGCAGCAGCTCGTCTGGTTTTGGACTGTGGCAGGTGCTTCGTGTGTGTGCTACACGTAAACACACATACACCCATGCTCACTCATAAAGCCACACTCGCTCCCACTAGACACTTGCACAAACATGGATCCCTGCAAATATGAGTTCACACACGAACAACACAAGCATGATAACATGGTGTCTTGGGCGCTTGTGTGTGTGGGAGGTGGGTGCTGGCAGTGCTGGTGGAGTGCTGGGTGAGTGAGGGTCAGTCCCGACTTCTCTCCTTCCTGAGATCCTGGTCTGGGACCCATGAATCTTTTCTCAGGGGATTTTGGGCTTCTCCTCTGAGCTTCCAGATTTCTCAGGAATCTTCTGCTGCAGTTTGAGCTGCTCAAATTGGCTCAAGTGAGAGCTGGCTTGACTGATTCTTTCTTCCTGCCTGGGGCTGGGGAGACAGCAGAGTACCTTCTCTTGGGTGTACCCAGGGCTGCTCTGTGGCCTTCAACATTCAGTCGTTGTTCCCCTCCCAGGCCCAGGGCGGGGCAGATCTGACTGCGAATCTTTCTTGGGGTTGCAGGAACTCTCCTAGCCCCATGGCCAGCAGATGGCCAGGGCTGCAGGACTTGCTATTCTGAGTAGGGACTTGGCAGGCCCTCTGGAGGGGCTGGTGGTGGGCTGGTGAGGCTGGGCACTGTGGTTTTGATGCAGTCTGTGGCCTGACCCCAAGGAACCTCCAAGCCCTCAGCCCCCTACCTACCAGCTGAACCCTGAGGCTGTTAGAGCCAGAAGGGTTGTGACTGCAGGCTTTCCTGAGAACATCTTTGTCCTGGGCTTTTCTGCTTGGTTCAACAGGAACACCTACTGTGTGTGTGGTGAGTACAAATGAACGTATGAAGACGTGCCAGGCACTGTGCTGTGGACCAAAAGACAGGTCAGGCACAGGTAGGACATAGCTTTTGTTCTCTGGGAGCTAGAGAGGCACACAGTCATGGATTCCAGCATCTGCCGGGCAGGGGGTGAGGTGAGGGGAAGCAAAGTGTGTATATTTGTATGTGTGTATGTGCATATGTGTATGTGCTATGTTTGTGTATGTATATATATGTGCATGCATACCTATATGCATGTTTATAATGTATATATGTGCATTGGCATACATATATGTACATGTATGTGTATACATGTGTGCGTATGCATGCACATGTATGTAAATGTGTATTTTGCATCTGCTCACACACATGCCTGCCCCTGCCTTAGTCCTGACCTAGAGGAGGGCATTATCCTGGAATGCATCCTCAGGATGGCAGGCTTCAGTTGGGGAGTCTGGCAGGGGGCAGGATGGGATACGTGGCTGTGGCAAGAAGAAGAAGGAAGGAAACTGTGGCCCAGGATGGAGTCCTACAGTGTGCCACACATGATGCCTGGACATTACTTGCCCAGCTCACTGGCTTCTCAAACACCTCTTTGAAGGAGGATGAAGCCATCTTATGGATGCAGAAGTTGGGAATCTGAGAACTTACATCACTTTTCCCAGACCACACAGCCAGTAAATTGTGAGCCACTTTGAGCCTAGCTCTGCTGAACTCTGAAGGTCAGGTCTGTTTCCCAAGGCCACTATGGGATTTTCTCTGCTGCTGTCGTTTTTCACACACCTTGGGTGGCGCAGGAGGAGGTATGGAGCTGAGGGCAAGTTTCCCTGGGCCTGTTTCCTCATTTATTAAAATAGGGATCAGAAAAGTATTGACCTTACAACATCGAGAAGCACTTAAGAGCTAGGTGCTGGGGACATGGTGAGACCACCACAATGAGTCATTTCTCTTGTCTTCAGTTATTCTTAGGGGTCATGGGGAATGTGTTCCCCTCTCCCAGCCCAGCACTCTCCAGCCTGACAGAGGTGGTGCCTACACTGCCTTCATTCTGGGGCAACCCCAGCTCGCCCAAATCCCGCTCCATCCCGAATGGGGGTGAGGCACGTGGTAACAGGTGAGAAAGAAGGATTTCCCGAGTGTGGAGCCGCGAGAGGGAGGAAGTGACTCACCAACCACAACAAAGCCCATCTCTCCGCTAGGAAGCACCAGCCAGCGAGGAGTGAACGCACGCACGTGGGTGCATTCACCCACGTGCTCGCGGGGGCGTGTGGGGCCGTCGGGGCTGGCTGCTACCTAGTGCTAGTCCGCGCAGGTGCGGTGAGGGGTGGTGGGGGGCAGGCCTATGGTGCGGGTCACTGCCTGAAACCGCATGATGGGGTGGGGGCAGAGGGACCCCTCTCCATCCAAAACTCTGCTCTGCCGTTCTCCTTTCGCCTCTGGGGGCCGAGGGGCGCGTTTTCTTAGGACCCCGGGGCGTGGGAGGAGCCCCTGCTTGGGAGGACAGTCTGCTGTTTAGGGGCTCCCCTTCGACACGTGGGAGGCAAAAGTCCAGGGCGCACTATCTTCTAGCTCCCGTCGCACAGCACAGCGAGGCCAGCCTGGAGCCCACGTGCTGGGCTCGGTCCCGCCGAGGCTCGGCCTGCCTGTAAAGCAGAGAGGAGCGAGGGAAGCCAGGCCAGCGGGTCTCGCGGGTAGCCGGCGTCCGGGACGGGGTGTGGCGCCCAGAGCGCTGCTGCCTCTCGCAGCCAGGAGGCTGGATGTAGGGTTTGGGTGTCTTCCAGAAGGAGCCGCACTAGCGACGAGGGAAGAGGAACTGGCTTCCCGGGCAGTCTCCCCCGCCCCAAACTTTTCCTCCTCGCGGAGGGAGGAAGCGCGGCCGGGGAAGGTGGGGCCCGCGTTCCGCCCGCCCGGGGGTCGCGGCTGGGGTGAGTGTGTCTTTAAATCCGAGCCCCCCGCCCCTCGCGGTGGGGCCGGGGCTCGCGGTCCGGGCGGGGGCGGACGCGGTGATTGGTGGCCTGGCCGGATCCGCCCCTCGGCGCTGGGGACGCGGGGCGCGGGGCAGCAGCTCGGCGCGCAAGGGCCGGGGCGCTCAGCTCCAGTTGGCGGTGAGTGCGGGCTCCCTCTCGCGTGGCCTCGCCGGGTCCGCCTGGCCTGCCCACCTCCGGAGCCGCCTCTGCCCCCGCATGGGCTGGGGAAGTTGGGAGGAGCGAGCCGGAGCCAGAGCCCGCGCCGGGCGCGCCCCGCCGCTGCCTGACTCGGCGCCCGCAGTCCGGGCGCAGCGCGCCTGCCGTAGGAGCACGGATGCCCCCCGGAGCCGCGGGCTGGCAGGTACAGACGTGTCCCGGCCTGGGGCTGGCGAGGGGCGGGCAAATCCAGAATCCCCCGGCACCCCCCATTCCGAGGCTGCTCCAGACACCAACTCCCCATCCTCTGGGGAGGTGAGGTCCTGGGCCTTCACCCAACACCAGCTCAGTATTGATCGCTGGGAGGCAAGAGGGACTCACAGGGAGCAATTGCTGTGTGGTTCTGTGTGTTGGACCTTGGGCTACCCCCTCTCCCGAGTTCCCTGGGTTTGGTGTAGGCATGGGCTGGCGACAGTTCCACTTTTCATTGCCAGACCTGGGAGCACGGCCAGGAGCTAGGGTTCCCCGCGAAGTTAGGGGGAGATTGGGGAGAGGGAAGCCGATTCATGACCGAGATGGGGTGCTGGGACTCATCGCTAGGGGGCGTGAGGCCCGCAGATCCAGGATGAGTCCAGAAGTCTCAGCGGGCACACGCTTTGATTCTTGGCCCAGTCTGGCCGTCTTCCTCTGTAGGCCTGGGTCTCCGAGGAGAGTACATTTTTCAGTTTCAGCGGGTTTTCCTGAAGGGGCAGTGACCTGTCAGAGAGAGAGTGGCCTATGGGAGACCGGCAGCACCGGGCTCCTGAAGGTGGCCGGAATGGTTGGAGCTCTTTCATGTCTCTTGGGTTGTCAGAGGTGGGAGTAAAGCTTCATGGCCCCGGGAATATTCTGGGCATCGCTACTCTCCCAGCCAGAGGCCCAGGCACCAACTCCTTAGCTTCTGGGTAGAACAACCTGAACCCAGTGGCTGAGCACCTCTTAAATGCCAGGCAGGGCACTGGGCCATGCCCCTGGAGTGTGCGGGTGGGGGAGATTTGAAGGATTCTGTCCTCAGGAGGCTCAGCCTGTGGGGGGAAAACAGGACATAAACACACAAAGTTCACTGATACAGGGTTTCGATACCAGTCCTGGACTGGTGATAGTGGAAAGCCAAGAGGCTACACACCATTAATTGCTACATGAGTAATACAGGCTGCGAGACTGCCAGGGCAGCAGAGATCCAGTTCCATGCAAGCAAGCAAATGTGCTGAAATGTTCCAGCTCCATGCCCACCCTTACTTATTACCCTGCTCCAAGGGCAGGGAGCAGCAGGGGCGCTGAGGAGGTTCTCTTGCACCCATCCCCACCCACTCCCAGGTTTGTTTGTTTCCTGCTGGTGGATTTCTGAAGTAACCCATTTGGTTTCTTGGCTTGGACTGAGCATGGGACTCTCCTACTTGCCCTGTGGCTCCTGGGGTTTGGGGTCTAGAGCCAGCCTTGTAGGAGGTTCAGAGGCAAACAGGAGGAAGTCCTCACTTCCTTTCTGAAGAGCCTCCGTCGCTGGGGGTTGGGGGTAGGTTGGGAGGCTGGCAGGCACTGGGTCAGTTTCCTGTGAGTGCAGACAGACCCCAGGTGGTGCATGCACCCCCCCACTTCCCTGGCCAGTGTTGGGGGTGGGCACAGTAGGGCCCAGGTGACTTGAGGTGGGTGATTCCTGGCACAGCTCTGACCTCACTTCTGTGAGGCTCTGCTGTATCTGGGGCCCTGCCCCCTCCCTCACTGTCCCTGGCAGGTTTCTGTTTTTCTGGAACACTTTGTGGAGGTGGCAGTGTGCTCATGCTCGTGGCCTTGGGTGCAGTTCTGGGAGTGGGAGTTGCTGAGCTCACCCGAAACTCTTGGCTGGCACTGTGAGAACTTGTGTGAACACACTTGCCTGCCTCAAAACAGGTGGTGCACAGACGTGGGTTACCCAGGCACCTGTGGGGGATACCCATGGGGGCAGAGATGTGAGTGCACGTGTGTGCTCAGGTTTACAGCTGCGTGGGCAGAGACATAGAGGAACTGGATGCATATGTACATGAGGACAGACACAGGAGGATGATGGGGGTGAGCAAACTACCCGGGGACACAGACGTGTGCGGGGACAGACATACATGAACGCATCAGCGTGGGCCACGTATGGGCTGCAGACATGTACATAGAAATACACCATCGCTGGGATCTGAATCTCCCCACGTGGGAGGCAGACAAGTAAGTGGACAGACGTATAGGTAGACCCACCAGAGCACAGACGGGGATGGGAACCGACATTCCCAGACAAGACTTGGAGCCACAGGGAAGCCGCTCAAGTACCTGGGCAGAATGGAGTTGGCTGTGAGCTCCTGGGGGGCACAGACACATATGCTTGCCAGAGCCAGCTGACAGCAGAGGCCCGGAACCAGACACAGGTGGGTTCTGAGAGGTGGGCCGAGGCGCGCGTTACCTGGGTATCACCCTTTCCCTGCGTGACACAGTGCCCGGGAGTGGTCCTGTTTGGAGTGGTGATGGTACCGGTGCTCTGTGGTGGAGCTTATTTCTAGACTTTCACTTTGGGGTTTGAGGACCCCCAAAAGCTCAGTCTCCTGTGTTTTCCTCTGAGAGTCATTTGGCCTCTCCACCTCTGCATTACAAGGCTGGGCTGTGCCTTAAACGCCAGCAGGTGCTCTTTGAATTTTGATTCTCATCTTTTCTGGGTCTCCAGAGGCTTCCTGAAGTGAGGCTGTGTGGCCTGGGTGGAGTGCTCCAGCTATTCTTTGCCTACCAGAATAGAGGAGGAACTGCCTGGGGATTCTCCTGAACGCAAGCCTGCGGGTCTTTGACAGGGATGGGAGATTCCCCCGGGGGAGAGAGAGAGCACATGCGGCTGCATCTGTGATGAGAGCCACTGCCCTCTGGGGCGGGCTCCTTCTCCGCTAAGCCCCGGGCTTGCACAGGGAAGGGGTCCACCACCTTGCTATGCTCAGGTCTACCTCTGCCCAACCTGGCACCTGAGAGCCAGCCCAGATTCTAGATATGGTTTGATACTAATGCACCATGTAACCTCCAGCAAGTCAATTAATGCCTTGGTTTCCTCATCTTTAGAGTGGGGCCACTAACCTCTACCTCCTTGTGGGTTCAGTGGGAGAAAATCAGTGCAAAGCATGTGGCCCAGTGCATGGCATGGAGTGAGTGCTCAGTTGATGTCGGGGTGGGGGCCTTTGATTATGAGCCGTCCCCTGTGGCCAGGACTCTGCAGGGCTTCCTCGGCAGCTGGGTGCATGGCCCTGGGCCTCTGGGTGAGTCCTGGAGCAGGCTGGGTGGGCCAGGCATCTCTCATGTGAAAGCTGGAGGGCTTTGTCCTCAGTCTGTGCCCACTAGTCCCTCCTTAGCCCTGTGGGACCTCCATACACGGGGTCAGGAAATGGCAGGCTGGGCAGGCGTATGGAAGCTTGGGCCTGCTGCCTGCTGGGCCTCTGGGAGGGGAGCCAGTGGTTTGCTAAGAATAGTCCCGAATCATGGCTCTCGCCTCCCAGAGGGCAGCCCAGCCATGTGCCACCCCTGTCTCGGGCCAAGGCACTTGCAGATGGGCTTTTTATGTTTCCTGTAACTGGTGCTCAGCACAGGATTCTGCCTGGGAGCAGCAAGCTTAGTCTGGGAGGAGACTCTGTTTGCCCTTCCGAGGCTTTTGACTGGGACCTGGGGAAAGAGAAGGTCTGGAAGCACTGGCCTTTATAATCCCTGAGTTCCTCTTCCACTCAGGGCTTTTCCTGACACATCTGCCTTGACCATCTTCCTACCTGCAAATAGACCTGTTGTGATTAAGAACACTGGCTCCGGAAAGAAACCACCTGGGTCTGAATTTCTGCTCCCTCCCTCATTAGCCGTGTGGCCCAGGGCAAGAAACTTAACCTCTCTGTGCCTCAAGTCCCTTGTGTCACAGGGTTAAGGATAACAACTCCCTTATGAGAATGTCACAAAGATGAAAGGAGGTAATCTCAGAGAGCCCCCAAGGCACTGGCTCCTAGGAAGTACTCCATAAACATTAGGTGCTTCTGTTGTTCCCATGATATTAGTCTCTCAGCAGAGGCCAGGGTGCTCAGCACAGGACCAGATGGTGGGAAGGGACCAGAGTGGCATCTTGATGTGGGTTCCTGAGCTTTTTGGCCCTGGGTTCAGTATGAGGTGCAGGGGCTTCAAAGGTAGATTAAACTCAGTCCCCACCAGGAGGTGAGCGAGGTACATGCAGACGCCATGTCTGGTTCTGTAACGGGGTCTGTGCTAGTTATAGTTTGAGCCGGAGGGAGGGAATGGCTGGCATGGGGTGTGTGTGATACTTCACATGGGCTTTGAGGGATGGCCAGGAGTTTGAAAAGGGGGAGGGCAAGGCTTCTGCAGCAGAAAGAGCAGTGTGGCAGAGGTGTGACAGCCTTGGGAAGCATTTTGTATATTTCCCATAACTGGCATGTGGGCTGGCTTTGGCCACAGGGTGCGCCTGCTTGGGCTGAAGCTGAGCACTGATGAGAGAGGCAGGTGGGGTGTCTAGCTCATCTGCACACCCGTGGAAGGCAGTAGGGAACATCTTTGGGAAGTGGGTGTGTCACTGCCAATGCTTTGGGCTCCTAGGAGTTGGGGCTTTCAGAAATTCCATGAGGAGGGAGGATGTGGTGCTGCGAGGGCTGTGGGTACCCTGGGAAATGGCCAACAGGCTGGGTGTGGCCCATGGGTGGGGAGAGGGGTGGGTGCCCTGAGATGACCTGGGACCCTGCCAGCTTCTGCATCCTGCTGAGCCCCAGGCCCTTCCTCTCTGCGGGCTGTGCCGGCCTCTGTCTGGCCTTCCCAGAGTGGAGGCCTGGGACGCTGGGACATATTTTGAAGATTCTATTTAGAAAGCATAGAGGGGACTTCTCCTCCCCTTTTCCTTTTCCTGGAATGGAGAGTCTCCTGAAGGAGTTAACCCCTTTCCTGCTGGTCACAGAGTGGCCCGTGGATGTGTCCCCCACTTTTTTTAGGATCACTATTTTATCGTTGCTCTTTCTGTTATGCGGGATATGTACATCAGGTGCTGAAAGGTACAACACATTCTGCAACTGAGCGCCACCTTCCGAGACTGAACCGGCAAAGAAAGTACACTGAACATCAGCATCTGGCAATATATTTTTTATTTGTGTGTTTGTTTTTTTGAGATGGAGTCTTATTCTGTTGCTCAGGCTGGTGTTCAATGGCACGTTCCTAGCTCACTGCAACCTCTGTGTCCCAGGTTCAAGTAATTCTCGTGCCTCAGCCTCCTGAGTAGCTGAGATTACAGGTGCCCACTACCACGTCCAGCTAATTTTTGTGTTTTTTTTTTTTTTTTGAGACAGAGTCTCGCTCTATCGCCCAGGCTGGAGTGCAGTGGCGTGATCTCGGCTTACTGCAAGCTCCGCCTCCCGGGTTCACACCATTCTCCTACCTCAGCCTCCCGAGTAGCTGGGACTACAGGCACCTGCCACCACACCCGGCTAATTTTTTGTATTTTTAGTAGAGACAGGGTTTCACCGTGTTAGCCAGGATGGTCTCAATCTCCTGACCTTGTGACCTGCCCGCCTTGGCCTCCCAAAGTGCTGGCATTACAGGCGTGAGCCACTGTGCCTGGCCTGTCATTTTTGTATTTTTAATGGAGATGGGGTTTCACCACATTGGCCAGGCTGGTCTCAAACTCCTGACCTCAGGTGATCTGCCCATCGTGACCTCCCAAAGTGTTGGGATTACAGACGTGAGCCACCATGCTCGGCCCCAATATTTTTCTAAAAAAAGACTAAAATGGATTTAAATTGATTAGCACTGTTAAATCACATCTAATATTTGATACTACATGATTTAATATAGCTGAATGATGCAATGATGGAAAATGTGTTTACATCAAAGAATACAACCAAAATGAAGATAGCAAAGAAAACCCATATACTTTTTTTAAACAGGAAAATACTTTTGAAGTATACATGTAACCGCCCATTCTTTTCTTTTCTTTTCTTTCTTTTATTTATTTATTTATTTATTTATTGAGATGGAGTCTCACTCTGTCACGCAGGCTGGAGTGCAGTGGTGTGATCTTGGCTCACTGCAAGCTCTGCCTCCTGGGTTCAAGAGATTCTCCTGCCTCAGCCTCCCAAGTAGCTGGGACTACAGGTGCGTGCAACCACACCTGGCTAATTTTTGTGTTTTTAGTATAGACAGGGTTTTGCCATTTTGACCAGGTTGGTCTCCAACTCCTGACCTCAGGTGATCTGCCTGCCTTGGACTCCCAAAGTGCTGGGATTACAGGCATGAGCCACTGTGCCTGGCCGAAACTGCCCATTGTTTTAAAGAAAAATTACTGCAAGCAAAGTTATCAACCTTTAGAAAATACACACATAGCATTGCTAAGCATCCCCCGTTCCAATATGCATACTTGGAAAATACAAAGTTAAATTGTAAACAATAGATGAGCTTCATATTTGTAAGAATATGGAAAGAAATCCCATTTTTAGCAGTGTCGTATAAAGAACTGTCTTTTCATGTGAAATTCATGAATTGTCCTTCTGTTGGGATCATACTTCACAAACCACCATGTTTTTGAGATGAGATTACAGTGCGAGATAGAACATCTTAGCAATGTTATTGTTAAAGTTAAATTTTTTTTAACTATTTTTCAGAACACCTCCCTTAAGTATGTAGGATTCATTTTTAAAATTCTTCCTAGAAAAAATATACAAAGGAGAGGTATGTTTATTCCCTGTTATACTTCTGGAAGGCACTTCCATGGTGGAGAAAGGGCTTCTCTCTCTTCTGTTCACTGATTGTTTTTGTCCTTGGTGTGTGTTAAGATGTAAGATTTCAGGTTAGTTGTCTGAGCAAACTTTTTTTTTGTTTGTTTTTGGGACAGAGTTTCATGCTTGTTGCCCATGCTGGAGTGCAATGGTATGATCTCAGCTTACTGCAACCTCCACCTCCTGGGTTCAAACGATTCTCCTGCCTCAGCCTCCCAAGCAGCTGGGACTACAGGTGTGTGCCACCACACCCGGCTAATTTTTGTATTTTTAGTAGAGACAGGGTTTCCATGTTGGCCACGCTGATCTTGAACTCCTGACCTCAAGTGATCCACTTGCCTCGGCCTCCCAAAGTGCTGGGATTAAAGGCGTGAGCCACCATGCCCAGCCACAAACTTCTTATTACAACCACGGAAGGGGCACACATGGGTCCTGTCTCTGGTATGGATTCACACACATGTGCGCAAATTGAAGTCCAATAAAAAGTGTTTCCCGCAGACCCACCGTGTGCCATGAAAGAGCTTCTCTCCAGCACAGACTGGTTGGTGTCGTTCTGGTTTTGAGCTCTCAACAAGAGCTTTGCCATGCTCTTCACAGATGAGGACTCTGGGACTGTGGCTGTGCAGATGTTTTCTCATGGCAGAGTTATCCAAGAACATCTTTGTGCTCCCTTTATGAGGGCAAGCTGTTGTTCTTGGAGCATCATTTTATTTAATTTTTCTTGGCTTCATTCTAGCAAGTTATGCCCATTGTTTAGGATTTGAGAGGTTACTGCCAGGTATTCCTCCAGGAGGAAGTTTCAGGAGGCAGGTTATCTTCATTGGTCAGTCGTTCAATCATTGTTGACATATCAAGGTCAATATCTTTTTTTTTTTTTTTTTTCCTCGTTGGACCACATGGTGACCAAGAACTTGCCCTCCAGGTTCTTGATCTGCACCTGCTTCTGCTCCTGCTTCTTGTTGCCTAGGTTGGCGCCATCACCACCCACCACATTTCCGCTTTGACGTCTGCCCTGTAGTGACTGAGCCCTTCATCCTGGGACCATTGAGGTTGGTGCCAACCCCTGCACTTCCCAGGGACAGCCCTCTCTCAGGGCCCCGGGACCCTGGTTGGCAGGGCCTAGAAGGCTTCATCAGCCAGTCAGGCACTGTGGCTCACACCTGTAATCCCAGCACTTTGGGAAGCCAGGGCAGGTGGATCACTCAAGGTCAGGAGTTCGAGACCAGCCTGGCCAACATGGCGAAACCCCATCTCTACTAATAATACAAAAATTAGCCAGGTGTAGTGGTGGGTACCTGTAGTCCCAGCTACTAGGGAGGCTGAGACTGGAGAATAGCTTGAACCTAGGAGGCGGAGGTTGCAGTGAGCTGAGGTCGCGCCACTGCACCCCGGTCTGGGCAACAGAGTGAGATTCTGTCCCTCAAAAAACTCATCAGCCTGATCCGAGTGGTGGTTTAGCTTTGCCTTGACCATCATCTTTTGCCTTGGCCACTACGCCTGGCCAATTTTTTGTATTTTTAGTAGCGATGGGGTTTCACCATGTTAACCAGGATGGTCTCAATCTCCTGACCTCGTGATCCTCCCGACTTGGCCTCCCAAAGTGCTGGGATTACAAGCATGAGCCACTGAGCCCGGCCTAATTTTTTGTTTTAACTGAGGTGAAATCCATTTAAGTAAAATAAACCATTTTAAAGCCCACAATTCAGAGGCATTTAATATAGTCACAATGTTGTACAACCACCGCTTCTATCACATTCTAAAACATTTTATCACCCCGAAGGAAAACCCTGTACCTATTAAGCTGTTACTCACCATTCCCTTCTCTACTACCGTACTTTTTTTTCTTTTTTAAAAAAAAAACAGTTTTGTTGAGATATGTACACCATAAAATCCACCTGCGTGAAGTGTGTACTTTGGTGAGTATTGGTAAAAGTCATGGGCATGCAGCCACCTCCTAGACAAGTCTGGCAACATTTTCCATCACCTAGAAGGGCCCTATGTTCCCTTGTAGCCGGTCACCACTCCCACCTTGGGCCCAGGCCCACTCATCTACTTTCTGTCACTATGATTTTGTTTTTTCTGGATTTTTCACATACATGGACTCATATAACAGGTAGCTTTTAGTGACTGGCCTCTTTACTCAACATGATGTTTTCTGAGATTCATCTCTGTTATTGGATGATTTAATCAGTTCCATTTCTTTTTTATTGGTGAGTAGTATTCCAATGTGTGAGATATGTTAAAAATAGTGTAAAATTTCTCTGTTTTTTTTTTTTTAGAAGGGCCTCATTCCTATTGCCCAGGCTGCAGTGAAGTGGTGCTGCAGTGTTAGCTCACTGCAGCCTTAACTTCCTGTCCTCAAATGATCTTCCCACCTCAGCCTTCTGAGTAGCTGGGACTACAGCTGTGCACCACCATGCCTGGCTAATTTTTGTATTTTTAGTAGACACGGGGTTTTGCCCTGTTGCCCAGACTGGTCTTGAACTCCTGGACTCAAGTGATCTGCCTGCCTTGGCCTCCCAAAGTGCTGGGATTACAGGCGTGAGCCACCATGCCTGGCCTAAAATAATCTTCACAAAAGATTCTAGTAGTAGCTTCATAGAAAGTAAAATGTCAAAGTCCCCTTTCCCCTCCTTCCCCTCTCTCTGGTCCCCGGAAGTGACACTATCAGCAGTGTGCCGAGTGTCCTTTGGTCTTTTTTCTGTACCTCTACATGAATTTGTGTGGTTTTTGATTTTCGGGGTGAGCCCAAACTCAGTCTGCTTTCATCCGGCCATGTATCATGCAGAGGGACCCCAGCACTGCCATGGGAGTTCTGAGCACATGTCCTGAGCTGGAGCCCGGCGAGGCTTTGGGAGAGATGGGAAGAAGCCTTCCTGGAGGTGGTTAATGTAGAGCAGGTCCTGGAGAAGGGTGGCATTGGATCAAACAGCATCAGTGTCCAAAACAGCCTCTCTGGTGACCCGTCCTGGTGGTCTGGGTGGATGTGTCCTCCTGCCGCTTCACCACTGACCCCAACTTGGCTGCCACCGGTGGGGGCTTCTTCCCATCTCTCTGAAGTGTCACTGGAAGGAATAGGTCCAGGACAGGGCAGTTTGTTGGGTTGATAGAGGAGGGACCCTTGGGAAATTGCCCCTTGCCAAAGTCTCTTCAGGCAGCTTGTAGGGGCCTCCCAGTAGCCATCTTGCCTGGCCTGCATGGGTGGAGGATGGGATGCCTGTGGCCTCTGAGGAAGGGGCTGCCTGGGCTCAGATTTTCACCCTCCTGGCTCCACCCCAACCCCAGCCAGTGGGGTCCCAGGGGCTCCAAGTCTTATGTCATGCTGCTTTCCTTGACGCTGCCGTCGATGTGTAAATGAACCCCATCCCCTGCATCCTAAAGTTGGTTGTTTTCATTGTTTTTAAGTCTTTCCTAACTTAATAGTTCAAAGTAGTGCTTTAATTGTAAGACATGGGTTCCAGGAGATAGGAATCCTGTGTGATGGTTCGAGGGCAGCCACCTGCTCACCCAGGATGGGGTTATCTTGTGACCTGGGGTCCCATCCTGGGCTCAGGAGTCCTGTAGGGGGAGGGGGAGGACCTGGCAGGGAGCTCTGCATAGGTGGGTTTGTGGATGTCTCCCTTTCTCCAGCTGAGTGCTGCTCAAATGTGGGTAATACATGGACTCCCAATTCACAGCCCTATTGAGATCTAATTCACATGCTGTACAATTCACCCATTTAGTAGGTTTTTTTTTTTTTTTTGAGACGGAGTCTCGCTCTGTGGCCCAGGCTGGAGTGCAGTGGCACGATCTGGGCTCACTGCAAGCTCCACCTCCCGGGTTCACGCCATTCTCCTGCCTCAGCCTCCCCAGCAGCTGGGACTACAGGTGCCCGCCACCACGCCTGGCTAATTTTTTGTATTTTTTAGTAGAGACGGGGTTTCACCATGTTAGATAGTATGGTCTGGATCTCCTGACCTCGTGATCCACCTGCCTCGGCCTCCCAAAGTGCTGGGATTACAGGCGTGAGCCACCGCGCCCAACCATTTAGTAGCTTTTAATACATTCAAAGAGTTGTCGTCTCACCACAGTTTAATTTTACATTTTCATCAACCTCAGAAGATACCCCGTACCCATTAGTAGTCACTCCCCACCCCCAGCCCACTAGCATGCTCTCTATTGCTATAGATTTGCCGATTCTAGACATTTCATATAAATGAAGTCATACAACATATGGGTTTTTTGTAGACTCCCTCTCTCTCTCTCTCTTTTTTTTTTTGAGACAGAGTCTCGCTCTGTTGCCCAGTCTGGAGTATAGTGGTGTGATCTCAGCTCATGGCAACCTCTGCCTCCCAGCTTCAAGTGATTCTCCTGCCTCAGCCTCCTGAGTAGCTGGGATCACAGGTACTTGCCACCATGCCCAGCTAATTTTTGTATTTTTAGTAGAGATGAGGTTTCACCATGTTGGCCAGGCTGGTCTTGAACTGCTGACCTCAGGTGATCCATCTGCCTCGGCCTCCCATAATGGTGGGATTACAGGCGTGAGCTACCGCACCCGGCCCTCTCTCTCTCTCTTTTTAAAGGTCTCACTCTGTTGCTCAGGCTGGGGTGCAGTGGTACAGTCATGGCTCACTGCAGCCTCAACCTTCTGGGCTCAGGTGATCCTTCCTTCTCAGTCTCCTGAGTATCTAGGACCACAGGCGTGTGTTTAAAATTTTTTTTTTTAATAGAAACGAGGTCTTGTGTTGCCCAGGCCTTGAACTCCTGAGCTCAAGAGTCCCTTTTGAACAACAACAACAAACCCCTCACTTGCTGATTGACATTATTCTTACTGTACTATAACTGAAATGTGTATAAGACCAGGCATAAACGCCTTAGACTTAAAGTTTTTACAAAACTATTTTAAAAACCAGGAAATAGTAGTAAAACCAGAAAGCCAACTCATTTCCAGTGAACAATGTGACTTTAATTGGAAGGATGTTAACTGCACCTACACTGCCAACCTTGGGTTGATGGAGAGAACTGTGCCCTTGGACCTCTCCTGTGCCCCCTGCCTCTGTTTCTTGGGCCTGCTGTACAGGAAAGTACTAATAATGTTGGGCTGATGGGATGGTTTGGGGTAATCAGACCTCACATTTAAGCCTAGACTGCACGTGAGCAATCCCTGAATGTCTGTTTTAATAGGGCATCGCCTGATACCTGGAAAGCTGGCTTGTTTGATTGAAGATAAGCATGGAATAGTGGCATTATTGAAATCTGCTTGTAGTGGCTCTTAAACCCAGTTCTTGTAGGAACCAGGGATTTGGCACAGAGATAGGCTTTGCTCAGTTCACGCAGATGCTCTCAACATGCACATGGTCCTGACTGCTAAGAAGCTGGGCCTTTGAATGGGCACCTCCAGGCTGCCATGGGCTATGGGGTGGCTCTGTTCTTCCTCCCCACCCCCTTTTTTTCCTATTTGAATCACAACCTTTCTTTGTGCTGGGTGAGATGATACCATTTGGCCTTCATGGAGAAGGAACTGGATTGTAAACACAGGAGCAAACTTGAGGCTCAAATTGTAGGGCACTGCTTGCTTATGAGATGATTATTCAGAGGACCAGGGGATGCTCTCATTACTTTTTGAAATTAACATTAAAGATAATCCTTTTAAAGTGTACAATTCAGTGGCATTTAGTACATTTGCAATGTTGTGCAACTATCACCGCAAACATTTCCAGTTCCAAAACATGTTCATCACCCCAAAAGGAAAACTCCATCTATCCATTAAGTAATCCCTCCCAGTTTCCCCTCCCCCAGCCTTTGGCAACCATGGATCTGCATTCTGTCTCTGGATTTACCTATTTTGGATAGTTTGTATAAGGGGAATCATGTCATATGTGACCTTCTGTGTCTGGCTTTTTTCACTTAGCATAGTGTTCAGGGCTCATCTGTGTTGTAGCAAGTATCAGTCCTCCATTCCCTTTTATGGCTGAATAACTTTCCATTGTATGGATAGGCCACACTTTGTTTATTCATTTATTGTTTGATGGACATTTGGGTTGTTTCCACTTTTCAACTATTGTGAATAGCTGTTTGGCTGCTATGAATGTTCATGTACAAGCATTTGTTTGGATACTTGTTTTTGATTCTCTTGGGTATATACTCAGCAGTAGGATTGCTTGGTCATATGGTAAGTCTTTAACTTTTTGAGTTTGATGTTCTGGAATTAGACAGTGGTGATGGTTGTACAACTTTGTGAATATACTAAAAAACATTAAGTCATATACAGACGGTCTCTGACTTACGATGGTTCCACTTATGCTTTTTCAACTTAACGATGGGTATATCTGGATATAACTCCGTGGTAAGTCAAGGACCTCCTTACATCCTGCGATTTGTATCACTCTACCATTGTAAAGTTTAGAAAGTATAAGTGGAACCATCGTAAGTCAAGGACTGTCTGCTGTGTTACCAGAATTAAATATGTGTTTGACTTTTTTTTTTTGAGACAGAGTCTTGCTCTGTCACCCAGGCTGGAGTGCGGTGGCGCGATCTTGGCTCACTGCAACCTCTGCCTCCTGGGTTCAAACGATTCTCCTGCCTCAGCTTCCTGAGTAGCTGGGATTACAGGTACCCACCACCACGCCCGGCTAATTTTTGTGTATTTAGTAGAGATGGGGTTTCACCATGTTGGCCAGGCTGGTGTAGAACTCCTGACCTCAGGTGATCCACCCACCTCAGCCTCCCAAACTGCTGGGATTATGGGCATGAGCCCCCGCACCCGGCCTTGACTTATGATATGTATAATTTATGATGGGTTTGTCAGAGTGAAACCCCATGGTTACATCAAGGAGCATCTGTACTTTAAAGCGTGAATTTTATGGTATGTGAATTATATCTCAATTTAAAAATTTCACAGATCCCCAAGCAGGCATTCATGGAGTCTGGATTGAGTCGTATTCTCAGTTTTGGCAACCCAGGGTCCTGCATCACCTCTTGGGAATCCTGGGGTCTCCCTTGGTGGGCAAGGACACTGTGTCTCACTCCATAGTCCCATTTTTGGGGGTAGTCGGTGTGAGCTGTAGGAAGCAAATGGGCTCACTGGCTGCCTGCCCCCCTACCTTGGCTCATTCTGGCCCTTTCCAGCTGCTGCTGCTGCTTCCTTGTTTTGAGTCAGGGCCTTGCTCTGTTGCCCAGGTTGGAGTGCAGTGGCATGATTGCAGTTCACTGCAACCTTGAGCTCCTGGGCTCAAGTGATCCTCCCACCTCAGCCTCTCAAAATGTTGGAATTACAGGCATGAATTACCACTTGTAGCCCGTTTCTGGCGCCAAGTTCTTACTGTAGAACTGTTTCCTTAGTTTCCCCTCCCGTGAAGTGGGTCTGTGAGCAGCCCAGCCATGGCCACAGCCTGGGCTCTGCAGACAGTGATGTCTGTTGCGGGTCAGACATGCCACGCTGACTTCCTCTCCGGATCCTCTTTTCCTCTGTCTTTTGTGTTGCTTTCCACAATGGCCTGTGTGAGCCTCAGGACCAGTTCCTCTTTTGCGATGCTGCTTCCTTCTAAGATTGCAGCTGAGGGCGGCGGTGGCCCCCTTCCCTTGTCTGTCTGTTCAGTCCTCACTGCACACTCACTTCCCCCCAGTCTGGCCTGTCTCAGTTGGCAGCAACCCCATGCTTCTAGGTGTCCAGGCTAAACACTGCAAAACTGTCCGTGGTTTCTCTCTTTCTCTTACATTTCAGAAAAGACGTGCCAGGAGGTTCACTGGCCTCACCTTCAGCATGGATGCAGGATGAGCCATGTCTTCACCTGTCCTCCGCCGCTGGCCCCACCTCCAGCATCATCTGCACTGTTGCAGTGCCACCTGATGTTTCTGCTGGTTTCTGCCCTTGTCCCCAACCAACTCTTCTAACACAGCAGCTAGCAGACCTTGTCAGAACTTAAAACTCAGGTCAGAGCACTTGTGTTCCAAGCTCCCTAGGGGCTCCCTGTATCCTTACAGTGAAAGCCAGTGTCCTTACTGTGGCTTCCAGGACACCACCATCCAATACCCAGCCTCATGCTCACCTTGTCGCAGCCCCACTGACTAGCTCATGACTCTTTCAGTACCCTAGGATCACCCCACCACAGGACATTTGCATAGGCTAGCCCCGCCACCTGGCGTGCTTTTTCTCCAGAGAGGCACAGGGCTGCCACACCACTTCCTTCAGGTCTTTACTCTCATGTGAGGCCTCCCCTGCATACCTTGTCTAAACTTTCACTTCTTGCCTGCATCTCCTTGTGTACTATTTTACTAATTTATATAGTTTATTTCTGTGTCTCTTGCTAGGGTGCATGAGGCAGGGATTTTTGCTCTGTATTTCTGGCTCTTAGAACAGTGCCTCACATATAGGTGGTATCCCAGAAATGTTTGTAGGATGGCTACAGGAAGAGAGAATGCATGAGCCCATTTTACAGATGAGAAAATGATCCTCAAAAAGGTGGAGTGGAACCTGGTCTCTTGACTCCCTGCCCAGGGCTCTCTGGCTGAACCACAGTTGCCACCTCTTCTTCCCCATATCCCTGACTCCAGAACAGCCATGTGAACCTTGTGGGTTTGAGTGTTCAGAGCTCCCTTAGAAGTTCCGCTTGTCGGCGGGGTAATTATGGAACTGGCAGCTACCTCCGGGCATTTGCATGGAAAGGATGGTAAGAGCCTGCTCCTGCGGACAGGGGCTTGCTCTGTGTGAGGCACTGGGCTTGGCAGGTTATAGGGATTTCTCAGTTAAGCCTCACAGCATCCTGTGGAAGGGGACTGGTCATGTCTCCCATTCTGCAGACAACGAAGTAGGGAGCTTTTATGTGGGCAGAAATGAAAAAGATCGGTAACATGTTGAACTAGGCAGGATGTGGGGAAGCTGGCTTTCTTAAGCATGAAGCAGCGTTGGTTGCTGTATAAAATGCGACAGCCTTTTGGAAAAGTAATTTGGCAGTATCTCTGAAAGTTGTTTAAGTGCACATCTTTATCTCAGCCTCCCGAGTTCTGGTAACCTGTCCTAAAGAAGTAAACTATCAGGATGCAAGGCTGTGTGCACAAGGATTTCGCAGCAGTAAACCGGAGACTCGCTGTCTCCTTTCAGTTCTGTGTTTTTCCCACCGCAGGGCATCTGCACGGGCCGTTCCCTCTGCTGCTGGGCATGCTTCTTCACATGGCCGGGGCCTTCCTGTCTTCATACGTCGGCATAGGCCTTCCATGACTGTCTTATCTAGAATATGTCCTTTCCCTATCTTCCCCATCTTCTAGCTCAGCCTCAGCCCCTGGTAGCCCACATCACAATGTATACAGTGTATCATAATCGTGTCCCCGGGTGGACTCCCTCCCTCCCTGCCTCCCTCTCTTTCTCTTGTTGGAAGATCTGTTCCATGAGGGTCCGGGTCTGTGCCTGTCTGGTTGACAGGGTCAGTACTTCGCAGCTGTTTGTTGAATGAGTGGTGATGCAATGAAATGGCTTGCCACCATTAAGCAGACAGGGTTGGAATTACCTGTATAGGCTGGGAGGGATGTTGGTATTAAAACACTGGTTTTAATACAATGGTGTTGGAATTACTTGTATTGGCTGGGAGGGGTGTTTGTGTTGTCCTGTTAAGGGCAAAAGCTTGTTGCACAAGGAAGCTTAAGAGGTGGGCTTGGATGGGGATGGGAAGGGCATAAGCATTTTCTGTATAGACCTTTGACTTGTGACAGTAAGTACAAGTTACTTTTGTAATAAAAAATCTCGTAGGCTGGGTGTGGTGGCTCATACCTGTAATCCCAGCACTGTGGGAGGCTGAGGCAGGAAGATCACTGATGCCCAGGAGTTTGAATGGAGCCTGGGCAGCACAGTGAGATCCTTGTCTCTACAAAAATAAAAAAAATTAGACAGCTGTGGTAGTGTGTACCTATAGTTCCCCAGATACTTGGGAGGTTGAGGTGGGAGGATTGCTTGAGTCTGGGAGGTCGAGGCTGCAGTGAGTCATGATCGCACCACTGCATTCCAGCCTGGACAACAGAGGGAGACTCTCTCTCAAACAACAACAACAACAACAGCAACAACACCTGGTTAACCAACAACAAAATAAAAAAAAAAGGGAGAAAAAGTATCCCATTAGGGAGTATCAGGACTTGAACTCTGGTCTTTCGGACTCCCAGCCCATGTTCTTACCCATAACCCAACCCTTGCCATATTTCCACACACAACCTCTTAGTATAGCCTCACTGCAGTCCTCAGGGGAAAGCAGAGTATGAGTTATTAGCTATTTCTATTTTATTTTGTCAATTGATATCTAATTTCCAGATAGTGAATCAAGGCATAGCTTGATGAGTTGCTGCGGTTATATCACTTGTGTCTCCCTACCCAGATCAAGGTGTAGATTTCCAGTGCCCCAGAGGTTCCCTGGTGCCCCTTCCCAGTCCTTTTCCCCACCCTCCC
The DNA here is from genome assembly GCF_024542745.1 of Macaca thibetana thibetana. Taxonomy (NCBI): domain Eukaryota; kingdom Metazoa; phylum Chordata; class Mammalia; order Primates; family Cercopithecidae; genus Macaca; species Macaca thibetana. Next base: position 62,970,968 of record NC_065586.1, on the reverse strand, counting down.
ACCCCTGCAGGTGGTCACTCTCCTGACCGCCTTCCCGAGGATCAGTCCTGCCTATTCTTGAACTTTGTATAAGTGGACTAATATGGTATGAGCTGCTTTTATCTGGTATCTTTCATTCCACATCAGCCCCGAGGGAGTCACCTGTGTCGCTGCAGGTATCAGTGGTTTGTTCCTTTCCTTGCTGAGTAGGGCTCCTTGGTAGGGACAATTTGCTGATTCTTGTTCTTATTGTTGGGCCTTTGCCATGTTTCCATTTTTGGTGCTTATGGGTAAAGCTACTGTGAACATTTTTGTGTCTCTTGATGAACATGAACACCCGCTTCTCTAGGACGTAGAGCCAGGTGAACTGCTGGGTGCTGGGGTAGAATCCTCCTTTCACCAAGAGGGAGATGGAGGAGGTTCCAGAGGGTCTGAGAGAGGAAGAGCCTTGCCCAGGGTCACGTGGTAACTCGATTAGCTTGTCTAACCCTCTTCCTCCCTTCACCTTCCAGTCTTACCAACCTCTGACCCCCAGCTGCAGCCTCGTGGGAGAGTGGTCAGGCTGGAGTTGGGGGTGAGGAGCTTCTGGAGGGCCATGTTTCCAAGTCTCGTTTCACTGGGTGTACCCACGAAGCAGCAGTCTTCTCTGCCTTCCTTGCCCGCCTCCTTCCCCATCCCTGCCTCCAGCGAGAGTGGCTAGACTGCAGTTTGCCCTGTGTGGTGCTTGGTGCTGGGAGAGATGGGGAGGGCTTGCTGTTTGTTGGATGTTGGTGCTATGGGCTGGCCAGGCACAGACCCCAATCAGCACATAGGGGCTGTACTGGCATCTTGAGCCTGGGACGGTGCACATTCGTGAATGAAGATCTGAGCAGGGCCCCGCGCACACGTTCCATTCACACATGCTCCTGGCGGGTGCACGTGTGCACAGATGCCTCGCTCAGACCCAGCCTGTCTGGGGCCAGTGCACGCCTAGCCACGAGGCCGCCAACTCCCTGACCCGAGGTAGCGTTTGGGTCTTTCCTCAGCGCCTGTTGCATAGCTCTCCTGACTGTGCCAACTCTCTGGGTGGTGATGCCTTTAGCTCTTTCCATATCTGCTCCATCTCTCCATCCTGAGCTGTGCAGGGGTGGAGACGGAAATGAACAGAGGCATTAAAAACTTTTTTTTTTTTTTGAGACAAAGTCTTGCTCTGTCACCCAGGCTGGAGTGCAGTAGTAGCACGATCTCAGCCCACTGTAACCTCCACCTCCTGGGTTCAAGCGATTCTCTTGCCTCAGCCTCCTGAGTAGCTGGGACTACAGGCGTGTGCCACCGTGCCTGGCTGATTTTTTTCTTGTGTGTGTATTTTTAGTAGAAACAGGGTTTCACCGTGTTACCCAGGATGGTCTTAATCTCCTGACCTCATGATCCGTCCGCCTCGGCCTCCCAAAGTGCTGGGATTACAAGCGTGAGCCATGTGCCTAGCCTATTAAAAACATTTTTTAATGAGGCCTTAATTTTCTTTTACCATGGTAAAATATACATAACATAAAATTTACCATTTTGGCCGTTTAAAATTGTATAATTTAATGTCATTAAGAACATTCACATTGTTGTGCACCCATCACCACCATCCAGCCCCAGAGCTTTTCCTTCTTTCCCATTAAACACTAACTCCCCATTCCCTCTCCTCCAGGCCCTGGCACCCACAGTTCTGCTTCCTGTCTCTGAATGTGACCAAGGTATCTCATATTAGTGGAATCGTACAATATTTCTTCTTTTGTGTCTGGCTTATTTAAACATGTAATATAATGTCCTCAAGGTTCATCCATATTATAGCATGTGTCAGAATTCATTTCTTTTAAAAAATGTTAACATTTATTTTTCTTTAGAGATGGGGTTTTGCTCTATCACCAAAGCCAGAGCAAGCACAGTGGCATGGTCCTAGGTCACTGCAACTTCAAGTTCCTGGGCTCAAGCAATTCTCCTGTTTCAGCCTCCCGAGTAGCTGGGACCACAGGAGCGTGCCGCCACACCTGGCTAATCTTTAAAATTATTTTTTATAGAATTGAGATCTTGTGTTGCCCAGGCTGGTATCAAACTCCTGGCTTCAAGCAGTCATCTTGCCTTAGCTTCCCAAAGTGTTGAGATAACAAGCATGAGCCACTCTGCCTGTCCTGTTTTGTTTTTTTGAGGCTGTAGTTGTTCTTTTGAGCATATTTGAAAGGTATTGCACAGACCGGGCGCGGTGGCTCACTCCTGTAATCCCAGCACTTTGGGAGGCCAAGGTGGTAGATCACCTGAGGTCAGGAGTTTGAGACCAGCCTGGCTAACATGGTAAAACCCTGTTTCTACTAAAAATACAAAAAATTAGCCAGGCGTGGTAGTGCACGCCTGTAATCCCAGCTACTTGGGAGGCTGAGGCTGGAGAATTGCTTGAGCCTAGGAGGCAGAGGTTACAGTGAGCCGAGATCGCCCCATTGTACTCCAGATTGGGCAACAAGAGCAAAACTTTGTCTCAAAAAAAAAGGAGAAAAAAAAGGTATCATACGTCTTTGGGATTGAGTGAGGGGATCAGCTTGATGGTGACACTGGCAATAAATAGCGTTTATTATGTGTACCAGGTGCTAGCACTTTCCTTACATTGTCTTATGTAATCCTTACCACATCCTTATGAAGTAGGTATTAACATTATCCTTATTTTACAGATAAGGGAACTAGGCTCAGAGAAGTTCAGTAACTTAGCCAAGGGCACACAGCAAGTTGTGGGCCAGCTAGGTTTGAATGCCAGTTCTACCTGGATCTATAGCCAGTGCTGTGTGTTCTTGACCCCAGCTCTGGCTCTGGCCCTTCCTTCAATACCAGGCTTAGAGTTATTTCTTCAAATCCTTCTTGTCACCTCTCTGGCCTGAGTGTGGAGCTGATTGGTGCCATGGTATGGGCCCCTCCTCCCAGCTCCAGGTCCCCTTCTTGGGCCCCAGTTTCTTCTGAAAGCCTCTTTATGCAGCCTCTGGGCCAGGCGGGAGTGTCTGCAGGGAGGTGGGCCTCAGAGCTTGTAGTGTGAGGCTGGCAGGGGAGGCCTGGCCTGGGGCGGCCACACGGCAGGATGTCCCTCTTGGCAGGACTTTCCGTGCAAAAAACAGCTACCAGGACTTCAGGATGGAAGGGACAGATAAACAGGAAGAGGGAGAAACTTAAAAATATTTTTCTTCCTCTCCCGTGGCCTGGCATTTTCTCCCTGCCCCTCCCTCTGCCACTGGAGGTTTGAGGTGGTAGAGTGCTGCCCGAAGCTGCCTGGGGGCCTGGAGAGCCACAGCTGGCAGGTGCAGGTTTCAGTCTTGTGGGTTTTGTTTTGCCTGATGGGCTGGTGTGAGCCTAGGCACTGGGGGCCAGATGGCCTGAGTTGGAATCTTTGCTCCACTGTTTCTTTGCCGTGGGTTCTAGGCCAAGTCACTCAGCCTCCTGGTGCATCAGAATGGCCACAATCTGTAGCCACAGGGCTATTTGGAGAAATGATATGGTAGTGACTCTTTGTCACGCCCCAGCTGTGGCACTCAGGTGGATCTGTACAGAGGATTTATCAGTTAGTTCTCATGGCCTCAGAGGTGGGCATGGGCTTGGGCTTCACTGACAGATGTTGAAGCATAGAGAGGTGGAGCTTCAGTCAGGGGCATCAGGCTGCTCATGGTGGAGCTGAGGCTCGAACCCAGGCAGTCGGCACTCAACACCCTGCTTGCTCGTTGGTCTGGCATGTGGTACAGACCTTGGCATATGGTACTGTTGGTACTGTGAACTTCTTTCTTAGTTTGATTGGGGTTGGTGGGGTGGTGGGGTGAGCTTTGCGCCCCAGATGTCGCAGAGCAATACCCACCCCCTGTTCAGGTGCCTCCACATGTTGCCTCCTCCCTGCAGCCCCACTAGGTGGACACAGTCCGTGGTTGTGCTTCTATCCCATTGCCACAGCTGGGCAGCACATCACACCCCGCAGAGCAACACCTAAGATCCTGGCACGGTCCCCAGGGACTGGGGTTCGGCCTACCCCACCTCATCCTATATTCTGGCCTCACAAGCTCCTTAATTCTTCCCACAATACTGTGCAGGAAGCACCTCTGTCTCCATGCTGCTCCCTCTGCGCAGAGTGCGCTTCCTCCCCCTTCCTGTCTGTCAAATGTGGCTCATCCTTTAGGGCCCAGCTCAGCTGCATCCTCTTTCAGGAAGCCTTCCCCAAGTTCCCGACCATCAGTTAACATCTTCCACTGTGTGGCTCAGTATGATGGGACAGGTGCTGGAGTCCCTGCGCTTCTGTCAGCCTCTCCGAGCCTCAGTTTCCTTATCTGTGAATTGGGGATTGTAGGGGTGGGGGAGAGGAGAAAACTTGAACTCATTTGCTCTGGTCCATGTGGAGTTGGCTGGAGCTGGTGCAATATGGCCCTCTTAGGGTTAAGTTCCTCCCATGCCAGGGGTGGAAGTGAAGAGGACAATGTGTGAAATGAAGTCACTTCCCTGCCGGGGGTCTGCCGTGTGCCTGGCCTTCCGCAGTAAATCCTGCTTCCTCCTTGGTCTCCGTATGCCCACCCATTCCTGGCTCCCATGACCCCACAGGCCACCAGCAGGTGGGGGCTCCTGATGGAATGTCTTTCATCTGGCAAGGTCACTTCCTGTCTGGATAAGCCATCCCACTGTTCCTGCCACTGAGGGAGGCTACATGAGGTCAAGTGCAATGCCCAGCCTGCTCCTTTTACTCCTGGAGATGCTGAGGCCCAGGGAGGGGAGAGGATTTCCTGGGGTCAGGCCTCCGGACCGCACTCCAATTGTGGGGAGGACCTTGTGGGCCAGGGTGCCTCCTGTGGTTGTTTCTGGGGAAAACCAGGCCTCACAGGCCCGCTGCATGAGGTGAGGAAGTTTCTCGGCCTCCGTGGGCCTCCTTGGAACCTGGGGGAGCCTGGGTGTAAGAGCTACCCTGAGAACTAACCTGGTCTGGCCAGGACATCGTGGCCTTATTTAACCTTCACTGCCCTGTAGGAGAGCAAGGCTCAGAGAGGCCAAGCCACGGGCCTGTGGTGAGGGATGGTGCCAGGGTCTGCGAAGCTCCTTCTGACCTCACTGGCCAGTTTTCCCACGGGAAGGTGTTGAGCGTTCCAGCACTGGCACCTCGGGAGCGTCCTCACCCTGTGGGGTCAGGGTCTCTTGGGCTGTCAGGTTGATGCAGAACCATGGTTGCTGGTGTCAGTGGCCACTGTAGTTTTTTTTTTTTTTTGTCTTTCTTTTTTCTCTAAATAGTGTATTTTTATTGTAGGGAAATGAGAGAAAATAAAGATATCCAGGAAGTTGAGAAAAATCATTTGAGATCCCATTTTCCAGAGATAACCACAGTTCACCATTGATGTTTTGAGATTCATCCTTCCAGACATTTTTCCTCTGTGTGTGTGTGTGTGTGTGTGTCCGTGTGCATGCATATCTATGTTCATGCACATTTGTATACAAGAGGCCTCCCCCTTTTTAATGGAACAAAACTCTAAAATACTGTGGTGTCTATTTTTTTTTTTTTTTAAAACTAGACATATAGTAGATATTTTTTTACACCAGTAAATAAGCTGCTACTTCATTCGAAGTTTAACATCCATAAAAGAGCCAAGGACAGTGGCTCATGCCTGTAATCCCAGTGCCCTGGGAGACTGAGGCAGGAGGATTAGTTAAGGCCAGGAATTCGAGACCAACCTGGGCAACATAGTGAGACGAGACCCCCATCTCTACAAAAAACACAGACTTCTGTATCCCAGCACCACACCCTCTTCCTGCTTTCAACAGGACTTCTTGCCTGACTTTCAACATCATAGACTAGTTTTGCCTGTTTCTGAGTTTTAGATAAATGGAATCATGTAGTATTTGCTTATGTTGGCTTTTTTCGCTCCATGTCATCTTAAGGATGTTCATCTGCTGCTCCATCCATTTTCATGACCTTAATGATGTCCATGATACATTCAACTTCAAGCACTGTTGGTGTGAAAGATATTTCTAATCTTTCACTAATATCAACAAAACGGTACTGGATACCTTTGTGGCCCTGTCTTTTCCTGTTTCCTTTGGATACATTGATAGAAGGATTGCAGGGTCAAAGGGGCTGCAGGACAGTTTTGTTGACATTAGTGAAAAACTAGAAATATCTTTCATATTCACAATGGTTGAAGTCGAATGTATCATGGACGTCATTGTGTAGTCATGAAAATGGATGGAGTGGTGGATGAATATCCCTAACAGGATATGGGGCGAAAGAAGCCAACATAAGCAAATACTACCTGGTTCCATTAATCTAAAAAGGCCATTTTAAAGATATTTTAGAATTATTACCGGTTTACATCCTGCCAGGTGCTCAGGAGAGAGTCCGTCCCCAGTGCCCATGCCCACACGGGCGTTTCCACCCTGGTTCACTTCCAACGTGATGATGGACCCTGCATGATTCTCATTGTTTCTGGGTCTGGTCTTTTCTCTCCCCTCCCCTCCCCTCCCCTCCCCTCCCCTCCCCTCCCCTCGCCTCGCCTCGCCTCTCCTCCCCTCCCCTCCCCTCCCCCTCCCCTCCCCCCCTCCCCTCCCCTCCCCTCCCCTCGCCTCGCCTCTCCTCCCCTCCGCTCTCCCCTTTTCTTTCAGAGTTTCGCTCTTGTTGCCCAGGCTGGAGTGCAGTAGCATGATCTCGGCTCACTGCACCTCCACATCCTGGGTTCAAATTCTCCTGCCTCAGCCTCCTGAGTAGCTGGGATTACAGGTATGCAACCACCATGCCCAGCTAATTTTGTATTTGTAGTAGAGACAGGGTTTCTCCATGTTGGTCAGGCTGGTCTCAAACTCCTGACCTCAGGTGATCTGCCTGCCTTGGCCTCCCAAAGTGCTGGGATTACAGGAGTCAGCTACCGCGCCCGGCCGATTTCTAGGTTTTCCATTACGAGTTAGGTTGGACGTTGTGTCTCATGTTCATTGACCATTTGTATTTCTTCTCTTTCTATTTTGCTTGTTATTTTTGGTCTGCTTTACTTTCAAGATGTACTTGTTTTCCCATTTGTTTGAAAAATAATCCGTATGTTGAATGACAGATAATAGACCGGGCACAGTGGCTCATGCATGTAATCCCAGCACTTAGGGAGGCCAAGGTGGGTGGATCACCTTAGGTCAGGAGTTCAAGAACAGCCTGGCCAACATGGTGAAACCCTGTCTCTACTAAAAATAAAAAAATTAGCCAGGCCTGGTGGCACGCGCCTGTAGTCCCAGCTACTCGGGAGGCTGAGACATGAATCGCTTGAACCTGGGAGGTGGAGGCTGTGGTAAACCTGTATCACGCCACTGCATTCCAGCCTGAGTGACAGAGCGAGACTCCGTCTCAGAAGAAAAAAAGAGAATGAGAAATAATAAAAATATGTTGAAAATATTTTTATCCAGTTTGTCATTTGCCTTGTGACTTCGTGTTTTGTTTTTTTCTGATTGGTCAAAAGCTGATTATTTTTTATGCAGTCTGATCTATCCATCTTTAACTTTTATGTGTTCTGCCTCCAGAATTTTGTGTAGAAAGTTCTTTTCTGCCCCAAGATTATACAAATATTTACTTACATTCTCTTCTTTCATGTCTGTGGCTTCCCTCATATCACGTCTTCTTTTATCCTTCTGCACTTCCTTTGGGAGAGTAATGTAAGATGAGGGGCAGCTATAAAGAGCATGCCTGGGAAGCCTGCTGCCTGACTGAGCTGTGCTCAGCCACCTGCGCACCCTTGGGGCAAGTTAACCCGGACTGTCTGGGCCTCAATATCTGCACCTGCAAAAATGGGAGTAAGGTAAGGGTTATGAAGGTGAAATCAAACTGTTTGTAAACGTATTCTCAGGGCTCCTTTACACTTAAAAATGGACGACTCTAAGAGCTTCTGTGTGGCTTATATACATATATCAATAGCTACCACACTGGAAATTGAAACAGTATATTTAAAACACATATTTCGGCTGGACACGGTGGCTCACGCCTGTAATCCCAGCACTTTGGGAGGTCGAGGTGGGCGGATCACCCGAGGTCAGGAGTTCGAGACCAGCCTGGCCAACATGGTGAAACCCTGTCTCTACTAAAAATACAAAAATTAGGCATGGTAGCACGTGCCTGTGATCTCAGCTACTCGGGAGGCTGAGGCAGGAGAATTGCTTGAACCTGGGAGGTGGAGGTTGCAGTGAGCCGAGATCGCACCATTGCACTCCGGCCTGGGTGACAGATCAAGACTCCGTCTCAGAAAACTAACAAACAAAAACACATATTTATAAATTCATTTATAACAAACCTATTATATGGCAACATAAATAAAATCTATTATTTTTCCTGGAAAATATATGTTCCAAAACAAAAAATTGAATGGGAAGAGCGGCATTACCTTACAGATTTGCAAGCCTCTTTCGTGTCTGGCTTAACAGAAGACAGCTGGATTCTCACATCTGCCTCCGCACTCAATCTGTTGTGATACATTGTTTTGACTGAAGTATGGTGAAGAAAATCGGCTTCACCACAGATACGTATTGTGAAAAGGGAGGAATATTTTATTAGCGTCTAGATATTTTCCTTTGATCCTACATAAAAATTTGACAGGTGGTTGATTCTTAAAGCTAGTTGAAATGTGGAGTCTGAAAGCACATTAATGAACATTTTGTACCTCGTCACGTTAAGATCCTCTGGACTGTGTTGCAGTGTGAATGGCTCTGTTACGGGATTTTGTAATATCAGGCATCTGTCTTTGGGGAAATATTGGCCCTGTGTGTTACACAGATCTTCCAAATGTGGATACATTTCCTGTCAACATTTAAAAAAAGTCACATCTATTACTATCAACACACCTATTATCAGAAAAATCTTTCTGTTTTCAGCAGCGTTTGAACTGACAGTGGGTGACACACGCTTTCCAAAATTATAATTGTCCCTTGAAAGCTCCCAGCTCCAGCTTTATTATTGGCAACAAATTCAGTCAGTTGTTTTCTTTGAAGGGACAGGTTCACTTTACTCATTTTTGTGAAAATATCTGCCATGGTCGGGCGCGGTGGCTCACACCTACAAGTCCCAGCACTTTGGGAGGCCGAGGCAGGCGGATCACCTGAGGTCAGGAGTTCGAGACTAGCCTGACCAACATGGAGAAACCCCATCTCTACTAAAAAAGAATACAAAATTAGCCAGGCGTGGTGGCACATGCCTGTAATTTCAACTACTCAAGAGACTGAGGCAGGAGAATCTCTTCAACCTGGGAGGCGGAGGTTGTGGTGAGCTGAGATCCAGCCTGGGCAACAAGAGAGAAACTGTCTCAAAAAAAAGGAAAAGAAAAAAAAAAGTCTGCCAAATACTCATATCTGAAAACCCACTGTTTGTCTCTTGGTCATTCTGTCAAGTAAAAATGGTGTTCCCGGCCAGGTGTAGTGGCTCATGTCTGTAGTCCTAGCATTTTGGAAGGCTGAGGCTGGCGGATCACTTTAGCCCAGGAGTTGGAGACCATCCTGGACAACATGGCCAAACCCTATATCTACCCAAAATACAAAAGTTAGCCGGGCATGATGGCACACACCTGTAGTCCCAGCTATTTGGGAGGCTGAGGTGGTGGGAGGATGGCTTGAGCCCGGGTTGAGGATGTGGTGAACCGTGATTGTGCCACTGCACTCCAGCCTGGGTGACAAAGTAAGACCCCCATCTCAAAAATAAAATAAAATAAAAATAATGTTCTTTGGACCAGAGGCTGGGTCAGCTCCAACTGTGATGAACTCTGTGTGATTTCTAGACCCCTGTCATTCTTGGGCCTTACATGCACTTCCCATTTTATCACACAGAAAGTCAAGTGGGCATATACCCAAAGGCTAAGATTCAGTGAAATTAATCATGTTTACTGCCTCATCATGGTGACATTGGTGAATTTTGTCACTGCGAGTGCATGTCTCTGGGAACACAGTGAGACCGGCCCATTTTGGGGCTGCTGCCTTGTTTCTCCTGAGCCTCTAGCAGTTTCATCCCCCATGGCTTTTGAGCCACCAAATGTCATTCCAGTGAAAGGCAGTGACGCGTTAGTGCTGCCGTGAGAATCCTGTTGACCCCTGAACCCCTGGAAGGAAGGCGCTGGGCCCTGGAGTCTGTGGAGCCCTGCTTTCAGAACTGTAGAATTAGATGACAGATGCACTGCTGAGCCCAGTGCCTGGTACACTCTTGGAGTTCAGCACATGTTACCTGCTGCCATTATTGTCCTTTCCCCCAACGAACCTGAAAGACACAGCCTGGGGGAGTGGAGGTGGAAGCCATCGGGTTAAGAATTCGGTGTTTGTGATTTCACATCCTGCTCAAGGTGCTAACACGTTTGGTCCTCAGGAGTGAGTGAGGGGCCCAGGGGACTCGATAGGTGCCCCGTTTTTCTTGCCCCTCTGAGTGGCGGGGAGGGCACGACTCATCGAGAGACCCAGGGGTCTCAGCCAGGCAACTCTCTCATGGGTGGGATCTGCCTCTCAGAGAGGAGCCCCTTAGAGTCACTCTGTCTTTCTTCTGACCTGAAAGGGCTTCCCTGACCTCTGACCTCCATGTGTCCTCCTCCTTAGCCTTCTCACCTGGGGGTGGGGGCTGTCAGAGGTCAGCACCTTCCGCCCAGCGTTTTCTTTTAGGCATTCAACACATGGTGGCCACTTATGGGCTGTATGTTGTATTCTGGGACCTGGGCTAAAACCCCATCTGTGCTGTCTGGTTTATTTTCACAACACAGACACCTGCAAAGTTGATCCTTTAAAAAAATTATCTTTTTATTAAAAAAACTTTTTTTACGCCAGGCATGGTGGCTCATGCCTGTAATCTCAGCACTTTGGAAGGTCAAGGTGGATGGATCACCTGAGGTCAGGAGTTCAAGACCAGCCTGGCCAACATGGTGAAACTCCATCTCTACTAAAAATACAAAAAAAAAAAAAAATTAGCTGGACATCGTGGCGGGTGCCTGTAATCCCAGCTACTTGGAGGCTGAGGCAGGAGAATCGCTTGAACCCAGGAGGTGGAGGTTGCAGTGAGCCGAGGTTGCACCATTGCACTCCAGCCTGGGCGACAAGAGTGAAACTCTGTCTCAAAAAAAAAGAAAAAATTTTTTTTAGAGACAGGGTCTTACTCTTGTCGCCCAGGCAGGAGTGCAATGGTGTGATCACAACTCACTGTAGCCTTGACCTGGGCTCAAGTGATCCTCCCACCTTAGCCTCCCAAGTAGCTGGGACCAAAGGTGTGCGCCATCACACCTGGCTAATTTTTGTAGTTTTAGTAGAGATGGGGTTTCGCCATGTTGCCCAGGCTGGTCTTGAACTCTTGGCCTCAAGCTATCTGCCAGCCTTGGCCTCCCAAAGTGCTAGGATCACAGGTGCATACCACCACGCTGGCTAATTGTTACATTTGTATGTTTGTGTGTGTGTGTGTGTGGTGTATGTGTTAGTAGAGATGAAGTCTCACCATCTTGCCCAGGCTAGCTTTTTATTGTTTTTAAAAAATTTTCCCGGTTTTGTTTATCCAGGTGGCTCCTTTGTACCAAGCACAGGCCAGGCCCAGAGGATGCCATTGAAGGCCAGCCCCAGCTCCTGCCTGGTGGGCCCCCAGGGAGACCCCTGTGGTGGGAAGGCATGGAGGGGAGGGTAAGGAAGGCTCCTGATGCAGGGAGTGGGCTGGACAAGAAGGCTGAGCCAGTCAGGAATATGTGGAATGAGTGAGTTAGGGGCTGGTGTGTGGCCCTCAAACTTCCACTGCTCCACAGAAGAAACAGCAGCATCTGTTCTGTCGCTGCAGGAAAACTGGCTGGACCAGACCATTTGAGAGACGGCCCAGCCTTGTTGTTTATGGAACATGTCAAGGATCTTCAAAGGCAACATTTCTGCCGTAAACACACTGCAGAACACCCCGCTCCCACCCCCTGGTCCAGTAAGATGCTCCTCGGCTTTCATATTATTTTTGTTATTGATGTTGATTATTTGCCAAGGCCTGTTGATGGTGCCCATTCTGGGGACTGTGAGGAGATGTACTGGCTGGAGTTTAGGGCATGAGAGTTGGGGAGCAGCAGGTTGGAGAAGGGCTGGGCCAGCCCAGTGTGCTCCTGGACTGCCACATGCTGTGCCCTGAGTCCAACTGATATGCTTAAAGTGGAATCTGCCTCCTTGGGATCAGGGTCGTCCCTGGCCCTGGCTGGACGTGCCCAGTGATGCGCATGAGCGGGGGGTGCCGTAGAGAGTGAGGAGCAGGAGACCCCTGTCCCAACACCACCACCCACTGTTCTTGTGACTGTGGGCAGGTCTCCGGCCACCCGTGGACTGTTTCCTCCTTTGTAAAATGAAAGGGTCAGACTTGGGTCTCAAAGGTACTTCTGGCTCTCAACTCTAAGACACACATGGGTGCCCAAGGTGGGTTTCGACTCTGTACGGCGTGTGTGTGTGTGTGCAGGCCTGTGGTAGCTGTGGGACCAGGCCCAGGGCAGGTGAGGGGCTGGTCTGAGCCGCTGCCCTTGGTACAGACCTGGACATTTCATGTGCCCTGCACCCACAGTAGGGGAACCCTGCAGCAGGGCAGCTTCCTCTGGGTTTGTTCTCTGAGGCAGATGTTTCCTCCAGCTGGCCACCCGGCCCCCTGTCATCCCCCAGAGTCGGGCCCTATTTTTAGCTCCATTGTTACTTACTCTGGGCATCTGGCTGCCAGGGGCATGTGAGAGGCCATGGCTCTGGAAGGGGTACTCTCCCCCTGGGTCCCATGTGTTCTTTGCCTCCTGCCGGTCCCTGCTCTAAGCTTCCCAGTGTCCTTTGGGAAAGCTGGGGTGGCTTCTGCAGAGGAATGAGGGAGTGGTAGGTGGAGTGCAGGAAGAGCCAGCTGAGGAAACGGAGGCTGGGCTCTGTCTTGTCTTGTGGAGAACTCTCTGGCCTGTTTTTTTCACCTGCTTCATGGGACACTTGCCCTGTGCTTCTCCCTTCCTCATAAGGTTGTCCTGAAGTTCCAGTGAGATAGCCAGTGCGAAATGCACTTGATAAAGTGACATTTGGAATCTACAACTATTATAGTGTGAACGCTGTTAGTGGGGCTGCCCCACAGAGGGAACATGAGACCTGGAGTGGGGAGGTAAGGCATGTACTTAGGAAACACCAGGCCACTGGGGTCAGGGCCAGGCTGGGTGGAGCACGGGCTGAGTGCTGCTCGGCTTGTAGCAGGAGGCCCATTCATTTCCACTGGATGTTGATGGATGTACTGAAGGGGGTGAGGGTGGGCTGGCATGCCTGGTTGTGGGACCCACAAGGGTGAGGGCAAGGAAGGGCCTTATGTCCTGGGAGGGCCTTGAGGGCCTTGAGCAGCTCTGTGGGGCAGCTCTGGAACTTCTTCTCTCTAGGAGGGCACAGGGTGGGTCTCAGGGCAGGAAGCGCTGCAGCTTCTTCTGAGTGTGCAGCCAGTACACCAGCGCTGCTCCTGGCTGTTTGACACACAGGGATTTCAGGAAACATTGATTTTGCACAAAGAATTCAGCCGCTGAAATGTTTGAAAACCACTCGTCTATCTCGTCCAGATGGAAATAAGCGTGGGCTGTGCTGAACTCTTGGCAAGTCAGGGCTGGAGGAAAACTTCTAGTCGGGCTTTTTTTTCTGTTCAACACTCAGGGCAGCTGGGATCTGGATTTGCCTAAAATATTGGGGATGTGTGGGGCAAATTCATGGTGTTGAGATAAGAGTGGGTAAGGGGGTACTTGAGTACTGGGCAAAGGAGTTTAGACTGGAGGCCACAGGGGTGGGTGGGATGGAGACAGATGCCCAGAATCCAGGTCATGGTTCTCCCCAGCTCCTTGAAATGATTCTTTAAGTCCCTGCGAGATTGCTGGAGGTTGGAAGTAGGGCTGAAGCGTGCTTTCCCACTGGCACTCTGGGCCTACTCCCTGGTGGCAGCCAGGAGAGTGACAGCAGGGCAGAGCCCTGGGTGAGGTCTCAGGTCCCTCTGAGTTCCTGCTGACCTTGAAATGTCCAAATGCCCGACTTCCTGGAACTGAGCACATGAGCATTCCAGATACTCTTAACCCTATTCTCCCTGGGCCCCCCGCCCCAAAGGCATTTGCCCCCAACACCTGGCTGCATGGAACCTGGAGATGAACAGGAGCTCAGGCTCTTTCAGGAGAAGAAGGCATTGCCTTTCCCTGAGTTGACCAGCTCCTCCCTAATTGTTACACACCGCTCCCTCTGCTCCTTCCTGAAAGAACCAACAGGGCAGCGTCCCTCCCATCCAGATAACACCTTCTTGCTTCCCAGGGACATCCTTGGCTCAGAAGGCTCCCTAGAGGGCAAAAGAGAGACTCTGCCCTCCAGATGGAGAGAGGCTTGTGGTCTTTCTCTGCCACTTTGAAGCAGTAGAGGCCACGTCTCTATCTATAGAGTGGAACAAACATTTAGCAGCTTGGGACTTTCAAAATCGCCGCTGACTCAGGGAAAGCTGCTTCACCATGCTGTCTCGCAGTTAGTTGATGGTGCCCTAACAGTACGCATTTCATGTGTGCATATCCTCCGCTATCTTGCAGGCCCTGGTGGGCAGGGATTATGTCTTCTGTGTTCTGTACACTGTGCCCTTGGATCCTGTGCTCTCAGGATCTTGGAGTCACTCTGCCCAAACATGGAGCTGCCAGCCCACAGTGTAGCCTGGCTTTCACCGGTGGGGAAACTTGACATTCTCCTGCAAGAGGAGAAAGAAAGAAATTCTCTCCTGTTCCCATGTGGCATGTGATCACTGAGGGCCAAACCTAAAAATAACAGAGTGCATTAATCAGGATTAGATTTGGCTGCAAGTAATAGGAAAAGCCAGATAACAGTGGTTTACACAAGTTGGAAGTTTATTTCTTCGTCCTGTCTAAGCCCAGAGTTTTGCAGACCAGGTCTGGTATAGTAGCTCTACCCTAGTTTCCTTGGGGAACTTGATGTCCACTGCACCGTTCCCAGGTCGTGGCTTCGAGGGCTCATGGTTCAAGATGGCTGTGAAACTTTAGTTATCACATCTGTGTCCAGGCAGCAAGATCGAGACAGGGAGGAAAGAGGTCTTGTAAGGAAGGATTCCAGAACTTGGCATCTTATACTGACCCTTATGTCCCTGTCTTAGTCCATTTTCTGCTGCTATCACAGAATACCATGGACTGGGTAATTTATAATGAACAGAAATTTATTTGACTTACAATTCTAGAGGCTGGGAAATCTAAGAGCACAGCACTGATATCTGCTTGGCATCTGGCACGGGACTTCTTGCTGTGTCCTCTTATGGCAGAAGGCAGAAGGGCAGATGAGCATGTGAAACAGATAAAACTCACTCCCCAAATCCCTCTTTTAAAAGGCATTGAGCGCTCGGCATGGTGGCTCATGTCTGTAATCCCAGCACTGTGGGAGGCCGAGACAGGTGGATCATGAGGTTAGGAGTTCGAGACCAGCCTAGTGAAACCCCATCTCGACTAAAAATACAAAAATTAGCCGGGTGTGGTGGCAGGTGCCTGTAGTCCCAGCTACTCAGGAGACTGAGGCAGGAGAATGGCGTGAACCCTTGAGGCGGAGCTTGCGGTGAGCCGAGATCATGCCACTGCACTCCAGCCTGGGCAACAGAGCGAGACTCCCTCTCAAAAAAAGGCATGGAATCCACCATAAGGACAGAGCCCTCAAGGCCTAATCACACCTCTTAAAGGCTGCTTAATAGCCCCAGGTCGCTGCTAGGGAGGTAGGGAATGCAGTCTTGGCTCTGGGCAGCTGTGTTCTCCACCGACTGTCTCTGCTTCTGGGGGATGAAGGCATTGTGAGCTTTTTGATTAAATCTGGGCCATTCCCAGGCTGAAAAGCTGGACCAGAGCTTCAGGGCTTGAGTCTCTCACAGAGAGATTTCCCAATGGGGATATCAGTCCTGCCTTGGGACCAGAAAACCCATGCTGTAGGCCAAGAAGCGGGAAGCAGGGGCCGAGCCCGAGGGAGAAAAGCTTTAGAGGTGTTAGCAGACAGCTCAGTGGCAGCGGTTAGAATTAGGGAGGCAGTGACCTCTTCTTAGTGTGGTCAGAGCGTGCCAAGAAAGTGTGGTCTGTGTCTGGGCCGCTGAGGCCTGAGGGCAAGGGCCAAGCTCATTCATAGGACAGTGGCCAAGAGGCCAGGGATGGAAAGGCTTGGGAAAAGTGAGGAAGCTCTGCAGGTTCTGGGACACAAGTGAACACGGTACAGCAGTGGAAGGCCCACCCCAGGACAGGGTTAGACTGGGAGCACAGTCCCCTTCTAGCCCACAGGAGGCCAGGGCAGGGCCCAAGTGCAGTGTGGAGGCCCAGCCTGGTAGACTGCGAGGATCCCTACCCGAGTCCAGCCCCCGCTCACCTCCTCCAGTGGCACCTTGTTGTTGTACATTTTTTAATTCACCAAGAGAAGCCAGAGATCTAGAGTCTGTGTGTGTGTGTGTGTGTGTTTTTAGTAGAGACAGAGTTTCACCATGTTAGCCAGGATGGTCTCGATCTCCTGACCTCGTGATCCACCCGCCTCGGCCTCCAAAAGTATTGGGATTACAGGCGTGAGCCACCGCACCCGGCCGAGATCTAGATTTTTATTTGAAATTCATTGATTTCAAAGTACGGGTGGCTAATTAGAGTGGGAAATATGAAACTATGAGGATCATACAGATTGCTCCTGAGAGCGACCCCTTTTGGCCTGTGGGCCACAAGCTGTCTCCCTCTAGTTAGCGTGCGTCCTCTGGGTCCTCGGGCAGAACCAGGAGGAATCCATGGAGCACTTCTCATAAGACCCCTTAACACTTCTCAGTTTTATTTTTGAAATTTTTTAACCCCCATTTTTTTATTTGGAAAAATTTTAAACCTACAGACAAATTGAAAGAGTTCGCCGGACGCGGTGGCTTATGCCTCACCACTTTGGGAGGCTGAGGTGGGTGCATCATTTGAGGTTAGGAGTTCGAGACCAGTCTGGCCAACATGGTGAAACCCCAGCTCTGCAAAAAATAAAAAAATAAAAAAATTAGCCAGGAGTGGTGGCACTTGCCTGTAGTCCCGGCCACTCGGGAGGCTGAGTCATTAATTGCTTGAACCTGGGAGGCGGAGGTTGCAGTGAGCCGAGATCGTGTCACTGCCCTCCAGCCTGGTGACAGAGTGAGACTCCGTCTCAAAAAATAAAAAATAGGAAGAGTGCAGTAAGTAAACTGTCTCCTGTCTGCCAACACCAGGTAAGATTTGTTCCATTTACTTCTCTCTCTAAATCATATGAATGTCAGACATCAAGAGGCCTTACCCCCGAACGCTTCAGCCTGTATTTCCTAAGAACAAGGGCATTCTCCTTTTAGGCACAATCCAAGGATGTTAACTTATTTATCCAGCATATACTCCATCCTCAGATTTTCCCAGTTGTCCTCAGAATGCTTATTATATAGCCTTTCCCCGCTCCCCAATCTGAGATCCCATAGACAGAACAGCAGAGCAGACCCACTTAGAGGAAGGCAACTGGGGGTGCTGGAAAAGGTCCTGAATTCCAGGAACCTGCAGACCGTGATGGCTGGCCTGCACCTGGTGACCGGGGACCGCTGCTGGCTGTGGGGCAGGCTTTGTCATCCTGAGAGCCCGCCTGCCAGGTGAGCTGAGAGGGAGGCTTGCCCCTGCTCTCTGAGGGCAGGCAGGGACTTCCCCATCCCTCCACAGCTTCTCCCAGCTCAATGGGCCGACCTGATTTGCATCCCCACACTCTGCTGGCCTTGGGTACTGGCCTCCATGTGCCACAGTGCCTCTGTGGGCCGTCCGGTCATTCTGTCCACCTTTGCCTGCTTCCTGCTCCATGCCCACCTTGACTTGTCATCTCAGTGTGTGACAGCCATGAGGCCTCCTTCCTGCCAGGACTCAGTGCTCGCTTCAAAGGCTCCCCAGGGACTGCAGGCTGAAGCCTGGAACTCAGGACTGCGCCCCTGCAGTGGTAGCCCCGCCTGCAGAGCAAAGGGCTGCGTTTCCACACGTCCTCTAATTTCTGTTTTTAACTT
The DNA here is from genome assembly GCF_024542745.1 of Macaca thibetana thibetana. Taxonomy (NCBI): domain Eukaryota; kingdom Metazoa; phylum Chordata; class Mammalia; order Primates; family Cercopithecidae; genus Macaca; species Macaca thibetana. Next base: position 62,953,003 of record NC_065586.1, on the reverse strand, counting down.
TTAAACTTTTTTTTCTAGTTTAGAAAAATATAAAAACACTTGAGAAAGAGATAATTTAGCAGGTGAAGGGTTCCTGTGATCCCAGCCCCCAGACAGCTTTATTTTAGCTTTTATTGGACTCTTCCTAGTTCTAAAGAGAAAGAGGCTGAGGGGCAGAGGTCATGAAGGACAGGTCTGTGGGACCCCCAAGAGATGAAGGAGTCGGGGCCAAGAGCCTCTGCCTCCATGAAGCCTGTCACCTGGGAGGTTCACGTCTTTGACTTAGCTCAGCTGTCGCCTATTCTGTAAAATGGGGATCCTAATTCTCGGCTCCCTTGAGGGTTGTAGCAAAGACACAAAAATCCTACCAGGCTGTATGAGTGGAATTATTATCAGGGGAACATGTGCTGCAGTGGGCAGAGTGCATCTGGCAGAGGGCCAGGGTTAAGGACACGGGGCTGGAGGAGCATGGGGTGCTTTGGGGTGGGCGGGGTGAGGGTTCTCTGGGTGAAGAGTTGTGACCTTTGTCCAACTTGGAAACTTAATAACTTCACTTAAAAAGAAAATGTTCCTGACCGGGCGCGGTGGCTCACGCCTGTAATCCCAGCACTCTGGGAGGCCGAGGCTGGTGGATCACGAGGTCAGGAGGTCGAGACCATCCTGGCTAACACGGTGAAACCCCATCTCTACTAAAAATACAAAAAAAAAAAATTAGCCGGGCATGGTGGCAGGCGCCTGTAGTCCCAGCTACTCAGGAGGCTGAGGCAGGAGAATGGCGTGAACCCAGGAGGTAGAGCTTGCAGTGAACCGAGATCGTGCCACTGCACTCCAGCCTGGGCGACAGAGAGGGACTCTGTCTCAAAAAAAAAAAAAGTTCCTAGGGTAATCATGTTCATTGTAAGATATTTAGAAGTGATGGATGAGCAAAACAGAAGAAAATTAATACCACCCTACAGCTCACTACTCAGGAATAACTTCCATTGCTGTTGAAGTAGATGGCCCCGTCTTTGGTGCCTACTTGTTGAAAACCAGCCTTGGCCCATCATCAGTAACCAGAGAGGGTGGAGAGGTAAAGTAATGACGAGACTCTGCCCTGCCCTCTTGGATCAGATTCGAAAGGGAAGGAGATAGGCCAGTCAGGTACTAGTGGCCCAAACCTGGTGGGGGCAGAGGGTTGGAGAGAACTGGGCTGACTCGGGCTGTGCACCTGTTCTTCCAGTGGGGGAGGACTTGCCCCAGGGCCCAGAGCAGAGCTGGGGCCTCCTGGTTCTTGAGGAAGGCCAGGAGCAGATGGAAACCTCCCCTGAATGGCTTCCCGGACAAAGCAGAATGAGGAGGGTGATGTGATGATCATGGTTGTTAAGGGAGGGTGGCTGCTGTGGCCCAGCCCAGTCCAACTCTGCCCTGCTGGCTGCCTAGGTTGAGAGCCAGGGACTGCTGGCCATTCACAGATGGCACCTGGGCGAGGCCCCTAGTTCTAGTCTTGGTCCTGAAGGTTTACGTCGGTGGCAGCTGGCGGTTGCTGGGAGTTCAGTGCAGGGTCAGCCGTGGTGTAGGGGGATGAGATGAGGGCAGCTGAGGAGTTGGAGCCCTTGCTGTGCTGTGCGTCGAGCCATCCAGGTGTTGCTCTGCACACATTCACTGATTTCATCTTCATATGGTCCAGCAGGGGAGGTACCAGTGGTCCCCGGTTTACAGTTGGGGAGACAGTTTAGGGAAATTAAGTCATGAACCCAAGATAATGTGACTAATGCATGATAGAAGTGGGGTTCAGCTGGTGTCCTGCCCAGAGCCCGTGATTCACAGAGCCTAAGCCCTATGTCCCCAGCCAGGGGTCAGGATGTGAAGAGTTGCCACTCCTGCAAGCCCTCACTTTTCTTTTTGTTCAATGGGAATGAAAACACCAACTTTCTGGGGCTTTTGCATGCCTCTAACAGATATTTATTAAACTCTTACCTGCAACAGGCACTGGGCTCAGTCCTGAGTACCCTGGGCTGAGCAAGAGGTGTCCTCAGGGTCACAGAGGACTTAAGACTCAGAGCAGTGCCACCCAGTAGAAATCTCACAGGAGCCATGTGCAGCACTTTATTTTTATTTTTTTGAGACAGAGTCTTGTTCTGTTGCCCAGGCTGGAGTGTCGTGGTGCAATCTCAGCTCATTGCAACCTCTGCCTTCTGGGTTCAAGCGATCCTCCTGCCTCAGCCTCCCGAGTAGCTGGGACTATAGGCATGCGCCACTACGCCTGGCTAATTTTTGTATTTTTACAAAAAAGGCACAGTTTTTTCATGTTGATCAGGCTGGTCTTGAGTTCCTGCCCTCAAGTGATCCACCCACCTCAGCCTCTTACAGGTGTGAGCTAGCACGCCTAGCCTTGTGTGGCACTTCAAATAGCTGCCCTCAAATACAGACGAATGAGTGAACTTTGTTGTAATAACATATATTATTTAACACAGTATATCAAAAGATTATCATTTTGACATGTAATCAGCATAAACTTTGTTTTGGTTCTTGGTTTTTTACTTTTTGAGACAGAGTCTCACTCTTGCCCAGGCTGGAGTGCAGTAGTGTGATCACGGCTCACTGCAGCCTTGACCTCTTTGGCTCAAACGATCCTCCTGTTTCAGTCTTCTGAGTTGCTGGTACTACAGAAATGCACCACCACACCTGGCCAATTTTTTTTTCTTTTATTTTTGTTAGAGACAGTGTTTCTCTGTTGCCCAAGCTGGTCTCGAATTCCTGGGCTCAAGCAATCCTCCTGACTCGATCTCTCAATGTGCTATTATAAACACGAGCCACTGTGCCTGGCCCCAATATACATTGTTAATGAGATATTTTACTGTTTTTTTTTTTTTTTTTTTTTTTTCTGTAGCTAGTCTTCAGAATCCGGTACGTATGTTCCACTTGCAGCATGTCCTAGTGTGGACCAGCCACATTTCCAGGCCTCAGTGATCACTCACAAGGCACAGCCCACCCAGCTTCAGAGGCCAATGGGCCAGTGTCCCCCAAACGCCTAGTATCACCTTACCTTTATTGGCCAGGCCCTTTTCTGAGGTCTTTACCCACAAGATATTATTTAACCTTCGCAACTACCCCATGAGGGAGGTGCTACTGTTGTTCCCATTTCACAGAAGTGGCAGCAGAGGCCCAGAGAGGTTATGGAGCCGAGGTTGCACAGCCAATGAATTACGGAGCTGAGTGGGAAGGTGTCATGAGAGGAGAACATTGTGGGACAAAGGGACGGGGGCACGTCTTGTTTTTAATAGATTTATTGAGGTAGAGTTCATACAATGAAATTCTCCCTTTTTAAGTGTTGTTTTTTTTTTTTGGAGACAGAATCTTGCTCTGTTACCCAGACTGGAGTACATTGGTGCAATCTCAGCTCACTGCAACCTCCATCTCCTGGGTTCAAGCGATCATCCTGCCTCAGCCTCTTGAGTAGCTGGGACTACAGGCATGTGCCACTACACCTGGCAAATTTTTGTATATTTAGTGGAGATGGGGTTTTACCATGTTGACCAGGCTGGTCTCGAACTCCTGACCACGGGTGATCTGCTTGCCTTGGCTTTCCAAAGTGCTGGGGTGACAGGCGTGAGCCACCACACCCGGCCTAAGTGTTCAGTTTGATCAGCATTGGCAAATGTACGCTGTTGTGTGGCCACCACATTCATTATCCCCAGCAGTTCCATCCCCCAAAACATACCCTTGTGCAGTTGAGTCCCTCCTCCACCGACCTGCTCTCTGCTCCTGCAGTTTTCATGGGGTTATACAGTGTAAGTGTCTGGGGCTTGGCTTGTTTCTCTTGGTGACAGCTTTGAGATTCACGCATATGGTTATGTCTATTTGTAGTTTGCTCCTTTTTGTTGTGTTTTTTTTTTTTTTTTTTTTGAGACGGAGTTTCACTCTTGTTGCCCAGGCTGGAGTGCAATGGCGCAATTTGGGCTCACCGCAACCTCTGCCTCCTGGGTTCAAGCAATTCTCCTGCCTCAGCCTCCCGAGTATCTGGGATTACAGGCATTCCCCACCACACCTGGCTAATTTTGTATTTTTAGTAGAGACAGGGTTTCTCCATGTTGGTCAGGCTGCTCTCGAACTTCCAACCTCAGGTGATCCGCCCACCTCGGCCTCCAAAGTGCTGGGATTACAGGCGAGAGCCACTACACCCAGCCGCTGTGTGGTATTTTATGGTATGGATCTACCACATTGTGTTCGTCTGTTCATCAGTTGATGGACATTGAGTTGGGCTCAATGTTTGCTGTTATGAATATGCTGCTGTGCACAAGTCTTCTTCTGCACATATTTGTATTTCTCCTAGATAGGTACCTAAGAGTTGAAATGCTGGGTCATATGAGAAGGGTATATCTCCATTTGTAAGAAACTACAAAACTGTCTTCCAGAGTGGCTGTACGCTCTCACTGCTCACCAGCAGTGTATGTGCGTTCCAGTTACTCATATCCTCCCCAGAGGTTGGTATCGTCAGTCTTTTAAATTTGTCATTCTAATGCATAACCCTGATGACAAATGATCCTGAACATCTTTTTAATGTGCTTATTTGGCATCTGTATGTATATTCAGATCTTTTGCACATCTTCACATTTTTAAAAAACTGACTTGATATTGAGTTGTTAAGAGTCGGCACCTCTTTTTTGGGTCGGGATTAAATGAGATAATATACATCAAACACATTGCAGTCAGAGATTCACCCATTGGCCCTCCTGGTGTCCCCCTCTCTGCACTCAGGGTCTCTGGCTATCTCAGGCAGCTGTTCAAACCCCATCTCACCCCCAGTGAGTTCCCCACCCCTGCCCCCTGGCAGGCATGTGAGTCACACGCTCTCAACCAACACACAGTGACTGACTAGCGTGATTCCGTACTGGCACATCTCTGTGTGTTCACAACACAGTCTTCCCCTTTGCCTCAGGCCAGAGGCAGTGCAGCCCAGCGAGGGAGGCTTGGGTCTGGAGAAAGGAGCCCTGAGTCCCAATTCTGTCCTTGTGGCCACTTGCCATGTGAATGGGGGCATATCACTCTCTTGTGCCTCAGTTGCCTCATCTGAGGAAAGAGAGCATTTTACTATTTTTTTTATTTTTTATTTTTTGTAAATGAGATGGGGTCTTGCTATGTTGCCCAGGCTGGTCTTGAACTCCTGGGCTCAAGCAGTCTGCCCACCTCAGCCTCCCAAAGTGCTGGGATTACAGGTGTGAGCCACTGCGCCTGGCCCCTAATATTTTAGTGCGTTCAGGCTGCTATGCCAAAACACCATGAACTGGGTAGCTTAAAAACAACGGAATTTATGTTTCATGGTTCTAGAGGCTGAGAAGTGCAGGACTAAGGCATTGATTCAGTATCTGATGAGGGCCCACTTTTTCATTGATCTTGCCTTCTTGCCGTATCCCTCAGAAGGTGTGACAAGGCAGCTCTCTGGGGTCCCTATTATAAGGGCACTGATCCCATTCCTGAGGGTTCTGCCCTCAGGAACTAATTACCCCTCCCCACCTAAAGCCCCCACCTCCTAATACCATGACCTTGGGGACTAGGATTTCTTTTTTGTGTGTGAGACAGAGTCTGGCTCTGTCGCCCAGGCTGGAGTGCAGTGACGTGATCTCAGCTCACTGCAACCTCTGCCTCCCAGATTCAAGCAATTCTCCTGCCTCAGCCTCCCGAGTAGCTGGGATTACAGGTGTGTGCCACCACGTCAGGCTAATTTTTGTATTTTTAGTAGAGACGGGATTTCGCCATGTTGGCCAGGCTGCTCTCGAACTTCTGACCTCAGGTGATCTGCCCACCTCAGCCTCCCAAAGTGCTGGGATTATAGGTGTGAGCCACTGTGCCCAGCCTGGGGTTAGGATTTTAACATATGAATTTTTAAGGGCAAAACATTCAGACCACAGCAGCTAGATGGCCTTCAGGGATGTGGCCAGCTCTGAATCTGCTTTTTGGGGGATACAGGGCAGGGACTGTTGAGTGGTTAGGCCTCAGCAGCGATAGGGTCCTGCAGTGACAGCTGTTTGTGGAGATTGCTGTGGTCTCAGCATCTCTAAGGTGGGTCTTGGGATCGTGCCAGAGGGTCTGGGATTCCGGCGGGCAGGGAGGGCAGGAAAAAGGGGCTGGCGTGGTGGCTGGGGTCAATGTCAGATAGCCACCTTTCTGCTACAGTCTGAGAAGCCAGACTCTACTTTGGAAAAGCTACCAGTCATCTTTTTCAAGCCCACTGGGCTTGACATGCTGGGAGGTTGTGGCTGCTGCACCCTGGCAAGGACAAAGAAAGTGGGGGTTTGTGAGCTTTGGATTCGAGGTGGGGAAACCAAGATTGGAATGGTGATGGTTCATTTCCACCAGAACCGTACACAAAGCAATGGACTTCTACTCCCAAGATATTTAGGAATCGGCTCTTAAACCTCTAGCCTATTGTCCCTACCCTAGGACCCAGAATGGGCATCTCTAGCTTCCCCTGGGCTTGAATACTGCCATTGACAAGAGGCTTACCACTCTGGCTGGTTGGGCGAGTACATTGGAGCATCAGGCAGCTAATGGGTGAGTTGGAGCTAATGTCCCACCTTCTGAAGCTTGAGTCCTCTTAAGGAAATGAGGTAACCTCTCTGCCAGGGACTCCATAGGTCAGTTTTGTTTCCTTTCTTTTCTTTTCTTTTCTTCTTTCTTTTTCTCTTCTTTTTTTTTTTTTTTTTTTTTTTTTTTTTTTTTTGCGGTGGAATTTTGCTCTTGTCGCCCGGGCTGGAGTGCAATGGTGCGATCTTGGCTCACTGCAACCTCTGCCTTCTGGGTTCAAGCGACTCTCCTGCCTCAACCTTCCAAGTAGCTGGGAATACAGGCGCCTGCTGGCACACCCGGCTAATTTTTGTATTTTTAGTAGAGATAGGGTTTTGCCATGTTGGCCAGGCTGGTCTCGAATTCCTGACCTTAGATGATCCGCCCGCCCCAGCCTCCCAAAGTGCTGGGATTACAGGCGTGAGCCACCGCGCCCAGCCAGTCAGTTTCTTTTCTGACTGCCATGAGAGGCAGGAGAATGGCATGTCTGTGTGCCAGACTTTCTCAAATGCCATTGGAGCTGCAGCCTGGATGATTCTGTGGCTTTTTAGCTGGATACTGAGGGCTTCCATGGGTGAGATGGGTCCTGGAGTCCCCGACCGTCTGTTGGAAGCTGTGTATCTCTCTGGGAGGCCTCGTCAGGGTGTTCCCACAGAGAATGGAGTGAATGGGGTTGGGGGTCATTCAGATCCAAGAGGGAAGGGGACAGTATGAGCTGCTTTTGCTGGTAGGGTGAGGTCTAAAGAGGCAGGGAGGAAGCTGAGGGGCAGTTATCAACTGCTGCCCCTTCCCAAAGACCAGCTGTCCTCATCTGAAAATGGACATAATGAGGCCTCATCCTAATAGGGTTCTGGGGATCCGTATGACAAAAAGCATCCAGCAAGGTGCCTGGCACTTCATGAGGGCTTTGGGATGTTAATAATAGAAGCAGAGAAGGTGGAAGAGGGCCTGTGTTCGCAGTGGGGAATGTTATTCCCTTCAAGCAAGATTTCCTCTTTTTTCTTTTTTTTGAGATGGAGTCTTTCTGTCGCCCAGGCTGAAGTGCAGGGGTGCCATCTTGGCTCACTGCCATCTCCGCCTCCTGGGTTCAAGCGATTCTCCTGCCTCAGCCCCCCGAGTAGCTGGGATTCCAGGAGCCCGCCACCATGGCCGGCTAATTTTATTTTTAGTAGAGACGGGGTTTCGCCATGTTGGCCAGGCTGGTCTCAAACTCAAGTGATCTGCCCGCCTCGGCCTCCCAAAGTGCTGGGATTACAGGCACGAACCAAACCTGGCTGGTTTCCTCTTTCTTTTTTTTTTTTTGTGCCAAGGACCCCCAAGCAGAAGCCCATGGACTCCTTCTCAGAATGCTTTTAAATACATAAAATATGCGGGGTTACAAAGGAAATATGTTTCATTGAGAGAACTATCAAAATATTTAAACACATTGTGTTTAAAAAGTAAACAGTAAACAAATGGTAATATTTGTCTTTAGGTATTATTGCACTAATAAGATAACCCATTAGGCAAATTAAGGTTACATTTTTCTTTTGAAGAACTCATCAGTGACAAGGCTGCAGTGGCTCAGCTTCAGTGGGGGTGTTAAACTGGGGAGTGTCTTTGAGGGAAAGGCCCGCACCCCGCATGGTGGACACCCAGGCCATTGTGATATTTTTGTTTCGAGGTTTCCCAAGTATTGCAAATCCCACTTCGCAAATGTAATTGCAGCTTCTTTGTAGCTAGTTTTATAAGGCACAGTCAGGCTTCTGTCTAGGATCGCTAGGATTCTCCAAGCTTGTTGAGTTAACCTGAATCGTGAGGACCCATAGTGGGAGTGGGGAGTGGTTTAAGAGTACCAGGTACAGAGTTACTTGAAGCTGGCCAGGTGCGTCAGCCCAGTGTCTGTGGGCAGGGGACCAGGGGCTCACGTGGTCCCTGGTGGGTCTGATAATGACTGTTGTTTAGAAGAGTGGTATCATAAGCGACATCTCCAGATCCCACTGCGATGTGATGTGAAAATGGCTGTGAGCTCCAGGGGCACTGCCTCATACTCCACTGTCCCTGCAGGGGCAGCCCTCACTTATGACAAAAGGAGAGTTAGAAGACAGGAAATAAAGGCATAAACCATTCACCAACCATGCAGGGACATCTCATCCCAACCCGCTTCACCCTGTCTTTCCCTAGCAGAGGTTTGAGCACTAGGCACCCCACCTCACCCCTACCTTTGCTGACCCCTGTCCCTGGCAGGCGACAGCAGTGCTGTGACCACTAGGACCACTGATCTGAGGCGCCAGATCCCCCTGAAGCTGAAGGGGCTTTCAGACCATCCCACCTTTCACTATCATTTTACAGTGGCTGTGGACACTGAGGCCCAGAGAGGGGAAGGAAGTGGCCCAAGGCCACTTGTGTGTGGCCAGCAGGAGGAAGGCCCCACGCTGGCGAGGTTCTTTCTGGCAGAGTTGAGAGAGATTTCAGGGTGAGAGCTACAGTGTGACAAGCCTGAGGTTGCCCCCCCCAGATATTTTGGAGGTGGGCTCGATTTTCAAAGGACATTGCCCTCCTCCCACCCCTAGCTGCCTGTTCTACCCCTGCGGCCCGCAGCTGTGAACATTTGTGTCGTCACTGGGCCACCCTTGCAGGGCAGCAGCTGCAGCCTGTCATTGCCTCTGGAGCCCATGAGAGGTGATGGTGGCTGGAATTGGAGCCGGGGGCAGGCAGGGGAGGAGAGGCGGAGGTGTCAGGCCGAGCCCAGCCCTGTGGGGACGGGCCCTGATGCCCGGCCTTGGCCTGAAGCTGTGGCCAGCTGTTGCCTTCTGCAGACCCTTCTGTGTCCTGCCCATCCTCTCCCCCGGGAGAGCTGCCCTGAGCCCTTGTTCTCCAGGCTGTTCCCACATGTCTTTCTGGCCCAGGCTGCTGGGAGGGGTCTGGGAAAGTTTGATGAGGGCTGTTGGGGCCTGCCAGGGCCAGTGAGGTGGACAGAAGGTTCCGCTCTGCTGTTGGCCAGTGAGGGGCCACTGTGGAGCTCCTTCCCCTCTCTGATCTGCCTGTTTTTCTGTTTGGAAACATAGAGGCTCATTCCCTCCACCCTTGCCAAAAAGAGAGAGAAGGGGAGGGAGAAATTAGGGTGTGGAGCACCATGGAGATGGGGCTCTTATAAACACAAGGTGTGTATGTTAACGAAGCCATCACGAGGCTCCTGGGAGTTTTCAAGGGTGACAGGCGTGGGTGGGGGTGGAGGGATCTTTCCAGACTGGAGAGGGACGGGTGCCTGTTTGAGAAGGTTCTGGGAGGGCCGATGAGTCTGGAGTTGTTCTCTCCGAGAGTCCCTGAATGGGAGGTGACTCTAGGGTAGGAGTCTGAGTGCATGGTGCAGAGGAGGCCTGGCGTCCCCACCTGGGGACTAGAGCTCTGGTTCAGGACCTGGGGAAGAAAGGACAGTGAGCTCAGCCTTCAGACTGACCTGACCCCAGCTTCATGCTGGCCCCATGACCCTACCTTCCACTTCTTGAGGTGATGCTGCTGCTTATGGGAGGCCCGGGGGGAGTGTGGATGGTTGGGAGCAGACAGTCCCTATTGATGTGGAGCAGCTTGTGCCTGATGGGGGCAGCTGGGGAGGTTGCTGTGCTCTAGGGATGCTTATTGTCCTTGTGTTTCTGCAGAGTCAAGGGGTGGCGGGCTGGCAGGGCAGCTTGCCCTGATCCCCAATCCTGGACCATCAGTACTATGTAGGGCCAGTGGCCACTGAGCTCCCAGAAAGTTCCCTGAGCCTCTGTCCCGCCTCTCTGTCGCCCTCTGTCCCTGTGGAATTCCCAGCCCCCTCCCTCCTCTGCAGCTCTGGCTCTTGGACTCCTGAGCCACTACTCCCCCATCCCTTGACCAGCCCTTAAAAGATGTCCTAGCCATCTTTCCTAGCCATTCCTTTATTCTTTAAATAGGTTTTAACCATATTACCCAATGTTTGGAGGAGAAAAATTAGAAAATACAGATAAGCAAAAAGGAGAAAATAAAAATCGTCCATAATCTCATCACTTGCAGATAACTCGTGCTAGCATCCTGGTGTCTGTCCCTCGGACTCATCCTGACGCCCTTTCATGAGTTAAGGTGGGGCTGTGCCCGCACTTGCTATGCAACCTGCTGTGTCCTAGATGTCTTTCCGTGTCAGCCAATATGATTTTTTTAATGGCTGTTTAACATTCTACCCTATAGATGTCTCATTATTTATTCAGCAAATCCTCTGCTGCGGGCTGCAGGTTGTTTCCAGTGTTGTGTGATTATAAACAACACCCCAGTCAACAAAACATCCTGGTACCCACTTTGTGCACACATCCTGAAGTATTTCCTTAGGAAGGAGACTTGCAGGAGGATTGCCGAATCCCCGAGGGTCCCCGGCGTTCTTCAAGTGGGGTGGGAGCTGTGCCTGTTGAGGATATTGATGTTGATTCAGATTTTTTTTATTTTTGTTTTTATTTTTTTTGAGATAGGGTCTCACTCTGTCACTTAGGCTGGAGTGAAGTGGCTGGATCTCTGTTCACTGAAACCTTTACTTCCAGGGTTCAAGTGATTCTCGTGCCTCAGCCTCCTGAGTAGCTGGGATTATAGGTGTGTGCCACCATGCCTGGCTAATTTTGTATTTTTTTTTTAAATTAGAGATGGGGTTTCACCATGTTGGCCAGCCTTGTCTCAAACTCCTGGCCTCAAGTGATCTGCCTGCCTCGGCCTCCCAAAGTGCTGGGATTATAGGCATGAGCCATCACTCCCGGCCACCAATTCAGATATTGATGTTGATGTTGAGTTTGGGGCCTGGTATTTTCTTTGAACACTTGATCTGCTGAGAGCTCACCTAATCTGGACTTCCCTGGCCTTATTTTATGACATTCGTGGCTGTATGTCCTCCTGTATCCATTCCCATCCAAAGCCTTCAAATCCAATTCTGACTTCCCTCTTTGCATCTATCTGCCCCTGGTTCTCCTCTCTTGGTGACATTTCCTGCTTCTCCTAGCCTGGAAGGTCTGGCCTTTGTCTATACCACCTGAAACAGTCACTTTGAACTCTAGGCTCTGGCCTGCTGTGGATGATTCACCTCTTTCTGTCTCATTTTCACCAGAGGAGTGCAAACTAAAGGGGTTGGGGACTGCATCTTTATGTGTCTCTACGTCCATGACTCCCCCAAAGCATCGGTAAAGGGCCGGGCATGGAGCAGGCACTCTGTGAGCATGTGATCTTCTGGGCCCCAGGGTGTAGGTGGCAAGCCTCCCTCTGTCTCCAGCTGCAGAGTGAACTGCTTCCCTCTGTATGATGGAGGGCGAGAGGTGGCTCAGGTCTCCTGCTGTGGCTTTTCCCATCCCCTCCTTCACTGCATACCCTCTTATTCCACAGGTCTGGGGTCCTGAGGCTGCCAGCAGACTATGGGTACAACGGCCAGCACAGCCCAGCAGACTGTCTCGGCAGGCACCCCCTTTGAGGGCCTCCAGGGCAGCGGCACGATGGATGGTCGGCACTCCCTCAGTGTCCACTCCTTCCAGACCACTAGCTTGCATAACAGCAAGGCCAAGTCCATCATCCCCAACAAGGTGGCCCCTGTCGTGATCACGTGAGTGGCAGGGGGAGTGTGCCCATGTCCCTGGGAGACATGGTGGGCAAGGGGACTTACCTGGGAGTACAGTGGCATACAGCACTTAACATGTGCAGGCTGGATTCAGGTTCACAGATGATGACACTGAGGCCCAGGGAGATGAAGCAGTTCATCGGGAGTCACACTGCATGCACCTGGCAGAACTGGGTCTCTGTTATGGGTCTCTGAGCCCATGCTACTCACCACATCCACAGTGTGAGGGAATGCGGAGGAGGAGGCATGGCTGGGGGACCCCCCACTTTGAAAATAATTTTTGGCTTAACATTTTCAAAAGAAGTTTATGTAATTGATGGATGAAATTGAGATTTCTTTTTCACCGACAATAATCACAGCTCAAAACTGAGGCTAACACCAGGCTGTTGAAGGGCCTTGGGCTGAAGGAGCTGGAAGCTGCTAGTCGGCTATCCTAATGATGCCCATCAGGGCTTGTTCTGGCAGCGTGTTCTGGTGTTCTGAGATCTGGACATACTGCGTGCGTCCAGAGGAAGAAGGTCATGAGGTGGGCCCTGAAACCCTGTCTGCCCTGTGGGGCTTGGAGGAAGGGGTGGGTGCTGGACAGCTGTGCTGGGGAGGACAGGAAGATGAAGGGGACATTGGATCCATCTCCTGGTACGTTGGGAAGCCTCGTACTTTCCATACCTCTTCCCACTGTGCTTCCCTCCTCTGGGTCTTCCAGGAAGCAGGAAGCAGGAGATGACTAGCTAGGAATTAAATGTGTTACGCACATCAAAGTTTGGCAGAGACTTAGCAGATGGGACCTTCTGTGTAAGGAAACCTGAGGGTGGGAATGATAAACCCTGCCTGCCAGCTCTGGGGCCTGCCAGGAAAACTGTCATCATAATCAATTCTTGGCCTTCTGATAAGGAGAGGAAAAGGAATGTCATATAAAAGAGACTTGATATGTAGTCTCTGTACTGACAGATGACAAAAGTGGTTTGGGGCCTGAAGGTAGCATGGAGACTTGTGCCCCAGGCCTGGCTCTGCCCTTGCAAAGTCCCTTTCCCTCTCTGGGCTTCAGTTTCCTTATTAACATAAGCAGAGATGACATTCAGAATATTTAACCAAGTGGTGTGTCTCAGAAGAGTTGCTGACCAGCCGTAAAAATCCTGTACACGGCGCTGTGCTTAGGGCCTGGAGCCAGCCATGAATGCAGCCCTTTTTGGGGGTGTAGAATGTTTGAAGTGGAAGGGACCTCTAGAGATCATCCAGTAGAGGGGTCAGCAAACTACATCCTGCAGGCCCAGTGTGGCCCGTTTTTTTCAAATGAAGTTTTATTGGAATGTTGACACTTCCTTTCACTTACACAATATTTGTGGATGCTTAGGACCTCAATGGCAGAATTGAGTAGTTGCAACAGGCACTGTATGGCCCACAAATCTTCAAGTATTTACTGTGTGGCCCTTTCCAGAAAAGGAATGGCAACCCCTGATCTAATGCATTTTAGCTCAGATGTGAAAACTGGGTTTCAGGGAGGTAGAGAGACTTGCTCCCCATGGGTCACGTGGTACAAGGAGGCAGAGCTGGAGTGGGAACCCAGGCCTCTTCTAGTGCTCCTCTGCCCCACCCATTCCACCTCCTGCCTTTCCAAAAGGCACTTCTTTTGTCAAGAGGACCTAACATCAGATCATGAACTCTGGGAGGCCCTGTCATATTCATTGTTATCATCAGCAAGGGAGCTGTTGTGTCTTGAGGGCACAGTAAATCTTGCTTGAGTGGTTGGGACTTTTGCCTGGTTTAGCATCTGCAGAAATCTTGATTTTTATCTGTGGGTTTTGTTTGAAATAGCCCTGTGTGGAGGTAGAACTACAATTATATTAATAAAAGCTTTCTGTGCCCCCAGGCACTGGGCTAAGCACTTACAATCATTATCACATTTAATTCTCAGGACAGTCTTGGGAGTAGGAATTCCTGGAAACTGAGCTCCTTGTCCAAAGCTATAGAGTTACCAAGTGGTGGGTGGAGTTGGGCTTCACGCCCCAATCCTGCATTCTAAACCACCTCGCTGTGTGTGGAGTTAGCAGTGTAGGGATTGTCCCTCCGACACAATCTGATGGAGGGACCATCCAGTTATGTTGTCTTCTTCCGGGTACAGGCTAGGCCGCTGTCAAAGTAACCCAGATAGGATGCCTTCCTCAGGACAGAAGCTCATCTGTTACATGCAAGTCCAGGAGGATGTCCAGGCTGGGATGGCTGCTCCGTGATCATCCAGGCCCCTTCTCCCTCATGGCTCCAACATCCTCAACATGTGGCTTTCTCTTATGATCTAAGATGTTCTACCTCTGCCATCACTTCTGGATTTTAGCCAGGAAGAAGGGGAGAAGACAAAATAGAAGGCACCTCTTCTTTTTGGGAATGGCTTGGAATTTATACACTTTTCCTCACATCTCATTGGCCAGAACTCAATCATGTGACCACAATGAGTTGCAAGGGAGGCTGGGAAATGTAGTCTTCAGCTGGGTGGCTCAGTCCCCAGTCACAGCCCTGGGGCTCTCTTGTTGAGGAAGAAGGGAAGAGTGGATGTTGAGGGACAGTAGGCAGTCTCTGCCACAAATCGTAGCCACAGAGGTTTCCCTGCCGTGGGCTCTGTGAGGGTGGAGCTGGCCTTGACCATGGAGGTTCCTTGACTTAGTTTCCATTCTGCCCCCCACAGGTACAACTGCAAGGAGGAGTTCCAGATCCATGACGAGCTGCTCAAGGCTCATTACACGCTGGGCCGGCTCTCGGACGCCACCCCTGAGCACTACCTGGTGCAGGTGAGCTCAGGCGTTACCATGCCAGCCCACCCGCCACCTCCCACCCCTATCTCTCATGAGTTCCCTCCCTCACCTCCCTCTGGCTCTCCCCCATTTTCCCCATCTCTCTGCCCATCTTCAGAACTGGCAGGGCCCTAGGATGGAGCTAACACTGTGGTCCTCTGGTTGATTCCTGGTTTCCCAGCTCAGCCTTCCTACAAAAGCCCCTTTCAGGGGACCTCCTACCCTAGAGCCAGCTTTGCCCCTGGAGAGCGTCTCCCTGCTCTTTCCTCCAGGCCTGGCTCAGACGTCACCTCCCACATGAAGGAAGCCCTCTCTGATGTCCCCTCTGGAGGAGTTGTCTTTCCTTTTCCTGCACTTTATGACACCCTTCCCCAGATCACAGAGAGTTATATATTGTGTCTATGTTTTCCATGAACTGCAGGCAACTTGAGGGCACGATCATGTTCTTCTTGCCCCTATTTCCCCCCTCCCTGTCCCCTGGAGCCCAGAACAGAGCTCCATCTGCAGAAAATACCCCTGAGCCATCTGAGTGACCTTCCTGTGGCTCTCCCCTGCCAGGGTCGCTACTTTCTGGTGCGAGATGTCACTGAGAAGATGGACATGCTGGGCACCGTGGGAAGCTGTGGGGCCCCCAACTTCCGGCAGGTGCAGGGTGGACTCGCTGTGTTCGGCATGGGACAGCCCAGCCTCTCAGGGTTCAGGCGGGTCCTCCAGAAACTCCAGAAGGACGGACATAGGGTAAGCATGTCACTTCCCAGGCAGAAGCCAGGCCCCACCTCAGAGGGGCAGCTTTAGAGGCGCTGGAGGGGCCTGCTGCATGCTGGGGAGGTAGGGTGGTGGCCTGGACCAGGCCCTGCCTGCCAGGACGGTCACTGCGGTTGGTCTGGTTGGGAAATTCTGGTAGATATTGATTGCATGTCCTGAGTGGATGGCGGGGCACAAGGTCAGAAGCCTTCATAGACCCTACTTGGGAGTTTCGGGGGAAGTAGGGGGCATGACCGGGTGACAGGAGGAGCCAGCTCATAATTTGACAGCTTGCTGAATGGTGATCACCGCTAACACTTACGTCCTGACGTTAGTCCTGTGATGGAGTGGCAGTTTGTCTCCCATTTTGCAGAGGAGGAAACAGGCCCAGAGAGGCTCAGTGACTTGCTCCAGGTCACACAGCTCATGAGTGGTACCCCAAGACTCAAACCTGGGCAGCTGAACTCCCAAGTGCCTGCTTTCAAGGACTGTTCTTACCTGCCGGATGTCAAGGCAGGGTTTTGCGTGTCCCTAGGACACAGGCTGAGGCTCTGCTGCGATTGTAGGTTTCTTGGGTGCAGCTGCATCTGAATTGACCCTGGGGTTAAGGTGGAAAGGCTTTGAGTGAGACAGAATGGGTTGGGAGTGTGGGCTGTGCACAGGTCCCATCTTCCTATCTTGATGATAAGTTCCTCAAGGGGACCGTCTGCCCACACATTTCCCTCTGCCTGTATGGTGCTCAGTGAATGAATGATTGCATGGTCATGGGGCATTCTTTTCTTCAGCTGATATTCATCAAGCACCTGATTTATCCAGGACATCATGCTAGGAATTATGGGTACATGTAAATGACCAGGACATGATTTTGCTTACGAGGAACTTGTGGTCCATCAAGGGGGAAAAGATGCACTCATTGATAATACAAAGCAGGAATTAATGCCAGGAGATTCAGATGAAGGACTCTTGGCCCTGACAGGAGGGAGGGGTCACTGCTGACCGGGAGGGTCATGATGAGGTGGCATTTGGACTGAGCTTTGCTTCTTGGGTAGAATTCAGGTTGCAGGGATGGCGTGGGGTGCAGGGCCCTTAAAGAGGAAGGAACAGCCTGGGCAGAGGCCCTGTGGTGGGGCAGTGGTGTGGGTGTCTGTGCGGTTGTCTGTGCGGGATCATGGTGATGGCTTCCTTCCCCGTGGGGCTCCTGGCAGGAGTGTGTCATCTTCTGTTTGCGGGAGGAACCTGTGCTGTTCCTGCGTGCAGATGAGGACTTCGTGTCCTACACACCTCGAGACAAGCAGAACCTTCATGAGAACCTCCAGGGCCTTGGACCTGGGGTCCGGGTAGAGAGCCTGGAGCTGGCCATCCGCAAAGAGGTGAGGACCAGTGCGGTGTGTGGGAGACCCCAGCCCACAGCCCAGCTTTGCAGATGCTCTTTCTGGGGCCAGGCCACCTGCTCTTACTGGCCCATGTTCCCCCACTGTTGTGCCCTGCTTGGGTGAGTGGCTGGCTGCAAGGCTGGCTTACAGGCAGCCAGAGGAAGGACTTCCTATTCTAGCTCTCTGCCTCTGCCCCTTTCCCACCCTGCTTTTCTCCTTGATGCTCAATGTCTTTATTTAGAAAGGGTTCTGGTGGGCCGGGTGCATTGGCTCATGCCTGTAATTCCAGCACTTTGGGAGGCCAAGAAGGGCAGATCACCTGAGGTCAGGAGTTCAAGACCAGCCTGACCAACATGGTGAAACCCCATCTCTACTAAAAATACAAAAAATTAGCTGGGCGTGGTGGCACATGCCTGTAATCCCAACTACTCGGGAGGCTGAGGCAGGAGAATTGCTTGAACCCGGTAGGTGGAGGTTGCAGTGAGCTCTGAGATCACACTACTACACTTCAACCTGGGCTGTAGAGTGAAACTATCTGAAAAAAAAAAGGGGGTGGGGGTTCTGGGCGAGTGAAAAGAGCACTAGACCAGAAGGACCAAGGCTGCAGTTCAACTCTTTGAGAGCCCCGAGGCTCTGAGTCAATTCCCTTGGTGGGTCTGTGGGCCTGTTTCAAGATCCTCTGTCCTCCTGGTTTTCCATAATTGTGGAGGCTTCTGAGACAGCTGACAGACTGCAAAGGTGTGTAAATAGAGTGTGGGGTCCCGGTGCCCCCAGAAATTTCATGGCAGGAACCAAGGCTGTGCCGGCACCCAGCTCTCTCCCTCTCCTATCCCCTCCAGGCCTCCTGTGTGCTCTGCTCCCCTCAGCTCCAGCTCTCAGCTGACCACACCTCCCCCATCCTGGCACTGGTGGCTTTGTGAATTCCTGCACCCGCTGGGCAGAGCCCTCCTGCCTGGCCACTGTGTGGGCACCCCGATTCCTTCAGAACTCCCAGGAAGGGCATAGAGAGCACCTCTGGCCATGCAGTTCCCTCGGGGCGGGGGGCGCGAGCAGAAGCCTGCCTGTGGCCTCTGCATGGCCTGGTTACTCCAGAGCTCTCAGCCAGGACACTCAGGGAGGGACCTGAAGTTCAGGCATGGCCCTCTGACCCCCACACCTCCCTCTAGATCCACGACTTTGCCCAGCTGAGTGAGAACACATACCATGTGTACCACAACATCGAGGACCTGCAGGGGGAGCCCCACGCTGTGGCCATCCGTGGTGAGGACGACGTGCATGTGACAGAGGAGGTGTACAAGCGACCCCTCTTCCTGCAGCCCACCTACAGGTACCACGGGGCCGCCCTCAGCCCTGGCCCCACGTGCCGGCCATGGGTGCTGCAGGTCCTGCTCCCCAGCTGCAGCCTCAGTTTCACCATCTGCAGGTTGGGCCGAGTGCCCCCCACCCATGTCTCCCACAGTGGGGCCCGTTTCCAAACAGTGCCTGGGAATAGGGAGTGAGGGGGATTCCCAGAGTGGGTGCCTGCCCCATAGGCCGCTCTCCCTCACCTGGCAGGTACCACCGCCTGCCTCTGCCCGAGCAAGGGAGTCCCCTGGAGGCCCAGTTGGACGCCTTTGTCAGTGTTCTCCGGGTAAGTGGGGCGGGCACGGGGGAGGAGTCTTGAGAGTTGTCCCCACAGAGGTGCCCTCGTTCTGTGGTGTGTGTGTGAGCACATCAGGGTGGACGTATGGTGGTGTCTGTCTCCGTGTATATGTCTGTGTGTGTCAGCGCCTTGGTGTGTGTCTCTGGGGAGTGTGTGTACATGTCTAAGTGTCTGTATCTGTGTGTTCCTGTCTGTGTGTGTCTGTGTGTGTGTACCTGTGTATAGGTGTGTGCTTGTGCAGTCTCTTATGACAGAGCCCATCACTGACCACTGGACTAGCTGCTGGCCGTGGCTGGGCTGCCAACTTGCTGTGTGGCCCCAGACTAATCGCCTCACCGCTCTAGATCTCAGTTCCTCATTTCTTTAGCGGAGCTAACAACTCTTGCCCTATAGACTCTTCAACTGACATTTCCTGAGTCCTGGCAGAGTTTCTGTCCAGCCCCCTTCAGGACGTTATCTTATTCCACTGGCATCTTGCAGGAGGTGTTAATACTGGCCTGATGCCCTCGGAGTTGCTCTCACTTCCAGTTCTTTGAGCTCCTCCAAGGCCTGGGGAGGGAGCAGGCGGAGCTGATGAGGCTGTGGCTTTGGCAGATGAGGCCGGGACACCTACTGGAGCCCACTTTGTTGCAGACGGTGGGGCAGGGTGGGCTGATGGCATGCTTTCCGCTGCTCAGGCCTCAGCCCAGGACTTCCTGGCCTCACTGGGGCCTGATCCTCATGGTCTTTCTCAGGAGACCCCCAGCCTGCTGCAGCTCTGTGATGCCCACGGGCCTCCCCCAGCCCTCGTCTTCAGCTGCCAGATGGGCGTGGGCAGGACCAACCTGGGCATGGTGCTGGGCACCCTCATCCTGCTTCGCCGCAGTGGGATCACCTCCCAGCCAGAGTGAGTGGCCCAGGGCCCAGCGTCCTGAAGGGCTGTGGGGCCGAGGAGGGGACAGGCTGCCCCACAATGTGGGGACATGTCTAGGAGCCCAGAGCCAGAGATGGACATTTGGCATCTGGAGTTCATTTCCTGGTTTGCCGTAAGACTTGCTGGGAGAGCTGGAGAAAGTCACCTGACCTTTCTGGGCCTCAGTTTCCCTAGTTGGGGAACTGTCCCCTGCTTCCCACAACGTGATTCAGAAGGAACTTGTAGTCTGGTGTCCCCCAGCGGCCATATGAGCGGAGACAGCAGGCAGGTGGCTGTGTGAGACCTTTGGAAGAGCCCTGCTAATGTACTGACCCCTGCCTCGACAGGGCTGCCCCCACACAGGCCAAGCCCCTGCCCATGGAGCAGTTCCAGCTGATCCAGAGCTTTCTCCGCATGGTGTCCCAGGGAAGGAGGATGGTGGAGGAGGTGAGCTAGGGATGGCAAGGGGCTGGGGCAGAGGTGGTGGAGGGGATGGTCACTCCTCTCACTGGTCGGGGCTCTCTTCCTCCCTGATACCCTCCCCCACCTCTCTGCCAATCTTTTTCTTTCCCTCTCTTTTCTCTTTTCTCCTGCCATTCTGCCTTGACCCTGCTCCCCACCGCCCCCCTCACCTCCCTCTTCCTTGCCCTGGTCCCTGGCACCAGGTGGACAGAGCCATCACTGCCTGTGCCGAGTTGCATGACCTGAAAGAAGTGGTCTTGGAAAACCAGAAGAAGTTAGAAGGTATCCGACTGGAGAGCCCAGCCCAGGTGAGGCATGGAAGGATGTGCGAGCACCCTGCTTCCCTGTGAGCCCCGCGGCCTGATTTCATTAGGCATGTTGACTGGCTTCTTTCAGACTGACTTTTTCTGGCTGCTGCATCTCCCATGAGAAGAGCAGTTTTCAGAGGAAGGGGAGATAGGGCGGCTGGGCCCGCAGGAAGGACAAGGAAGAGGGGAAGTTTACTTTCCCTGACCAGGTCCCTTCAGCTGCAGAATAAACAGGACGGAGGAAGGGGCTGCTGGCCAGGGCTGCAGGGGCCCCTGGACTCAGATACTCCCCAGGCCACTCATGGCCTCCCACTAGTAAAACTCCTGGTGTTTCTTTGGGAAGACTGGGGTTTGGTCCAGCTGGCTGCTTCTGAAAGACTTATGGCTCTAGGATGTCTCAGCAGACCCTGTACCCATGCCCTAGCGAAAGGAGGTGGGCTTGATAGTGTTTGTATCATACAGCGCATGGAAAGAATCTAAAAGCCACAGAGGTGGCTGCTGCTGCTGCTTTCTTGTTTCTTCTTCTCTTCCTCCTCCTCCTTCTTCCTTCTCTTCCTCCTCCTCCCCCTCCTCCTCCTCCCCCTTCTCCCCCTTCTCTTCCTTCTTCCTTCTCCCCCCCTTCCTTCTCCCTCCTCCTTCCTCCTCCTCTTCCTCCTTCCTCCTCCTCTTCCTCCTTCCTCCTCCTCCTCTTCCTTCCTCCTTCCTTCTCTTCCTTCCTCCTTCCTTCTCCTTCTCCCTCTTTCTCCTTCTCCCTCTTTCTCCTCCTCTTCCTCCTCCTCCTCCTTCTTCTCCTCTTCCTCTTCCCTCCCTCTTCCTTGCCTTTTCTTCCTCCTCCTCCTTACCCTTACTTCTCCTTTTTTTCTCCCCCTCCTCCTTCTTCTCTTCTCCCTCCTCCCTCCCTTCTTCTCCTCCTCCTTCTTCTCCTTTCTTCTTTTTTTCTCCTCCTCCTTCAATAGGGTCTGCTTTCTCCTTCTATAGGGTCTCACTCTGTCGCCCAGGCTGGAGCACAGTGGTGCAGTCATAGCTCACTGCAACCTCAAACTCCTAGGCTCAAGGGATTCCTCTACCTCAACCTTCTGAGTACCTGGTACTACAGGTGCATGTCACCACACCTTACTTTTTTAGAGATGGGGTCTTGCTATGTTGCCCAGGCTGGTCTTCAACTCCTGGCCTCAAGCAATCCTCCCGCCTTGGCCTCCCAAAACACTGGATCTTTTTCTTTTTAAAAATATTTTTTAAAGGCCAAGGACAGTGGCTCACACCTGTAATCCCAGCACTTTGGGAGGCTGAGGCAGATGGATCACTTGAAGTCAGGAGTTCGAGACCAGACTGGCCAACATGGTGAAATACTGTCTCCACAAAAAATACAGAAATTAGCTGGGTGTGGTGGCACCCATAGTACCAACTATCAGGGAGCTGGTGTTTGCCCAGTAGTACCAGCTATCACGGAGGCTGAGGCAGGAGGATCCCGTGAGCCCAGGAGATCGAGGTGCAGTGGGCTATGATCGCGCCGCTGCACTCTAGGCTGAGCAACAGAGCA
This sequence comes from Macaca thibetana thibetana, assembly GCF_024542745.1. Taxonomy (NCBI): domain Eukaryota; kingdom Metazoa; phylum Chordata; class Mammalia; order Primates; family Cercopithecidae; genus Macaca; species Macaca thibetana. Next base: position 62,931,153 of record NC_065586.1, on the reverse strand, counting down.
AGACCCTGTCTCAAAAAACAAAACAAAACAAAACAAAAAAACCCAAACCAAAAAAAAATCCCATACAGTACTTAGAGCCTGCCAGAGTCCCTGGAATGTCACCCCTGCTGTGATTTACTAAACAGTCCCCCTCTTCTTGGACAATTGAGTTGCTCCAGTTCCCCATCAGTGTAAATACTTCTTTGTTGAGCAGCTTCATTGAAAATGAAGGCTGTTGTGTATTTAGGATTCTTTCTCCCCTTAGTCTAGATTAGGCATCAGCAAACTATGGCTCTTAGACCAAATCCAGCCTGCCGCCTGTCTTTGTAAATGTGTTACTGGAACACAGTCTTGCTGTTCTCTTCTGTACTGGCCCACGACTGCACTTATGCTAGGATGGCAGAGTTCAGTAGCTGCATCAGGGACCCTGAAGCCTGAAAGTCTAGAGTATTTACCGTCTGGCCCTTTGTGGAAAAAGTTTGCCAACCCCTGGTGGAGATTCCCAAAGATGGGATTAAATTTCACCAAAGGGCGTGGCCCTTCTTAGGGCCTCTCTGAATCTCACTTGCCTTCCAAAGGGTATTTTTTGACCCAGCAGGAGAACCTGGAGATCCGAGGGCCCTTGGGGTTCTCTCAGACAACCCACCATGCGGAGGAAGCTGGGCCGGAGTCAGGAGACGGGGAATCTAGCTCTGTTTGCTGTCAGCTGTGTGACTTTCAGGAAGTCACCTCATTTCTCTGAATCTCCGGTTCCCTCTGTAAATTAGGAGTAATTAGGATGGCTCCCCGGAGCACTGCTGTGAGGGTCTTTGTATTTCTTGTGGAGAGACCCCAGTTCTTCTTTTTTTTTTTTTTTCATTTGTTTTTTTGAGACAGGGTCTCGCTTTGTCATCTGGGCTGGAGTGCAACGGTGAGATCATAGCTCACTGGTGACTCAACCTCCCAGGTTCAAACGATTCTCCCACCTCAGCCTCATGAGTGCCTGGGACTACAGGCATGTGCCACCATGCCTGGCTGATTTTTGTATTTTTTATAGAGATGGGGTTTTGCCATGTTGCCCAGCTTGTTTTGAACTCCTGGGCTGAAGCGATCTGGCTGCCTCAGCCTCCCAAAGTGCTGGGACTACAGGCGTGAGCCCCTCCAGGTTCCAGTTCTTAAGGGAGGGCCTCTGGCTCGGGGAAGGGTGTTCACACACTTGTCTTCCTCAACACAGAGGGTGCACAACCCTGACCTGTTGGGGGTCGCTGGAGCTAAGTGAGGGAGCCCTTGCTTGTCTCGGGGCTGGGAGCCCGCTTGGGGAGACCAACCCTGCACCCAGAACCACAGTGCCTGGTGTGGTCACCCACATATCTCCCCGGACCGCAGATAACCACAGCAACTAGGATAGGGTGAGACACTTAGAAGAACTTCCAGCCTGGCAGAACTGTGTCATGAAGGGAGGGGAAGACTGTCTTCTGGAGAGTTCCAAGGCTTAACTCCTGCCCTTGCAGGGATGGGGACAGGGACAAGATGGGGACAGGCCCTTCCTTAACACCCTGTCCTCCCTCTCAGGGAAGCGGCAGCCGACACAGCATCTGGCAGAGGGCGCTGCGGAGCCTGGAGCGGTACTTCTACCTGATCCTGTTTAACTACTATCTTCATGAGCAGGTGGGGCCCGGGAGGAGCAGACCCATGTCCCCTCCTCCTGGGCCTCTTCCAGCCTCCCCACTGCAGTGACTGACTTGCTGTGGAGGGAGATTCCCCAACAAGGAACCGGGGAGGGAAGGGAAACCAGGAGAGACCCAGATTCAGGAGTAGTCCCTGAGCAGCTGGGCACAGGGAGACCCCACCTCTCTCCCCTGGGCCCTCGTTTCTGTCCTTAGCCAGGACACCAGATGTGCAGGTCTTCTCTCAGCCACTCCCTTGTCCCTGCCCCGGGCCATGTTGGCTATCTCCTGGGGCTTCCCCTGCCATGGTGTGGGCAGGGAGATTTCAGGATGGCCCTGTGCCCCTGAATGCCTTGTCTCTCTGCCTCGGGCTGCAGTACCCGCTGGCCTTTGCCCTCAGTTTCAGCCGCTGGCTGTGTGCCCACCCTGAGCTGTACCGCCTGCCCGTGACGCTGAGCTCAGCAGGCCCTGTGGCTCCGAGGGACCTCATTGCCGAGGGCTCCCTGGTGAGTGTGACTGGCAGTCGGGGAAGTGGGCATGGCTGTGTACTGGCCCTGGCCCCTGAACACTGGATTCCTGTGGGGTTGGGGTAAGCATTGCACTCGCGGGTGAACAAGAGAGGCTGTGGGTGTTGGGATCCTCTTGTGAGCAGAATGGGGTCATGCTCAGGCCCCAGCAAGTATTTGCAGCTTTGGCCGCTGTTCTGGTACCTTCTCCTCAGTCTCAAACCCAAGAGCTCTGGGCAGGGTTCTAGGATCTTTGCCTCCAGCTTCTTGTCTTTGAGCTTCAGCTTCCTGGTCTGGAGAGTGAGCACCATTGCTCTTCTTGCCAGGGCTGGGGGGAAGCTCCAAGTGCTTTGTAAACTGTGAAGCTCGGGTTCCACCCCACCCGCTGCCTGCCTTGGGCCAGGTCCTGACCCTTCCTGCGGCTGCAGTCGGCTGCTGTGGGTCCCAGGCTCAGTGCTCTCCCCACAGCGGGAGGACGATCTGGTCTCCCCGGACGCACTCAGCACTGTCAGAGAGATGGATGTGGCCAACTTCCGGCGGGTGCCCCGCATGCCCATCTACGGCACAGCCCAGCCCAGCGCCAAGGTGACCTCTCCTAGGGGCCTGGGTCCCCCAGTGGGGTTGAGGAGGGAGGGCTGAGGGCTCACTGCCGGCCCTCCCGTGCCCAGGCCCTGGGGAGCATCCTGGCCTACCTGACAGACGCCAAGAGGAGGCTGCGGAAGGTCGTCTGGGTGAGCCTGAGGGAGGAGGCCGTGTTGGAGTGTGACGGGCACACCCACAGCCTGCAGCGGCCTGGGCCCCCTGTGACTCCTGACCAGCTGGAGGTGAGGCCCCCTGCCCTCTAGGCACCCCTTCCTCCGAGGCTTCTGGGGAGTGGCCTGGGAGGGTCTTCAGAAGGTCCCACGCTCCTGTATACAGATGGAGAATCTGAGGCCCCGGGAGGAGCAGTGTCAGGGAGTAGCCAACTCAGGATTCCCACTAAAGTGCTCTGGTAACCTGCCTGGCTTTGGGGGTGGTTGTGACCCCTGAGGCTTGGAAGGTCAGGGATGGGACTGGAAGCCAGGGCCAGCCTAGAGCCTGCCCCAGTGGCCTGTGTGCTCCCTCCTGCCCTTCTCCAGACCCTGGAGGCCCAGCTGAAGGCCCATCTAAGTGAGCCTTCCCCGGGCAAGGAGGGTCCCCCGACCCACAGGTTCCAGACCTGGCTCACCACGCAGGAGGTCTTCAGCCAGCACCGCAGGACCTGCCCCGGCCTCACCTACCACCGCATCCCCATGCCGGACTTCTGTGCTCCCCGAGAGGAGGTGAGGGTGATGCTCAGGCTGAGGCCTCTGGGGAAGGACGGGAGGCCTCCCTGCCTCCCCTCTGGCCTGGGCTCTGGGAGAATGAAATGGCCCCGGGCTTCTCTATGGGGCCCAGGGATGGTCTCCTGGGGTTTTTCCGATTTGGCCCAAGTGGTTTATTCACATCCCTTCCAAGCTTTGTGTGTGTGTGTACCTGTGTTTATTATGTGTTGTAGGGGGTGTGTGTGTGTATTGTGTTACACGTGTGTGTGTGATAGGTGTGTGTTAGCGGGGTGTGTATTCTGTTACATGTGTGCATATGTGTTATAAGGTGTGTGTACATGTGTTTATTATGTGTTGTAGGGTGTGTGTGTATTGTGTTACGTGTGTGTGTGTGATAGGTGTGTGTGTGTTAGCGGGGTGTGTATTCTGTTACGTGTGTGTATGTGTTATAAGGTGTGTGTACATGTGTTATGTGTTGTAGGGTGTATGTGTGTGTATTGTGTTATGGGTGTATGTGTTATAGGTGTGTGTGTTATCAGGATGTGTGTATATTCTGTTACAGGTGTGTGTGTGTATTTGTTATAAGGGGTGTGTGTGTGTGTGTTGAGGGTGAGCATGTCCATGGTGTCCGTGGTGTGTGTGTCTCAGTTGGGGACTGTGTATGGAGTGTGTGGGTGGCGTGTGGAGTGTGGCGTATGTGTGCATGTGTTTTTATGGAGTTTGTGATGTTTCCCTTGTCTGTGTTGGGGGCTGTGTGTGGAAAACCATCTTTAGGGGAGTGGTGTGGTGTGTGTGGTAGGGTTTGTGGAGGGATCGTTAGGAATGCTTGTGTGTGGCATCTGTAGGTCTGTGACTGTGGGTGTCTCTATAGTGTGTTTACGGGACATGGATCCCTGTGTGGCGTTGTGTGTCTGGCGTGTGTTGTGGTGTGTGTGTTGTAGGTGGGTCGCTGTGTGCTGTGTGTTTCTGGCAATGGGGTCCGTTTCCTGCCTGAGCCCCTCCTGGCGCATCTCTCTGCGGCTCTCACTGCCTGCGGTCTGCTGCCCCCTAGTGGCCGTGTGCTGCCAGGCTTCTCTGAGGTCAGGCCCCCATCCTCATCGTGGGACCAGGGTTGGGTCCAGCTCAGGTGGGTGGCAGGGCCAGCGGTCCATGTGCAGCCCAGGGGCGCAGTACACAGGGGTGGCATACAGGTGCATGTCCTGCGTGGTGGAGGGCGGGCACCTTGAGCCCCAGGTGCGTACTGTGTTGGCTCACACGTCCTGTTCGGGTGCTTGGTGTGAGGGTGGTTACAGCTGCACAGGTGCAGCTGTTGACACGCACATAGTCTCATGCACTCCGGTGAGTTTTGTTTGTGTGTGCAAGCTTGGGGGCCTGAGAGTTTCTGGCCTGAGGACAGTGGCTGGGACTGCCATGTGGATGGGGCTGCCATGTGGATGGGGCTGCCATGTGGACGGGGGGCCCCGTTGGGGTCTGCGCATCCAGGAGGCACCCGCTGACCCAGACCTTGCTCTCCCCACCCAGGACTTTGACCAGCTGCTGGAGACCCTATGGGCCTCCCTCTCCAAGGACCCAGGCACTGGCTTCGTGTTCAGCTGCCTCAGCGGCCAGGGCCGTACCACGACTGCGATGGTGGTGGCTGTCCTGGCCTTCTGGCACATCCAGGTATGTGTGGCCTCTCCAGGGAGATTAGAGATATGCCCAGAAGGGAGTGGACACTCAGGTCCCAGGCACACAGGTCCTGCAGGAGGGTGTGAGGGGCACAGATAGCCTGGTGTGGTCCCAGAGCCCCTTCTCTCAGTCTTGGGCAGCCCCCCAGTCCTCCCCAGCAAGGGGCTCCTGGCGTTAGGAGGGGGCTTCTGTCTCAGCTGCTGTCCTCCCTCAGGGCTTCCCCGACGTGGGTGAGGAGGAGCTCGTGAGTGTGCCTGATGCCAAGTTCACTAAGGGTGAATTTCAGGTGAGCATGCCCTGCGGGGTCCCTGGAGCACCTTGGAATGGGAGGAGGAGGAGGAGGACTCCTGCTCACAGGTCTAGGGGTCCTCAAAGCACGTCCCAATGCTGTCACCTCTGCCACCTCATCATATCAGTGCTTCCCTGTTCCCATTTTATAGATGAGCCCAGCAAGGCATGGGACAGCTTGGCTCTGGGGCCCTGGCAGATGGCTGGCCATGGAGATGTGGGCTGGACCCCTCCCTGCCTGGCCTTGCTGCTGGGCTGCTGTGTGCCTTGGGGAGGTCACTGGCCACCGTCTTGTCTGGGTAATGTTGATAACAACCTCTCAGCACCTTCAGCCCAGCTGTGGTTGATGACCTTGTGTGGGTCACCAGCCTGCTCTGCTCTGCCTGTTCCCCTATTTCAGATTAGGGCACTGGATGGCCAGCCACAAACATTACAGATTTAGTCATCCATGTATTGTGCACCTGCCACATGCCACAGGCCATCTTCTCAGGCATTCCAAGAGTCATGGCAACGTCTCTCAGAGTTGACCCATGGCTGACCTGCAGCTGGCAACACAGTTGGCTCTTGTGTCACTGGCTACCTTCGCTACTTGCCCCTCCCCTGCCCTCGCCACAGTCCTGAGGCCCTGACTGCTGTGCAGCACCTCACACTTCCCAAGCTCTTGCAGCCTCTGGGCCTTTGCATATGCTGTGCCTTCTCCCTTCCTTCTTCTGGCTGATTCTCTGATTCTTTCCTTTTTCCTTTTCTTTTTGTGGTAAAATATGCATAACATAAAATGTACCATTTCAACCATTTTTAAATGTACAGTTCAGTGGCCTTAAGTACATTCACGTTGTTGTGCAACCATTGCCACAACCCATCTAACTCTTTCATCTTGCAAAACAGAACTCTGCCCTCCTATTCAGTAATAATTCCCCATCCTCCCTCCCAGCAGCCCCTGTTCTACTTTCTGTCTCAATGGATGTAACTACTCTAGGAATCTTCTATGGGTGGAATCGTACAGTATTTGTGTTTTATGACTAGTTCATTTCACTGAGCGTGATGTTCTCAAGGTTTACCCACATTGTAGCATGTGTCAGAATTTCTTTCCTTTTAGAGGCTGAATAATATCCCGTTGTATGGATAGACCACATTTTGTTTCTCCATTCCTCCATCAAAGGACACTATTTGCTTCCACCTTTTGGCTGTCATGAATGATACTGCTATGAAGTGCATTGTACACGTAGCTGAGTCCCTGCTTTCCGTTCTTTTGGGCATATACCCAGGAATGGAATTACTGGGTCCTATGGTAATTCTCTTTACTTTTTGGAGGAACCACCATGCTGTTTGCCGCAGGATATGCACCATTTTACATTCCCTCCAGCGACGCACAAAGGTGCCAATATTTCCACATCCTCGCCAACACTCGATTTCTGTTTTTTCTTTTCTTTCTCTTCCTTTCTTTCTTCCTTTGTTTCTTCTTGAGATGGGGCTTCACCATGTTGGCCAGGCTGGTCTCGAACTCCTGACCTCAGATGATCCACCTGCCTCAGCCTCCCAAAGTGCTGGGATTACAGGTGTGAGCCACCATGCCCAGCCAATTTTTTTTTTTTTTTTTGATAATAGCCATCCTGCTGGGTATGAAGTGGTATCTTGTGGCTTTGATTTGCATTTCTCTGATGATTAGTGATGTTCAATATCTTCTTATGTGTTTATTGGCCACTCATATATCTTCTTTGGAGAAATGTCTGTTCAAGTCCTTTGCCCATTTTTGAATTGGATTGTTGTTGAGTTTTGGTTCTTTGTATATTCTGGAAACTAATCTCTTATAAGAGAGGTGATGTGTAAATATGTTTTCTATTATGTGGGCTGACTTTTTACTCATTCATAGTGTCATCTGATGCACAAAAGTTCTTAATTTTGATGAAGTCCAGTTTGTCTGTTTTTTCTTTTGTTGCCTATGTCCTTGGTGCTGTATCCAAGAAATCACTGCCAACTCCAATGTCACGAAGCTTCTCCCCTGTGTTTTATCCTAAGACTTTTATAGTTTTAACTCTTAGGTTAAAATCCTAAGTTTTAGGATTTTTTTTTTTGGAGAGGATTCATTTTGAGTTAGTTTTTGTATATGGTGTGAGGTAAGGGTTGTCTAAGTTTATTCCTTTGCATGTGGATATCTGGTTTTTCCAGCACCATTAGTTTAAGAGTCTGTCTTTCCCCATTGAAAAGTCTTGGCACCCTTGTTGAAAGCCACTTGACCATATATATGAGGGTTTATTTTCCAGCAGAATTTAGTCTTCGCATTGGTCCTTCGAATGTGATGGTCAGGCCTCTGCTTCCTTACACCAGGCCCTGTGCTGGGAGCTGTATGTACTCCCCCTGTCTCCTTTCCCAGCCCCCAGGAGGTAGGTGCTTTTACTGCTCCCAGTTTGTAGATGAGAAAATGAGGCCTGGGGAGACAAGTTTATTACCCTAGGGCCACATCAGAGAGGTGGGGCTGGGGTATAAGCCAGGCTGTGAACCTCAGAGCCTGTGTTCCAAAGTTATATCATGTGACCTGAAGACACCCCTGTATACCCCATCCTCACCCACCCCCAGATAATCTAGACCAGCTTCCTTTGCAATTAGTTCAGCATTTGCTGAGCCAACAGTCTGTTGGGGAGAAGGGAATATTCAATAGAGCATGAAGAGGCCCAGAGCAGACACTGGTTTTAAGGGCCAAGAGTGCAGCTGAGGGAGCCTGAGAGGGCTTCATAGAGGAGGCAGCATTTGAGTGCCTTTGGGGAAGATTAGTGAGTATGCTTGGTGAGGAGAGGAGTGTGTAGAAAGATCAGGTGTGCAAAGGAGGGATTCTGGAAAGGACAGGAACGATGTAAGGCTGTGATTTGTCAGAAGGGAAGCAGGCAGGACTGAGGGGTGGGGGCCCGGATTGTGAAGGCCCTGGAGGGTTGCACTATGTGTTTGACCTTGACTGTGAGGCCAGCAGGGAGGCAGAGGAGGTTGTGATCAGACTCTCAGTCTGGGGGTCCCAGCAGGCAGTTGTGTGGTTTGGGGAGTGGAGGGAGAGGCAGGAGCTGAGTGAGGAGGGGCTGCAGGGTGAGCAGGAGGAGCCCAGTCCTCATTGGTAGGTCTTGTGGGCTCCTGGATGTGGGGTGAGGACGGCACCTAGGATGACCTCGAGTTTCTGGCTTTGCGGTCGTGACAGCTGTCGAGATGTGGAATTCAGAGGAGGAACAGCTGCAGCAGAGGCCAGGAGTTGGGTCCCCTGTGAAAAGCTGCAGTCCTATCTGAGGTGGCCCCCAGGGGACACAGTTCCCTGCACCTTCCTGGGGACCTGCCTAGAGTCTGGGATTGGAGGTGTGGACTGGGCAGCTCCCTCCTGCTCCCCTGGGCACAGCCTTAGCCAGATCTGCCACTGGTTCCTTCCAGACTATTCTTTTTTCTCCTCCCACTTGGCTGCAACTTCATGCCTGCTGGGGTGCCCAGCCCCAGGCCAGGACTCTCTGAGAAACACACGAGTTGGGGAAAGGCCTTTCCCTGTTCTTAAGTGGCAGCCAGAGAGAGAAGAGGGCGAGTTAGGTGTTCATTCATTCACTGGGCAGCTGTTGCTGGGGCATCGGGCAGGTGCCAGGTGCCACTCCAGGTGCTGGCAGAAAGCCCCCTCACTTAGTGGGGAGCAGGCATGAAAGCAGAAGCAGATGAGCAGGTGGCTGTCGACCATGGGACAGGGCTCTGCGGGGACCTTGCAGAGTGGTGGGGGTGGGTGGTGGGAGGGGTTATGGGTGAGGCTGGAGAAATAGGCTGAGACCGGGTGGTGCAGGGGGCCTTGTGGGCCCCAGTTTCTGTGCCGAGTGCAAGGGAGCCATGAAGAGATCAAAGCCTGGGAATTATACAAACATGGGTTCACATCTATACTTTTGTAAGATCTCTCTGGCCACCAGGGAGAGGGAGGGCTGGGAGGAGGTGGAGACGCTGGTCAGAGGGGTACTGATGTGGAGGCAAAGGGGGATGGAGGTCTGGATCAGGTGCCAGCTGTAGAGAGGTGCAGTGTAGACAGATTTGGAGGGGAACTCAGCACAGGGTGGCTGAGAGGGCCTGAGGGGGAAGAGCCATAGAGTGACCTAAACAGGCTTCAGTTTTCCCTTGCAATAAAGGGCAGATTATATCATTTTTCTTTTTCTTTTTCTTTTTCTTATTACTCAGAGATGGGGTCTCACTATGTTGGCCAGGTCGGTCTTGAACTTCTGGCCTCAAGCGATCTCCCCACCTCGGCCTCCCAAAGTGCTGGGATTACAGGCATGAGCCACTGCACCTGGCCTGGGCGGGGGATAATATCAGATGAGTGGTATCCAACTCTGAGCGTCTGCGCAGTACCTGGGGCTCCTGGAGGTTAGGAGGAGGGTGGGGAGGCTTCTCACACCCCCTCCTCACCCCTCCAGCCCTGGTATGTGACAGCTATCTGTTTTATAGATCAAAGTTCTGCATGAGGCCTTGTTTGAAGCAGGATTTCTACTGCTTAAAAAATAAGCACCTCGACCAGGCGTGGTGGCTCATGCCTGTAATTCTAGCACTTTGGGAGGCTTAGGTGGGCGGATCACCTGAGGCCAGGAGTTCAAGACCAGCCTGGCCAACATTACGAAACCCTATCTCTACTAAAAATACAAAAATTAGCTGGGTGCAGTGGCAGGCACCTGTAATCGCAGCTATTCGGGAGGCTGAGGCGGGAGAATTGGTTGAACCCAGGAGGCAGAGGTTGCAGTGAGCCAAGATCTTGCCATTGCACTCCAGACTGGGTGACAGGGCGAGACTCCATCCCAAACAAAACAAAACAAAACAAAAATAAGCACCTTAGGTCAACTTAACATTCCATGGGTGCATTGGGGTGGTTTTTGTATCGTGTAATACAGAGCATACAAAATGGCAATTTGGAGTCACAGTCGTGCATTTAATATGTCTTGAACATCTTAAATCACTTCGGTTCCCATGTTTTTTTGTAGAATTATTTCCTAACGAAAACCACTTCTTGATTGTGGCTCTCCTGTGAGAAGTGGGTGCACGCTGTGATGTCTTTGGCTGTGGCAGTCCTGTTTTCCTAGTAACTCTGTTGATGTGCTCTGATACTGAAAATCTGTGTGGTGTGCAAGATACTAAGTTGTGGATTGGTAGGGCTTTTATGCCACAGCTTTTCAGAACTTGAAGATACTGGTACTTAATACTCTCTTAAGGAACAATTTACCTCCAAATTTTAGGCTGGAAAATTAATGGAATAACTTCCCAGCACTTTGGGAGGCTGGGGGCGTGGATTGCTTTAGCCCAGGAGTTTGAGATTAGCCTGGGCAACGTGGCAAAACCCCGTTTCTACTAAAAGTACAAAACATCAGCCACGTGTGGTGGCATGGGCCTGTAGTCCCAGCTACTCGGGGGGCTGGGGTGGGAGGATCACCTGAGTCCAGGAAGTTGAGGTTTCAGTAAGCCCTGATCACGCCACTGCACTCCTGCCTGGATGACAGAGTGAGACTCTTGTCTCCATAAAACAACAACAAAAAATGTCAATGGGATAACTAAAAAGGAATCATAATCCATACCTTTTTTAGATTTTCGGTACAAATTGCAATGTCTGTGTACTGATCCTCAACACAACCAATAAATCCCAATTGTGGAGGAAAAAGAAAAGCACCTGGGTAGCCTGGCCCCTGAGATGTCCAGGATCCCCCGTCCTCCCTCTGTCTGAGAACTGAGGAGCAGGGCTCTGTGGTCAGCACCTGGGCCTTAGAAATGGTGTGGCCTTTTGGTGAGGGTGCAAGCCTGGTGCTGGGGCTGTGGGTTCTCACCTGCCCCCACCAGCTTTCTGTCTGCTCACCCCCGTTCTCTGGCCCCAGGTAGTAATGAAGGTGGTACAGCTGCTGCCCGATGGGCACCGTGTGAAGAAGGAGGTGGACGCGGCGCTGGACACCGTCAGTGAGACCATGACGCCCATGCACTACCACCTGCGGGAGATCATCATCTGCACCTACCGCCAGGTGAGCCCTCGCCCCACCCCAGCCACCCTTCCAGGTGTGCACGGCCCAGGGAGTGGCTGATGTGGCTTTGGGGTTGCTAGGGGCCCCTCCTTGGCTCCTGGTCACTTTTCCACCTTCTGGAAGTGGAAGTGATCCATGAAATGGACACATCCCCAGCCCCAACCCACTCATACCAGATTCTGGAGTGGTGGGGGTGATGCGTGCAGGGGCCACGTTCAAAGCATTCAACAACTGCTGCGGCCCTGGGACCAATCAAGGATGTGGCCAATCAGAGTGAACACCCAGGAGCCCTGTGGTGCCAGGCATTAACCCTCTAGCTTCTGAGTCCTGGCAGGGGGACCAGAGGTCCCGGACAGGAGTCAGGTCGTGGTGGGTGGGGACCCTTGGGGTCTTGGAGTGGCTGTTTCACAGCTAGCACGGAGGCCGTCATCTCGGGATGTAGATATGTCTGTGCTGCCCTGGGTCTGGGGCTGGCTCCCAGATGGGGTGTTTTTTGGTCTGCTCAGTAAAAATTGTTTTTAAATAACTCATCACATTATAAAAATAAAGTTTTGGCCAGGCACGATGTCTCATGCCTGTAATCCTAGCACTTTAGGAGGCCGAGGCAGGCAGATCACCTGAGGTCAGGAGTTGAAGACCAGACTGGCCAATGTGGTAAAACTCCATCTCTACTAAAATACAAAAATTAGCCGGGCGTGGTGGTGGGCACCTGTAGTCCCAGCTACTCGGGAGGGTGAGACAGGAGAATCGCTTGAACCCAGGAGGCGGAGGTTGCAGTGAGCGAAGATCGTGCCATTGCACTCCAGCCTGGGCAATAGTGAGACTCCTCAAAAAAAAAAAAAAAAAAGTTTCATAATAGTCCAGATTTCATGTAATAATCTGGATTTTCAGCCTATCTGGAAAGAATGTGCCCTTAAGCCTGCCTGAGTCCCCAGTACTCCCTGCTCTGTCACACTCAGCCCTACTGGCCCAGTCCCATGACCACAGGCTAATGTGGGCTCTGGAGTTTTCTTCCTGGGTCTCTGTGTGGAGTGCTCACTTCTGTTCCTCTCTGGCCCAGTGAATCTGATTGCCTTCTGGGACACAGGCAGGTGCTGAGTGGGAGGGGCAGTGGTGCGAGCCCGCAGCTAGGGGGTGAGGACTCCATGGTGCTGAGAGGGGGCTGTATGTGCCAGCCATGTGTTCCCCACTGCTGGCCAGCAATTCTTAGAAACAGCTCTTGCCTGTGGCCCCTGCAGAGGGGGCCTGCCCCAAGCCAGCCCTATGCTCGGCTGCAGCTGTGCACACATTGGGGCAATGACTGATTGGGCCCAGCTTTTGCTCAGGGTCATGGATCAGGCCCTGATTGGGGCAAAGGGTGGATGCCTAGCTAGAAGGCAGGGTAAGGCGTCTGGGGTCAACCTGGGCCCAAGATCAGAGGTCAATTGGGAGGGGAGTTTGGAGAGATTAAGAGGCTGCCAGGCCAGGGGAAGAGTGACTCACACCTGTAATCCCAGCACTTTGGGAGACGTAGGCAGGAGGATCACTTGAGGCCAGGAGTTTGAGACTTGCCTGGGCAACATAGCAAGACCTTGTCTCTACAAAAAAAAGAAAAAAAATTAGCTGGGCATGTTGGCCTACGGTCCCAGCTACTTGGGAGGCTGAGGTGGGAGGACTTCTTGAGCCTGAGGAGTCGAGGCTGCAGTGAGCTGTTGTCACTCCACTGCACTCCAGCCTGGGTGATGGAGAGAGACTGTCTCAAAAAAAAAAAAAAAAAAAAAAAAAAAAAAAAAAGGCTGTTAAATGTGGGGAGAGGAAGGTGGTTAAGGAGTTTCAGAAGATGGACTTTGGTGAATTTAGGAAGAACTATTTTCTTCAGGGCCATAGTTAGATTGGATCCTGAGTCTCCTTTTGAGTTACCTTTAGGTCCCTCTCACAATGGTCTTGTGGCAGCAATGAGCTAAGAAGCTGAGCTCCTCCCACTTTCAGAGGATGCTGAGAGGGTTGAGAATCGAAGCTTCCAGTTCAGTCTCCAGCTAGAGGCCCAATAGTTGAAAAAGGATGCCTGCTTCAGAGCATCTTAGACCCTCTATCCCATGCTGGCCAGGGTCTGTTAGCCCCTACCTCCCTGACTTCTGAAGCTGATAGGCCTCCCTTCCTCTCATCTCTGCAGCCCTGGAAGTCCATTGTGAGGCACCCAGAGGGTGGAGCAGGGAGCATGACAGGGCCTGAGCCCTGGGGAGAGAGGAGGGTTCCCCCAGAGCTGGCCTGCAGCAGTGTCCTCAGAGAGCCTGGGAAGGTGTGTCAGGTGGGAGGGGCTGCATGGCAAAGGCCAGGGGGCCGAAAGGTGCAAAACGAGTTTAGAGGCAGCAAAGGTGGTTTGGTGCACGCATCTGATGACATAGAAGTTGTTGGAGATGAGTTGGTGTGGGTGAGTTGGCACTCCTCCTTGGACATTGGAGAGGGAAAGGTGGTTGGGGCTGTGAGAGGTGATTGCTTTACTCTGTTGGCATTGGAGAAGGAAGGTGGGTGGGGTGTTAGAGGTGGTCACTCTGGCTGCCTTCTGAATGTGAAGTGTTTTTTAGTGAGGAGAGAGGAAGCAGAGCCAGCTGAGGATTCTTACCACTCCCACCAGGTCACCCACCCCCTTTCCAAAGGCCAGGTTGGTTGTGACCTCTGCAGTGGGAGGACGAGGATCCCTGAGCCCCAGGGCCCCTTGGAGGGCCCAGAGGCAAGATGTAGAGTCATTCCAGAATATGGCCACCAGGTGGCGCCAGTGACCTACCTGGCCAAATTCTTCGAGGCACTGAAGAGCCGAGGGACTGAGACACCCTCTGGTTCAGGGGCTTGCACCCCGCATGTCCAAGAGATCTGAGAGCTTTAAACCATGCTGTGGCAGAGCTCCACTCCTAGAGAGTCTGATTTAGTTGGTGGGGATGTCTTGGCCAGGGCACGGGGCTTGTTTTTGAAGTCTCCCAGGTGATTCCAGTGCACAGCCAAGGCTGAGAGCCACATATTCTAAGCAGCGGCCCCCAGCTTTAGTGGACTTCAGAATCACCTGGTGGGCTTGTTAAAATGCAGACTGCTGGGCCCCACTCTGGAGCTTCTGATTCTGGAGGTCTGGAGGTCTAACACACTCCCAGATGATACTGATGCTGGCAGGGACCACACTGGGGGACCTGCCATCCCCCCACAATCTCCGTTACAGCAGCTTTATTGACATACAATTCACGATGTATATAATTCACGTGCCATGCAATTCACTTATTTATGGTGCATGAGTCCGTGGTTTTTAGTACATTCACAGAGTTGTGCATCCAGCACCACATCAAGTTTAGAACATTTTTCATCACCCTGAAAAGAAACCTCACACCCACTAGCAGTCGCTTCCCTTCCCCCACCCTCTGGCAGCCACTGATCTTTCTGCCGCTATGGATTTGCATGGTCTGGCCATTTCATATAAATGGAATCATACACTCTGTGGTCCTTTGTGTCTGGCTTCTTTCACTTAGCATAATGTTTGAAGGTTTATCTGTGTTGTAGCATGTATTCTTCGTTTTCAGGGCTGAATAATATTCTGTTGTATAGACATATCCCATTATGTCTGTCTATTCATCAGCTGATAGGCATTTGGCTTGTTGTAGAACTTTTTGGCTATTATGAATAATGTTGCTGTGAGGATTCATGTACAAGTTTTTGTGTGAACGTATGTTTTCATTTCTCTTGATTATATACCTAGGAGTGGAATTGCTGGATCATATGGTCATTCTGTGTTAAACCTTTTCAGGTTAACCACCATGAATTGGTGACTGAGTGGGGATAAGAGGCAACGGTCTTCACTCCCAGCCCACGTTCCTCCCCAGACCATGTTGTCCTTGACCCAAGGATCTCATCCATGTTGCCCCAGTGGGCTGCTGGGAGGTTGTGGAGGCTCAAGAAAGGCAGCGGCCCCGACCACCCCTTCCCTCTAATGGTGACTTCTGGAAATTGGCAGTCAGGTCTCCCCTGCAGTATCAGCTATCCTTCTGGTTTCAAACCCAGAAGTCCCCAGGTGGCCTCCAGCAGGGTCTGTGCTTCTCTGCTCAGAGCAGGCCGGGTGCTGTGTGTGCAGGGGGTGCCATCAGCCTGGTCAGATCCCCCCAGTCTCTGGATGTAAATGAACCTGAGCTCAGGCTTGGGCAGGGCTTTATCCCCTCCACTGGCTTAATTTGCCTGGGAATGTTCTAGGTTCGGTCCACATTTGGCCCATCTGAAGTTTTCCAAAGTCCCGAGAGTCCACTTGGGATCCTGAAATTCAACAGCATGTGTCTACTTGGCTTCCTGCCCCTCACTCCCCAGAGCCCCCAAATGGTGAATTTCTTTTTCCTGGCCCCCTGCCAGCTTCAGCAGTCAGCTTATACGTTAATAATAAGCAGTTAAGAACACAGCTCCTGTGTTATGGCATTTGTGCTTCTTCAGCAATAAAGCTATTCCAGGGCCCTCAGTTGGGAACAGTGGAAGAATTTGGAGGTCAATATCCTTTTGTGGATCAGAGAGGAGGGCTCAGAATGTGCATGAATCTTCATTTGCACCCTGAGGTTGCACAGCAGGAATAAGGACAGTAAGTACCAAAAGCTTAGATGGCCCAGGGAGAACAAAGAGTCTCCCAGAATCCTGATAGCTATGATTTTACTTTTGCCCTTTTCTTTCTGGGCTTCGTGCACTTGCCTGCAGCCTGTCTGGAAGCTGTGATTGTGGCAGGCCCATGGGACGTCTCTGGCCGCTCACCTAGGCTGTGTTTGTGCATTTCAGCATGTGCCCAGCCAGCATGTGCCGCCTCAGTGCTGGGCCCTGTGCGTACACTGGGCGGGGGCCAGTGATGAAAGGTGCGCAGAGCTGACGTTCTAGTAGGGCAGAGAAAGGCAAAATTAAGCAACAGCTCCGGCTCCTGGGCGTTTTGTTGTGTTTGCCGAGGAGCCCTTACATCATCACATTCTGTGTTCACATACCACGCAGTGAGTGGAAGTGCCGTTGCCCACGCTGTTCCTGTGCATAGCATGTGTGGCCGGCCCTTCACGTTCTTTCCTGTCATCTTCTAGGATGGGGCTGATGTGGACCTCGTAGCGCATGTGGCTCTTCCGTTGTGTGGATTATTTCTGTAAGGCTGATACTTAGAAGTAGAATTATTGAATGAGTCAAAACGTAGGAACTTATATTTTTAAGTATTTTGGAATGTTTCAAACAGAAAATTTCAAAGCAGAGAGTATAATTTCCTCAGCCCTCGTGTGCCCACCTCCCAGCTGCAGTAAGTACCCATCTCAGCCAGTCTTATTTCATCTCAAGCCCTCTGAGCTCTGCACTGAATTATTTTAAAGCACATCCCAGTCCTCACGCTACTTCTTCTGTGCATATTTCAGTGCGTACCTCTAAAGAAGGGGGATCTTTTAAAGAAGGTAATCACACCGCCATTATTGCCTCTTAAACAATGGACAGTCGCTACTTACCAGCAAATATCTGGTCAATGTTTAGATGTTTCCACTAATCTCACAGGCCTTCTGCAGCTGGATCAGGATCCAAACAAGATCCACATGTTGCATTTGATTGACGTGGCCCTAAGTCTCTTTTAATCTCAACAGTTCTCCTTTCCCCCTCTGAAATATATTTGTGAGGTGAACTGGTTGTCTTCCTGGGCTTCCTGGAGGTAATTTTGCTAGTTGCACCCCTAGGTTTAAGTTGGCCTGTGCTTCCTGGAAATGGTTCGCGTCCAAGGCTTCACGAGATTCCGGCTCATTGTGGTCAGAATGGTTACTGGGAGTGCCATATGCTGCTGTTGGGGCTGGAAGGTCCTGTCGTCTCTCCTGTTATGACTGGCTTCTGGGCATCGCCAACTTGCAGAATGGTGATCTGCTGGCTCTCTCATTCCATCTACGTTAATTAACTGCAATACTTCCAGAATGAGAGACTTCCCCTCAGGTGTGGTGGGGACAGACAGGCAGGTTCCATGCTTGCTGTTTCTTTTGATTTCCCTGTCTCCAGTGGATGGGTTGGTTTGGGAGATGCTTGTCTAAAAATCAGGCAAAGATGTTGGCTTCAGCAAGACCTAATGTTCCTCCAGATTTGGATGTGGTTGGAGTCTGTGAGGAGGGTCTGGATGACTGGAGTGAGAGCCGGCAGGGAGAGGGATGGGGTAGAGGCTCATGCGGAGGGACGGGGAGTCACTAGAGACCCAGTGCCGGCCACACATGTCCTGATATCTCCTTGACCAACTTGGAACTAGTCCGAGAGGTGCCCATGCTGGGCTGATAGACATTTTCACGACCACAGTCCTCACTTTGCCTGTGTGTGATAAAGGGCGTACTAATGTTGGTTCCGGTTTTACATTTGAGGAGGGAGGCGCTGAGCTTGCCCCAAGAATATGCTGCTGGCAGATTTAGGAGGGGGGCAAGACCCAGCCCCTGACTCCCAGATTGGGCCTCTCCGCCATGCCATATGGCCTCCCAAGTGGGAGGAGGCACCATTTCATCTCTTCCTGCCCACCTTGAGCCCTGCTGCAGGGAAACAGAACTGGAAGCCATGGTCCTTGCCCTTGAGGAAGCCGCAGACTGAGCAGGAGAAGGACGAGGAAAAGAACACGTCCCAGACACAGGTTGTGGGTGCAGCTGGGAGGTGGTGGAGCTGAGCCTAGGCACATATTTTCCACTGGGACAGACCTTCCCTGAGGGAACAGCCTCGACCCTTCTCTCTGCCTATGCCTGTCTCAAGCAGCCCGACTTCAGGGGCTGCAGCCTATGGCAATGCCCCTCTGTTCTCCAGTGTGTGCAAGATTGAGTCAAGGCCCGGATGCCCCGTGCATGTGAAGGGACCAGATGCTTGGGGCATTTTAAAAACTGCCTCAAGGCTGTGCACTCTGGCTCATGCCTGTAATCCCAGCACTTCGGCAGGCCAAGGTGGGAGGGTCACCTGAGGTCAGGAGTTCAAGACCGGTCTGGCCAACATGGTGAAACCCTGTCTCTACAAAAATACAAAAATTAGCTGAACGTGGTGGCACACCTGTAATCCCAGCTACTTGGGAGGCTGAGGCAGGAGAATCACTCGAACCCTGGAGGCAGAGGTTGCAGTGAGCTGAGATCATGCTGCTGCACTCTAGCCTGGGTCACAGAGTGAGACTCCATCTCAAAACAAACAAATAAACAAACAAACTGCCTCAAAAGGGAAAAAGAAAGAAAGAAAATCCATTGAACTAAGCCACTTCCGGCGCTTTGGATGGAAGTGAGAATGCCGGGCCCTGGCTGAGGAGAATCCAACATGGCCGCCAGCCCAGGGCGGTGACACCCTCGGCTCACCTCGTTGTTTCCTTGTGGGCTTGGAAAGGGAAAATATTTATGACAAAAACCAAAGTCAGAGCGCCTGGAGGAGGCCCTGCTAGAATCATTAATGCCAGCGGCACTTTTCCTGGGCTTTGGCTGGTGACGTTAATTCTTAGTGTTTGGTGTTTAAAACAGCCTGTGTCTCCTGTTTTCCCTTGGGAAGAGTTTGAAGAACAGCTGAGGTGAAGGGAGCCACACAGGGAGAAGGCAACGTCGTCTGGTCTCAAAGCGGGATTTATTGTATAAAGACTGTAGTGCTTTAACTTTGAGCAGTGCTTTTTGAGCGTCCCCTCCTCTCTCCTCCCCTCCCCTCGCCTCCCCTCCCCTCCCCTCCCCTCCCCTCGCCTCCCCTCCCCTCCCCTTGCCTCCCCTCCCCTCGTCTCCCCTCCTCTTGTCTCCCCTCCCCTCGCCTCCCCTCCCCTTTCTTTGAGATGGAGTCTTGCTGTGTTGTCCAGACAAGTGCAGTGGCGCAACGTTGGCTCACTGCAATCTGTGCCTCCCAGGTTCAAGTGATTTTCCTGCCTCAGTCTCCCAAGTAGCTAGGATTACAGGCACCTGCCACCACCACTCCCAGCTAATTTTTGTCTTTTTACTAGAGATGGGGTTTTGCCATGTTGCCCAGGCTGGTCTCAAACTCCTGGACTCAAGTGATCCACCCACCTCGGCCTCCCACAGTGCTGGGATTACAGGTGTGAGCCACTGCACCTGGTTGCTATTTGAGTTTTCTAAGAACTCACCTTTTGTCTTTTGTGGTCCTCAGACAGATGGTGAGACCAGGACAAATTTTATTAGACGCATTTGACTGAGAAGAAACTGAGGCCTAATGAAGTTTTGTGATTGGCTGGAGGCTGGACCAGAACCTGGCTCCCAACTCCTCGACTTGCTGTGGCAGCCACAACCCGGGGGCAATCTTGCGATGGCAGAGAAGGGAAGGGTTGGAAGGGAAGCTGCCAGCCACTACTGTGTGACTGCCTGGGTTGGTGCAGAGTTGTCTCTGCGACCAAAGGAGCTGCCAGGAGGTCAGAGAGACCAGCTCTGTGTCCCAAGGGCTGAAGTCATTTCTTAAGAAAAATAAAAGGCCAGAGAGCTCTGGCTCTGAGCCCCAGGCAGGGTCTCTCTCAGCCTCTTGAAAACCCTGGCTGTTGGCCGGGCGCGGTGGCTCCCACCTCTAATCTCAGCACTTTGGGAGGCCGAGGCGGGCAGCTCACGAGGTCAGGAGATCGAGACCATCCTGGCTAACACGGTGAAACCCCGTCTCTACTAAAAATACAAAAAAAAAAAAAATTAGCCGGGCGTGGTGGCGGGCGCCTGTAGTCCCAGCTACTTGGGAGGCTGAGGCAGGAGAATGGCGTGAACCCGGGAGGCGGAGCTTGCAGTGAACCGAGATGGCGCCACTGCACTCCAGCCTGGGCGACAGAGTGAGACTCCGTCTCAAAAAAAAAACCCACCCTGGCTCCCTGGCTGCCAAAGTTGTTCCCCAGAGACGCGGTTCCAGTAGGTAATGTGTCTCGGGAGGAGGTCCGGAGCAACTTGGGCAGCCCTGCAGTGCTGTGAGCTGTCACATAAAATAGGACCCAAGCAAAGGCTGCTTCCTGGGCTCTTTCACACCCAGCCTAGAACGGCTTCCAGAACGGAGTGTGTGTGTGAGTGTGCATGTGAGTACACATGTGCTCTCGTGTGTGTATGCATGTGTGGGACACATGTTCTCAGTAGCCAAGACCCCTCTCTCTCTCTCTCTTTGAGACAGGGTCTTGCTCTGTTGCCCAGGCTGGAGTGCAGTGGTGCAATCATAGTTCACTGTAGCCTCAACCTCCTGGGTTCAGGTGATTCTCCTGCCTCAGCCTCCTGAGTAGGTGGCACTACAGAGATGCACCACCACGCCTGGCTAATTTTTAAATTTTTTTGTAGAGACAGGGTCTTTGCTCTGGTGCCCACGCTGGCCTCAAACTGCTGGGCTCAAGTCATCCTCTTGCCTCAGCCTCCCAAAGTGCTGGGATTAAAGGTGTGAGCCACCATACCTGGCTGCCGAGACCGCTCATCTCTCTTCCTTCCCATTGTAGGGCAAGCTGATATTTCCATTCTCCAGGAGGACTTTCCTGTTTTATTCAACAACAGACATCCATTGAGCAGCTGTGGTTTCTAAGTGTGCACCACTGGGCTTAGAATTGTTGGTGGGCTTGGGAGGGGTTTAATCTCAACTCCAGCCTCACCGCCTCCCTCACCCCCAGAGACCCTGTCTCAGTGCCTGCCTCTCCCATTGTCCCGATTGTGGTTGTCACCAGAGATCCCTGTTTCTGCTGCAAGATCCACTTCTGAAATCCTGACTCCAGCACCCTGCCTGGCACAAGTAGGGGCTCCACAAATGTCTTTCTAGTGAGTGGATGGAGGGAAGGTTGAGTAAATCATTGCATAAATAAATAGGAAAGCCTGACTGCACTTTCATTATTTAACCCTTTTGGTACTTTGTCCACATTGTTGGTCTTCCAGGACGGGGCATTCTTCTGCAGCAAGCTAAAGAGCCCTGGGTCAGGGGTTGGAAGCCCTGGCTCTGCCAGTAACTCCCTGTGGAACCTTGGGCAAGTCACTTTGGCCGCCTGGACCCCTGTTTTTCCATCTGTCACCTGGAATTGTTACCCTTGTTCTGCGTGCTTTGAGGGATGGTGGTGAAGACCAGTCTGGGGCCCACGGGAGGTGGGATGGGGTGTGTGGGGTGTGCAGGGTGGCTGGGCTGCCAGGCAGGCTCCATGGGCTACATGCGGGCACAGTGGGCCTCTTGAGGAACGAGACTGTGTCCTCTCAGTGTTAAATCTCTGTGCCTGGCCTAGAGGTGCTGCTGAACAGCGTCTGTTGAACTCATGGCATGCAGAGTGGCCCACGGCACCAGGTCAAGTCCCTTCACACTTTGAAATTACTTAACAAAATATGATGTCACCTTTGGAAAATGGGTTACCCGTATGGATTGAGGGTGATTTTCTCCCTTCCAGAGGTTAGGTACTTCCTGTGCTGGGGTCCCACCGCTGGGCTGGCCTGAGGATGCAGTTTGCAGGGACTCGGTGGAGACCCACCACACACAGTGGCTGCTGCTGCACTTGGGAAGAGGGTGGGCTCCCGGCCCTGGAACCTGCCCTTCAGCCACTGGCCGTCTTCGGGGACTGTCACTTGCCTCCCCAGCCTGGGCCCCACCTCAGCTGGAGGCAGAGGTCACCAGGCCAGGTTTCTTTCTTTTGAGTCGGTGAGCGAGGGGATACCAAGGAGGCTTTAGGCTTCAGTAATGGCAGGGGGTGGCAGGGTGGGGAGAGTTGCTCTCTGGCTGGCTTGATGAAGACCCTGAGCCTGGCCTTGTTGGCTCTTCCTCTTTTTTTTTTTTTTCTTTTCTTTTTTTTTTTTTTTAGAGACAGACTCTCGCTCTGTCACCTAGGCTGGAGTGCAGTCATGGCTCACTGACTGTAACCTTGACCTCTTGGGCTCAAGCCATCCTCCCTCCTGAGCTCCCAGGCCTGAGTGGCTGGGGCTACGGGTGCGTGCCACCACACCTGCCTCTTTTTTGTTATTCTTTTGGTAGAGATGGTCTCCTTCTGTTGCCTGGGTTGTTGGCTCTTCTTATTTCTCCTCTGGGGCTGTCTTCTCCTGAGCCTCAGCTGCGTCCAGGTCTTCAAGTGTGTGGCCTCCCCGGTGGACCCGAGGCCTGGGTTCCTGCTTGGGCTCTATTGCCTACTCTTCATGTGACCCTGGCAGGTCATTTCACCTCTTTGACCTCAGCCTCCCTTTCTGAAAGGCAAAGGGGTTGGCATAGGCAACCGAGGTGTCCTGTGAAGCTGGGATGAATGAAAATGCAAGATGCACATGATTGTCATTCATTGATTTGACAAACAGTTATTACACACCTACCAACTGCACTGCGCTAGGTGCTGGAGATGCCACACAAACAAAGGGCAAAAGCCCCCGCCCTCATGTAGTCTGTACTCTAGTGAGGGAGACCTGTGGCAGGCAGTACACACATCAGGGCTGTGGTCTGTTGGACAGCGCGGTGTCCATTGGGAGAAGCGGAGCCTCTAAGTGTCACAGGTTGTAACTATCTGAGGCTGGTATTACATGGTTTTTTGTTTAGCAAAGGTTTAGCAAAGAAGAATTTGCTTACTAAAGAAGGTAAAGGGCTGGTTGCGGTGTTTAAAAAAAAAAAAAAGTAAAGGCACATTTTTAGAGAAAGTATGTAAAAGCTAAAGAAAGGCAGATTTTTAGAGAATGTATGTAAAAGGTAAAGAAAGGCAGATTTTTAGAGAAAGTATGGAAACACGTTGCAAGGGTGCAGTGGGCAAGTTAGCAAGAGAGAAGCTGGTTGCAAGGAGACAGAAGCTGGCGGGGAATATTTTTTTTTTTTTTTGAGACAGAATCTTCCTCTGTCACCCAGGCTGGAGTGCAGTGGCGTAATCTCCGCTCACTGCAAGCTTCGCCTCCTGGGTTCACGCCATTCTTCTGCCTCAGCCTCCCAAGTAGCTGGGACTACAGGCGTCCGCCACCATGCCCGGCTAATTTTTTGTATTTTTAGTAGAGACGGGGTTTCACCGTGTTAGCCAGGATGGTCTCGATCTCCTGACCTTGTGATTCACCCGCCTCGGCCTCGCAGAGTGCTGGGATTACAGGTGTGAGCCACTGCACCTGGCCAGGCTGGGGATTTTTTAGGACAGCGCTTGTGCTGTTTGCTGAAGAGAGCTTTGTGCAGTACTGATAATGCCGAAGTTGCAGTGAGCTAAGTTGCATTTTTCTATCAGCCGAGGGTCTGGTGATAGCTGGACACTGGAAGATTGTGTCATTTGCGTAGGAGGGCCGTGTCCTGGACCATGAAGAAAGGCAGATTTGGAGCTTATCTGCTTTCTCTGTTTGCTTTTTCCTGGTCCTGCCAGCCTGACTCCTTTCCCTAATTAGGACTCCACAGTTAGGAGGTGCCGACGGGGCGGTATGAGGGCTTGCAGTTTTAAATAAGTAGGGTGGTTAGGCAGGGACTCCATGGGAAGGTGGCGTTGAACAGACCTGAAGGAGGAGCCGTGCTGGCGTCTGGGGGAAGAACAGTCCAGACAGAGGGTGTGGCTTGTGTGCGGTCCTCGAGGTGGGAGCTGCCTGTGTGTTTGAGGAGCAGAGCGAGGGAACGGGAGGGCAGGAGAGGAGGTCAGAGGTTATGGGGACAGGAGGCAGACTGTAGGGCCTTTTCTGGGATTGCTGGGACTTTGGCTTCTACTCTTGAGTGCAAAGGAAGAAGTTGCAGGGTTTTGGGCAGAGCCACCCACTTACTGTTTGTAGAGTCACTTAGGTGCTATGTTGTAAATAGACAGCAGGGGGCAGGAGAGGTGGCAGAGGACCAGCCAGGGGCTGTCGCTGAGCAGAGGGTATCTGGGACCAGGGTGGTGAGAGGTGGTCAGCCTCTGGAGGTGTTTTGAAGTGGAGCCAGTGGGGTTTACTGATTGGCCGTGGGGTTGAGAAGGGCGAAGTGAAGGAGGAGTCCCGGGTTCTGGCCTGTGTACCTGGGAGGATGGAGTTGCCACGGAGATGGGCAGGCTTATGGGCGCAGCAGATTTGGGGTGCACTCAGGAGGTTCACTGGGACATGCTTTGTGGGTTTGGGCTGCCTGACCCTTATCCATGTGGGGCACTTGAGCCGCTGACATGTCCCAGTCTGCAATCCTCAGAGTCTGTCTAGGATCTGGATTCAAGATGATACTAGAAGCCATGAGCCAGCACAAGAGGGGCCTGGGGAGGAGTGCTCAGTGAGCGCCTGCTGCATACCAGGTTCTGTGCAGACCCCCAGTGCGGTGGGGAGAAGGGGGTGGGGTAAACCTGGTTATGGGCTGGTGCCCGCCCCGGGTTTATGGTTGTTTTGAGACAGCCCCTGCCTTGATGAAGCAATTAGAATCTGTCAAGGTGGAATTTAGCGCAACTTTTAATTGAAAGGTTCGGCCTGAGGGCAGAGGAGACTGAGAAGGGCAGGGCTGTTGGGCTAAAAGGCTTGGAGCAGGTGGCTTCACTTTGGGAGAGTGGGGGGCTTATCATAGGCCTGGAGGAAACCCAGCCAGGCAGGAGGAACAGTGTGGGTGAAGGTAGAGAGACAAGAGTGAGCAGGGAGTGGTGGGCTTGACTGTGGCCAAGCAGGGGAGGGTGGTAGGAAGAGCTGGGTCTTGGGGTTCATCTCCCAGCTCAGAACTCTGAGTTTGGGCAGGATGCCTACTGTTTGAAGGGTTAATTAAGCATGTGCTAAAACAAACAAACAAAAAACAACCTTGCTGAGCCTCATCTGCAAAATAGGATGGTCTCGCCTCCTTCACAGGGTTGCTAGGAGAATGTGTTAAGGTCTAATCCTCAGGTCAGGATGTGACATGCTTGACCCGCAGGTGGCACTCAGTAGACCCCAACGCTCGTGCTCTGCTTGTGTGGTAGCCTGGGGAGGCTCCCCAGCCCTGCCTCAGTGGGCCTTTCCCTGGTGGCTCGGCAAATAGCAGAGCTTCATGAGAGCCCCCGCTGGCAACGCTGGGCTACCTCGATGCCAGGTGGGCTGGAGGTTTGAGAGGCCCGAAGTACCCAGTGGCCCAGCCACCTTTCCTGGCCCTCTTCTATTTTAGGGCTCAGTCCAATGGTTGAGGAAGCCTCGTCCGGCTCCACCACAGCTAATGACAGCCTGGCCTGCCGGGCCGTTTATAAACAACTCCACTATTTTTATCGACAGGAGGTGGCTGACCCATCCTCCTCCCCAGGCAGTGGTGCTAACATGGGACGGTGTTAAGGAAACCAGGGCCTTGACACGAAGATGGGCGTGTGTCTCAAATCACAGACCTGTGATCCAGCAAGACGTGCCCTCGAAACCTTCTGGGGGCGGGGGTCAGGCGTCACCTGTACACAATGGTCTGAATTCGGAGATAATTCTGCCTTTGCCAGTAGAGCTCAGAAGGAGCCACTCCACCTCTCACCCCAGAGAATCTTCCTCAGACCTAATCCTTACCCGTGTCTCTTGCAACAGGCATCCCCATGGCTGTGGGAGAGGATGGTGCTGGTGTGGTCATGTCCATGGCACAGAGCCAGAGCTGAGGGCGTTTCACGCCCATAGCACATTGCCTCTGAGCTCTTTAATTGAAAGTAGTTTAGAATGGCTCTTGCCCAGTGGAACTGTGGGTGATTTCCTTTCCTTCCTTCTAAGAAAATGTTTTGAAGTAGGCTCTAGGCTTTGGGATGGAGCTTGGGGAAGGATAGAAGCAGCCTAAGGGGGGCCGGGCGCGGTGGCTCACGCCTGTAATCCCAGCACTTTGGGAGGCCGAGGCGGGCGGATCACAAGGTCAGGAGATCGAGACCATCCTGGCTAACACGGTGAAACCCCGTCTCTACTAAAAATACAAAAAATTAGCTGGGCGCGGTGGCGGGCGCCTGTAGTCCTAGCTACTCAGGAGGCTGAGACAGGAGAATGGCGTGAACCCGGGAGGCGAAACTTTCAGTGAGCCGAAATTGCGCCACTGCACTCCAGCCTGGGGCACAGAGCGAGACTCCGTCTCAAAAAAAAAAAAAAAAAAAAAAAAAGCAGCCTAAGGGGTGGGGTGGAGAGCAGCCAGTTGCATTGTGGTGCAGACCGTCCATCCTTGCAGATAGGCAGGGTCGCATTGTATTGGCTGCGGTTTATATTTAGGTAAAATCTTTTTTGTTGTTCACTCCTCAGTCTCTAAACAAATCCTGCCCCCAGTGGCCCCATCCCTTCTGCGGCAGCCACAGGCCATTCCCATCCTCAGATCCCCAGAAGCCCTCACTGGCCTCTGTCTGCAGGGCCAGGCCTTGGCTTGGCCTCCATACCCACTCCAGGCCTGGCCTCTCACCTCCACCCCTCTCTTACCGCCATGAGCTCTTCCCCCTCTGCCCACCCTGGGAGGGGGTACTCTGGGGACTCATCTCATTCTTGGGCCCCCTTCCTGCCTTTCATGCCCTCCCCCTCTCAAGACACCGTTCCACCTCCTCTGTAGACCTCACCCACCCTGGATGTCCCCTCCTCCTTGAGCCCCGCTCTCCCCTTTCTGTCATCCTGGAATGCAGCTCTTCTGGCTGCTTTGAAATGATTTCCATCCCCTCCGGGCACGGAGGGCAGGGCCTGTGAGTAGTTCATCTTTGCATCCCCAGTTTGTGGCTGGGTGATAGGCACGGTGTAGCGGCCCCTCCCTGCTGGATGGATGAGTGGATTAGTGAGCTTTCTGTGGTGCACAGGTGCCTTCTTATCCCTCACTTTGCTGAGAAATCCTACCTCCACAAACCTGGGGCCTGTGACTTTAAATGGCAGAACCAGGACCTGAACCCAGCTTATGGGACTCACGTCTCCCAGGGAGTCACAGTGCTGGCTCTAGTCCCCTCGCCCCTCTTGGGCACAGCCCACTGTCCACCTTTCACCCCTGCCCCCATCTCCAGGGCCCCAGAGCTCCTTCTGGGTGGATGGGTGGGCAGGCTTTGCAAGTTACCGTCCACTCTGCGACCCTGGAGGCAAAGACAGCAGAGGCCGTGGAGGTAGAAGTGGGAGGTTGGGGACCACAGGCCCTGCTCAGGCTACTCCAGCTCTGATTCTTGGGACTGTGGGCCATGCCACGTCTGAGGCCGCAGAGCCCACCCCAGGGCTGAGGAGGAGATGCATGTAGTCTGACGTCGTGTTCCTGTGCGGAAGGGCTTCCAGCTGCAGCCCAGCTGTGAGGCGAACAGCCCTTTCCGGCTCCCAGAGGCTGGGTCTTTCTGTGTCCTCGCACAGATGTTCCTGGTGCCCGAGGGATGACCCCTGTGCCACGTCCTTTTCCTGGAGCAGGGAGAGCTGCTGTGGGTCTGGGGGGTGGGTGTGAGACGAGGTATGGCCTTCACTCTCCAAACTCCACTTCCATAGCATGCAGGGGAGGGTGCTGGGTGGGTGACATGTCTGTGAGGGGTGGAAGGAGCAGGGTGGGCAGGGTGCCCTGTAGGAGAGCCCGGCTGTGCATGTCTTGGGTCTTATCCCTGGCCTGTGGCCTGTCCCCTGACCCCCCACATTGTGGAGAACCTAGAAAGGACTCTCTTTTAAGTTCCCTTCCTCCTGAGCACAAATCTCCCATACGTCTTCTGTTAACGGGTCACTTATACTCTCAAGCCTTCGATGGCTCCCCAGTACTGAAGCCATAGTGTGCAACCCTGGCTATAGAGAGTCACCCAGAGGGCTTTTGACAACCCCGATGCCCAGGCCACACCTTGCTAAGATTCTCATTGGATTGTTCTAGGTGGGGCCCAGACATCTGCATTTTAAAGTTGCTCATGTTTCTCATGGACAGCAAGGTTGTGAACCGCTGACCTGGGGATAAACTTTCTAGGTGACACAGGTGGCTTCCATAATAGATCCAGCCCAGCAGAATGGCAGAACCACCTCTTATCCCTCCTCATTCTCCCTCCAGCCAGGCCAGCCCCTCTCAGCCCCCATACTCCAGGCACCAGCCTCACCTCTGTGTTTCCCCCATCTGGTCCACATTCTGTCTGTGCAAATCCACCAGGCCTCCACGGCCCAGTGGCACTCCCACACTCTCTGGGAAGCCTCTCTAATTGACTTTGCTGTCCCTCTCGCCCCAGCACGTGGCCTGGTGCCATTTCCCGTGAAGATGCTTAGGCTTGCTTGCTTAAAAGATCGATGCCCCACAGTCTCCCCTGCACTCACACCTCCTCTCCCAAACCCTCTCCTCAGCTGCTTCATCTCTTGCTGCTCGTCGGCCAGGTAGCCTTTCTTGTTACCTGTCCCCAGCCTTGGAGAGGGTGAGGGCTGTACGTGTACCCCTTTCACTTTTGGAAGTCACTTAGGGACCTTTGGGCCCGGAGGCTAAGATGGGGTTTCTCCCTTTCAAGGCTGGAGGATGAACTCACCCACCCAGTAGGCCCAGTGCAGGAGCGGGTCAGTCGGCGGGAGGAGGTTAATGTGCATCCACACGGCAGAGCCCCAAGAACGCAGCCTTAATGACCCCTGCCATCGGCGCCTCCCAGGCCACTGGTCAGAGCACTCATACCCTCCCTGCGGGAGGCCTGAGGGGCTGCAGAGAGAGGAGTGAAGCCTTTCCTCTGGTCCTTGGAGGATTGGGAGTTGGCAGGAAGTGGCAGTAAGGGTCCTCCCACCCTGGACATGGATCCTGCCATGTGGGAGGGCCTCAGCGCACCTCAGGCACCGTGGAGGGTATCTGCAATGAGCTCTCCTGCTGTCCCCGTTCACCCCTCAGAGCAGGACAGTGCTTGTGATTCCATGACGAGGAGAGGGAGGCCGGGAGGCCGGCCATGCCTCTCAGGTGGGAAGTGGGCTCCTGACCCACAGCCCTGGCTTGCTCGTCCTGTAAGTCAGGTGGAGGCAGTGCCCTTGGCTCTGAGGTTGGATCAACCTTGGCGCTCAGGGCAGCGGGGTGGTATGTTTGTGTGTTGGGGGGCACACTGACCCCCCACACTGACCGCACCCTGTCCTGTCCTCCAGGCAAAGGCAGCTAAAGAGGCGCAGGAAATGCGGAGGCTGCAGCTGCGGAGCCTGCAGTACCTAGAACGCTATGTCTGCCTGATTCTCTTCAATGCGTACCTCCACCTGGAGAAGGCCGGCTCCTGGCAGAGGCCCTTCAGCACCTGGATGCAGGAGGTGAGGGGAGGCTGAGGCCGAGAGGGCCTCTTTAGCTACCTCCTGCAGATGGAGCTGGGTCACAGCCGTGCTGTGCCCGTGACAGGCGGGAAGAGCTTCCATCCCCCTTTCTGCAGAAGGCTTCTGTTTGGCCAAGAGTTTGTCTGATCTGACTTTGGGTCCCGAGCAGTTTGTCTGCGCCTGGCAGGCAGTTGATGAGTTTGATGAATGAACAGATGAATGAGGAGGAGGGAGGGACAGAGTGGTGGGGGACAGAGCAGGGCAGCCTTTGGGACTGGGACCCTGTAGCACACATCAGCACAGCCACCCTTGTGTGGATGGCGGCTCTGGGCACTTCATGCCCACAATTGTGGTCAGCCCTCACCTGTGCTCTGCGAGGTGGCCCTGCCCCTTTCTCCCTCCAGCCATGGCCTTGTACCAGTGAGCCAACTCCTCCACAGCTGCTGGCCTTAGCACTAACATGGAGGGGATGTGATCCTGTGGGTGCCAGCCCCGAAGGCTGCCGTGGGGACGTGGGGAGACACACAGTGCCGTCTGCTGGAGCCTGTACTAGGCGGGTCTAGCACGGTGTGATTGTTGCTCTCCCATTTTACAGAGACGGAGACTGAGCATAGAGAGGGTGGGTGACTTGTTCAAGGTTGGTATTAGGGCTGACTGATTGGCTCCAGAGCCCACCATATCCTGACCTAAGACACCACCCTCGCTGTCCAGCCTCCTGGATCCTCTCTGTTTGGCCTCCTGGCTCGTCTTCCACTTGGCTGTTTTAGAGGCAGAGCTGCCACCTTGGCACCTCTAGGTCAGAAGAGAGGCCTCCTTCCCTCCTTGGCAAAGCGGCCTGTAATTACTCCTCTGCCAGGAAGCTGGCCCCTCCAGACCTCACCAGCAGATCCTGGCAGTTCTAATCTGGAGTAGAGGCTGGAATTAGCTCCTGGGAAGTGGGTGGGTGGAGAGCAGGGGCTGGTGACCTGGCCAGAGTGGGCACAGGAAGGGTATGGGGACTGAGGCAGGTGTGAGATGGACTCAGGGCTGTGAAGGAGTGGAGGCAGAGTGGCAGGCTTTGAGGGTG
Organism: Macaca thibetana thibetana; assembly: GCF_024542745.1. Taxonomy (NCBI): domain Eukaryota; kingdom Metazoa; phylum Chordata; class Mammalia; order Primates; family Cercopithecidae; genus Macaca; species Macaca thibetana. The sequence continues at coordinate 62,900,767 of NC_065586.1, read as the reverse complement.
GGCCTCAGGTCGTCAGGTGGAGAAGCATTTGAAATGCCCCCGGTGCATGTGATGTGTGTTGAGTCAGGAGACCTGATGTGGTCACACCAAGGCCATGTCGGGGCCACCCTCTTGAGCAGGCCTGGGCTCAGCTTCCTCTGTGAGCCCCTGGGGAGGGGTGGAGGTGGAAGGGGATGAGGACGCTTCCTGCTTGGTTCTGCTTGGAGAGAGGAAGCTGGGGGAATCTGGGGCTGAGAGGAAGCTTGATCCCCTCCCCAGCTGAATCCCCTACTGGGGGAGGTCAAGGAAGGAGGGCTGCCAGTCCAGGCCGAAGTGCGGGTTCCATCCTCAGGGGACCTCAGCCCCTCTCTCCTGCGGATGAGTGGAGGGTGGCAGTGAGGGTGGCCCCAGGGCCAGAGCGGGACGGACCCATTCCTTTGTTCTAAGTGGAGGCTGCACCCTCCCCACCCCCAGGACGGTGGAGAAAGAAGGGGACTGGTTGTGGATGGTTTGAGTCTGGCGCCAGGGTCTGGGCTGCTGGGCGACAGGCCTGAGCGTCCAGGGGGGCCAACTGGGGCAGAGGCCATAGCCTTACCTGCCCCTGCATCCGTATTCCTCCTCCAGCCCTCTGCAGGCCCGCTCCTGGGCATCCGTGTTCCTCCTCCAGCCCTCTGCAGGCCCGCTCCTGGGCGTCCATGCGGGAGCATTGAGCCACACAGGGCCCAGCATGTGCCCGGCCTCCCTTGCTGCTCTCTGCATGGAGCACTCACTGTCTGCCCAGTACTTCTGTACGTGTAGAGTCCTCCTCGAGACAGTCCTGTGAGGTAGAGCCTTTTCCTTCCTATGAGGAAACTGAGGCCCAGAGAAGTTAACAGAAGTCAAGGTGCAAACTTGTTCAGGTCACCAAGTTCACGGGCCACAGACTCATCTTCAGAACTCAGTGGCCTGAGTGGCATCCTCCCTCCCCTGAAACACTGCCCCTGCCTCTGCTCTCCTCCCAGGTGGCATCGAAGGCTGGCATCTACGAGATCCTCAACGAGCTGGGATTCCCCGAGCTGGAGAGCGGGGAGGACCAGCCCTTCTCCAGGCTGCGCTACCGGTGGCAGGCGCAGAGCTGCAGCCTCGAGCCCTCCGCCCCCGAGGACTTGCTGTAGGGGGACCTACTCCCTGTCCCCCACCCATAGGGCCCCACGCGGGCCTGGGGTGTCTGAGGTGCTCTTGGCTGGGAGTGGCCCTGAGGGGTGCTGGTCTTGAGGAAATGATTCCCCTGCTTCCTAGAGAGACTGGGCGGAGTTGGGAGCCTTTTTAGAAAGAACTTTTTATAGGACAGGGAGACAGCACAGCCATCTCTTGCAAACCACCAAGGTGTGTGGCTGACCTCCAGGGAGCAGCACTCACTGGAGTGCTCACAAGGTGCACACTCTGCTGTGTGCATCTGCAAACAGGCTGGCGTTTGGCCTCCAAGGAGCTCACTCCCCCAGTTGCCAGACACTGTGGATGTCTTTGTCCTCTTCTCCCTGCTCTCAGATTGGCCTGGCAGCCCCTGGCACAGAGCAGACCCGGCCACTGGTAGCTCCCCACTTCCTTACTCCTGCTGCTCTGCCATTGCCGCTCCCCTTCTTGCTGCCCAAGCACTGCCCTCGGGCGTCTGGAAGCCTGAGGTGGGTGGAGGGGACAGTGTTCTGGATAGACCTATTATGTGAAAGGCAGCTTCACCCAGCTTTCTGGACTCTCATGCTCGCATCTCCAACCTGGGAGACTGCAGGAAGAACACCTACCTGGCCTGGTGGGGCTGGCAGGATGGTGGAGGTTTCTCAAGGAGCTGGAGGCCTTGGGGAGCCCCTCTCGGGGAGGAAAGAGCTTCCAGGATGCGGACGCAGCACAGTGGAAGAGGCCTGCTCCACTTGCCTGGGAACCTGGGCAGGAGGCACAGAGGAAGCCACGGCCTGGAGCTGCAGCTCCCCCGGCACCTCTCCCTGTCCCAGCAGCCCAGGATGGCCTGGTGCCCCCACCTGCTGCAGCAGGAGCCCCAAGGAGTGCTGGCCAAGGGCGGTTGCTGGGGTGGTCCTCATGGACAGTGAGGTGTGCAGGGGTGCACTGAGGGTGGTGGGAGGCGATCACCTGGGTTCCAGGCTGTCCTTGCTGAGCATCTTTGAGCCTGCCTCCTGGTGGAAGCAGAAAAGGCCAGACCCTGCTGAGTTAGAGGCTGCTGGGATCCACTCTGTCCACACAGCGGGAGGGCTGCTGGGAGCAGGTGGTAGAGAAGTGCCATGTTTGAGTTGAGTCTTGCAGCTCTTCCAGCTGGGGACTGGTGCTTGCTGAAACCCAGGAGCTGAACAGTGAGGAGGCTGTCCACCTTGCTTGGCTCACTGGGACCAGGAAAGCCTGTCTTTGGTTAGGATCGTGTACTTCTGCAGGAAAAAAAGAAAAAAAAAAAAAAAAAAAGGATGTGCCATTGGTCATGATGTTTGAAAAGAGGAGGAGGCCGAAGTTGTTCCCATTTACCCAGTATTGGAAAATATTTGACCCCCTTGGCTGAATTCTTTTGCAGAACTACTGTATGTCTGTTCACTACCTTTTCAGGTTTATTGTTTTTATTTTTGCATGAATTGAAAGTTTTAATTTCTTTGCAGACAAGGTCTAGATGCGGAGTCAGAGATGGGACTGAATGGGGAGGGATCATTTGTATTCTCATGGTTGGCTCTGACTTTCAGCTGAACTGGGACCACTGGCTGATCACATCACCTCTCTGCCTCAGTTTCCCCATATCTGTAAAATGGGAGAATAATACTTGCCTACCTACCTCACAGGGGTGTTGTGAGGATTCATTTGTGATTTTTTTTTTTTTTTGTACAGAGCTTTTAAGCTTTAAAAACAGCTAAATGTGAGTGCACCTGGCTGCTAATGCGTCTCTAGTGTCAGACGTTCTGGAACTGTTACAACAGGCTGGGGTCCCTGCCCCTTCAGAGTAAGGGTGGGCGGGCAGAGTGGGTCAAGAGCACCTGCTCTTGGCACTTCCAGCTCTAGAGCGGTCGGGTTTTTGCAGACACGCGTTCCCAGTTATGCCTCACCCTCTTAAACTGGATGTCAGACTGAGCTCCTCCTTGAAGAAAGCAAAGGAACCGGTGAATTCTCGCTAATGTATGAAGGACTACTGCATCTAGGGAAATGGTATAGAGCAAAGTGGAATTGGGGGCCTGTGAAGAAACGTGGATCTCAGCCTCCACTTTCTCCCCTAGCCCGTGTGGACCCCATTGGACCCCTTCGGGCGCCTGGTTGATTGAACACACCTCACCCCTGGTTGAATGCTGGCATTTAAAGAGGCAGTGGGGAGGGTGGGGTAGAGAGAGCACTGACTCCAGGCTTCTCCCCCGGCGCTTGCAGGGTTAGGGGAACACGGTTGTAGTTCTGAGGTCAGCTGGGGGGGCAGAACGGAACCGAGAGCCCCCACCTCCCCTAGGGTTGGTGCTCTCCTCCGACTAGGAGAGAAGGCCCCGGGGATTCGTCCCCAGCCCAGCAGGGTATGGAAGTTGTCTTCTCTGGGTCCTAGAATGCTCTGTGTGGCTTCCAGACACCAGTGTAGAGCTGTGTACACCGGAGTGGGGGAGGGTGGGAGTGGGGTGGCTCTGCAGTTCTCTCCCTGGGATGTGGGGAGGGGCTGGGTGGAGACACACAGGAGTGAGTGGGTGTGCCTGTGTGTGTCCCGAAGTTGCCCTGGGCCTGCTCTAGCCTGTGGGAGGGCGCTTAGCAATGACATGAGTGGCACTGACCCACATTTCAGTGGCTCCTGCTGGTCAGCATCGTCTCAGCCCTCTTGTTAAATGAGTGAACCCAGCCCAGCAAAGGAGCAATCAGCAGAGTTAGGGAGCCTGCCGAATGGGAGACGGCATTTGCAAACCATCCATCTGATAAGGGGTTAATATCCCAAATCCAAAGGAAACCCAAACAATACAATAGTAAAAAAGTAACTCAAAAGAACACACATAAATGACCCACAGGCATGTGAAAGAAATGTTCAGTATCACTAATCACCAGGGAAAGGCCACTGGAAACCACCTTACACCTGTTAGGATGGCTGTAGGAAAAGATGGAAGAGAAGTGTTGGCGAGGATGTGGAGACAGGTAACCCTCGCACCCTGTTGGTGGCATTGTCGGTTAGTACACACGTTCTGGAAGACACTGGGGGGGTTCCTCAGAAAACCAAAAATAGGACTATGTATGATCCAGCCATCCCACTCCTGGGTACACATGCAAAGGAAATGGAATCTGTGTCTGAGAGGTGTCTGCACCCCATGTTCACTGCAGCGCTATTCACAGTAGCGAGACATTCGACCAGTGTGTCCATCAGTGGATGAATGGATAAAAAAAATGTGGTCTGTATACAGTGGGACACTATTCTGCCTTTAAAAAGGAAATCCTGGCCAGGCGCAATGGCTCGCGCCTTTAATAATCCCAGCACTTCTGGAGGCCGAGGTGAGTGGATCACTTGAGGTCAGGAGTTCGAGAGCAACCTGCTCAATATGGTGAAACCCCATCTCCACTTAAAATACAAAAATTAGCCAGATGTGGCGAGCGCCTGTAATCCCAGCTACTCAGGAGGCTGAGGCAGGAGAATCGCTTGAACCCGGGAGGTGGAGGTTGCAGTGAGCTGAGATCGCGCCATTGCACTCCAGCCTGGGCCATGGAGCAAAACTCAGTCTCAAAAAAAGAAAGAAATCCTGTCATTTGTGACAACACGAGTGAACCTGGGGAACACTATCCTAAGTGAAATAAGCCAGGCACAAAAAGACAAATATCACATGATCCCATATGTGGAGTCTAAAAAAATCCAACTCAGAGTAAAATGGTGGTTACCAGACGCTGGGGTGGAATGGGGTGAGGTTGGGGAGATGTTGGTCAAAGATCACAACATTTCAGTTAAGAGTAAGATCAAGGGATCTATTGTATATCATGTTTCCTACAGTTGATAACAGTGTTGTGTATTTGAAATTTGCTGAGAGTAGATTTTAAGTGTTCTCGTAACTTGGTAGCTATGTGTCACCAAATGATAAGTGTGAGGTAAGGCACATGTTAAATATCCTGACTTAGCCACTTCACAATGTATATATACCACAAGACATCCTTTTATACACCATAAACATACACAACTTTTACTTATCAGCTCATTTTAAGAAAGTACCATTTAGTCTGATATTTCCTCTGTGTTAATCTAAACTAGCAATTTTTTTCTTTTTTTTTTCTTTTTTTCTTTTTTTTTTTTTTTTTAAAGACAAAGTCTTTTTCTGTTGCCCAGGCTGGAGTCCAGTGGCGCGATCTCGGCTCACTGCAACCTTCGCCTCCTGGGTTCAAGCGATTCTCCTGCCTCAGCCTCCCAAGTAGCTGGGATTTTAGGCATGCACCACCACGCCCAGCTAATTTTTGCATTTTTAATAGAGACAAGGTTTCGCCATGTTGGCCAGACTGGTCTCAAACTCCTGAACTCAGGTGATCCACCTGCCTTGGCCTCCCAAAGTGCTGGGATTACAGGCATCAGCCACTGTGCCCGGCCACTAGTGATGTTTTGTTACATCCTTTGTTATGTCTCTTTCTTAAATACCAGTACATATTGCTGAATTATATAATAAAAAATGAATTAATACACATCTAACCTTTAGGACAGTGCCTGACAGTGCTTGTGAGTATACAATCAGTTTTAGCTGACTTTGCCCAGTCTCTCTCTCCAAGCCCTGTGAGTGCTCAGGAGTCCCCCATTGACCTACACATGTGGTCACTGTCATGTGGCATCCTCACTGCTTCCAGGGTTTCAGACAACCCTGACCCCACCCCCACCCCCATTTCAGGTGCCCATGCTGGGCGGTGTCAGGTGGGACGAGACCTTGGGTCTGTGCCTACTTTCAACCAAGGATTTGCGCAGGTCCCTGGTTGAGCCTCCACCCTGTCTTCCCTGCTGCCCTGGTGGAGACCCGGTACCCCAGCTAGCAGCCTTGATATGCCTGGCTCCCACTCCCTTAAGACATGTTCTTTCCTGGAAGCCCCTCAATCTTCTGGGGGTCCTGTCACACCAGTTTGCCCAGACTAGGTGGGCATCAGCTGGGTCCACCCGGGACACACACCCCTGAGTGTGGTGTTGAGTGCCCTTAGTGTTCTGTGTATAAGGGGACTTGTGCAAGGGGGAGGTCTGTGCATATGGGCTGTGGGCAGTGATGCAGCAGATCACTGCAAAATTGGGCATCTACACAAAGTAGGCACCATGCCAGGCACCATGGAGCTGTGGACAGGGACAGCCTGCCTTCCAGGAGCTGGTGGCATTGCAGGGACAAGAGAGAATGAACAAATCATTTTCGCCAGGTGTGAGAGCTAGGGCAGGGCAGGGTTTGAACAGTGGCAGTGTGATAGGCCAGAACCACCCAGGACCCCACTTCCCTCTCTTCCGGAGTTTCTTTTTTTTTTTTTTTTTTTTTGAGACTGAGTCTGGCTCTGTCGCCCAGGCTGGAGTGCAGTGGCCGGATCTCAGCTCACTGCAAGCTCCGCCTCCCGGGTTTACGCCATTCTCCTGCCTCAGCCTCCGGAGTAGCTGGGACCACAGGCGGCCGCCACCTCGCCCGGCTAGTTTTTTGTATTTTTTAGTAGAGACGGGGTTTCACCATGTTAGCCAGGATGGTCTCGATCTCCTGACCTTGTGATCCGCCCGTCTCAGCCTCCCAAAGTGCTGGGATTACAGGCTTGAGCCACCGCGCCCGGCTTCTTCCGGAGTTTCTAGAATAAGGAACCAGCAATGCTGTGGACCGAGGGGGAGCCGAGGGCCTTTGGTGTTGGGTGGGACCACCACACCCCGAAACCATATAGCACTGAAGGTCTGAGCTCTTCACAATCTCTGCACCTTCCCTCCCATCCTTTAGCCAGTCTTCAGATCTGGCCAGACCCTGAGAAGGGCCCATCCACAAAAGGCCTTTGGTTTCTCTACTTGTCACAAGAACTGGTTTTGGATGAACAGGAAGAATGAAGCTGCCCACTGGCCATCGCCTGCCTGGTCCTTTCCTGTGGTGTTCAGTAAAGAAACATCAAACTGTATCTGCAGAATTGGCACACATGTATTGTAACTGGTTTTCTCTTACAAAAAGCTGTTCATCCTTTATTCACCCAAGTACAGTGTAACCATCCACTAGTTGTGAAAATTCAGCCAGTATCTTTATCTCCCTCCCTGTTCTCACTCCTACTCCCTCGGCTCTGGTTTTAAAAGGTATCATTGTGACCCATGCAGCCCCGTGGGTGTTTGGGCCTTTCTCCTCTCTGTGCTGTCCCAGGCTGTGTGGCATCCCCGCCTGCTTCTCTGGCCACCTAATACTATGTGCTACACACACCCCTTCCTGCTCAGCCAGCAAGCGTGGTTTCAGCATCCATCCCCACAGTGAAGTAGTTCAAAAGAGCTTGGGTAAATCACACTGCCTCTCTGAGACACAATGTCCTCAACTGTAAGTGGGATTAAAATGCTTATTTTGGGCCAGATGTGGTGGCTCATGCCTGTAATCCCAGCACTTTGGGAGGCCGAGGTCGGTGAATCACCTAAGGTCAAGAGTTCAAGGCCAGCCTGGACAACATGGTGAAACCCTATCTCTACTAAAACTACAAAAATTAGCTGGGCATGGTGGTGGGTGCCTGTAATCCCTGCTACTCAGGAGGTTGAGGCAGGAGAATCACTTGAACCTGGGAGGCAGAGGTTGCAGTGAGTGAAGATCATGCCACTGCACTCCAGCCTGGGCGACAGAGTGAGACTCCATCTCAAAAAAAAAGAAAGAAAGAAGAAAGAGAGAGAGAAAGAAAGAAAAGAAAGAAAAAGAAAAAAAGAAAGGAAAGAAAAAGAGAAAGAAAGAAAGAAAATGCTTATTTTGTAGGGTAAGTGGAAGGATCAGAGTTTATGGCTGTGAAGTTCCTATCGCTGAGCCTTAGGCACAGCAGGTGCTCACGGCAGAAATTATCTTGTTCTGTGGGTATGTTATTAGGAGTCCTGCAGCAGAAGAGTCCAGCTGAGGAGTATCTGAGTTAGTGGTATGGAAGTGACATTACTCATGACTGATGGCAGGGGTCGGGGCAGAGGGCACCACTGGCTCTCAGAATGCAGCACCTCAGCTCAGCTGTCCTCTGGCATTAGAGGAGCCAGTAAGAGGGATGAAGGCATTTCTTAGTATTTCTTGGGGGAAGCCATGCAGAATTATCCAATGATGAGAGCAGAGGTGGGGTTGGTGGGCCAGGGAGAGTCATTGGGAAGGTTAACTTGGTGGTTTCCCAGAGGAAGCCAACAGCAGGAGAACGCTTGGCACATCGGGCCTGGGAGAGTGTAGCTGGCATTTCCATAAATGTGTTGCAGTTGGGTTAGGGCAGACGACCTGGCTTCCAGAAAACCTGCCTCCTTTGCATTGCCCAGGACAGCAGGTTTGGGACAGGAAGCTCCAGACTGACTTTAATTCTAGAGCTTGCTGAGGACCTTGGCCAGTCACTGCCTTCTCTGGATGGTGTCCCTTCCTTTGCAATAGCAGACTGATCCTTGCCCCTCTTGCCTCTAGGCAGCCTAAGGGAAAAGGAGAAAAAGCACTTCTCCCTTTCCACCTTGGCCTAAAGGAGGGCAGGGCAGATGCCAGGGTCTGTTGGGCACTGACTGTGTGCTGAGGCCTGCGCTAAGTTCTTTACACACAACATTGAAAACGGGCTGATTCCATCAGGTCTACCTACCCTGCTTGCTTTGGCTTGCTTCTTTTATTCTCCCCCTCCCAAGCTTTTTCTATGAAGTTGAAGGCCGTGGTAGCTGAAGGCCTCGCCGCTGAACACTGGAACTTAATCGTCACTGGCTACTTTATAGATAACATTCCTGGGTCACCATGGTAATGTTCACTTCAGTTGTTTTTTAGGAACTTGGCCAGCGCCTGTCCAGTTCAAACTAGCTGAGACCCCGATCCTTCACCCGAGACTGCCCAAGTGCCCAAGGGGTGGCCTTTTGATGTCAGAGGGCTGACAACTCCACCCTCAGATCATGCAAATGCTGCCATTTTTGTTCATGCACCCTATGAAGTGCCTTGAAGCCTGACTACCCTTGCTCAGGAGGAACCTGTGACTTCATTTTTTCCCAATGCCCATCACCTTTCCCCATGATTTAGAACATCCCACTTCCCCTACCTGTAAATATCCATAACCTTTATCCTCAGGGGTTGGGTGGGGGTGGTTTTCAGAGCTGTTCTCTCACCTCCTCATGTATTGCTCTTGCAAATAAATCTTTCTCTTTTGCAAAACCCATGTCATCATGATTTATTCACTGTGCAGAGGCAGAATGCACCTGGACCTGGCCAATCTTACTTACAATTTTTGTATTTTTAGTAGAGGCAGTTTTCACCATGTTGGCCAGGCTGGTCTCGAACTCCTGACCTCAAATGATCCATCCAGCTCCAGCTCAGCCTCCTAAAGTGCTGAGATTACAGGCATATGCCACTGCGCCCAGCCCATTTGATGAGTTTTTGCAAATGCATACACCTGTGTAATTCAAACCTCTAGCAAGATATATAGACTTGCACTGGGGTTTTTAATGTTAAAACTTATAACAATACTTCAAATAATGTCTTCAAACACAAATCTTTGTGCAGGTAATAATTAGACCCCTTTGGGTGACATGTTACAGAAAATAGCCCCAGCTAGCTTAAGCAAAGAGGGAGAGTGTAAAAAATATGACTGCCGGGCGTGGTGGCTCACACCTGTAATCCCAGCACTTTGAGAGGCTGAGGTGGGTGGAATCACGAGGTCAGGAGTTCAAGACCAACCTGGCCAAGATGGTGAAACCCTGTCTCTACTAAAAACATAAAAATTAGTGCCAGGCACCTGTAATCCCAGCTACTCGGGACACTGAGGCAGGAGAATCGCTTGAACCTGGGCAGTAGAGGTTGCAGTGAGCTGAGATTGCACCACTGCACTCCAACCTGGGTGAAAGAGAGAGACTCTTATCTCAAAAAAATATATAGATAGATAGATATATGTGTAAATATATATATGTAAATATATATGTAAATATATATGTAAATATATATGTAAATATATATATGTAAATATATATATGTAAATATATATATGAAACCATTAGAGGGCCCTGGCAGGAATGCAGCAGGGACTGGGACTAGGAGGCTGCCCAGGGAGCCCTGGAAGCTCCCTCTGTGTCCTCCATAGGGGTGCACCACTCACTTCTCCCCTCAGGACAACCTGCTGCTGCTGCAGAGAGAACAGTTGGACCACCTTCCAGCAATTGCACCTCTGGATGCAACACAGTGTTCGTGCCAAGGCCCTGGTCCCCCATCTAGCACACTCCACCCACAGGCTGCTAACTGAGCAGGGCAGGGATATAGAGCTGGCTGTGTCTGCCCCTCCATCCTGCAGCCTGGCTGGGAGCCTCCCCTTTGGTCTGACCAAGAGTTGCCCAGAGCTACTCTGCAGTGTCAGGCTTGTTGTGTCTACTGAGGAAGGATGAGGTTCATACACATTTGGAAAGGAGAGCTTTATTTCTCATAAAGGGTTGCTGCCTGCTGGGTAGTCATTCTGACGGGCTGGGAAACGTAGCCTCTGGCCAGAAGCCAGAAACAGACACTTCAAAGGTGGGGAGAACAAGACAGGGATTTATGCTGAACAGGGTGTCCAGATACACATATTCAACAGGTTATAGGAGCAGCAATAAATATTCACAAAGGGGAGGCAAGGGCATTCGTAGTAAGGTAACATGCATGTAACATGTGTCCCAGGTTCACTATGGGGTGGAGACCTAACATTTAAATGTATTACAGTTAGGCCCTCTACATTAAAAAGGGAAGCAGAGGACATGAAGGCCCTCTGGGTGCAGCTTCTGTAGACTGGCCAGAACCACTCTGTGGTCAGTGGCTTTTTTTTTTTTTTTTTAATCAGGAAGGAATGCTTAGTGGTTGTGTGTCAAGCTGCAAAAGGGGAGGGGCTGTGTTAGGCAGTTGGTTGGTTCCAGTGTGAAGCAGTGGTTTCTGTTTAACCCTTACAGAAGAAAGCCTAATGGTTAGCGAGGGAGGGGGCATAATGAGGCCTGTCCAACCTCATGTTCTATCATGGCCGGGAATTCCATTTTTAAGGTTTCTTGGGGGTCCCTTAGGCCAAAAAGTGGTCCATTTGGTCAGTTGAGGGGCTTAGAATTTTATTTTATTTCTCTGGCTCTTCTTTGCCTCTCTCTTTTTGTGGGTGTTAGACCCACACTGTGGTCTGAAGGCCCTTCCTGCTGCCTTCCATTTCCTCCTTTGTTCTTCACAGGTGTTTCCCCAGATAGCTTTCTTGCACAGACCGGAACAACCCACCCTCCACCTTGTCTCAACCTCTCTGGGCACCTGCTTTGTCTCTGAAGGCCAGCACTGCTGTGACACTCCTGCTTGGTGAAAATGACCACCCTGGTTTCCAGCTTCACATGGTACAGTTCCAGCAGACTAAGAGCTGGTTCTTGCCCTGCCCTTCTATGCCATCTCAAGAGAGGGAGCAGTCCTGTCCATGATGGTGGCCATGGGTCAGGGAACTGTTGCTTAATCTTCCCTGTGGATGGAGGATGCTGTAGCCGTCTGGGTTGGTGCCTCCAAATCTGTGGATGGAAGTGCAAACCTCTGGTTATCTCCTAAATGAAGGGAAGCTTCATTTTGAAGGCTTTCCACATGTACCTTCAGTTTGTCGTTTAGAAATGCCCTGTTTCAGAGTCTCAGCTATCAGTGAGTGGCATGCTCATTCCCAGCCTTGCTAGCACTGCCTACAGTTTTATGACTCAGAATATAATCTCATATTTGTTTAATTTTATTTCTTTTTAACTAATAGTGAAGGTGGATTTTTTTTTCATGTGTATTGGCCTTTTTTTTTTTTTCTTTTATGAATTGTTTATGTCCTTTGCTGACTTTTTCGTTTAGGTGTTTGTTTGCCTGCCTGCCTTCCTTCCTTCCTTCTTTCTTTCATCTTCTTTCCCTCCCTTCCCTCCTTCCTTCCTTCCTTTCCTTTCTTTCTTTCTTTTTCTTTTTCTTTCTCTTTCTTCTTTCTCCTTTCTTGCTTGCTTTCCTTCCTCTCTCTTTCTCTTTCTTTCTTTCTTCCTCTTTCTTCTTTTTCTTTCTCCTTTCTTGCTTGCTTTCCTTCCTTTCTCTTCCTTTTCTTCCTTCCTTTCTTTCTTTCTTTCTTTCTTTCTTTCTTTCTTTCTTTCTTTCTTTCTTTCTTTCTTTCTTTCTTTCTTTCTTTCTTTCTTTCTTTCTTTCTTTCTTTCTTTCTTTCTTTCTTTCTTTCTTTCTTTCTTCTCCCTTTCTCTTTCTCCTTCTTTTCTTTTCTTTTTCTTTTTTAAATTCTGTGCTGCTTCTGGGACAGATTCTTACTTTGTCACCCAGGCTAGAGTGCAGTGGTGCAATCATAACTCACTGAACCCTCAAACTCCTAGGCTCAAGTGATCCTTCGACCTCAGCCTCCAGAGTAGCTGGAACTATAGGCACATGCCACCATGCTCAGCTAATTTTTGAATTTTTATTTTTTTAGAGATGGGGTCTCACTATGTTGGCCAAGCTTGTCTCAAACTTCTGGGCTCAAGTGATTCTCCCACCTCAGTCTCCCAAAGTGTTGGGATTAGAGGGCGAGCCACCACACTTGACCTCTTTCCTATTGATTTGTTAAGATGGTAACTTTATCATATATGTTGCATTTATTTTTTAGCTTTAAAATACCATTAGATACACATGCTCTCTCAGAGCCTATCCTCTCCATTCCTGTGTGTCTCAGTCTATGCTGGAGCTGACCTAGTTTCAGATCAGTAAACTTTGCTTATTTTATGATGTCCTTTATTAGATTACTTACTTTGTCAAGCATTATATCTGATTTCTTTTACAGTCATCATCTCGTCCAAGCCTCCAACAATACCACAAGTTGTTATTTTATAGCTAGAGGTACCCATGTCTGATGCCAAGCCCTTGCTCATTTCAGGGCTGGATATGGGAATCCTCTCTGCCATTTTCGATGACAGGTTGGGGGCAAAGAAAGGTGGATCCTGGAAGAGTGCCCAGGCTGGGGTGATTCGGGGAGGAGACTGAGGGGAAAGCATGATGACTTTGAAAGCCCTCCGTCAAATTCTTGTGGTTCTCTGACTTGATGTTATTTAAATCGCTGTGTCCTTTCAAGAGGTTCCCCTCAACAGCCACAAGAATGGGAAATGGCTTGTGTCCTCTGAGTCATATTGGTAGATTATCTACGGGCCTTTTGAGTTTCACTTTGCACCCCTTCTTGGCTATTCTTTCCTTTCCCCACATCTGCCCACCTCACCATCAACAAACCTGCACAGTGTCTTTTCCCTTCAAAAGTCATTGTCATTCTTTCTTTGAACTAATTGACGGCATCTAAGCTGAATTACACACTCATGGCCTTTCACAGTTTATGAAAGTATCCATTTCCCCATTCCCGCCTTAACATTTGAGGTCGCCAATCCTTTTAATTTTTGCCAATCTGATAAGAAAAAAGTATTTTATTTTTATCTTAACTTGACTTTTCCAGATTAGTAATGAGGTTGGAACATCCTTTCATATGTTTACTGGCCGTTTGAATTTATTCTGTTACATATATGCCCGTTTTTCTACTAGATTGTCTTTTTTAAATTACCAGGCATGAAATTTTAGTATAATTTGTTCTGTGGGTAGGTAGATAGATATACAGTCAGTTCTTTCTCCCAGTTTGTCTCAGGTCCTGTAACGTTTTTAGTGTGTTTTGTCATAGAGAAGTTGTTAAATTTACACATGGTGTATTTTGTGACTTGTGTCAGCAGGCCTTCCCTACCCAAGGTTATAGATCTCTTTCCTGTTTTCTTTGAATATTTCTACAGTGTTGTCTTTTATGTTTAATGCTTTAATTCATCTGGAATAATTTTTTGTGAATAACATGAGATAGTGAATTTTTTTTTTCCAAAATGGATATCCAGTTGGCCCACGTTTATTATTTTTTGTTATTATTATTTTAGAGATGGGATCTTGCCATGTTGCTCAGGCTGGTGTCGACCTCTTGGCCTCAAGCAATCCTCCTGCCTCAGCCTCCCAAGTAGCTGTGACCACAGGCACGTGCCACTGCACCAGGCTGGCGTACGTTATTTATGGAGTAGTCACATTTTCCTACTACTGGAAGTACGGTTTTCATCATATGTGAAATAAGCACTTATACCTGAGTCCATAGAGTAGACACAGGGTTGTTGTTGCTCCTGGCCTCCATTCATCCTTCCGATAACCATGTCTGATTTTTCCCATCCCCAGGAGAACAAGAACCAAGGCTTGAGCCAATTTGTGCATCTCATTGTCTTGGCACTGCCATTGGCCCAGGGCTGGCCATGTGCTCAGCCAGCCAATTACACCCAATCAGAGCTTATCGCTGACATATGTCTGAGTGACTGGAATAGTCTTAACTATTCTTGTGGAACTTAAAGGGAGAGGCCAGACATGGCTGCAGTTGTCATACAGCCACAAGGTGAAAACAAATATGAAAATGAAACCAACACAACAAGGTCAATGGAATTGAGCTGAGGCAACTGATGTTGCCCTTAAGCGTCCATATCCTATCATGTCTAGAGCCAGGTTACCCCTATGCCCACAAAACTTTTAACCGACAACCCAGATCCCTTTGTGAGCTGGGTTGGGTTTTCTGTCATTGCAAAGGAGACATCTTCTATATCTGTACTCTGCTCTCGCCATTGATTTTTTGGAGGTCTTTTCAAGTTCTTGCTCTTTCTTCCTCCTGTCTCCCATCCTCATTCTCTCCTTCTTTCATTCATTCTTTCTTTTTCATTCTTCTATACTTCTGGAGTGTTCTAGTGTACTTTCATTTCCAAATGGATTTTAGAACCAACATATGGACTTCTATTTAAAAATCTCATCTTGGTATTTTGATTGAAATTACATTTAATTTATTGACTAATTTAGGGAGAATGGGCACTTTTATAATATTGTGTGTTCCCATTAAAGAATAGGTTTTTTCTTATGTTTATTAAGGTTTCTTTTGTGTCTTTTAATAATAAAAGTTATTAATACTCCTCTTTTAAGTCATACCTATTTCTCATGAAATTTATTAATTGTTTATTTTTTGAAATTATGTTTTTTTCTTTTTCTTTTTTTTTTTTTTTTAACGGAGTCTGGCTCTGTCGCCCAGGCTGGAGTGTAGTGGCATGATCTTGGCTCACTGCAAGCTCCGCCTCCTGGGTTCACGCCATTCTCCTGCCTCAGCCTCCCGAGTAGCTGGGACCACAGGCGCCCGCCACCACACCTGGCTAATTTTTTTTTTTTTTGCATTTTTAGTAGAGATAGGGTTTCACCGTGTTAGCCAGGATGGTCTCGATCTCCTGACCTCGTGATCCGCCCGTCTTGGCCTCCCAAAGTGCTGGGATTACAGGCGTGAGCCACCGTGCCTGGCTGAAATTATGTTTTTTTTCTATTATAGTTTCTGATTGACTAATTAATGCTCATGTAGGAAAAAATAAATATTTCTTTTTGTTTGAATTTGGCCATATTCTTGAACTCACTTAATAACTAAGTTTTTGAAAACTTGTCTTGGGTTTTGGAGATAGGTGATGATATTATCTGCAAATAATAACTATTTAATTTATTTCTAATATTTATAATTAGTATTTCCTTTTCTTGTCTTTTGTTATAAAGGCCAGACCTTCTGTACAATATTTGGGATAGTGACCATTCTTATACTTTCTATGTCTAATGGGAATATTTCACCACTAAATGTAATTTTTGATCTAGGTTTCAAGTAGGCACATAGTCAAATTAAAGAAATTTTCTTTTATTCCTGGTTTGCAGATTTTAAAAAATTATAAATAGATTTTTAATTTTAAAAATGTTTTCTTGACATCTATTGAGGTGGTCATATATTTTCTCCTTTAATATGTTAATTTAAAAAAGTACATTAGCAGATTTTTCAATGTTGACTAAGCTTTGTATTCTTTTTTTTTTTTTTTGAGATGGAGTCTCGCTTTGTTACCCAGGCTGGAGTGCAGTGGTATGATCTCAACTCACTGCAACCTCCGCCTCCTGGGTTAAAACTATTCTCCTGCCTCAGCCTCCCTAGTAGCTGGGACTGCAGGTATCTCACACCTGGTTAATTTTTGTATTTTTAGTAGAAACAGGGTTTCACCGTATTAGCCAGGCTGGTCTCGAACTCCTGACCTCAGGTGATCTGCCCGCCTCAGCCTCCCAAAGTGTTGGGATTATAGGTGTGAGCCACCGCACCCGGCCTACATTCTTAAATGCTGAGACCCTAACCCAGCGGCGCTAGAGGAATTAAAGACACACACACAGAAATATAGAATTGTGAAGTGGGGAATCAGGGGTATCACAGCCTTCAGAGCTGAGAGCCCTGAACAGAGATTTACCCACATATTTATCAACAGCAAACCAGTCATTAGCATTGTATCTATAGATGTTAAATTAACTAAAAGTATCCCTTATGGCAATCGAAGGGATGGGCCAAATTAAAGGAATAGGTTGGACTTAGTTGACTGCAGCAGGAACATGCCCTTAAGACACAGATCACTCATGCTAATTGTTTGCGGCTTAAGAATGCCTTTAAGCGGTTTCCCGCCCTGGGCAGGCCAGGTGTTCCTTGCCCTCATTCCCGTAAACCCACAACCTTCCAGCGTGGGCATTAGGGCCATTATGAACATGTTACAGTGCTGCAGAGATTTTGTTTATGGCCAGTCTTGGGGCCAGTTTCTGGCCAGATTTTGGGGGGCTTGCTCCCAACACTTAAATGTTTATTACTTGGTCATGGTGTTTTCTTCTATCATATTGCTGAAACTGAATTTCTAATATTTGATTTAGGATATTTGCGACTATGTTTATGAGTGTTTTTTTCACCATGTTATCCTTTTGAACTTTGTTGTCAGGGTTATGATAGCTTTATACATGTGTTAGGTGGTTTTGTCTTTTTCGACATTTTGGAATTGTTCACATAACTTGTGGATCATCTGTTGCTTGAAGTTTTCATAGAACTCAATATTGGACTGGTCTTTTTTTAGGTACGAATTTTTCATAAACTTTTTTTCCTCTATGTTTATTAGTCTTTTCGGGCTTCTTACTTTCCCTTGGGTCAGTTTTGGTAAAAAAAAAAAAAAAAAAAAAAAAAAAGGCAACATTTTCTTAGAGTAACACATAGACAGCAATCTTTTTCAAGATGTTCAAGCCAGGCATGGTGGCTCACACCTGTAATCCTAGCATTTTGGGAGGCTGAGGGAGGAGGATCACTTGAGGTCAGGAGTTAAAAATCAGCCTGGCCAACATGGTGAAACCCCATCTCTACTAAAAATATAAAAATTGGCCAGTCATGGTGGTGCACACCTGTAGTTCCAGCTACTCAGGAGGCTGAGGCAGAATCGCTTGAACTCAGGAGGCAGAGGTTGCAGTGAGCCGAGGTCGCGCTACTGCACTCCAGCTTGGGTGATGGAGCGAGACTCCGTGTCAAAAAAAAGATTTTTGGCTTGGTGTGGTGGCTCATGCCTGTAATCCCAGCACTTTGGGATGCCAAGGTGAGAGGAGTGCTTGAGACCACGAGCTTGAGACCAGCCTGAGCAACATAGCTAACACTCCCCTTCTACACCTCACCCCCCAGAGTGGTAGCACTCACCTGTAGTCTTAGCTACTCAAGGTGCTGAGGTGGGAGGATCACTTGAGCCCAGGAGTTCAAGACTACAGTGAGCTAGGATTGCACCACTGCACTCCAACCTGAGTAACAGAGTGAGACCCTGTCTCCAGAAAAAAAAACAAAATGCCCCCTCTGCATCTGTATTTTTGTCCCCATTCTCCATTTCAATGTTTATGAATTTTTACATATTTTTTTCCTTGGTCACCTTTGCCTATTTTACTGTCTGTTTATTATTATTATTTTAATTTTTAGATGAAGTGGCTTTAAGACACTACACTGTCCTTATTTTGCTCACTTTGTCCATGACTGGCGACACATCACTGTGCCCAGCATTTGGAAGCCTTGCTTGACACTGAGAACTAGCTGCTGAGGCTTCTGTCCTGGCAGCTCTGGTGAGTTCTCCCCAAAAAGACATGTCCTGGGGCTGCCTGGGCGTGGGTTCTGTTGGATCCCATTGAGGTGGCATTTCCATTGAGGTGGCTGCCTATGGCTGTTTTCTGGGCTTGAAAGACGGGAATGGGCCAGGCGCGGTGGCTCAAGCCTGTAATCCCAGCACTTTGGGAGGCCGAGACGGGCGAATCACGAGGTCAGGAGATCGAGACCATCCTGGTTAACACGGTGAAACCTCGTCTCTACTAAAAATACAAAAAAAAACTAGCCGGGCGAGGTGGCGGGTGCCTGTAGTCCCAGCTACTCGGGAGACTGAGGCAGGAGAATGGCGTAAACCTGGGAGGCGGAGCTTGCAGTGAGCTGAGATCCGGCCACTGTACTCCAACCTGGGCGGCAGAGCGAGACTCCGTCTCAAAAAAAAAAAAAAAAAAAAAAAAGAAAGACGGGAATGAACTTGGATGTGTTTGTACTTCCCATGGGAAGGTTATGTTATTGCTCCTTTGGCTAAATTTATAAAAGGATTTTGAGAAAGAATTCAAAGCACACAGGCTCTGAGTGGCCAAAGCATCCTGCTGCTTCCAACCCCTTGGGAGGGAAGCCCTGGGTGTTGGGGATTAGGGGAGGCGTGGAAGCCCTGGGTAGGTGGGCACATCTAAGTCCTAGGTGCTGGAGGGGTCCATGGAAATCCTGTGGGGGGAGGGTGCTGTGGAGTTCCTGGGGGGAAGGCTGTGGCCATGCGAGATGACACTACCCCCTTGGGGTTGCCTAGGACCCTCCCTCCCTTCCTGCCTGCCTTGAGTACCAGGCCATTGCAGTGGGACCAGGCCCTTGGACTGCCCTCTGCCCCTACCCCCTTCCCGGGTGGCTGATGTTCTCCCACTGTCTCTTTGGCTGAGGACAGGCAAGGTCATAGCTTCACAAAGAGATTTTCCAGGGAAGATTTTTGGCAAGGGAAAGTTGGCCCCTGCCGGAGCAGGTCTCTTGGCGGGAGGTGAGAACAGCCGCAACCACAGAAGCCATTTGCAGACGGACGGGTGTGTCTCTGCGTCCCCATGGCACTGCACGCAGGACAGTCCGTGAGTGTTTCCTGAGTGAATCGCTCCACTCTCCTGGCCTCAATCCCTTCATCTCTAAAATAGAATTGATAATGCTTTCCCCCCAGACACCCCTCAGCACAGGCAGGATTTCCCAGCCGTCAGAGGAGCTGGGGCAGGACAGACGTCAACCCAGAAGCAGAGGCCTTTCCAGTGTGGCTCTGAGAAAGCCTGGAGCTGCTTTTACATTAGGGCCTCCCACATGCGAGCACATGTGTGATCTCAAAGCCTGCTTTCACTGGTAACGTGCACAGGCTGCACACGAGGAGCTGGGGACTCGGAGGGGAAGCCACTTGCTGAAGGACACTCAGCATAAGGGGCTCAGCCCACCCCACACTTCTGGTCTGGGAAGGCTTTGGGAACGCTGTCTACTCCAGAGGGTATCAGGAAGGACCCTTATGCCCAGTTCTGTTGAACAAAGACAACCAATGAACAAATGCTTTTAGGAAATAGCTGGGAGACACAATTATGGGAGAAAGTCTCAATCATGAAGCCTTTTCTAGAAAGTCCTAGTATTGTTAGAGGAACCCCTGCTTATTAGGCCTCTGGTTTAATAAAACATGACAAGAGTGACTCCATCTTAAAGTGAATAGCTGGGCACTCACAAGGCACCTATGAGGTTAATGCTTATGGTTTGGAAATAGCCATATTCTAAGCTGACCACCAATTATAACTCCAAAATATTTATGGCCATACAGGACATCTCCCACCAAGCCGGCAGAATGTCCAAATGTTCTAAAAATACAGCCCTCTTGACACTTTTTTTTTTTTTTTTGAGACAGTCTCACTCTGTTGCCCAGGCTGGAGTGCAGTTTGGAGTGTAGTGGCACCATCATGGCTCACAGCAACTTTGACTTCCTGAGGCTCTGGTGATCCTTCGACTTCAGCCTCCCAAGTAGCTGCGACTACAGCCGCTCACCACCAAGCCGGGATAACTTTTTGTATTTTTTGTAGAAACAGATCTTTACCATGTTGCCCAGGCTGGTCTTGAACTCCTGGGCTCAAGGAATCTGCCTACCTTGGCTATCCAAAGCAGGTGTGAGCCACTGTGCCCGGCCTGTTTCTTATAAGTGGAAACACTAACGAAGGAGGGTGCGTTCCTCCTCCTGCTTTCTGAGGATGCCCTACTCTGTAACGAAGGAGTTTCCAATGCATTTATTTCTTTCGGTGTGCTCTGTGACTTGTTCCCAGTTCTTTCCTGCACAAGACCCAGGAACTGTCCCTGGGGGTCTGGATCCGTACCCCTCTTTTTCTGGCAACAGTATTATTTTCAAATACACTACAGATAATGAGCAAGAATGAGCTACTGCATCACCCCGCGGGGGTCTTTGCAGCACCAGCTTCCAGGAGCATGTCAGAGTCACGAGGGATTACTTACTCAGGATTTGTAAACTAATCTGCATGGTTTGCTTAATAAGCAAAACTGCACGGTCTAAATGGTTTCCAAAAAAACTTGAAAGCAATTTGGGTTCTTCAGAAAGTTACATAATTCCTTGCCATCTCATTTGCCATGTCGTGGGGTCCGAAAACCTTGTTTTAGTTTTGTTTTTAAAATCATAAACGGATGTTCATGTCTAGACTGCAGGCTCCGGCTTAGACCTGGGCTCTTCACGTTTCCCGTGCCCAGCTTGCTCTGTTAGCGGTGGGGAGGGGCTTCTGGCAGACTGGAGACCTGGCCCCTCCCTCGGCCCTCAGCTTCGTGAGAGAGGGAGGGTGTGAGTGCCAGGGACTGGGGCCTTCTGGCCCATCTAGCTCTCCTCCTGTTCTGCCTGTGAGGTCCTCACTGCCAGCTGAGAGGGTTGGAGTGACAGAGAGGGGGTCCGGCGTGCCTGGCATGGTGCCTGACATGGGGGTACTCGGGCACACTCCTTACTTTTCCCTCAAGCTCCCTGGAATTCCCATTTCCAGTCTTGCCCACCTTCTTCTGGTCCCAAGAGAGGGCATGGGAGCTGGGGTCTGCTCAGTGAGTGCCCCTAGCTCTGGCCCCCAGAGAGCTGGCACTGTATGCCACCTGTGGGCGTCACTTCCAAATGCCCAGGAGAGTAGGGAGCAACAGCCAGAGAAGCTAAGATTAACCGGTGTGGAGGGAGGGCCCTGAGGAGTCCCCTCTGCCCTGGCCAGGAGGAGAAGGGTGACTTAGGGCACCCGGGCACCGCCTCAGGCCCTGCAGCAGCTGAGGGGAGGAGATACCCAGTGCCGTTGGCTGCAGATGCTGCTTGTCCAAATCCTACCCTTTGCAGTAATTAAGTGAGCGGGGGACTTTGGGCAAGCTATCAGACCTCTCTGAGCCTCAGCTTCCTCATGTATAAGAGGCCCTTAGGAAAATAAAGTGAGGTCAAGCATTTATGCAGGGCCTGTTCCACAGTAGGCACTTAGGCAGTGGTAAGTAAAGGTAACACACGAAAACCCCTGAAAGTGCTTGGCATTTGTGATGAGTTTGTGCCTCTTAGGCATGTGTGCCAGGGGCAGGGAACCTCGGCTGGCTCTGGGCCAAGTCCCTGCCTCCAAAAATACTGCCTCCCTCAACTATGAGTCTCCAACCATTTCCAGGTAAAAAGGAGAAGAGCTGGCCTTTCTGGGTGGGAGAGAAGAAGTGAGAAGGGGGCTGCTCCTCTCTGCAAGGGAGCCCTGAAGATGAGGAGGTGGAAGGGGAGGGGACATGAACCCAGGCCACCTCTTCTTAGCTTCTTCTCAGGAGCAGGGCTTGGAGTTCCTCTTTCTCCCCCACTCTCTCTCTCTCTCTTGTTCTCCTTCCCCCTACTCCTCCAACAATCTGTTCTCAGTTCTCAGTCATTTTAATTCACTTTGGTCCCACAAACGTTTTCTTGTTTGTGAATTTCCCTTTCAGACCAGGCTTTGTGGGGATGAACAAGCCATGGGCCCTACCCTCCATGAGCTCCCAGTCCTGTGAGGGGGTGAGGTGAAGTGGGAACATGTCAGCATTCATTCATTCATTCATCAGTGTGCTGTGCCAGGCCTGTGCAGGGGTTATGGAGACAGAGAGGCATCAACAGAAGGAGGTGGTACCAGGGAGAGAAGCCTGGGACCCAGTGTAGGTGCCCACCCATGCAGCTTCCCGTTCTCCCCTCCTGGCCAGGGCCTCTACTCCAGAGGACAGCTTAAGCGAAGGCAGTGTAGGGGGGCGGTGGCTGCAAAGGCCTTCCTGAGTAGGGGGTGGACTCCCTGATGGTGGGGAGCTGAGCAGGACCCCTGGTCAGGTCCTGATCTCATGGGTGTGTGAGAGGAAATTAATTATTGGGACCCCAAAATCACTAAGCCAAAGGGAAAAGCCAGCTGGGAATTGCTTAGGGCAAACCTGCCTCCTATTCTATTCAAAGTGATCCCTCTGCTCACTGAGATGAATGAGTATCTGATTGCCCCCTTTGGAAAGGCTAATCAGAAACTCAGAATAATGCAGCTGTTTGTGTCTTATCTCCTTATGACTGGGAAGTCCCCTCCTCACTGCCAGTCGTCCTGCCTTTCAGAAGCGAACCAATGTTCATCTTACTTATGTTTTTTTGTTTTGTTTTGTTTTTTTTTTTTTGAGACGGAGTCTCGCTCTGTCGCCCAGGCTGGAGTGCAGTGGCGCGATCTCAGCTTACTGCAAGCTCCGCCTCCCGGGTTTACGCCATTCTCCCGCCTCAGCCTGCCGAGTAGCTGGGACTACAGGCGCCCACCACCTCGCCCGGCTAGTTTTTTGTATTTTTTAGTAGAGACGGGGTTTCACCGTGTTAGCCAGGATGGTCTCGATCTCCTGACCTCGTGATCCGCCCGTCTCGGCCTCCCAAAGTGCTGGGATTACAGGCTTGAGCCACCGCGCCCGGCCATCTTACTTATGTTGATTGATGTCTCGTGTCTCCCTAAAATGTATAAAACCAAGCTGTGCCCCGACCACCTTGGGCACATGTTCCCAGGACCTCTGAGGCTGTGTCACACACGCACGCCCTTAACTTTGGCAAAATAATGACATTTACTGAGACCTGTCTCAGATATTTGGGGTTCACAGGTGGTAAGGTGGGCTCAGGAAGGCCAAGGCAGAGGCTGGCTAAGAAGCTAGAAGCAGGCTGTGGAAAACAGTTTGGTGGTTTCTCACAAAGTTAAACATAGAACTACCATATGACCCAACAATTCCACTCCTTGGTATATATTTAAAAGAGTTGAAAGCAGGGACTCAAATAGATACTTGCACGTCAATGTTCACGGCAGTGTTATTCACAATAGCCAAAGGTGGAAACAAGCCGAGTGTCTGTCCATTGATAGACGAGTGGAGAAACAAACTGCGTTCTAGACATACAATGGAATACATTCAGCCACAAAAGGAATAACATTTTTTATCTTTATTGTTATTTTTTAAGAAAGAGTCTCACTCTGTTGCCTAGGCTGAAGTGCAATGGTGCAAGTTCAGCTCACTGCAACCTCTGCCTCTCAGGTTCGAGCAGTTCTCCCACCTCAGCCTCCTGAGTAGCTGGGATTACAGGCACCCACCACCGCACCTGGCTAATTTTTATATTCTTGTTAGAGACAAGGTTTCGCCATGTTGGCCAGGCTGGTCTCGAACTCCTGACTTCAGGTAATCTACCCATCTTAGCTTCCCAAAGTGCTGGGGTTACAGGTGTGAGCCACCGTGCCCAGCAGGAATAAAATTTTGATACATGCTACAACACGGATGAAGCTTGAAAATTGTGCTAACTGAAATTAGCAGAAACAAGAGAAATATTGCATGATTCCACTTATATGACGTACCTAGAATAGGGTGAATTCATACAGACAGAAAAAAGAAAAGAGGTTACCAGAGGCTAAGGGAAAGTCATTTTTTTTTTTTTTTTTTGAGACGGAGTCTCACGCTGTTGCCCAGGCTGGAGTGCAGTGGCGTGATCTCGGCTCACTGCAAGCTCCGCCTCCCAGGTTCCCGCCATTCTCCTGCCTCAGCCTCCTGAGTAGCTGGGACTACAGGCGCCCGCCACCGCGCCCGGCTGATTTTTTGTATTTTTAGTAGAGACGGGGTTTCACTGTGGTCTCGATCTCCTGACCTTGTGATCCGCCCGCCTCGGCCTCCCAAAGTGCTGGGATTACAGGCTTGAGCCACCGCGCCCGGCCTGGGAAAGTCATTTTTTAATGGCTGCAGAGTTTTTGTTGAGGATCCTGAAAAATTTTAGGTGTAGATAGTGGTGAATGCATTTAATATGACTGAACTGTACACTTATGAATGGTTAAAATGGTTAAAATGAAAAATACTGTGTTGTGTATATCTTATCAAATTTTTAAAAAAGCAAGTGTCAGGGTAGCATGGGGAGATGGCCCCCCAAGGACATTCCCCTAAAGTGAGTCCTTTCCAGCCACTGTGTTGAAGATGGCTGTGAGGACCAGGAAGGGATGGCGTTAGGGGAGGCTGCGAGAACACTGTGGGCACTCAGGCGTCCTGCAGTGCAGCTGCTGGAGAAAGTTCCGGGCAAATGTGAGGGGAAAAGCCAGAGCTTTCTGGGCGACTTCATTTCTAAAATGGGGATAAGTATTAGGTTGGTGCAAAAGTAATTGTGGTTTTTGCCATTAAAAGTAAAGTAATTGTGGTTTTTGGCATTAAAAGTAATGCCATTTAAAAGTAATGGCAAAAACCGCAATTACTTCTTTTGCACCAACCTTATTTGCCTTACGGCGTTGTTGGGAAGACTAAAGGAGCTAATATGTATTACATATACATGTTGCATTTACATGTCATGTAAAACAACATGTGTTGCATGTATGGTTCTTAAAACACCATAGTAAGTGCTCAAGAAATATTTTTTAGTATTTTACTTCTGGTGTTTGTGAGAGAAAAATAATGGAAGTGAAGGGCAGGGAAAGGGAGTGAGGTCTCTCCATTTCTCCAACTTGGAAAAATGCTTTACGAAATGAAATCACATGAAGTCCTAGAACCCACATTACCATGGTGGAGGACAGGCGTGTGCAGTAGCTATGTCCCCTCATAATTACTGCCTTCTGCCACTGGCAGAGCCTTGTGTGAAGGTCCTGGTGCCTGATGGTGCTGATTCCTGTGAATAAATGTAACTGTGAAAATGAACCTCAAATGCCCTGTGGGTTCATTTTGCTGGCTGCCCAGATAGAGCTGATTTTCAAGACAGGGGAATTGCAATGAAGAGTTTAATTCACACAGAGCCAGCTGAATGGGTGACTGAAGGTGTATTACTCAAATCAGTACTCCCTGAAAATTCAGAGGCTGGGGTTTTTCAAGAATAGTTTGGCAGCAAGGGAATGGGTGCTGCTGATTGGCTGGGGATGCAATTGTAGAGGTGTGGAAAATGGTCTCAGTGCTTGTTGAGTCTGCCTCTGGAGTGGGGGAACCACAGGAGCAGTTGAGCCAAGAGTCATGGGTCCAGGCGGGGCCATCTGGTTGTCAGAAACGCAAGTCTAAAAGAACATCTCCAAAGGCCAGTCTTAGGTGTTCTTCAGTAGTGAGGTTATGTGCAGGAGTAATTGCGGAAGTTGCAAATCTTGTGCCCTTTGGAATAATGGGGGTTAATCGTTTATGCCTACATCTTAGCAGAATTCAGGCTCCTCCTATCCTCCTAACCTGATGGTTTTTCGTTAGTTTTACAATGCCGTTGAGTTTTGGGGAAGGGCTAGTATCAGTTAGACTGTAAACTAAATTTCTCCCAAAGTTAGCTTGGCCCAAGCCCAGGAATGACCAATGGCACTTTGGAGGTTAAAGGCAAGATGGGAGCTAGTCAGATCAGATCTCTTTCACTGTTACAATTTTCTCACTGTTACAATTTTCTCACTGTTACAATTTTCTCACTGTTATAATTTTTGCAAAGGCAGTTTCATAAAGCGGAGAGAGAGACAAGTATGTTTTCTTCAGGGTCAGCCTCCTCTTGTGATGGTTGAGTCTCACAAGGAGTTTGGGTTTCCCAGGGAAAAATCCAGTGTCCTGCCTGCCAGCAAGCTGACGTCACTGCTCTTTTAAGAGGAAACTGGGAACCAGCTGTTGTGGAGATTAACTATGAGTGCAGATGCACAGTTGGAGCCCATAATAAACAAAATATTCTGATTCTGCCTCACCAAACAACAGCAGCTGCTCTGGTTCTGCTTGAGTATCTGGGCCTTTGGGAAGAGAAAGTTAATAGGATCAGGGCTTCTTCCAGCATGAGAAAGATGGTGTTGTTCATGGGATGTACCCATTGTGCAGACTGGCAAGGGCAGGGCTGCTGGGCCCACCTGTTACCGGACGGGGGTCCCGTTCCAGACCCCAAGAGAGTGTTCTTGGATCTCGTGCAAGAAAGAATTTGAGGTGAGTCTATAAAGTGAAAGCAAGCTTATCAGAGAAGTATAGAAACAAAAGAATGGCTACTCCATAGGCAGAGCAGTCCCGAGGGCTGCTTGTTGGCTATTTTTATGGTTATTTCTTGATTAAGTGCTGAATAAGGGTGGATTATTCATGAGTTTTCTGGGAAAGAGGCAGGCAAATCCTGTATCTGAAGGTTCTTCCCTCTTTTAGACCATATAGAGTAACTTCCTGACGTTGCCATGACATTTGTCAACTGTCATGGCGCTGGTGGGAGTGTCTTTTAGCATGCTAATGCATTATAATTAGCATATAATGAGCAGTGAGGAAGACTAGAGGTCACTTTCATTACCATCTTGGTTTTGAGGGGTTTTGGCCAGCTTCTTTACCATAGACCTTGTCCTATCAGCAAGGTCTTTGTGACCTGTTTCTTGTGCTGACCTCCTATCTCATCCTGTGACTTAGAATGCCTAGCCTCCTAGGAATGCAGCCCAGTAGATCTCAACCTCATTTTACCCAGCCACTATTCAAGATGGAGTCGCTCTGGTTCAAACACCTCTGACACACCAGGCCATGCCATTGAGTGTCAGGGACTAGACAGCTTGTGGGATCAGGGCTGAGACTCTCCAAGCTGAAAGCTGCAAAGAAATCACAGTTCCAGCCCCCTCATTTGCAGCTGGGAACTCAAGTCTGGAGGGAGAGTTTTATGTGCTTGCAATGTACAAGAGCACTGATTGCGGTTGGGAATCTGTCTTGGACCAAAGTCGGAATTCATACTATTGGACTGGTTTCTATGACTGGGTCTTCAGTGAGTGTGTGGCTGGGGTCTTTTCATTTGTGGCTTAGGTTGGATGTCAGTCCTTGGCTGCTCTCCAGGATCCTGTCTGTGACTGAGACTCTCTGTGCATCACTAACTCTAACCACCCCCTGAAAATCTCACCTGTGACCTTGGTCTCAACTGCACCAGTCACATCCTCCTGTCCTCAACGGTAAAAACCTGGCAGATGCTCAGCCTGCCCCTGCCCTAGGAGTGCTGTGGTCAGCTGAGCTGTGGAAGTCGAGACTGGAAAGGACCTCATCAGCCAGTGTAGGCAAAAAGAGGGGAGGAGATCCTGTGAGCAGACTAAGGTGGTAGACCTTGTCCCTCTGTGGCCAGAACCTGCCCAGGCCAAGTGGGCACCAGCTTTGCCCAGAGAAACAGCTGCCCTAGCTGCAATTGACCCCAGTTGGTGATGAGGTCTATTGAGGAAAAAAGAATCAAGAGCAAACAACCAAGAACATCCATCCCTCCCAGGACGGGGGTCTCACTTCTGTTGTCAGCTACAGGGAAGAGGGGCGGCTGGCTCAGCCCCAGCTCCACCTTCTCCTGGGCAGTGTCTGGCCCTTCCATGACTCCTTCGTGGAAGGAGAGTGAGGGGAAGCTGCTGCATGGACTGGAATCAGCCCAGTGGTCCTTCTGCCTAACCACATTGAAAACAGGGCCAGAGATTTATGTATGTATGTATGTATTTTTAGAGACTGGGTCTCACTCTGTTGCTTAGGCTGGAGTGAGTGCAGTGGCACAATCATAGCTCACTGCAGCCTTGACCTCCTGGGCTCAAGTGATCCTCCTGCCTTAGCCTCCCAAATAGCTAGGACTAACACGTTTGGCTAAAACCAGAGTTTTACGTATATAGAATCCTTGAGCCACAACCAGGAGTGGATGTTAGGCTTCTGTGGCAGGTAGCCTACTGTGTAGGCTTCTATGTAGGAGGTTCGCTTCTGTGTAATATGAGAGCTCACGGTTAGAACCTTCTAAATGTGGGACAGTTACCTTAGGAGGTAATGAACTCTCTGTCTCTGGGGGAGTTCAAGCAGAGGCTGGAAAATTCCTTGGTGGGGTTCATTCATCCACTCATTCATCTTCCATCTACTCATCCATCCAATATTTTTTATTTATCAAATTTATGCCAGGTGCTGGACTAGTTGATTCAACCATGAGTAAGATAGAAATGGCTTGTGGCTTCACAGTGCTATGATGGGGAAACGCTGGGGACTACAGAAGAAGGGTGGAGGACGGCATGATCTAGACCTGGCAGTCAGGGAAGGCTTCCTGGAGTAAGTGATCTTTGAAGCTGAAGGCTGAAGGTTGAGGAGGACTTAGCTACAAGGAGTCAATAGAGTGTGAGCCAGTCAATGACACCGTCAGATGTGTGTCTTAGCTGGTTTCCTCAGAGGCAGACCCTGAGGCACAGATCCACAAGTATATAGTTTCCCCTGCGGGGGTGACTCCAGAAAATACCAGTGAGGGGGTACGGTAGTGAGACAGGAAAGGGAGGCAGCCAAGAAGGTGTATGTGGTCAAGCAAGTCACTTCTGTGTGCAAATGGAGCTTCCACCTGCTGTAGAACTCTGGGAGCCAGTGTGGCATATGTCCTACAGTTATTCCCTGGATGGAGTGAGCTGGGGCACTTTTACACCAACTTTCCTCAGCCACTGGTTGCGGGTTTTTCTGGACTGAGCGGGACATGGACACTATTCTCAAATACTTCTGGCCTCTTGATGGGGCAGGCAGGGTGGGCTCCAGCACAGGCCTTAGATAGAGGTGCAGGGGCTGGTGGTTGTGGTGGGGTCCGAGGGGATCTGTGCAGGGTACTGGCATCACCGTGGCTGCAGGGTGAGTGAGGGGCATGCACGAGCCCTGAGATCAGTGAGGAGGCCAAAAGCGGAGAGGGCCAAGCAAGTGATGCTGGGGGCCTAGGCTGGAGAGGCTGTGGTTATGAGGAAGCGGCAGATGTCAGGATGTGGAGTGGTGTGGAGGAATGGAGATGCTGGTGAGCAAGAGGAACCACAGCCTCCCAAGACTGCAGCAGCCCCCTCACCACAAGGAACTCCCTCACTCCCTCACCCCTACACCACCTCCCCTCCAGCAGGCACCTCCTCTGTCTAAACACATCAGAGATGCCAGGCTCACTGTGCCGGCTTGTCAGGACCACAAAGTGTGTATGGAGGGAGATGATGGTGCTGCAGCAACTGCTTAAAAAACAAAAGCTGGGGCTGGGTGCGGTGGCTCGCGCCTGTAATCCCAGCACTTTGGGAGGCCAAGGTGGGAGGATCACTTGAGGCCAGGAGTTTGAGACCAACCTGGGCAACATGGAGAGATCCTGACTCTGCAAAACATTAAAAAATTAGTCAGTCATGGTGCATGCCAGCTACTCAGGAGGCTGAGGTGGGAGGATCACTTGAGCCCGGGAGTCAAGGCTGCACTGAGCTATGATCGTGCCACTGTACTCCAGCCTGGGCGATAGAGCAAGACCTCATCTCTAAAAACACAAAAAACAAAAAACAAAAAACCTGGGTTGTTGTCAATGCCAGCCCCAAGTCTTGGAAGAGACCCCTTGGACTGTGTGTGCATATGAAAATGAATGTCATCCTGACTACCTGTGGCTTCCAGTGTGCCCACGTCTGTCTTCCTGTGGGATGCAGCCCTCAAGGGGACAGGTGCTCGGCATGACTTTCTGTCCTTGGGGGCCCCGGGACCTGGATCATAGAAGAGGCATCCAGTAACAATCTGTCAGATGATGGAGAACGTGAATGGAGCCCTGCTTCTGTGCTTCCTGCCAATGGGAGGGAGGAGATGGGGAACAATTGTGTGGTGGTTCCAAGGGCAGGACCCCACTAGCGTTGGGGAAGGGGATGGTGTTGTCAACCAGGGCTTTTAACTGCAGGCAAAAGAAGCCAAGTCTGGATGAGATAAGTAGAAAAAGAATGTGTTAACTGGGCATCTCACAGAGTCACCTGGATGGCTGGGCAGCCTGAGCATCCAGGAACAGTGCCCCTAAATCCTGCCTCGGACTGGCCCAGTGGGGACACTGTTGCAGAGCCCTAGCTACCTCTGGTTGTTCCTCTGACCCCATAATCCCTAGACACTCTCACCAGCAGCCCCAGGAACTCCTTCTTCCTGCAATGACAGCTCCAGATTCCATGGGGAGCAAGGTCGGCACCTGCATCCCCTGGGCAGTATCATCCCAGTGCAGGTTCCTACATTTGGACTCAAATTACAATAATTGGTGGAAGGTTTATTCAGACTTAAGCTGTAGGGAGTGGAAGAAATAGTGCAGTGTCTTAGGATGAGCAGCAGCAAAGTTTTCCAGCCCTAGATCTGAAGGGACAAGGGGCAGGGGCAGTTACTAGAACCGGGAAAGAAAGAGAGGTGCAGGCCGGGTGTGGTAGCTCACACCTGTAATCCCACCACGTTGGGAGGCCGAGGTGGGAGGATTGCTTGAACTCAGGAGTTCAGCAACATGGAGAAACCCCGCCTCCACCAAAAGTACAAAAATTAGCCAGGCATGGTGGCATGCGCCGTAGTCCCAGCTACTCAGGAGGCTGAGGTGGGAGGATCACCTGAGCCTGGGAGGTCAAGGCTGCACTGAGCCATGATTATGCTAGTGCACCTCCAGCCAGGGTGACTGGTGGTGTCGTGGCAGAGGAAAAGATGGGACCAAACAAGCTGCATTCGGAAAAATATAAAAATAAAAAGAGAGAGTGAGATGTGCAGAGGCCCCTGGAGAGGTGCAGTGACACGAGGGACAGAGCCAGCGCAAGCCCACCTCACTAGCGACATGGAGGGGAGCAAAGGCCCTACTATTTGTACTCCACCTCCCTAATCTGCTCACTGACAAGGCTCAGACAGGTCAGTCCCCTGGGTCGGAGCAGGGTGAGCAGGTGGGGACAAGACCTGAAGGGCAAACGGAAGGTGGCTAGCACAGCGGAGACCTCCCCAAACAAACAGGGGGGCCTCAGGTGTGCCAAAGCATCCCAACGTCCAGGCGGGGTGGAAATGAAAATGTCATGCTTCGTCTTGAGTTAGGGTTGGTTCTTTCTGGCACTAACTTCTTCTGTGACTATAGTTAAATCCCTTCCTCCTGCTAGGTCTCAGTTTCCCTGTGTATGAAACCAGATGAACTTCCAGCACCCTCCTGTAGCACCAGGAAGGCTCAAGACAGTCCTGAGAAGGGAGTAAAACAGACTGTCCTTTTGGAGAAACTGGGGCCCAGGAGGCAGAGAGACTTGTGGGGGTCACTGCCACATAGATATTGAGCAAGACTTCCATTTCTTGTCAGGGCTGTCCCCTGAGCCAGGCCCGCCCTGGCCTTGTGACCCTGCTTTCCCCGGGGGGCACTGCCCACCCCCATGTTTGTTTCTAGTGAGGGCAGCAGCCACCGTGAAGTGTCGAGGTCTCTCTCACGCTCTCGTTTGAGTGTGTGTCTGTGAATGGGACATGTGGTAACAGTAGTTTCACCCAGGCTTTTGGTCCTTGGTCACCCCTCCTGCCCCACCTGGGGATTTAGGGTTAGTGTAATGTCACTGCTTGGCATTTGGGCCTGTGGGTCCCATACAAACTTCAAAGAACTTAGTTTATAGGGAGTTTCAAAGAGAGTCGGAAGGGCTGTGCCCGCTGGACCCTCTGACAATGACCCTGCACAGCCTGCACAGCCTGCACAGCCGTGTCCAGGAAGCCGCCTGGAATCTTGCCACCCACTCCATGGGACTGTGTGCTGAGGCCTGTGTCCCAGGCACGTGAAACAAAGACCATTTCATCTTATGTTGGAACCCGAGACTCTGGGTTTTTCTGCATCCAAGGCCTAGGAGGCCCACAGAGCCACCTTGTTAGAACCAATGCTCCTTTCCTTGAAATCGTGAGACAGGGGAGAGCTTTTCAGCTTTGTGCAAAATGGTTCTGTTGAAAGTAAAACTTTCAAAACAGATAGCCGTGGATCAATTATGGCCCACATGCATGTTCTCTTTGGCTTGCACCGTGTTTGCCCACAAAGGTTTATTTTCACAAAGTGAAATTAACTGCCACAGTTAGAAGTCAAATTGTGGTTTGACTTTTAAAAAGTAGAAGACCTGGCAGTATGGGGCTCACGTTCCTGCATGAAATGTTTGGCTGGAGCAGCACTGCAGCCCCTCCCCCCGCACATAAGATGCGCACTCTTCAGTTCACCACAGTCCTCACCATGCCCTATTGTCTTCCAGCTGGGAGCTGAATGCCTGTTGCCATTTATCACCATGTTTATGCTGCTGCTTTCTTGAGTCAGAGAATTATGAGGAAGGTAAACTATTTTGGGTCCCCACGTTTCTGACAGAAGTGGGAAAGCAGTTTATATACGTTACCTGCCCGCCTGTTTTCACTGGGTTGCTAATGTAGAAGTTTATCTCTGGAGTTTGTTTGGTCCCATCTTTTCCTCTGCTGCAACACTGCCATGATGATCACCAGAACATCATATTTATTGGCCCTTTATCAAGCTATGTACACGGTGAGACAGGTCAGGACAGGCCTCCATTTGTCTCAGGGGCAAAGCATTGTGGGCAAGGAAGACAGAGCAGCTGGAGCTGATGGGACTCCAGTTAAAGCAATGAAGTGGCTTTGCCACACCACAGAGGGCTCAAGGGAAGGGTCCTAAAAGACCAGTCCTGGGCAGCCTGGTGGGAGCTTGGCCTTTCTGCCCAGCTCCTGGCTGAAGCTGTGATTTGTGTAGCTGTGACTGCAGGGCTCGAGAACGACAGAGGGCTTAGGCAGTTTGGACAGGGTGAATCGGGGTTGGCGTGTATACCCAGCCACCTCCCTGAAAAATAGTCTGAGTCTCCCTTTTCCATCTATCTGATGGGTGTCCAATCTTTTGGCTTCTCTGGGCCACATCGGAAGAAGAATTGTGTTGGGCCACACATAAAATACACTAACACTAACCATAGGTGATGAGCTAAAAAAAAAAAAAATCGCAAAACAAAAATCTCACGATGTTTCGAGAAAGTTTGCGAATTTGTGTTGGGCCACATTCAAAGCCATCCCGGGCCACATGCGGGCCTCGGGTTGGACGAGCTTGGTCTAATGGGAATACGAAGACAGCCCTGGCTCCCACTGTGAGAACCCCTTCAGTCCAAGCACACGAGTCCTCTCCAAGCTCACTGTTCTCACCACACGGCCCCACTCCGGTTTCCTGGAGGCTCCCCCAGAAGCATTTGGGGGACGTAGTCCAGGCAGGTGCCTCCTCCAAGGTGGGGCAAGCACCTGGCGTGATAGCGGAATTTCAGGTGGCCATGTTTCAGGTTGCATCTCGCCTCATGGGAACCAGACTTGGGAGCCTGATCACAGGTGCCAAGGAGGTCATCGTCCCAGCCAGAGTCCTGATCCCAGACCTGCAACCTCAGGGGCCCCCCTGTGGCCAGGAGCACATCCCCAAAATCCAGCGGCATTGACCAGATGGGGTTGTTATTGCTCCACTGGGTGTTCGTCCTGAGCTCCTGGCCACCAAAGAACACCTTCACATAGGCATCCGTGGCAGTGAACCAGTCCCCCCACAGGCCCCACGCTTGGATGAAGGTCACCTCCAGCTGGGCCAGGCCCCTCTGTCGAGGGCAGCAGTCCTGGGTGGTGACCGCTGAGCCATGGCACACACACTGGCACGGGTCTCGGGGGCTCTTCTGCCGCCCCGGTGGGCACGGCCGGCTGCAGTCCCTCCAGCGAGCCCTGTCCGTCAGGTACTGACTCAGGGCCCTCCTCAGTGCCTCCCGCCGCGGGTCCTGGCTGTCCAGCAGCACATGCAGGGGTTCCAGGCTGTAGTCCACCAGGCCAGGGCTGCCGAGCAGCGAGTTCACCCAGGCTGAGTACTGTTCGGGCCCG
The DNA here is from genome assembly GCF_024542745.1 of Macaca thibetana thibetana. NCBI lineage: Eukaryota > Metazoa > Chordata > Mammalia > Primates > Cercopithecidae > Macaca > Macaca thibetana. The sequence goes on along the minus strand of NC_065586.1, from coordinate 62,866,687 downwards.
GCCTGGCTCCCGAACAGCAGGTCGTTAATGGAGGTGTGATGGCCGCCAACCACTTCCGAATGGCGCTCCCGGTAGGTTTGGTGGAAGGAGGCCGTCATCTTGTGCTTCTTCTTCTTCTCCTCACAGGCTTTGGCTTCGGCAGAGGAGCTGCCGCGGGCGCCTATGTTGACCTGGGCCTCGACGTTCAGGCAGTCATCCACCTCGTCGTCCGTGAGCCCTTCCAGGGCCAGTTCACAGGTGCGCAGGGCAGTGAGGGCCGAGATGCGGCCGCCCAGCTCCACAGCCCGGATGAAGTGGGTGCCGTAGTTGGAGATGAGCCTGAGGTAGGCGGGCTGGGTGGAGGCATTGAAGTGGAGGGGCAGGTCCCCGAGGGCCCTCTTGAAGTCAGGGTGCAGCGGGGGAGTGTGTACCACATGGTAACTGTGAGAAGAGAGAGACCTCAGCTGGGCCCAGGGATAGTATTTCCCCCATTCAATAAAACAACTCCTTGAGGACTGCTCAAGGTCACACGTAAGTGGGCAGAACTAGGACTGGAACCCAGGGGCCTCCAGAGTGCAAGTGCTGTGGCATGGGGCTGGCAGGGTGCCTCCGCTCTCACCCGTCAGGGACCTCAGTGCTCTGTGTAGGTGTTTTCTCTTTTCCTTTTCAAAATAACATTTTTTTTCCTTTCCTTTTAATTTTCTTATTATAAAAGCAATGATCCTGGCCGGGCACGGTGGCTCACGCCTGTAACCACAGCACTTTGGGAGGCTGAGGCGGGAGGATCACTTGAGCCCAGGGGTTTGAGACCAGCCTGGGCAACATAGTGAGACCCTATCTCTAATTATTTTTTTTAAGAAAAAGAAAAAAAGAACATAAAAGCAATGATCCTGCACTGATGGTATCCATTGGACTTTGGAATCTGGTCATGTGGCCTTCATCCATCTGTCCCTCTGGATGGGTCCCACATGCCCTGGATCCTGACAGCTTGGGCCATACTCGGCCTCCCTGTGGAGGAAACGTGGCCTCCAGGTCTGAGGAATCAGAGCAGGTGACTTGGGGCTGGCCCACAAACACTGTGCCTTTCTCAGATGTGGAATCTGGGTCCCAGAATTCCTACTCCCAGGGGCTAGGGTAGCAGCTGCTGTGGCTCAGCAGTGTGGCCCTGCCACAGGCAGATGTGAGTATTGGTTGAGTGGATGATTGAAGCTCAGAGAGAAGTGAGATGTTCAAGGTTACACAGCAATGAGGAAGGATGACCCGGCCAGGTCTCCTGCCTCTGTCCCTATCCAGGAAGGACTCCATGGAAGGCTGGCTGTGCCCAGGAAAGGGAGGGTTGAGTACTCACTAGACCTAAATGGCACCCTGCTGGCTCTCAGACATGGTCTCACTCACTTTCTCTCTACTTGGTGTCTCACTGGGCACTCTCAGATGGGGGACCTCGTGGATGAGAGGAGGCCACAGGGCTGAATCACCTGAAGTCTGGGAGCCGGGACTGCGGTTTCTTCCTGGTAGAAGCAGCCTCCAAGTTTGATTGGAGGACTCTGCCTTTCCAGGGCTCCTAGACCACCCAGAGTTTCTCACACCTTTTCCAGCCCCCCACCCCCTAGCCCCAGCTCTCACCTGTAGAAGCGGCACTCCACTGTGTCAGTGCTGAAGCTGTACTGGTCCTGGTGGGTCTTCTGGGCTGCAAAGTTGGCTGCCTGTGAGTGTGAGCCGGCCACAGACACATGCACGTTGCCGGCGGGGTGGGGAGTCACATCCAGCCCGACCTTCCAGTCGTTGCGGATGCTACGAGCCGCATCCCGGGCCACAGCTTCAGTGGAGCTGACTTTGGCCCTGGTTACATGGCGCTGGCAGCCAGAGCCCTGGGCCCGCCAGTTGGTGAGTGCCAGGGGCAGGCGCTGGAGGGTGCCCTCCTGTAGGGCATTTTCACAGAGGGTGCAGGTGCCGTCGGGCCGCAGGAACCTTTGTGTGTCTACTGGGAAGGAGCCCGAGCGGCGGAGGCTGGTCACGTCCACACCCTCCCCGGCCAGCCATGCACCGGGCACAAACTTGTGGCTGCGCTTGCACTCTGAGCGTGTGGCTGTGTGGCAGGGAGCAGGGACCGGCAGGGGCAGCAGCAGGAGAAGGATGCCCAGGAGGAGCAGGCAGGCCGCCATGGAGCTGCAGAGACAGGGGGCACTTGGGCTCTGGGAAGCCATGGGTGGAAGGATGGAGGATGACTGCTCCTTTCCCCCATAGCCACGGATTATCAGGGCACATGGAAGGGGAGGAGCTGAGATATCTCTTAAGTCATTATTCAATGAATGTCAGAGCTGGTATGTCCCTTATAGGCCTGGTTCAGCCCCCACATTGTACAGATGGGCCCAGAGAGGGGAAAAGCCCTGCTCAGGGTCACACAGCCAAGGGGAGCCCCTTGCTAGAATTCCCCTAAGGTCTAATGGGGATCTAGGTGGATGACTCTGTCCCCAGGACACAACTGTGGGTGGTGGGGAGGGGGCTGTGGCCACAGAAGAGGAGACAGAGTAGCTGTAGCAGATTTGGGGAGGGGCCTGGGGACCTAAGGAAGCCTTCATTCTGGAGAAGTGTCATTTTTGGCCCCAGAACAAGCCACCCTTTGCCCACCCTGACTCACTCTGCTTCTCTGTCTCTGTCACTCTCTCTAACCTCTCTCCCTCCCACTGAGCCCTTAACAGAATTGGAAGAGAAATGAGGTCCTATATTGCCCCTATTCTTCCCATTTTCCCTTTGGGGCCCTTCCTCAGAGCTTTATGGAAGAACTCTAGAATAAAAGCTGCCGACCTGGCCAGGTGTGGTGGCTCACACCTATAATCCCAACACTTTGGGAGGCCGAGGCGGGCGGATCACTGGAGGTCAAAAGTTCGAGACCAGCCTGGCCAACATGTCAAAACCCCCTCTCTACTAAAAATACAAAAATTAGCTGGGCGTGGTGGCAGGTGCCTGTAATCCCAGCTACTCAGGAGGCTGAGACAGGAGAATCGCTTGAACCCGGGAGGCAGAGGTTGCAGTGAGCCAAGATCGCACCATTGCACTCCAGCCTGGGTGACAGAGTGAGACTCTGCCCAAAACAAACAAACAAACAAACAAACAAACAACAAAGGAAAAGCTGCCAACCTGACCACACCCTTGGATCTTGTGTGGGGAGAGGCCTCGAAGTTTGCTCTTCAGATCCCCTCCTGCTGCCCCTCCCCTCTTTGCCACTCCCTGCCAAGCTCTGCAGCCTTTAGCAGTGACAGGGGCCCCCCTGTTGCCTACTATGGGCAACGATTGTTTAGAAAGTTCTTCCTAATTTTAAGGTGTTTCTGGGGCCTCACCTGGGCCTGTTACGATCCGGAACCTCCTTTCTCTAACCTTATCCAAGGTGAGCTCTTCAAAGGTCTTTCCCCTTGGGTACCACAGGCTCTGACACAAGAGGGCTATGGAGAGCTCCCATTGTAGCTGGAGCCTCCATGCCCTGCCCAAAGGTGTGACTTGAAGGGTGGAATTCCAGGCAGCATGACTCGCCCCAGGGAGGCAAAGAGGCCAGGGGAATCTTCAAAGGCCCTGGGCTCATCCCAGCTAGGAGGCGGGCACGGTCATAACCTTAATCCAGGGAACTCAGCCTTCATTCTGACTCTCATGGTATTCTGTCCCAGGGAGCCTCTTTCCATCTTTCTTAGAAGTTTTAATGTCAGCTCTTGCAGGGCCTTAGAAACTGCATGCTACCTCTTCATTTCATACAAGAGGAAACTGAGGCCCAGGGTGGGCACAGGGCTGCCCAGCGAGTTAGTGATTGGCGCTGTCTGTGACCCAGGTGTCTTGTCTTTTAGGTCACGGTACTTCCTGCTCCATCAGGCTCTTCCCCTCCACCCAGAGCCCCAGGCCCCCAGGTCCCTGCTCTCTCCTTACCTGGAGTCCCGTATGGAGAAGCAGCTACACAGGCGGATGTCCTCTCTTCACCGAGGCTCCTGGAATGGTGGCGTCAGCCCCCCAGGCAGCCCACTGTGGCTCCTTGCACCAGCCACCACTCAGATCACTTCTACTTCCTGCCCCGCCCCCAGCTGTGGTCACAGGTCCTTTGTGCTCTCCCCTCCCACGAGCACCCACCCTGTCCTCAGCCCTCATCCGGCCCCCCACTGACAGCCCTCAGGAAGCGAGCAGCAGGGCCAGAGGCTCATCTGCCGAGCAGAGCTGCTGGGGCTTCAGGACTCAGGACACACAGGCAGAGGAGGACGGGGCGCTGAGGACTTCGAGACCCGGCCCTGGTGTTGATGATCAGGCCAGCAGGGCCATCTCCTTGCTTCTGACGCACAGCATCACATGTGCGGGATGTAAGAGGCATGCAGAGGCGGGGCTGAGAGTGGGGCCTGCACGCCAGTCTGCCGAGTCTTGGCCAGTTCGGTTATGCACCAGCGGTGTGGACTGGTAGGGTTCTTCAGCCTCACTGTGCCTCAGTTTCTTCACTGAACAATTGGGATAGTAGTCATGTAGACCCTAGGGGTTGTTGTGAAGGGCTTGGAACTGTGCCTGGCCCTTCTTGAGTGTCAGTGCCTGTGACCATTCCCTCCTCCCTGAGTGGGGAAAGAGAGATGTTGCTCTAATCTTGCCATCCACTTCCTGCTCAACCTGCATCCCAGTCTAGCCCAGGCTCTGAACCCCGAGCATGTTCCTCAGACAGGGTCTCCTGCTCCTCACTTTGTGAGGACAGCCAGTGGTCTCCACGCTGGCCCCAGCCCTACTGAGGTCATGGGTGTTGGTGAGAGTGGTCTGGTAGCACCAGAGGACGTGTCTTCTGCACTCTTTGCCTTGCTTGAGGTCAGGGTGGGGTGAGGTTTCCATGGGTGGAGTGACTCACTCACAGGGCACTGGGGGACAAAATCACATGGCTTCTGGGGTGGGGGCAGCTGGGTAAGGGGGGAGGTGGTTCTCACAACTTGTTCTCATAACTGTGTATATGATGGAAAGAAGTAGCCGCAGGCTCCAGACCACATGCGACATCATGTCTCATGGGTCACACTTTGGGGCTCATCCCTTGCGT